>NW_024581127.1:33066025-33670156 GCF_017639235.1 Corvus kubaryi
GGCACTCACAGCGAGGACAGGAACCGCTCTAGGACGGGGGGACGGGGCACTCACAGCGAGGACAGGAACCGCTCTAGGACGGGGGGACGGGGCACTCACAGCGAGGACAGGAACCGCTCTAGGACGGGGGGACGCGGCTGCCGAGCGATAAGCAGGGATGCGGCACTCACAGCCGGGACAGGGGGACGCGGCTGGCGGGCGGTAAGCAGGGAAGCGGCACTCACAGCCGGGACAGGAACCGCTCTAGGACAGGGGGACGCGGCTGGCGGGCGGTAAGCAGGGAAGCGGCACTCACAGCCGGGACAGGAACCGCTCTAGGACAGGGGGACGCGGCTGGCGGGCGGTAAGCAGGGAAGCGGCACTCACAGCCGGGACAGGAGCCGCCCCGCTGCCGCCCCGCTGCCGCCGGAACTGACGGCAGTGGCCGCTCCGCCCCGCATGCGCGCCGGGCCGTGGCGGGAGGGCCGCGAGGGGAGCGCGGCGCTTCTCCGCTGCCGTCCGCGGTGTCGGTCCCGGGGCTTCCACGGGGACTGGAAACCTCTGCCTGTAAACACGAGGCGTTCCTTCATGAGGAACGCGTTAGGACGAGTGAATGAATGGTTGAATCTTCTGGGTGGTGAATTCCAGCCGACTCTATGAAAACTTAAAGGGCTCTAGCTCTTAGAACGAAGTGATCCTTCCTGGCATTCCCAAACCCGAAACTGGTCTGGTGTCATAGAATCATCCAGTCCAACTGTCAACCCAGCACTGCCACTGTAACCCCTAAACCACATTGGCAGACAAATGCCTTTTAAACACCTCCAGGAATGGTGATTCTACCACCTCCCTGGGCAGTCTATTCCACTGTCTGACCACCTGAACAGTGATTTTTTTTCCCCCTTTTTTTCTAATATCTAATCTGAATCTTCCCTGTCTCAGCTTAAGTCTGTTTCCTCTAGTCCTCACACTGTTGGCATAGCAGAAGACACCGACCCTGGCTCACTACAACCTCCTTTAAGCTTACTATAGAGAGCGATGAGATCTCCCCTGAGCCTCCTTGAGAAGAGAGATCTTCCTCTGAGAGGATTTCTCAGTCATGTAGCTTAAATGCAAAAATCTTGAAAACTCTGGAAGTATGAAAACTCCAAAGTATGAGCCTTGTATGAGAGTTCAGGTGCGTTTCTGGTGGAGGATGTGGGAACCTTAATGATGTTCAGTAAGGCCAAATGCAAGATGTTGCACCTGGGTCAGCACCTCCTGGTATCAACACAGGTTGGGGAATAAGTGGATTGAGAGCAGCCCCAAAAAGAAGGACCTTAGGGTGCTGGTGGATGAGAGGCTGGACAGGAGCCAGCTATGTGCACTTGCATCCAGAGAGCCAAACATGACCTGGGCTGATCCCACAGTGTGGGCAGCAGGTGGGGGAGGGGATTGGGATTCTGCCCCTCTGCTCTGCTCTGGTGAGACCTTGTCGCTGTTGTACCAAGAATGGTGAAAAATGACACGAGTCCAGTTTCAGGATAAGTGGCTAAATGGCCCTTATTTAATTATATAAATCAGTTTATATAGCTTCGTTCGCAAGGGTGGTATGACACCATTGGTCACTTGACCATCCACATCTCAGGGTGATTGCTGGAATGCTATAACACCTATTCAAAATATTTTCTTCAGTGTACCATGATAATACTTGGAAAACAAGTTTGCAGGTGCAAGATAGAGCCTTGGTTTACAAAATCCTCAAACTGTTTCTCAGCTAGCTTGCATGAGAAAGAAAAACTTCACAGGATGCTGCAGCAGCTGGAAAATTCCTCTGCTCCTAGCTTTTTAGTATCCACAAGACCTCACCTGCAGTGCTGCATCCAGGTCTGGTATCCCCAGGACACAAAAAACTCATGGTATTCTTAGAGCAAGTCCAAAGGAAGCCATGGAAATGGTCAGAAGGCTGAAGTGCCCCTCCTATGGAGACAGCCTGAGAGAGTTTGGGTTGCTCAGCCTGGAGAAGAGAAGGGTCCAGGAACGCCTTATTGCAGCCTTTCCTTAGGGGGAATGTCATGACTTAAAGTAGTGGCACACCAACAGATTAACTTCAATAGAACTTGCAGTGTTTGAAAAATTTAGGTGAGCAATTGCATTTAGGTAGAATCGTAGAATCATTTAGGTTGGAAAAGACCATGAATATCATCAAGTCCAACCTAATACTGCCAAGGCCACATCTAACCATGCCCCTAAGAGCCCCATCTACATGTCTTTTATATCCCTCATGGGATGGTGACTCAACCGCTTCCCTAAGCAGATGGTTCCAATGCTTGACAACCCTTTTGGTGGAGAAATTTTTCCTAATATCCAACCTAAACCTCCCCTGGCACAACTTGAGGCCATTTCCTCTTGTCCTGTCACTTGTTACTTGGAAGAAGAGATTAACCCTCACCTGGCTACAACCTCTTTTCAGGTCTCCTCAGCCACTGTGGCACAAGCTGTGGGCTCCTGGCAGGTCTCTACTCTCCCCTTGGGCTCCGCCAGTTTGGGAGACGTGTGGGAAACAACAGCATAAAAGGAACTGAACAAGCTTTAGCCTTGACCTTCAGTTATCTTCCAAGAAATGGGCAACATTGCCCAGAGGGAAAGGAGGAGGAGAGACAAGAAGCACAAGCTGGACTCACAGTCCCAGACAGAGGCTGACCAACCCCAACAGCAGCACGACCTCAGGGCCAGAGAGGGATGGGGTGTGCTCAGTCCGGTCACTCAGGGCCTCCCTTCTCTGCCAGGGGCAGCTCCTGCTCCCTTTGTCCCTTTGCTGGGAGACAGTGACTCACAGAGGCAACTACACCTGGCAAGCTCTCAGCTGGCAGCAGGGCAAAGAGGAGCTCTGAGCAGCTCAGAAGGTCCCTCCCCTGTGCTTTCCCACCACCAAGCTCAATACCCTCAGAAATCTTGGTAGTTTGACAAGGGTTTATTTGTAAATTGAAATCATAACAGTCTCTGACAGTATTTATAAGAAACTCACTGTCGGAGTAATGTCAGCTGTCTCCACAAGATGTCACAAGACGGTAAGGATGAAGAAAGAAACCAAGCTTTCCAGACATCCATGCAGCATCCCAGGATATTTGTGCTTCCCTTCCGATATACCATACACAGAATGGCCTCACAAAAGTTCTAACCTCAAGGGAATTATACAGCCTAAGAGATAATCAGCAATAGCTAACTATAAATGATGTCCCCAAATACAATAATTTTGGAATTTTATCATATACTGTGTTATCCTTGCACCAAGGTGCTTGCAGCTGCTTACGGTGCTATATTTTATTAATGAATCAGTATCATCTGTAGCCTTGTCCTTATGCACTGGGCAAATTCTATATAAGATAATAACATTCAGTCAATAAACTCCCTGTGTTTTCCATTTAATGATTCTTTATGGGTACACTCCTTTCTCCCCTAAATTCCATGTGAATTATTATTGTGTATTCTGAAAAAGCTCCTGCTCTTCCCTCTCATACTAAGTAGAGGTAATTTAATGGCCTTAGCAGATTTCTTACCAATACAAACCATCAGGCATGTTGTTTGTAAAGCATACTGGAAACTTTTTTATTGAAACCATTAATGAATTTATGCAAATGATGTGTCACCACTTCTGGAAGTGCTCACTCGCCCTGCAGCTCTTACCCAAACAGGCACAGGTGAATTTCTGGAGCCAACGTTCCCAGCAGCAAAACCCCATCCACAAGCATGGTACAACCTTCCTATGCAGCAGGCACACAGCATAAACATGGGGAATGTGTTAATACTGAAGATGCAGCCCCATCATCACTTCATAGTTTACACATGCCCTCCACACCTCCCCACAGCTCTAACAAGTGTCAGGATGACCACACGTATTCCCTGGTACTGTACTACAGCAGCAGAGGTGTTGAGCAGCCTGTAATTACAGTTTGGTTAACAATTTTGTGGCCAGCTGGCCTGTAATCAGAATACACACAGGAGATGCCCAGTTGCCATTAAAAACAAGTTCCCCACACTCCTCTGCCAGCCTTGGGCTGAAGAGCCACGATGAGGGGGGTGAGGAAGGGGAAGCCCCAAGGCTACTCCCACCTGCGCTGGGGCAGCAGGAATCCATCCAGGTGGGAAGAGTGACTGGAAAGCTGCTCAGCACAAAAGGAGCTGTCAGAAAAGGATTGGAAGTGCTGGTTGACCGCGGGTGAACATGAGCTGGCATGTGCCCGGGTGGGCAAAGAGGCCGGTTGCATCCTGGCATTCTGTGACAGCAATAGTGTCGACAGCAGGACAGGATGGTTGGTGATTGTTCCTCTATGTTGGGCACTGGTGAGGCCGCACCTCAAATCCTGAGTCCAGTTCTGGGCCCCTAAATTCAGGAAGGACATTGAGGTGCTGGAGCATGTCCAGAGAAAGGCAACAGAGCTGGGGAGAGGCTGGAGCACACGTCTAATGAGGAGCAGCTGAGGGAGCTGGGGGTGGTTAGCCTAGAGAAAAGGAGGCTCAGGCGTGTGACCTTACCATTCTACAAGCACCTGGTGATCGGTCGCAGGTTGGACTCGATGATCTCAGAGATCTTTTTCGAGCCTACTTGAGTCTGTGATTCTGTGAAGGGACTCGGCAGCCGGAGCCTCAGCGTGCCCGGGTGCCCCCGGACCCGCGGACAGGGAGGCGGGAACCGGAGGCGCTGCCCGGCGGCGGGCGAGTCCCTGTGTGGGGAACTGTATTGCAAGGAGCCGTAATCCCGGCGGCGGGCGAGTCCCTGTGTGGGGAGCTGTATTGCAAGGAGCCGTAACCGCGGCTGCGGGCGGGCGCCGGTAAAATAGGGAGCTGTAGTCCCTGTGCTGTAGGGAGCTGTAGTCCCGGCGGCGGGCGGGTCCTAGGCGGATCCCGGTGCTGTAGGGAGCCGTAGTCCCGGCGGGGGCGGGTCCCGATGCTGCAGGGAGCCGTAGTCCCGGCGGCGGGCGGGTCCTAGGCGGGTCCCGGTGCTGTAGGGAGCTGTAGTCCCGGCGGCGGGCGGGTCCTAGGCGGATCCCGGTGCTGTAGGGAGCTGTAGTCCCGGCAGCCGCCGCCTACAGCTCCCGGCGGGCCGTGCCCGCGGTGCCGCGGGGACGGGCTGAGATGGCGGCGGCGCGGCTGAGCGGTACCGAGAACCGTCTGGTGTCGCTGCCCCTGTCGAGGATCCGCGTCATCATGAAGAGCTCCCCGGAGGTCTCCAGCATCAACCAGGACGCGCTGTTTCTCACCGCCAAGGCCACGGTACCGGCTCGCCCTGCCCTGCCCTCGGGCTCCCCCGCGCCTCCCTTCCCCGGCTGAGGGGCCTCTGCCTTCGGAGCGCTCCCGCGGGCCCGGGCCGGGCTCCCGCTTCCCTTCTCTGTCCGCATCCCGAGACTGAACTGACCTTAAAGCTGCCCCGAGTTCAGAATCACAGAATGGTTTGTGTTGGGAGGAACTAAAGAAATCTGTTTCCAAACCCCTGCCATGGGATAGGACACCTTCCACTAGACCAGGTTGCTCTAAACCCCGTCCAACTTGGCCTTGGACACTTGCAGGGATGAGGCAGCCACAGCTTCTCTGGGCACCCTGTGCCAGGACCTCACGACCCTCACAGGGAAGAATTTCTTCCTAATATCTGATCTAAACCTACTTCCTGTCAGCTCGAAGCCATTCCCCCTTGTTCTGTCACTACTTGCTCTTGTAAGTAGTCTCTCTCCATCCTTCCTTTAGACTCCCTTCAGCTACTCAAATTTAATGAGTTTCTGCACTGTGCCTAGTGTATGTGCAATTAAATATGGTGCTTCTGCCTTTAGATAGGGATCAACTATATATGTGAATTCTTAGTCTGACTACTCAGTTTTGTTTTAATTTTTAGGAGCTTTTTGTTCAGTATTTGGCTACATACTCCTACAAACACGGCAGAGGGAAGGAGAAGAATGCTCTGACTTACACTGACCTGTCTCATACAGCAGAAGAGTGTGAGACTTTTCAGTTCCTTGCAGGTATCGATAGCATAAGGGTAAATCCAGTGTCTGCTTTGGAAAATGAAATCTTGCTCTTAATGCTCTGTTTTGTGAGGACCCAGTTTTCCTACTGGTCATTGATCTCCTGCATAGCATTCAACTGGAACTCATAAACTACGTCACTAAGAATATTTATTTGTGAATGGGGATTTTTCTGCTTGCCTCTAAATTATGCAGTTATACTATATACAGTTCTCAGGATATTACCTTAGGCGTTTCTTAAATTCCAGCAGTTCCATCTGAAAGCTTTAGGCCTGTGAAAGAAGATCATTGCACATCTTTAGGTGAGAAGTTACGTGGACCAAAAATGACATGTAGGAATCTGTAAATTTTGAGAAAAAGAGCTTCATTGTATGGTCCCTCTCTCCTTTTAGATATAAACACACACACGTGTTTTTACTGATACTTGGGTTTTATATTAATGGCTTGTTGGATCTAAGGCAGTTGAGCACTCAGTTTTACATCAAATAATTTACGTCAGCAGACCGTAAAGATAGTTGCCAGTAATCAGTCATTAAATAGAGTCCTTATCTTGGGCTACTGGTACCATAAGTGGGTAGCTCCCTCCTATTCTTACAGCTGTGTAGGTCAGACCAACTTACCTGGTTATTCACTTAAGGTTTGTTAAAAATATTAATATTTCTTTTTGGCTCATTAGTGGTTTGGATGCAATAATATTAATGAGGCAATACAAGTGTTCAAACAGACTATAAAAGCCACAATTCTGCCTTCCAGATATCTTGCCAAAGAAGATCCTAGCTAGCAAGTATCTAAAAATGCTTGAAAAAGAGAAGCGAGATGGAGAAGTGAGGGAAGACGATGACGAGGGTCAGGAGGAAGAGGATGAAGATGAAGCTGTTGGTGACAGTGTTGGATCTTAAGGCCAATGGAAAATTGTTTCATAGTTGATCCATTTTCTATTGTATAAAGGATGTTATTTTTGTGACTGAGAATCCAGATGCTGGATTTATTTATACACTGAGCCATCTGCTTTTGCTTAAAGAAGTTTAGAAATTGAACTTCATACTCGTTGGAGAATGGAATTCTTCCCTCAGAAACACGGCAGGGTAGGAAGAGACAGTGCAAACCTGACAGCAGAGCTTGGTCAGATGATTTGAAGTTGCTTTGTCAGACAATCATTACCCAAATTTAAAATTTCTTTAGAGCAGATTTCAGTTCAAAAGCTCCAAAAGTGGACCAAGTCCATGAAAAAAGTCTGTAAAAACAGCCATGTGGGCACTAAAACGTGGTAGAGGAGGAGATCCATCCCAAGGGCTAATGTGGTTCTGTAGCTGTGGTGGTAAATGGGATAGAAAATTATGTAAATACTTGCATCTAGAGCCCTTTTCCTGAATGAACTCCACTTCTGCAGTTTCTCCTGCCAAAATGCACATTGAAGTCTGTTAATTGTGGGTTCTTCAGAATGAGCAGCTCCTTTGCCATGTGAGTGACAGAGATGGATTTTTCATTTGGTTTTGGTTTGTTTTTTTTTTTTTTTTTAATACTACAGAAATGGCAACCATCTTGTGCAGAACTTTACATGCAACTTTTTAAAATAAACATTTTGTATGAAAACTGACAATGGATGCAGAAATTTCCTGTAGTTCTTTCCAGCTTCAGTCACACTCGTGGTCAGTGTGGCAATGTCTGCAGAGTGTCACGGTCACTCTGAGAGAGAGAAGTGACTGAGATCTTTTCCCCAGCTGTGAGGAATGTCCCAGGTAAGTACTGGAATGTTGACAGGGAATAAGAACCTCCCACTCCAAAAAAGCTGGGCAGAAAACCAGCTGGAAATTTGACTCAAGCAACACCCTAATTTGGAGGGCAGGGTAAAGATCAGAGGATGTTGCACTGTAAAAAAATTCCCTGAAGTTACCATAAATGAAAATCATACTGTACCAGGAATGCTGCAGTGAGTGCTGAGCGGGGCTGGATCCCTGGGGAAATTCCCAAGTGGGTAAAGGCGGAACTACACCGTTGTTGAAAGAGCTGGTTTGTGCTTTTTTTTAAAATATTAAAAGTGCATGGAGATGTGTGGGAAACTGAGCATGGAATGCTGTTTGGGGGGTGACAGTTTTTTGGGAAAGAAAAAGAGATACACCAGCACAAAATTGCACAGTAATTCTCCAGCATAAACAGGGATGAGGGCAACAAGCAAATACCTGAACCATGGTTACCTTGGGTGGGTCACAGCCAAAGAGAGGAACGTCCTCCCAGCCCTGGCAGGGGTCCGACCACAGCCCCATCCCCAGCACTGCACCCTGGAGAGAGGAGGCAAGAGGGAAAAGGGGAAATGTTGTCTGGAAAAGGGGTGGAAAGGGGTTTTAATTTCTGACTTAGTTTCTCACTATATGATTCCATTTAATGTCAGTAAATTATATAATTTTCCCTCCAGTCGAGTCTGTTTTGCCCATGACAGCAACTGCTCAGTGAGCTCACTGTCTGTATCTCAACCCATGAGCTTTCTCATCCTATTTCCTCTCTTCTGTCAAACTGCATCATTTAACATGAACTTCCTCAAAAGTGACCAAGTATCTTGACCTGTTTAAGGTGTTCTGGGATTTTAGGCAGTGGAACACAGGCCAGGGGATGCTTGCCAGAATGAATTACTATTATTATAGACATGTTTCTTTTTTCCCCCTACAACACCACCTTGTGAGATCCTTCCCCAGCCAGTGCTGCTCAAAGGACATGAAGTTTCCTAAACTTGCCAAAATGACAAAAGAACTGGGGTTAGTAAGTATAAATCGCCATATTTCATCCCTCTTAGAAGTTTCCTGGGGGATGATGAACATATTCTGTGAATTACTGAGACCAAAAGAATTTGCACACCCTTCTGGATTCATTCAGCCAGAATCCTCAATGGGAATGTCAGAGCAGCCAAAATTTGCCACAGCCTGCTCCAAGGCCCTGCATCTGCCAAAGCTTGTTGCCATCAAAGCAGTGAAGGGTTATTTGTTTTCCCCAAGAGCCTGACACAGAGCAAAACCTCATCCAATTCAAAGCAGTGGTTCAAAAACAAGGGAAAAAATAAAGGGAAGAGACAGCTCTGACAGTATTTCATAATATTGAGTAAAACCAATCTGTTTGCAGAGTTGGGCTCCCAAAGGAAGCTCCTTGGCATCCTTGCAATGCTGTTGGATGCTTTATAATCACCACCAGGTGCTACATCTTCTTTATTTAAAAATTGATCACTGTAGGGATACACTCAGAAAAAAAAAAAAAAAAAAAAAGGCATTTCAGGCAAGTGGTTTCCAAAATGTTCATCTTCCATAAACAATTCCAGGATTACACCTTATAAGCAGTTAAAGCAGCAAGGATTGTCTCTGGCTGGGCACAGAGCAGGTGGGAGCACAGGGAAACTTCAAGAACACAACTAAGGGGTGAAATGCAAGGGAGGCCAATGGGACCAGGGATTTTGGTACAGTCTCACAGTGCACAAGTAACTGCAGAAAATGGTCAAATATTAAATGAAAAGACATGAAACAATCTCTTGTAAAGATGAGGAATTTTATTTTATTGACATACTATGAGGCAAAACAAAATTGACACCATACAAAATAACTTTATAAAATATCATTCACATCATTATTTTGTCAGGAATTACAGCATTCTGAGCTTGTTACAAGTCTTATGTTTTGAGGTGAAAAACACTCTGCTAAATCTTTAGTATTAGTTGTATACATACAGTAAGAAACCAGAACAGAACCTGTTAGGTTTTTCATGAGTTTATTGCAAAAGTAGTGCAAACTATTTTACCTTGCAAGCTGTAAAACAAACTTGGAAAAGGACCCACCTAAGCTTAAAAACATGACAATAAATGCTCAATTTCACAGCCTTTGAAGCTTCCTTCAACAGTTCTCAACAAAAAATTCCCCATCTCTGCACATTTTTAGATTTTCACCGACTCGGAAATGAAGGAGTAGAGGGTGGACCTGCAGTAGGGAGTGGGCAGAGAGCAGGAGAGTCCTGCTCCAACGTGGGGCACTGCTCTTACCCATGGATTTGGGGAATGACCCCCAAAACACCCACCAATGGGGCAGGTCACTGTGTCCCCATTAAAAAACTGCCCCTTTCCACACTCGTATTTGAGAAAAGAGGCAAGAAAGCAGAAAGAGCAAAACCAAATACAACAGAATTAAGATTAGGAACATGTATTGTCTGTTTTAGGAATATAGTATCCTTTTCCTCCTTTTCCTGAAGTCTATAAAGCGAATTCCCATGGTCCCCCTCCCTGTGTGTACACACTGCAGGGCACATCCCATCCCAAACTTCTGCATGATCCCAAGGCAGGATACTACATTCTGCGAGACCCAAGGAATACAATGGCCTAAAATGCTACTGGGGTCCCCCAAAGCAAACAGGTAGCTAAGTCATCTCCTAAAAAACCAGAAAACCAAACAAATGCTACATGAAAAATGTTAAAGAAACAAAATGCAGCATATTCAGGCTCTTTTTTTTTTTTTTTTTTTTTTATCTTGAGGTACCTATATAAATATTACCTTCTGCCCAAAGTACGATTGGTTTTGTTAAAAAACTAAAGTTCTTATCATGAGCCAATTGCAGGGCAAACATTATTACTGAGAAAGTGCAACCATGCTGATCATTTATCTGCAGCATATTAAAGGATGATTAGGCTTTAGAAAATATAGCTTAAGTCTAGACCTGATGGAGCAGTTTTATAAAAACACTGAACACAGGCATTTTCCTTTTGTTCGAGTCTCTCTGCAACAGAAAGCCTTAGGAAACAGCTTGGAAGTCCTGCCATGATGGAATGTCAGCACTTTTACAATCCCATATATTGATTTTTTTTTTCTTTTAATATTTAAACTAAATACAGTTTTACAGCAAAGAGTCCCCCTGTGTAGTAGGTACTGGTAAAAAGTGGATTTTAAAAAAATTTATTAAACTTCAAAAAATGATAGCGTATCACAACTTAAAACTTTCCGAAAAGGAATTCTTTTTGAGTAAAAAAGGTTCACATAGTAGAAAAAAGTTACACATTGTTGTAAACTGTTACATACAAAACTGTGGAAAGGTCAATGATGTTTTATTCCCTCACCCTTACACATGTATCCATTTTATATTTATATATATACACATATACACACAAAGTTGTGTGCTATATGCATACATAGAGACACAGAGATGTAGAGATCTGGGGTCAGGATTAAACATTTCCAAAACCTTCTTTATTGGGTATTTCTCTTTGCCTAGGTCAGCTGTGATACTTTATTTTACAACTTGCTACACCGAAAAATACTTTCAAATTCAGTTTTTTGTGGCATGGTTAAAATCCATTTGCTGTTTTTAATCAAGATGAGTTTTGATTGTTGTGCACTGGGGAAAAAAAACACAAAGGCACAAAGAATAGAACTCAAATCCAAGATTGTTGTCTCAGAACAAGAAACCCAAGGTTTTGGGCCATGGTTGGGGTCGATTTGGTCGCCTTTGTCAAATCTCCTTGACAATTTGAGTAATTAGCACCCAACTGGTTACATGAGGTAGATCCAAATTGGAAAAAAAAATACTAAAATAAAAGCAAGCTGGGTCCCCAACACTTTTTTTTGCCTCTATTTAAAATGTTTTAAGGATCCTATGTCAGTCATAAGAAATGGAATCGGTGGCACCTACCTGAAGCAAGCGTGGAACTCAAGAATGGCTTTTTTTGGGATGTAAAATTTGAAGTGTTAAATCACAATCCTCCTTCAGGCAGAGATTTGCTGGCAGGGGGAGGGAGGAGAATGTGTCTGACAACAAGGACAACAAAAAGCTTGGGATTTGGGAAAGCCTGTTTGGGGTCAGCTGCTGGAGGAAGGCCCAAGAGGCCTCAACAGCCAGCGCCCAAAGAGGCATCACAGTACAGACAGCTACAGGCATCCCTTATTTCTCAGGCCAGGAGACTTCCTTTACTAACACTGAAGCTCTACAGGAACATCCTCCTGTCATTAAACAGTATTTTTGCATACTCTGAGAGAGAAATCTGACACATTTATCATTTAGTTAAGGCTTAGTTTAAAGTGGCGTGGCCACACAGCATCATGCAAGTGCTCACCTACGGCAGCGAGAGAAGCAATGGATTGATTCCACCCCCCTGTGACCCCCCAGCACTGCCAAGTGATGCCTCCAACCTCCACGGGAAATCCTACAGTGCCAGGGATGCCCTTCAGAGTCAGCTGAGAGTAATTCTGGGTCTGGTTTTTGCATTACAAGTGCTACTCTCCCCCAGCCAGCACTACATCATTTATATACTGCAAGCACGAGACAGTTCCACAGAGATGCAACACACACACAAAACTACTCAACACACATTTAGTACCACTTGGAACAACCTTAACATCATATCTTTTTTCTTTTTTTCTCAAAAAAAAAGCAAACTTTAAATGGTCATAGAAACATTTTCATTGGAGGGAACATTTACAATATTAAGCTTCTGGATTGATTTTTGGTTCTTTTTTTTCAGTTATTTTATAAAAAATAATTTTAAAAAATTGATACTATTAAAAAAAAAGATTAAAAACCTTAGCAGATAAAGTCAGTTAAATTTGCAATGTACCAAAATTAAAGCAAAAAAAAAAAAAAAAGGATTTAATCAATACATTCTGTTTTCTATCTCACCCTCCCAAGATCAAGTTAACCACTCTGCTGCACAGAAATCCACAGCTGGACCTTTACTTATCAACTGCCCTAAATGTTGAAGTCTTTGTGATTGTTCAACTAATAAAATACTGCAAAAGCCACGGAAATTGTGCTTATTATTGCCAGCCAAATACTGCCTTTTTAGCTTTTACAGACAGCCTATATACTGTCCCCTTTCCTATCACACATGGGTGTACACACACAGCAAGGGACACACACACAGATCTAGCAAATCTACTAAACTTCATCAACAAATTACAGAAAGCAAGTGGTAACAGTCTTCAGCACAGCACAGAGCTTTGCCAGATGTAATTCCTCATTGCACCTCATTGAAAATTTGATTTTCCAAGATAAATAATTCTGAAACTTACTTTTTAATGGTTTTTGATGGTTTAGTTGGGTTTTTTTCTCTTATTTTCTTTAAAATGCAATTACAAAGTTGTCATGTGTAAATGAGATGAGCAATTGAAGGGCTCAGTCATGTTAAGTTTCACGAGAAAATGTATCAGGAATGACAAAATTTGGGTCAAATCCTTATAGTTTTTATAGCATAGAAACAGTGCTATAGAACAGTGAGGTTTGAGCACCTCACAGTTGATGCAGAATTAACTTTGGGGAAATCTAGAAACAAAATTCACTGGATCTCATGTTGGTACTTGAGAGGTCTGATCCAACCCACAGCAGCTGAGGTTTTGGGGTGCTCATAAAGCCCAGACAGCATCTGCTTTGAGCCAAGTACATGGCAGGCAAAAATATGCAATTTCACAAATACTGGCACGAGTGAAGCTTCCTCTATTCATGGCTTTAAAACCAGGAAAAGCTGACAAATACAGAAAAAAGTCCACATTATTTAATTTTTTTTTCTGACAGGAAATCCAACCTAACAAAGCAAACACAAACAGCACCAGCCAGGGGATTAGAAACTCCCAAGCTTGCTTGCTGACCTGTTCACCATTCACACTTGCCAAGCACACTCAAAAAAACCCCATAAAATGACCAGAAAAGTTCAAATTTATATTTTGGGGACAACTCCTAGGCTTGCTCCCAGGTCAGACAGCATCTGCAATCCCCACTGATGAGCAGAGAGCAGCTGTTCCAGGAGGTGGTTTAGTTGTGTTTAAAGGGAGGAAAAAAAAAACAAAACTAAAGCCCGTGGTACAACGGCACATTCAAAATGTGAGGAGAAAAACGCAACTAAAACCTGTGCACTCCTAAGAAGCCCATGGAAAGGATTATTGCCTTTGATACAGAACTGCCATGCAAGCCAAGGCTCCTCAAACCACACAGGGAGGTTGGTTGGTGGAAGAGCAGCCACAGGCAGTTTTAGGATGCATCTGCTGAGGCAGCGAATGGATAAATCCAAAGGAATTGCTTTTTTGGGGGATATTTAGGTGGGAGGAAGGAGCAGCCAGACTTTACCTGGTGCTGCAGGTCTGTAGTGCTGCCACTTGCAGAACTCCCACAACTGACTCCTGCCAACCTCTCAACCCTCCCTGTCCTGGCCCCAACCAAGTCAGAGCTCCCTGGCACCACAAACCAACTTGGGGAGCTCCCTACCAACCTTCCCCCTCTGGGATGGGGCCAGCAGATGGGTGCAGCAGGGGGGATTTCTGAGGGGCACTTGCAGGGAAGCCAGAAGGAAAACTAAGAATTAAACTGTCACCTGAACAAGTGCTTGAATTGGCAATTTTGCAAGGAAATGTCTCCCCTCACTTCCTCATCTCATTTCCCCAAGGGCTGGGGTACCCAGTCTTTCTTTTCTCTATGGCATGAGCAGCACCAAGCACAGGGCTCCTTAAACTTCCTGATGATCCCAGGTCTGCCTTGTCTGTATACAAAACTCTGCTCCCATCAGAGACAGAGGAGCTGTTCAGCATCTCTGCACAGTGCAAGCCCTGCCAGCAATAGTGTCCTCGATCTGCAGTGCAGAATATAGTGAAACATCTCCAAAGCAGCCATTTACCCTGCACTTCACACTTTTGGGGGGACTTTGTTAAATCATGACTGAGAACTGAACCAAACTGACAGGATTTTGCCCCATTCAGTTATTAATGAGCTGATTTATAATGGTTTATTCAGTCACTTGCAAAATCTGGGCTCCCAAAAGTCAGGACATCAGCAATCCCCTGCCATGGATGAGCTCCATTAGTATCTACAGCCAGAGATTAAGGGAAGGAAATTGCAGGGAGCACAGAATCCCAGGAAACTCACTGTGACAGGCCAAAATCCATAGCACAAAGACCTGTTACCTCTAAATAAAAATCAACTTTAACACTGCTACAAAACCACACCAGCACACGGTGCTCCAACAGGTATTTCTGTCAGCAGAGTGGTTTGTTCTGAGATGAGGAAGCTTTTTTGGAATAATTGTAAACAAAATTCTGATGTATTAACACAGTTTTCTACAGTTTCATTTCAGGTCACTTAAAGCACCCTCAGTCCACGTGCACTTATGTCAGGGTTGAGTTTTGGCCAAGGCTCTGCACAGAACTGACACTAAACAGTCCTAAGATGAACATACTCAGGTTTGGGGTTATTTTTTGATGGTTTGGTTTGGGTTTTTTTCCTGCATTTTAAAGTTTTTAATTTTCCAAGCAAGGAATAAAGTATTTTCACTCTTACAGTCGCATGTCAACTCATCTAAAAAACACATTTAAAAAATAATTTTTAAATTATTTTTTGCCTCAGACTCAAAATATATTTCAAGCACCTTCATGTCATTTTCAGAGAAAACCTGACATTTTCTGGCCAACAGGTAAAGAACAGAAACATTTTTCATTTGGAAAACAACAGTATAGAAACTCAAGTGAAGGGACAGGTCACAGAGGGAGCTGCTGCGATGGACTGACCCTGAGCAGAAGCAGATGTGCCAGATGTGCCTCTTGCCAGGTCTGGTACCCTCTCAATACACAGGGGCACCTCTGGAAGACAGAGGGAAGGCTGAGCAGCCACCCAGGATCACAGTATGGCACTGCCACTTCCCAGGAAGGAACAGACCAGGACAAATCCAGTCCCTCTGGGAGCATTTTGGCTGCTTAGTGGGAGGTTCACGTCAATGAATTCTTCTGTGAAGGAACACAGGAGGTAGCCTTGAACTGCACCTGCTTTGTAACTAAAGATTCTCACAAACCCACTTTTGTAGTGATTTGGCCAAGTAATTACATTCAAATTAACACTTCGAAGAAGTGACAAAGCAACTGAAACACTAAATGAGATTAAACAGATTCTGTGCCACACCAAGCACACACAGCACCCCTCTCCCATACAATCTGGATTAAACCCTCTCAGAAAATGCATCTTTCCAGTCATTTACCCTCAGAAACAGAAGGCAGGACTTGATGGTTTGCATCCTAACATCAGACAATGGGGCTGGAGTTGGGGTCTGTCCTGTCCCCGAGGGTTATGGAAGCAAAAGGCAACTGCTGATGGACGGGAGATCCATGGGCAGAGGTGACACCATTCCTTTAGCTCAGAGCACTGAAACATCCACTGCACTCCCCAGTCCCACACCATGCAGGGACAGACAGCAAAACATCCTAACTGGATCCCAAATCCCTGTAATTCCACTAATTCTGCCACATCCACTGGTTCTGCTTCTATGACACAAGAATCAGATGCTGGAGCAACCAAGGAAAACCTGTGAGAGTACAGCTGATGATCCAGGTATTACATTAATGTCATCAGTCACCTAACTGATACCAAAATTGGCATTTGAACCTTGCACAGACAACGAGCACAGTGAGAGCTGAAAAAATGCATCTCTGTGGCCTGGCAGAAATGTGCACAGGGGAGAGAAGGAAGAAATGTTTTATAAATTCCAACAAACCCTAAATATTTCCACTGTCATAAAGCAACTGTGCTTTGGATTAACACCATAATGCAAACAAAGGCTAACAGCATTTGACACCAAAGCTCGTATATCAACACTGGAAAATATGGCAGGATTCTGGAATATATAACAAGGAATGGTATCCCCAGCATTTCAGTATTTGCTGTACAGAGCACTATTTACAGTATTTTCAAAGAGCCACAACAGATGCAAAAAAAAAAAAAAAATCATACAGTAAAAAGAGTTTAAAAAAACCCAAAAAATCAGTGCAATTACCTTCTACTTGAAGTTTTCCTTAGGAAAGATGGCATGTGTGCATCAAGAAGCATGTTACCAAATGGAATATAAAAGTAAAAAACAAAGGACTGCCCTGCATTAGGAATGGGGAAAGCCACACAAAGAGAGATGCTATGGCAGGAGAAGAGTATTAAAAAAACAGGAAAACAAGTGAGTTTTACACTGGTCTCAAGTGTGAAAAATACTGAGAACTCTTCTTACATTCGTTTAGTTAATGTGTGTAAAAGATGTCAAAGATGTCTTTAAAAAAAAAGGTCCCTTATGGGTTATTTATGCCACCAGAGATGCTTATTTGACTGAGTCTGCTATTTAATCAAAAGCCTTTGGGCCCCAATGACTTGAGTCAGAAAGAAAAACTAAGAAGCATCTTAGAAAATTCAATCTTTTCAGAAAAACCCCTGAACTCCTCACACCTACTCTCCAAAAGTTTTAATTTGAAAATCCTTGTGGAAATACCTCGTCTTATAAAAATGATCCAACAAGAACAAGACTCTGTTACAATGGACAAAGGCTGCAGGAGTTATTGAGAGAGGAAGAATCAAAGCCAAACCTTCACAACCTTTTTTTTTTCTTTACTATCAGGGAACGCTGCCTGGGGGCCTGGATAGAGATCAATGGTATTTGTTACCTGACAGATCAAGAAACAAGGGAATTCCTGTGCCAAAGCTTCTACATGGAAGATCATTGATTGTAATTCACTAAGTTAAATATTCTAAAGCAAACCGAGCCAAAATAAGGAGCTCTAATAAAACAAGTGATCTCACACTGTACATCAGTGCAAACACACACACACACACACACACAAGTGTTAAATTGCATAGGGCTGTCTTAAATGCCACATACAGGCAGAGACAAATCCACCTACTTCCAGCATTTCCCAACAGGACATTGCTCCTAAGGATCAGCTCAGTTGTTTCCTGGGCGCTAGAACAGATGGAATGGACTCGTTACTCTGTTCAGCCACTGGAGCAGAAATTTCCACCATTAAGCAAACCCCATTATTGCATTAGATTTTGCACATCAGAGGAAAAAAACCTAACTTTTCAGTATTTCATGTCTTCTGACAGTATTTGTCACCTGCCAAGAGGAGCATTTCACACTTGCTGATGCTGGTTTTGGGGGTTCTGCAGTGGGACTCCTTTGCATGGGCTGGAAAATGCCCCAAGTGCCCAAGGGTGGCACAAATTTGGTTATTGCTGACCTGAGCTACACAGTGACCCAGAGACTCAGAGCTGTGACCTCAGCTGGCACTTCTCCAGCAGCAACCTGTGGGAGACTGAGACTTCTTGACCTTTGTGTTGACCTGAGAAGTTTCTGCTCTACACCAGACATGTGGGAGGTACAGAATAAAAAATAATACTGGGATCTTAGGTGTTTGTGGTGGGTTTTTCTGGACATTCTTGAATACATAGTTTATATTAAAAATACTCCCAGAAGGAGAGCTGCTGGACTGCCAGCATGCTGTACTTTACAAAGCATGTACTTAATCAGTGGGTTTGGTTTTTTTTTAACGTTTTAAATTATTCACTAATTCACCACTGGTGGGAGGGAAAAGGAGGGAGACACCAAGGCATAAAGGATTAGCAGTTATTTGAGGCTTAGAAAGATCTGTAAAAGGTAAAAACATCCTGAAATGCACATAAACATCCCAAGTTCTTCATACTTAGGGAAAGAAAGCTACACAGAATATCTGCTCATTCCAAGAGGATACACAAACAACAACTACTCTCAGATTAAGGAGCTGCCTAAAACTCTCTTACAAAGGAAACATCTTAAACAGGATGCAGTGCAGTCCCAGGCTGCTTCAGAAATGAGATTTGAGGTCAAGACAGATCCTGCTCTCCTCACCCCATCTGACCACCTGTACAATTCCTTTGTCCCAGATATCCGTGGAAAGAGGGGGATGAATTTCACATCCAAGAGGTCTCTGCATAACAGACAGCAAATAAGTTAAATGATGTCTTAAAATGGATGATCTTTATCCTATTTGATAAGAAGAATCCATATAAAAATAATTCTTATATAAAACTCTGCCAAATTAATATCTTCACTGAAATAGGAAAGCTCTCAAGGAAACACAGAGAAGTGCAACACACCCACCAAGGGGAGGATCTGCAGCTCAGGGGTACTTGAGGGGAGGTAGGTACAACCTCGCTGGCACACAGCAAGACAGACAATGCTACCTAGGATTTGCTTCAAATTTACAGAAATCTGAATTTATAGAACTATGACCAAGAAGACACTCTGAGCCAGCAGCCTAATCACCAATTAGAATAGTGATACTATTACAATAGTAATAGTAACAAATAGTAAGAGAAACAAATACAATTATTCCATTAACAGGTTCTACATTTCACCTACAAAACACTGACAACCAACACACTGCTACAAGGTGAAGATCTGAACTGGAATTATGTACCTAAAAATCTTTATGCAGCAAAGGTTGGGCATTTTCTAGCTTATCCAACACCACCTAGTCGCAGATGACCTGCTCTGTGGCCCAGAGCTCTGCATGGGTTAAAGCTACTCGCCCATCCCAGTGGCCAGAGGTAAAAGTGTCCAAACAGAGACTGAGCAGCTGCTCAGAGAAAAGGGAAAAGACAAAACAAAATCCATCAATGGAAGAGAATGAAGGTTTTCCAACCTGCCTCTCAGCATGTCATTTCAGTTATCCCATGGAAAAACAAACAAGATCAACTCAGCATAAACAACTTTCCTGGGCTTTTTCCATTTTCTCCTAAACCTGCTCATGGCATTGTCATTAGTGCAATGGTTTACATGTGTGTTATGGTTTTTAGGAATCCAGTGTGCAAACTAACAGAAGCATCTGTCTAATAATTATCAGTTTTAATTAATGCTTCTTCTAAGAGAATGGCCAAACTCTCACATCTCCTACAGATCTTATGCATAATGAAGAGAGTTTCACTTCCCTCCCTAAGTAAACTTCAGTTTCCTAATTTTTATCTTTACTGCATAGATTCTCTGACTTCTGCCTAACTTCCAGCGAGCCACTCTCCTCTAGCAGAGCTCCTGCTTCACCACTACTCAACATATAAATAAAATACAATTGTTTTGTGCTTGAATGAACGGAGGATGTTGGTCTTGTGTGCGTCTGAACCGCAGAGGTAAAACCTGCTGTGTTGTGTGCATGTTGAAAAAGCCTTTCTGCAAATCCCAAGCTACAACAGACACTGGCTGCATCTCTGACCTCTCACCACATCGATTGCATATTTTTTTTTTGCATTTGAAGAGTAATGTCCCCACAAAAAGGATTTTACTTTCTAAGTTCAAAGCATTCTTGATATGTTAACAGAAGTATGATGAGCACTCCTTAGTAAATAAAAATAAATAATAGCATCTAGTCTATCACATTAATACTGTGAAACATATATAAAATTTACATTAACTCAAACAACAGTGAAAAAGGATTGTACTGTATTTATCACCACAGACCCGTATTCTTTAGAGACTTTGGAAAGTAAGTGTCACAGTCCTGTATGACAAATCCTAAAGTTAGCTGTCAGTATGATTTAAAAAAAATCTTTACAAATTTTTTGAATGGCACATTCTCTTTTGCCGATCTAACTGGAGCTATTAAAAGCTTAGTTACAGGTTTGTTTTTTTTTTATATTCATCTTTAGTCTACGAAAAACATTTTAAAATGCAGCACAATAAAAAACATTCAAGAACAAGCTTCAGAAAATACATATGCCCTTAGACACGCAGAGAATAATCTGAGAATAATCTTTATAAGACAATTAGAAACCAGAACTTTGTCACGCTCTTATTTTGAAAATAAAAATTTTGTAAATGCATCCAGAATAATCAAGGCTTCATAAATACTCAAAAGATGCTTTGCTTTCCTTTGTATTAAAAGCTGATTCACAGCGTTTTAGCTCATCAAATCTTAGTATGAATTAGATCTTTCCAAATTATCAAAAGCAACTCAATGAACAGCAAACTGAATGAGGAGTTTTGTGGGTTGGGTTGTTGGTTTGGTTTTTTGTTTTTCTTCCCTAAGCCCTGAGATTGCAGCTCTTGATTTAATTATAAAATCTGGGTCTGTTTTATAGCAAGCAGCTCAGAGATTTTTGGCAAACCACATTTCCGACAATAGGAGGGTTTGGTAGAAGAATGCAGTTTGTGATCAAGTCTGAAATTCTGGACGGAAGGCTTCCTTGCAATGGGAAAGAAAGGAATTAAGATGCATCAACTCATAGCTGGCTGTCCCTGGGCTGGGGCATCTGTTGGTCTAAGTGCAGCTGCTCTGGTGTGAATCCAATCCTGCCTTGTCCGGAGCCGCTGAACATTAAAACACATCAAGCAAAGTACATTGTGCGCAGCGTGTCCTGGTGCACCTGGACTGCCTTAGCAAGTGCTTGGTGATCTCTGCCATTGCTCTGGCCAGAAGTGTGGCTTCCTTCAGCACTGAAAGAGAAGGGGGGGGCAGGGGATGACAAAAAACAACAGGTTGGGGGGCGGGGAGAGAAACCCTATTTAATCTGCATCTCTTTGGACATGTTTCTGTATAATTCGTTTCTTCTGAAAAGAACGGTCAAACATTAATTACCCTTAAAGCACCACTGAGGTTCTGAAACAGAACACAGCACACACAGGAACATCTTCTGCTTTGTTTCAGAAGCTTAATTAAGTGGTGAGAGCAAATTCACCCTCAAACTGCTGAGGACACCACTGATCTGAGAATTAATTAGCCCACTGCCTTCCTCCTTGCTTTCCAATTCTGCAATGATTCAAACCTCTGAACTCACCTATCATGCTCTTTATCCACCAGATGGTACCTGGCTCTGAAGGCCACCAGGTGTGCATAATATGCTGGTGCAGGGATGGAGACGGAGCGCGTGCAGCGTACGTACGTATGGCACAGCTGGTAGGTGAGGATCTGCAGCTCATCCGAGGAGAAGCGATTGTCATCCCAGAGCACGTGATAGTGAGAAGGTCGGCTTGTTCCCTGGAGCCAGATCACAGAGCAGTCAGCATTTCCAAAACATCTCCTAACTTCCACCCCTGCAGGGAACTGCAGTGAAACAGCCGCTTCCTCCAAAGTCACAGGGAGCAGTTCTACACATCTCAGCTAATTTTTCCTTTAAAAGGCAAATCACCTCCTTCCTTGCTCCCCATCAAACTAATCCCTTCCCGTTTTCTTTGACAGGATTGTTTTCCAGAATTTCATCTCTGAAATTAAATGATCATACTGAAATGCAATTTCACATTGAAAACCTCAGACCGGACAAAAAACCCATCAGAAAAAGCAGCTTTAGGCCAAACTTTAACAGCTAAAAAGTTACCATGCCACACAAAATGTCCTACCTGGATCCCAGCATGACTACACAGGTAGAAGTCAAACTCTGAGGGGTGGGTGATTTTTGTGTCTACTGTGGTACCAGCTGGAATGTTTCCACTTTTTCCAACCTGTGTGAACAGGAAATACAAAGACACTGAGGCACAACACAAAGGGCTTTTTTTTTTTCTTTTCAGCTATATAGCCAGGAAAACAAACACAAGGAAAACATCTATAAAAAGCAGAAAAGTGAAGAAAGAATATGCAAAACTGAAATTTTGTTCCAGCTTACAATCTGGAGTGTCTCTACTATGGAGAAAGAAAAGAAGAGACAAGCAGCAAAATCTTCTTAGAAATTACCTAAAAAGATTTGTTTTTCTGAATAATGTAAAAAGAAGTTTCTGCAACTGATTTGTCAAACTCTTTTCACCTTCCCACTCCAGGACAGGAGTAACTTTTCCTGTTTATATGTGAGAGGGGACAATCCTTCCTTGTCAAACAGGCCACCTCTTCCCTCAAAAACTCTTCAAAGCAGAATGTATAAATATTCTTAACTTTCAAACAATTTAACATCCATAATCACAGCATTTATTAATATAACAACCACCTTCATGTCAGTTTTGGGAGTTACTAACTATTGCCTTGAAGCCTAGTGGGCTCCAAGTGCTCCCACAGAGAAGCCTGACAGAAGGAAAAACAATGTGGAAGGCCCAGTCTGTGAGCAGAGCTTTGCCATGAGGAGCTCTCCATTCTCAGCAACAGCTCCATCCTGCACTTTGGGAGTCTCCTCTTCACAGTAAGTACCAAGAATAAACAGGAATTGGTGACTTGGCTGCCTGCTGGACGTTTGTGGGTACCAATCAGAACGTACCCGTTCGTTTTTATCCGTGCAGAAGAGTCTGGTGTGGTGCCTTTTCTGCACAACTATAAATGTGATGCCAGGCTGATAATCCTTCTCCAGTTTAATGCAAGCCTCCCTGATAGCCAGCAGCTCGTGGTGGAGAACCTGAGCCACACACAGAGAGAAGTGTGATAAACATGAACCATTACTATCATACAAATAACTCTTATTTATCTACAGGTTTGTTTATCCACAGATAATTTATCATGTTCCTTCTTGCACTGTCACTCAGAGTAATGGGATGTCAAAGCTTTCACGATCAAACATTAATTTCTTCCCCTGATGAGGGCAAATTACATCAGCGGTTTCCTGAGCCAGGAGAGAGCTGCTTCCATATTTGTTCAGCTCCAAGCACGAGGCTCAGACTAACAAGCTGCATGTCAAAATCTTTTTAACTGCCAAATACAAATGAACATTTAATTAGGCTGCTGAATATACAACAGACTAATTATTTTTCAGACTAGTACAAGGGATGAAAACCAAAAGAGTTCAGCTGCTCTTTCCCAGCTCTGTGCAATCCCGTGCAGGACTACAGACATCAATAATAAGGAAAGTGGAACAAACCAAAAAGCAATGATTTGGAATGTGGGTTAATTATGCATGAAAAATTCAGTGAAAACCAGTGATAACTGAAAAAAGGATACATCAAAATCTCATACAAAGATTATTTTATCAATTCAAGTTTAGCAAGTGACCTTTCCTCTCTTCCCCCTGGATTTTGAGAAGCTGACTCAATTCTATATCTTTTATTTACATACATAAATACTGGAAAGGAAAGTGTATATAAGGGTCTTTAAAATATATTAAAAAATATTTCATAAAATATGGTACTTGCAAGCAAACATAATAAATATGACAAAGTATCTGATGAGTTTTATCCGGAATAAAAGTGACTGAAAATCCAGTATTTATTATTCCTGGTTGAAAAAAACCACCTTATTTTTCCTTACTGCCTAAGTTCCATGGGGTACAGTCTGACTAAAAGATCCTCAATAGGAAGCAGATGTGGAACATAATTTGAGTGCTAAAACTACACTTTTCACTTATAATTCTGTAACAGGGAAATATTTTAAAGGGGGAAAGTATTTTAAAAAGCACATGAAAAATATGGAAACACTTCTCCTGCCTGCTTGGTTAGAATCCAACAAATTTGTTGAGGAAGATTTGTTGAGGTTGTACTTCTTTTTGTAACTCCAACCACAAAGGTGGACTTATATAAATCTCCATTAGTACCACAAAACTACACCATCAGAATTTCAAAAAGACAAATATCACCTGTTGGAACTGCCCCTCAGAAACACCATCTCTGTAGAAGATGATGCGAGTTGGTTTGAATCTCGTTGATTTGTAGAACTGGATAAGCAATTCCCTGACCATGGCAGCCAAATCCTGGATGATTTCCTGGCGGTGCTGCTGCACCCGGACGGTGGCACAGTAACGGTTGGGATGAGCATCCATGCTTCCTACAACCTGGGGAAAAATGCTTAGCATCAAACCAAAAAGCACTTTAATAAAGGTGTTTCATGAGATAACTGCACTGTCTTCAACAGTATCTTGCACGCTGAGTGGTTGGCCTGGCAAAGATGAAGTGGAAATCAAAATGTGCTTGGAAACAGCTTTGGGTTTAGTCCACCTGTGGCAGCACACCCTGCTGAAAAAGAAAACTTGTTTTAAATCTAAAAGACTCATTCCCTATTTCCACCTACAAGCACTTAAAAAAATCAAATACAGTTTGGAGCACTGATACCATGAAACCATTAATTTAGTTCAGACTACAGCACAGGAATTTGAACTCTGGGAGACCAAGTCTGTTTTTTGGATCCATCAAACTGAAATGGTGAGGGACCACAGAAATATCCACACTGTTCGCCAAAGGAAGGGATTTTTCTGTTTATGAAACATCAACATTCATATACTGTAAAAGTGGCATGGGACTTAAAAATAAACAGACAAAAAAAATTAAAGCCAGCACTGAGCATATCTCCACCTGGCTTTCTCTGGACACACAGGTGTAACTTTTTAAAACAGATGCATAACATCACCAAAGATCTTCATTATTAAACAACCCTGAGTAGCCACTACTGGTGTTTACATAACACAAACTAAAGACCATTCCCTGTAGTTCAGAAGTACATTTCCAACAGATTACTGCACATTTTGTGTTTTCTGGAAGCGTGAGTCCCCAGAAACCACAACTGAGCCAGCCTAGTTCCTTATCAGCAATGAAGAAATTCTGAACATTTCTAAGTGCTGAAGAAGCAGATTAAAACATGCACCAGCTCATTACAGGCTGCTGATAAATATCAGCTCCCAGAAAAGCTCCTCTGTGTATCAGCAGCTCTGGCATTTTACAAGCTAATATACACATTTAAGTAATTAGCATCAGAGCAAGCTCTCTGAAGTTTCATTAAATTCCTGCAGAAAAATAATTTACAGTGCTATAATTAGGCAATCAGATGCAATGGGCCACAAAAGGACTGAAAGCAATAAAATGCATTAGAGCTGAGCAGCAGGAGGGAGCTGGGGTGAAAGACCAGGACACAATTTACTCACTGCAGCAATGGAAGGTTTTTTCCCATCCCCAGCTGGTGGGTGAGTTACGTCTGCACCAAGGAATATGACAGGCTGTTGGAATACTGGGGGTCTGGCAAAGAGAAGGGAGATTTGTAAGAGCAGCAAGATTTATGCTTAATAAAGCACATTAAAACTCAAATGAACAGTACTCTGTACTCCTGCAGTGAATTCATCAACAACTGGCACTTGATCAGAGTTGGTCACTTGTCCTGTGGCAGTAATTAAAAATCCTGATTAAGGTTCTCATGCTAAATACTTAGGCAGATTTTGAAAGCATAGCTAATTGTAGCTCTTAATTACAAATTAGTTTAAAAATGTATCTAGTTTTTTTCTACCTTTCAGAATTGCAGTTTTTATTAACTGGATCGTGGAAAGGAGTAAAGGTTGATCCCTTAGTAACAAAAGGCATCTAAGAAAATTGAAGGACTGTGGACATATTCAGAACCTATGAATAAAAATTTTTTTTCCAAATAAAAAACAGTCTTGGTAAGGAAGTCCAAAACTTGTAGGTATCAAAGTCATTATTTGCAAAGTACATTTTTTTAAAACTGTGCTTGAAAGTTTTAAACAAATATTTAGGTTAAGATATTAAACCATGGCACCTAGAGAGGAACACCAAAGCACTACAGCACAAGTTTTAAGCTTCAACTCTATTCCTCAATAACACAATTTCATACAGGAAATCTTGAGAACGTTGGGGATTAGGCATTTTTTTTCTTGTTTCTTTTTTTTTTCTCTCAGGGAATTTTCTTCCCATTTGTTGCCTAAGAGATGATGAATAGACTGTACTTAAGAGACAAAAAACATGGCTGGGTGTCTTGGAATTCTGTTAATTTTTTGCTGTTGTTTGGGGCTTTTTTGTTACTGCTGTTACTGTTGGTTGTTTGTCCATATATATATATATATATATATAACATATATATATAGTGTGTGTATATATATATATATATATTCGAGTAAAGAACTGTTATTGCTTTACCTATATCTTTGCCTGAAAGCCCCCGTAATTTCAAAGTTACAATAATTTGGAGTGAGGGGGTCATCTTTTCCATTCCAGGAAGGTTCCCACTTTCTTTGGCAGACACTTGTCTCTTAAACCAGCAGTTTTTGGTGTCCAATGTGGGGCTCGAGGGCACTGAGAGGAAAGGGTGAAAAAGGAGTAACAGTTCCTGGGGAACCTAATTTTTGTTTGCTGAATATAGAAACCTCGTTAGGCAGCACCATGTGGTCCAGCTTACCCTGCTTCAGGTGGCACATGGTTGTGGCTACATTTTTGCCATTTGCAGCTCCTTATCTAAACATGGGTCCTCTGACTAAGGCTACGCTTCGCACTATGGGTCAATAAGGTGAGGAATTCATGGATTTTAAACTTCCTCTGGAACGTGGGCACATAGCTGAATGAGTATCGCAGAGGAGATTGTCTTTGGGGTTTCATTAATAATGGTACCCATTGTGAGGAAGCAATACAGGGGGGGTTTTCCCCAATCCTTCACCCATTTGCTTGGACGCACTCCACCAGCTTTTGAAGCACTCAAATTTTCATGATGCTCATGATACCATACAATGGCTGGTGCTGCTGATAGGCCTAATCTATTTAGCATTTAGAGATAAGGTGGGATTGTCTTGGGTAACCACCCTGACACCTACCCCAGAGACTAGGGATGCTGGCCAGGAGCAGGCCACAGGGGCCAGGGACACTGCCCCACAGCCTGATCCTGCCCCACAGTCCACCTTAGAAATGAACCACCCAGACTGGATGGGGGTATAGGAGGAGACAGGCTGGGTGCTGAGGGAATACTCTTCCTCAGCTGGTGGGAAGCCCTCTTCCTGCCTCAAAGAGGGAAAGTCCGATGGTGCAGCCATGGAACCAACAGAGATTACAACTGTCCAGGTTCCACCTAAAGCATCCTTGACCCAGGACTCAAGTATTGATCAGGTTTCGGGAGGCAGCCAGGACCCCTTCCTCTCTGGGAGGGACTTTTAATGAATGTAAGAGAGAGGATTGTTCAGAGAGACAGACTGCAGGAGCACCATCACAGAATGCCCTGGAAGACCACTGAGGAAGGGATCCAACAGCTGAGAGAAGTGGCAGCACTAGAGGCACTTTTTGGAAGGGACGGACAGCACGATAACAACCCTGACAAGGTCAGGTGCACAGGGGAAATATTGGGGCGCCTGGCACATCTAGGGCCATCCCAATACTCCACCTTCATGGCAACACTGAATGTTGAGGACACCCGAGAGACAGTGGGCTCCACAGCCAGCAAACTCAGGAATTTTGAGAGCACAGTCCAGGGCCCCATGCAGGCTCACATCTCCTCTGTGGTTAAGAGTCTCAAAGAGAAGAATGTGGACCAAAAGAAAAGGCACTACTCTTCTAGATGGTCTCTGTTTCTGAAAACTCAGAGCAAATAGAGTCTTAGAGATTTTTCATTCTAGTGACAGCCGTGTACTACAGTGGTCAGATCGTAAAAACAATACTTTTATTATAAATTTCAACAGAAACAAGTATTCCTCTCCTGTCTTCATAACTTAACTTTTGCAGGACTATTTATTAGAAGCCAAAACAGAGTTTGTCTGAAGAGTCACTTAAGCCACAGTGCTATGGCTGCAGATAAAAGCTCCCAGTGATCTCAACATGACGCACGCCCTCTCTGCAATACAATAACCTCTTCCCCTTTGAAAGATGACTTACCTTCCCTGTGGCAATAGAATGTTATTTACACCTCCTAATTTGACATTTATTTTTAAGCAAAGGTTGGACAGAGTTTGTGGTGTTGTTCTTTGGACGTTTTTCATCTGCACACACTGAGTGGCCATCCCCAGCACCGTGTCACCAACGCGCTTCACCTCCGCTACAGAATGGAGAAAAACCGAAAAAAGTATTTGCAAACTGCAAATCAAACAATGGAGGAGACTTAAACTTGATGCCAATTCACTACACCTGGAGTTTTAGCAAAGTGGTGCTCAAGCTTAAAGGAACACAATGATCCTACTCCCCAAATCCAGAACCTCCCCCCAGGTCTGCTCTGCTCCACCTAACTGGGTCCTAAATGCAGTAACTAAAGGCACTGTACACTTGTATTAACTAAGAATTTTAAAATTAATTCTTAGTTTAGAATGTAGCATTATATCATCAGCTTTGCCTAATGATATGGGTACTGTGGATATTAGGATGATGAGCACTTGTTGCATTATTAAACACTGGACTAGCAACAAAAACCTGACAGTAAAGTGCTGAGTAATATTCAGCCAAGCAGTTTTATCATCAGTTCATCACTGCAAGTTTATCACCTGCATAGAAAAGTGGCCAGTTTAGCAGACAATGGTCCATAAAAACTCCCAAGAAACTCATTCAATACTGTACAATTCCAAAGGTTAAATCAAATCCTATTGTTAACAATAAAAATGAGACTTGAAGGCTTTCAGAGAGCCTCATACTCTCACACTCTGGGAAGAAATCTAGGCTCCAAGACTGGCTCAGAGAAGATGAACCCCCCTCTTTGGCAACAGGAGGGAGAAAAGAGCAGGGTGGGAAGAAGAGAAAAGACAAGACTGTGGGTATAGGAAGTGCAGGGTATGGAAGAGCATAGGGAGAAAATAAGGAGAGATGATTAGAGGGGGCAGAAATAACTGTAATCAAAGATAATGACAAGGAAAGAAGATGAGAGCGGTACCACATCCTCTCAGTGGTTAAGTAGAGGAAAAGAATTCCCTTTTAATGCCAAGCAGGAATAGCAAAAATGTCATTTTGCACCAAATTTCTATTGTACAAATTAGAGACGAGCCACCTCCTTTGCAAGGCTGAATTCAAGGGGGAAGAAAAAGGTACTATTTCCTTAAGATTCCTTGCTTAATCTCTCTTCATCTTGTAAGAGATAATAATAAAGTAAGAAAATTATTTTGTGCTATATTAAATTGGTGAGGGATGGGATAAAACAACTCTGCAGCTGCTTGGTAGATCTGATCCACCAGAGAAGAGACCATGTAGCTATGAGAGAAAAACAGTGGATGCTGCTCCAGCTGGGCAAGGTAAGTGAAAAAAAGAGGGAGGGAGGACAGGAAAACAAGTGGTCCTGCCTATAGGAAGAGCTGGTTAAAACAAAAATGCATGGTTTATACAAAACATATTAAAACCCATGTGTGTATGCTATGTAAAATGCACTAATTGTCACTTTTTCCAAAAAACAGTTTAGTTTGCTGAGTTTTCACTTTCCATGCATCTGTATCCTCGCAATCCGAGTTTAAAAACTGAAATAAAAGGAAAAATAGACAGAAATCTCCTTCACTCAACACTTTTTGCCAAAGGGAGATTGTGTGAGTAAGCAAAGATGTTCTAAAAGCTACAGAGTTCTTGAAGTCATTACTTCTTCAGTCACTTGGAATTTTCAGCACACAAGTTTTATTAAGTATATTTTAATTCACCACCTATCAGTGTCAATCTCACCAAAGCCCTGGGTTGGCTTTCTCACAACCTCCACCTCAAATGCAACCAGCAGGAAGAATAGGGAAAAGCAAATTAAAAGCATAGAAAAAATAATGAAAATAATTAGGGCTTAATATAAAACACCATGCAGCACAAGAAAAATAACAAAATTAATTTACAGCCTATTCCCTAACTAGAATTTGTAGAGCTAAACCAGCATTAAACCTCTCTCCTCTGGGTACTTCACAAAAACCACACGAACTGTGACTGAAATGCACCATTTCCACTCACTGACCATAGACTGGTGTTTTTCCTGGCAAAATGACCACGACAAGCTGCAGCCCAGTGTAAGTGTTCTTGAGGTGTCTGAACATGGGCTCCACACTGTCGGCTCCCTGGGCGTATTTACAGAAGCAGGGCTGCCCCTGGATTGGCATTCCAGCATCCCTGGAAATCTTCCGCAGCTGTTCTGTGAAGGACCTGAGGAATGCAAACAAATACATTACATTATCAGGTAGTAAAAACCCATCTTGATATTTGATCTTATTTTTAATGGAACAATCCTGTTAAACTTGCAGAGTTGTGCTGTCCAAAAACCTGGGAATTTAACCCCAAGTGCATCTTTAATTGACAGTGCCTGTGTAGTCACTGAAGGAAAGACAGGAAATATGCTGCATAAATAACACCATTAATAAAAAAACCTCATTTCCAAAGAAAATTCTACCTTATTTCTATGGGAAATATGGAATAAACTACTTTTTGCAAAAAGACTGCAACAATTAAGATGTGGGATAGCCTGCTCTTCCATGTGTTACCACTAAAAAAAGGGCTGGAGTTCCTCCCTTTTTTCTTGATGAGGAAAGCAACCAAGTTACCAGCAATTGTTTCAGTGAATTGCTTCAGCATCCATAATAGTGCACAATTTCATAGATACCAGAGAAAATGTGTATCCTGGAGCTAAAGGCAAACCTTCTCCTAGGCTGGTACAAAAAAAGTCACCCTTTGATGGAATTGGTCAGATATGAAGACAACCTAACTTCTTCAGAGGCTTCCATCTGTGAGCCTCTTTAGCTCACTGATAAAAGCCCATTTTTATTAAGTTGGGTGGCCCCTCCACAGGTGTTTAAAAGTTACTCATCTTCACCACAGGATGCCACTGACTGAGAGGGTGTGAAGATTTAGTTTCTTCCAAACCCATTGTTAACTTGCATGAATCATAACAGGCTGTGAGCTGTGAGCTTCAGCCCTGCAGCCTGAGGCTCCTTGCAGAAAATGGATATTTCCTCCGGAAAAACAAGCACCCACTATAGCAGAGTCAGTGGCAGTACATCTGCCCATCCCTGGAAGTGTTCAATGCCAGGCTGAAAGAGGCTTGGAGCAACCTGGGATAGGGGAAGGTATCTTTGCCCGTGGCAGAGGGTTGGAAAAAGATGATCTTTAAGGTCCCTTCCAACCCAAACCCTTCTGTGATTTCAACATTCAAGTCTAAAATAGCTCAGGGTTTGAGCCTTTAAACTGGAACTACAATGCCTATGAGGAAAGTTTCTCTCCCTGTTCCCAACAGGTAAAGCAGGGCGATTTTGAAGACTTTTAGGGCATTTGAAGGTGTTTACTCTGGTAAATCAACAGCATTTGAGTTCCAACTTGCTCAACAAGACGTAACAAGAGGCCACAAGGTGGAACGGGATGCAGCCATTTTCCTGGCACGAAGCAATGTCCTTTCACGGTAAGCACAGACTCATTCTAAGCCATTCAAATAATTTTATTTTGGCTCATTATGTTGAAGACTTCTGCCTATTTCTCAAAAGTGAGTAACTTGGCTTACAGAGCATTTCCACCACAAGAAGCAGCATGGAAGGGAAAATTCTATGGCAGCCCAGTTCTTGACATGTGCCTGGAGAGAACAAGTCCTTCCCCTCCTCAGACAACGGGCAGTAAAAAGTAAGATTCTCACTGTTTGGTCATCACTTGTTAGGGAAAAATTCCCAAGCTGTTTGGCAAATCATCTGAAAGAACACTGCTGTAGCAATGCCACTGGCATGAGCAATCCCTGCCTTGCATTCACCTCCCAGAGAGCAGGTGAGTCACTGCCAGGGCAGCTCCACAGGCTGCACTTGTCCATGCATGAAGGGAAAGCAGCTGCATGTGAGAGAAGGAGTCAGACACTGATCTGGGCCTGCACACCTTCCCTGAGCCAATGGCAGATGTCACTTTTAACAATAGGCTTTGAACAATCACATCTCATCCAAAGGCAAAGAAACCAAATCTGAAAGTTTCATTCAAACTCTTCAAGTCAACAGAACAACCAGTCCTACTGATGTGGCAAATACAGCCATTCAACTTGCACATTCCAGGAACTCTGAAGGGGAAGAAGTTATAGAGAAAAATTTTCCTTCTAAAGAAATTCTGCATGAATAAATCCACTCCATATATCCAGGAAAGGAACCTAACAGAATACACGTTAGCTCTGACTCTTGAGAAACACTTAGTGATTAACACCCATCATTACATCAGTTATCTTAAACTCTATCCTATGGCCTCACTGCTCAGAAACCTGCCATAGAGCACAAACAGCTTTTGTTAAGTCTGATTTGGAGGATTTCCTGATGCTGGCATTGAAATCATACTGGCATCATGCAAAACACAAAGAGACAGAACTTTGAAAGCACTGTTAAAGATGTATTGCCATATGTTAAACAATTTGGCCAAAAATATTTTCTTCATAAATAAGTGAAATCATGACATTTACATCCATAATAAATGATAAAATCACCATCTTACACAACATACTTACTTAAGATGAACTTCAGTGCACTGGCGCTGGGGAGCAAAGCAGGCAATTGCCCAAACCTTTATTTCAATTCCAGTGTGAAACTGTTTATTCCTCATGTCCCAGACACCTTGAACTGGTGTAGCAATTGCTTTATTCTGGAAGTGGAAGGTAAAAATTAAACATTAATGCAAAACTTGATTGATGCTAAACAAAAATCAGCTTTGCTTCTATTTCCCCCCAATCAGCAGGTGATTTATACTTTCAGGTCATTCTCTCCCCTGAACAAACATCCATCCTATCTTGTAACAATCATTTTATCACTGTAGAAAGACAGCTTCTTAGCCAGGTGAAAAATAAAGCTCACATTGTTCATTTTTATTGCTGATCATTGCCTTTGGTTGTATTTATATATGGAAAGTAAGATTCATGCTTGGTATGGAACATTAACAAGAACCTAAATTTCTACCGTGACTTTACAACTGCTCAGTGAACTTTCCAAAGGGGAAAAGTTCATTTAAGTACTGTGAATATTTTACACATCACTAAGTAGAGGCAAATATTGGTTCAATGTCATTCACACAACTCCAGAAAAAATGTGAACAAGCTGAGAAAGGTGATCAGTTATTCAACTTGGCCCTGCCCAACACTTTTATTTCTCCCACCAAGCAGATATTACTGGGATGGATTATCTGGAGAACAAGAGATGTTATAAAGCAGCTGAAGTAATTTTGGTGATATTAATTACATTAATAAATATTGATAGACGTTTTAGACAAGTTACCATGATGTCTTTCTTCTCACCTAGCAGCAACAGCTAAAACTTCTGGGAATTTTTCAGGACACACACATGAATTTGATAATGGATCTTGCAAAGAGCTGTGTCTGCTGAAGGCAGTACCTCCCCACTTGGACTTTCCAACATTCATCTGCCATTAAGTTCCCCCAACCTGCTGGTGCCAGAATAGTTCATGAAAGCACTCCCCTAACCAGGGTCAGGCCTGGGGTACCTCAACCTGCCAGTGAAGGGAGGTTTGAGCTAATTTGCCTGAGTTGTCCAAAGAATTTTAGGCAGAAGACTCAAGATCCTCTCCCATGATGGGTTACAGAGGCACCAGAGTCTGTTGTGCACAGGGACAGAATTATATTCAGCTGGTAGTGCATGAGGTTCATCAGAAGCCTCCACAAATGAAGTTATCCCAGTTATCAAAGCTTTCATCTTGCATAAAAGTCACAGTATATAACTGATGGAAAATCCTGTTTCTCAAGCTTATTTTAAAAGACATCACAGGAGAAAGACTGTCAGAAAGGCAATCTGAAAAGCCATTGTAAAATAAAAACCTGTGGGTAAATACTCCAACAGGAAGGGATGACTCTGGAGAAAGATATGCAGATAGAGATGATACCTTAAGACAGCTGCCCTAAACACAGTTGCTCCACCCAGAATATTCAAAACCAAACAGAAATTCAGGAATATTTCAGTATATTTTCAAATATATATAGTGATAATTGAAATTGTTCTTCTCCATACACATTGATTTGAACCACTATTTGCAGGCTGCTTCTTGCAACACACAGTGTAAGAGTGTTTGAGGCAAAAAAAGGCATTTTTAACCCAGTTTTACTTTCAGAAATAAAACAGCAATTGAGGGAGATGCAAAATGGCCAATACATTTAAGGACTTTGAGAACCTAAATGTAAATTCCGAACATTACACCTATGACAGCTCTCTCATGGCACACAACACAATTAATTTAAAATAAACACATTACAGAGGCCACTACCAGTTCCAGCTGATGCTAGAAGCCATCACAGACTGTACAGAACCCACTGGACATACCCTGCCTCCATAGAGGATTGAGGGAGGCTGTAGGACTCTGCCAGTCACGTCTGTCATTTCATCCTTGACCATTATCCCAAATTCTCGGACGTAAGGATCGGTGTTGAAACTCGCACTCCGCATCTGAAATTGTAAAAATATACAGAGCCAAGCTCATAACCTGTGTGCAGTGCACAAACACATCAGGCCCTGCTAAGGGCGAGCAAAATTAAGCCCATTCCTACATCTGACTCCCATTTGACACAGCACTCACCAATTTGCTGATCTCTTCCTGCCGGTCCGGCGCTGATCTGGCAGTGGCTCGAATCATAGTGGAAGTTTGATTGTCAGTGAGTTTCTTTATGCATCTTTGTCCTGCCACTATGTTGCACACCTGAAATATCCCCACAGAAAGGAAATTATAAACACAGTCCAACTGTTTTTTTTGGCTTTTCTTTCACTGATGCACTACAGAATTTCTCAACATTTGGCTGCTCAAAAAAAACAGTTGGCCAACATTTGAACCCTTTTTCCCTCTGACCCCCTTCCCCCAGCCCCCAGAATTCTCTATGAGTTTACTTGCCTCCAGAGGAAGGTATGTGTGCTTCTGCTCCTGTCCAACTTGTAAACATGGAAGGTGAGGGTAGCGTAAAACTAATTTATGCCTGTCCTTAAAATACTGAGCTACAGTGCATTCAACTGTTTGTCCATTCTCCTGCTGAAGTGGGAATCTGTTGGAAAGCAAATATGAAAACAGCTATTACTCCATGCAAAATACTTTCCCACAGTTCCTTAGTACACTTCTGGGCACAAGTTAAGCCTACTGGAAGAGGATGAAACAAAGCCCAAGCAATTAAACACCAGATTCAGATACTGAGCCGTTATCTTCTTGTATAAAGCTGATATCAGTTTTGTTATATTACTTCCTTAAAAATGGGAGTCAATGCCTCCATATTCAAGCTACCTGCAAATCTCGGGCTGGTGATTAAAAAGAAACACTTTTTCCAGAGGAAAAATAGATTGCCAATAAGCAACATTAGGAAGCCAATCCCAGCTGGCACCACTTTTCTACTCCTGTTGTGGGAAACTTTAGGCTACATATAGGACACCCTGTTCTTCCAATTTTGAAGAAATCCATAAATGACAGAAAAAAATCCCCAGCCAACCAAAAAAAACCTCCCAGATCTAAACCAAAGCAATTGGTTCAAATGCCCTGATACTCATTACAGTATAAAAATAGAACAAAAAGAACAGCAAAATTGGGAAAATCCTTTGAGGTATATTTAAGGGTATTAACCAAAGAAAGCATCACTTTTCAAGGCAACTTTTCCCACCTCAGTAAGGCAGGCAAGGTATTTTTCCAGCCTGAGATCAAGCATATGCTTAAAAGGTAGGAAAATACTTTACGTTTGGTGACTTGCTGGTCGTCTGGTGACATTGCACACTCTGTACTTCCTTTTCATTTGTCCACAGTGTGTTATCTCCACCTTCAGACCTAAAAATTAGAAAGCACAAATCACCATTTTTCCAAAATCAAGGTGTCAGCCCTAAACTGCTACAAAAGACCTGTAAAACAGTGTAATAAAGCCATTCTATTTAGCCCCTAACAGCAGCCCGGACAGAACTCAAAAAGCAATTTACAGTCTTAAAATTCAAACTCCTGAGCTTCAGCCAAAGTTCAACCCAGAATTTCAGAGCCAAGAAGAAATCCCAAAGTCCCCAGAGCTCACTGATGACGCTGAGCACATTCTGCAAATTCCAGTTCTGTACCTCTAAGGAAGCCCAGGATGGGGAAAGATCCTTGAAACAAAACCCCTTGTTTATACTTTCTGTCTAAACATACGGTGTCTGTAAGACCTCCAACTCCTGCAACTGAGCCTGAGCTAATGAACTGGGGGTGTGGGTGGAGCGGAATCCCCAAACAGCCTCTCTAGGAGCTCATGGGAATGAGGCCACAGTGAAGCAATTTGGTGCCTGATTATTTTTTCAAAACATTTACAACCAATGCAAACTCAAGATTTATTTATACTTTCCTTGCTAACTTCTGGTTGGGCAAAGATAATTTTGTTGACATTTTTTGGAAACACAAAAGGAAGGTGCAGGATGGATTTATGGAGTTTTTAAAGTTGCTTGCTTTCTACCAGGAATATCGGGAAGGAAGGATCTTCATTTTGCAGAAGAAACCTTCAGTGAACAAAACCAGTAAGATTTCTTCCTCCTCTTTGATTCAGACACTACACACTAGAATAACTCTAATTTACTTCCAGAAGAGTATATGCAGGACAGATGCCTAAGTAGACAAAAACACATTGCTAAATTATAAGTAAAATCTGAAATATGAAAACCCTGACATCAATAACTAGAAAAAATTAAGATTGGGTAATTAAAAAAGCATGAAATCCCAGTATTTGTAAACATTTAGAACCACCAGATTAGGAACTGAAATATCTTTGCCATGAAACTGCAATTGGCACTACTTATAGGTTTCAAAAGCGAAAAATATGAAATTTTTGTCTCCCAATAAGGCAACTGCTGTGGAAAATATTTAAAATGCAGTGGTAACACATCAGACAGAATAAAGCAGCTTTATATAATTTATTACCTTTTATTTCTTTGGTAAACTTTACCCTTTGGGAATCTGTCAGAGGTTTTTGTTGTTCTTCAATACTTTTGAAGTCCAGAACTTCACAGACAAACTCAATAACTGGCTGTGCTTTGTAAAATGCAGTTGCAGACACTGCAGACAAAAACATTAATGATGTGTTACAACAATACAGAGGAAATTCTCAAGAAATCCAACAAAACAAATGGAGCTAAATTTTTGCCTTTCCATTAAGGAGCAAGAAGAAACAAGAAAACATTTTGTACTACCTACCATCAATATTTAACATCATTTTCCATAATGAAGGTCTGACTGACTGATGGAAGCCAAACCAAACTTCTCTGCCACCACCCAAAGGATTCGAGCACCCTTCTGATGCTGTAAAGAAAGATCTCCCCACAGGAGTATACCTGCAAGAAAGCAAATAAACCCACATCAGGAAACTAAAGCAAAAATTGCAATAAAGCCGTAACTAATGGAAATTCCTTTTCGAAAAGCACAGAAATGTCAGTGTTTAAAATTACCAATAATCTGAGATTCTTGGTAGGACTCAGGTTACACCTCTCAAAAGAAATAGGCTACTACTCAAGTTTAAATTTATTTTCAGTACACCCCTTAACATATCTACTAATTCCAACAGAAAAGCATTAATAACTGCAGCTGGGCTTCCGTAAGAAAAGAATTAAAAGTCTCTGCTATTAAAATACCAATGTAATCATTTCTCCCCATACTCTGAATTATAGACATTATGTGAGGGTAAATAAGTGATATAACAAGTATTTCTGATCCATCTTTCATCTTGATAATTAAGTACTTCACATTTAATAGCAAACAAATCATATCAAGAGCCAATGTGTTCCTCTGAACAAAGGTATCTGACAGTCTGGGCTGTTTTCTGTGCTGTAAAACCTGATTAAAGTAATTTTACTTTTTTTATCCTTAATTTGAGGGTAAAGTCAACATACTATAAGGCTATTTAAAGTCATTTACATATACTTAACTCATATTACCTGTTTAGAGCTTCGATATGGGAAAGTTCAGCCCTACCAAACTTTGTTCTTTAGCTTCTAACTGAATATCATTTGCACAGTGGTCTTAAGTGATTTGTTCTATGGCAGCAGAATTAAGCCCAGTTATCTCCTGGGCATGAAAATGCTGTGGGTCCCACTTGGAAAACAAACCAAATAATTTTCAAGCTTTTCTTTCCTATCAAAATAGCCACAGGGGGTGACATTAATGTCCCCCTAGCATGGTAATGTTTATACAAAATTGGCAGTAAATATCTGTCCAAGGACACACAGGAACAGGGTAAGAAGTTGTCTTAAAACCACCCTTCCACGTCTACCAGCCTCCAAGCACTTCCCACCTGGGGAGAGCCTCCTTCTCCAAGGCTACAGAGGAAAGAGGGAGATAGCAGAGCCCCCCTGACCTGAGAGCACACAAACATGGGCCCAGTCTGAAAACCTCTGGGGAAAGGGACTTGGGTCCAGGCTGGAAGTTCCGAATTCCATCAGATGAGCAGGAAAGCACTGACTGTCTCTTGCCTGAGCCTGCCATTGCCACACGGCCACAACTGTGGCTGGTCTATGGGAGCACCTCCTACCCAAAGAGCCACCAAAGCACTCACATCACACCTAAACCACATCAAGGTCTTCCCCTCACCTCATGGAAGGCAAGTGCCTCATCACTACATCCAGCGCCTGGATGGTCTCAAATGGGACACTCGGCAGCCGACCAGAGAGAGCATCATGTAAAGCCTGCAAACTCACACAGGACATCCACTTTATAGCCACCTTAAATATTCTGTCCTTTCCTTCTCCTGGCAGTGTGACCTCCAGCTCCACCTGCAACAATACCAAACAACAAACCAAGATGATTCTTTCCATTGAAAGGGGGGAAAATGGAAGGGGCTCAGAAGGGACGATGGATTCTTCTGAACAGCGCCACGAAGCAGGGGAGGAGACAAAAAGCAATGATGAAGCAACAGCACACATTAGGTAAAGCCTCTTTTTACAGCTACATCTTCCCAAAGGGGTATTTCAGAAGCCTGGAGTGCCTCCCAGCTGGCATCTCTCTCCCTCTGTGAGGCAACACTGGAATTTGGAGGCGCTTGGATCAATGGGGAGGTCTCGGTGAAGATCCAATAACCTGATTTCAGATCCCTAACACGTCCCAGTGCATCACCACTCGTGTCAGCTCCTGCATGCCTAAAATAAAACATGGGCTGTCACCACCTGCCAAGATTCATGAATTTCTGGTATTTGCTCTCGAGAGCACCAGAGTGCTCTACATACTACTGCTGAACACACAGTTCAAACAAGAGAAGACAGGCAATAGAAAAACAAAACCAAAAAACAATCACCAACCCCCCAAATAAAACAAAAATACCACAAAACCTACCAAGCCGAAATTCTTACTTTTAAATACCCAAGAAAGAATAAACTACAACACAAGTACCAGTGATGGTACAGGCAAGAAACAGGGGCACTTCTTTCCCATGGTACACCCTACTTTGAACTTTTTGTCTAAAAAACAGTGGCAAACTACATTGTGGTAAATTACTTCAGCCAATTACTTGGAATTATTTGTAATGCTGATTTCTCCTCTTTCTTAAAACAAAGAAAGTCTGAGCACCAAAGTTCTTAAGCCGACTAAAATCAAGGCTTGTCTGAAATGATCAGAACGTCTGGGAGTGACTACAGGAAATACCAAGATCAGAGTATCCTTTGTGCTGGATACAAACAAAAACCTTGTATTTTCCCCTGCTAGGGAGTTTGCAATTTAAATATAAAAGGCATCCACTTAACAGGCAAACTGTAATTAGCAAAAATAATAGGTGGCTAACAGCAAACTAATATCTGCAAACATCTGGCCTCTTCAGCAATTTGCTTCTTTGGTCCAAAAATAGGAAAGAAATATAAAACACAAATAAGAAGCCTTCCCGTGTGCCCCCAAAAATGAGTTGACCATCTACTGTAGGCACACAAAATTAAGATTACAGCTGCATCTCTCCTCTAGCACAAACACCATTCCCCAGGGAGACTCGAGCGGAGGAAGGAGCTGCACAGCTGTGGGAGAGCACTGGGAGCTGAGTCTAATCGTGGGGTCACTGCTGAGAGTCTGGCCCAGAAGGTCAACCCTACTGAAAGCTGTGCAAAGAAAGGGACAGGTCTTCAGCTCACACATGCTGGAAGCTTTCCATGAAGTCTTTTTTTCCACCAGACCATCAAAAAGTCTTCAACTTGCATCTCATTTACAGCAGATGGAAGATGTCTGTTGCACTTGACCTGCATTTTCCTTTAAACTCCTCCTCCAGATCAAGTTTCAGAATTCCTGCTTGAGCAAGAAGGTGTCCCTGCCCATGGCAGGGGTTTGGAACAGGACAGCTTTTAAGGTGCCTTCCCATCCCAACCATTCTATACTTATTCCCAGTACTGTTAATACACAACTCATCTGACTATTAACCACTATGGTGCCCTTAACCTAAAGAAAGGATTTAATTTTACTTTTTTTCCTCTTCTGTTTTCAATTTGCAAAACTCCTTCACTATGATGGAATGGGAGATGAAAAGAAACCTGTGTTGCAGGTGGTCCCTGGTGGAAATAAAAGGCCCAGGATCTCTTCCAGGTGCCCAACTGCAAACACCAGTTAACTTTAGCAGAGATGTGACTGCTGAATTTGGCCCAGACTAGTTTTGCTGCTGGGTCTAACTCCAAATGAGTTGAATTAAGAGTTACTGCTCAAATAAGTAAGGTTTAAATACAACTTTCCTGTTTTGTTTTGGTTTTTTTTTTTAATAATTAAATATCTCACCCTATTTAAAAAAAAAAATCTCAAAAATATAAAAAAAAGTCCTTAATCCACATCCCACATCCAAAAGTTCACATATACTTTTAAGCACTGCTAATCAGAATTTTTTGTCTCTCAGTAATATTTTATTTATCCCACTCTGTGCTTTTGAGGACAAAGTAACACATTCATGTTTGACAAAGTAAGCAAAACACGAAAAAATTAAGACAAAGTAGTTTTAGATGGGAATTTTACTATCTCCTTTACTATTAGGGATAAACCCTAAAGCAAAATTTAAGACTTGTTTTATTATCTATCCCCAAATAAAAAAAAAGTTACTAACCTGCTACTTTGTAGACCCACTGCTAAACTGCAACAGAGTTGACAATTTTGCAGCTAAGGGAGCTAAATGAAAGGGATTTTACTGTCAGGACGTGAAAAATCATTAAGCCTGTAGAAAAACGTCAAAGCCATTCTTAAAAAGAATAGGTCTTGAAGCTGATGGGGTCTGAATGAGTCACACAAATCAATGTATCACTGCTTAAAAATTATAAAGATCAAACCTGACCATGTGTTTCTGAGGAATTCTTAGTATTCCTTCTTCTCCATAAAATAAATGAAACATCACATGATTACTTTATCATGCTTTGAGCATACAATGTACCTTTTCTCTATTAATCCAAGAGCTTTTCCCTCCCAGGGATTCAGAGGAAAACAGATTAACAACAAACTATGGATGTAGGAATGAGCTCTGCTTCTGTCATGTGCAGAGTCTTTAGCAGTACTTCAGAAAGACAAAGTCAGAGGACCAAGTCTGTGGCCACAGACAGGATTAACATTTTCCTTCTGGGAAAGAGAATAGCCGTAGGATTTCTGTATCAAACTGCTGCTCTGTTCATTCGTAATTACTGTTTTTCTAATAAAAGACTAATTAAGATGTAGGTTAAGATACATCAGTTGCTCTTGAATCTTGCTAGGTGAGAAAACTTCCAAGTTCAGGTAAACTTAAATTCCAGTTTTTGACTGTAAAAGGATGTTTTAGGGAAATACAAAAGTAGAGCAAGAATTGAATACAAAGCTGCTGTTAGAGGTGACTTGGGTTTGCTGTGTAGAGCCTACAAGGAAAGAGGAGACTGTTAATATCTTCCTACCCTGGCAATGTCCTAAACACTTCCTTCTTCTCAATGTGTACAAGTAAAAAGTAAGAAAAGATCATGTTAGTATTTACACATTCCATATTTGTTCTGAAAGGTAAAAAAAAATGAAAACGTTAAAGAGTGAAAATAAGGTACGATAAGGAAAGAATGAAAACAGATGTGATAACCATAAAAGCAAAGCAGAGAAGTGTTTCTATACAAGAAAAAGTTATAAAAAAAGCAGAACTGTCAGCAAGGACAAAAATACGAGCACAGAACAACCACTATCAACAAGAGATGAGGACAGAGTGCATTAATTAACTTAAAAGAGCAATAGGAGGGGAAAAAACCTTGGCAATTTTGTGTCAGCCCTCTCTGTTTAGCATCAGTTCTTCCATTACCAATGTATACTGCAAGTAAATTAAGATCTTCCTCTTAGATTAATCACTGTATGTTCATGAATCTTTTCAATACGATCCTAAATGTAATCAGATGTGCAGTAAACTTGCTACATTTGTTATGTACAGAACAGTCAAAAAAAAAACCCACCAAAGAAACCTAATCTAATTATGCAGGAGGAAAGTCCTAATACCTACAAGCTTTATAGTGGTTTAAATCATGCTTAAACCAATTTAGCACCATGTAAAAATTCCCTTCATTAAGCTAAATTTCCCCACGTCTGATTTAAAACAGCTCAAGATTTATCTCTATTAGCTCCTTCCTCCAGGGTAACACTAATACATGTAGAGCAGAACAATTGAGAAAGCCCTATACCCATGGGAAACAGGGAAAAATTAGGAGTTTATTGAAAGTGAGCCTAAATGTGAGCCACAGATGAAACCAGCTGAACTACCCTCATTATAAACTCCACTACAAACACTCTCCTCAGTGACCACTCCAAATAAGCATTGCTCTGGCATGATTGGGAATGATGAGATGTTCCTTCTGTCTGTGCCTGATGACCAAATCGGACTCCATTCCTGATGCTTTGGATTTTGCAGCCCACACACACTAAATTATATGTGGTAAAACTGAGGTGTAGGGACAGTGTGCCAGCAGGAAATGCTCTTGATGCCCCAATTCCTTTGTGTCTGTGCAAATGAATGTTGTAACCTACACCTGGGAAAAGGCTGCTTTGAAGATTTTGCTAACTCTGTCCCACCCAAAATAGTTATCAGAGCAAGTAGGATCAACTTGCATCTCATAAAGTCTCATTAGATCTGAGAATTAACTTGATCCCTGTTCATCCTCTATAGATAAACCATTTTTTACTTAACTTTACTTATTAAATGCAGAACTTGTCATAATGTCTATTGTTACTCATCCATAGCTTGTAAAGTATAAGGCAACTCTGCATGCATCCAGAGTTGTTTAAACCCCTAAGGGACTCTCATCAAGTATCCTTCCACCTTTGGCAAATACTTTGCAATCTTGTGTGCCAAACCTGTAGGAACTGGAATATTGTACGTGAAAGCAAGGGGAAGAAAATCTCTAAGACTTTTAATTATTCCTTTATAGCTTTCCCAGACATTACCTTATCAGTTAACGAAAAATAATTAACACTGGAGTAGAGACTGACCTTTACTGCATGGCATTCACTTAGACTGGGGGAAAATAAAAATTACACATAGGAGATTAAGAGCTTGATTCAGATAGACCTATTAACTCTGTCAAGCATAGCACAGGCATCCAATATGAGGCAGCAAAGACCAGTCTGAACTATTTCACAGCTGCTGAATTTCAGAGGGCTTGAGTGGTTCCCAGTTTCCATATTTCTCTGTATTTCCCTTTTCCCTTTACATTCTATTTTTGTCTACTTAAGTTGCAATCAACTCTTATGAGGTAGAACAGTCCTCCTCTGTAACTGTGTGTAACCCACGGCAGAAGGGAACTACTGTAGTACCAACAAGAATGACCGTGCCCTCCCTCAGGGACTCACCTAAACGAAAAAAAGGCACAGAAAATTCAGTCTGGTATTAGATCACAGGTGCATAGACTAAATTATTTTCTAAGGCTTGTGTGTTAGCATGTTCTAACAGAGTCCATTCCACTTCAGCAGTCGATGGGCACAGGAGCAGCCACAACCAGTGCCCAAAGAGGTCACCACCCCACCGGGAGCTGGCAAACAAAACCCAAGTCCTCCCCAGCTGCCCCGGGGCAAAGATTGCAGGTCTTAACCTGTGCGGTGTAAACTGGCTCTCAGTCATAAAGGATTAGGGAGGAGAGGTTCCAACACAAGCAGCAGAGAGATGAAGGAGCTTCTTTCAGCTACTGATAGTGAGAATAAGCTTAGAGTGGGCCTTGATGAGATTAGTGAGGTGACACAACAGCTTCTTGCTGCCCAAAGCAGCATTTTCCCTCTCTCTCCCAAATTTAACAGTGCTCTCACTTTCTCCCTAGTGCCACTCTGGAGCTTGCGTGCTGTCTGGGACTGATCCAGCTCCCCAAAGCAGTAGAAACCACACCAGTGGGGAGAAAGAGAGGGAGGAATGAAGTGATATAGAAAAGGGAGTGACCACTGGGATAGCAACAAGCTCACACTTGTGTCCTGGTAAAGCACACCCTGAGCAGAGTGGCAACAATACAGACATCTATTCCAGAAACAGAAAATCAGAAACAGACAATCAGTTTCTATTAGTTATTGCAAATATTCTGCAAATAACCACACCTCTAGAAATTTTTCTATTTAAAACTTACTTTATCTCTCCCAATGGGAAGTGGCATAGCTGTATAAAGGTTTTTTCTTCCATCAAACACTGGCTTGCGATCCCCAAAAATCTGGGTTTTAAAGTGCTGAACCATATGCTCCACTATTTCTCTGAAAATGCAAAAAGATTAAGTTAATCCAACTTTTTACTTTGAATGTTAAGTAGCAGACCAATACTAACACTAATATTTACCAATAGAGGCATTAGGTAACTGAAAGGGATGTCCACTTCTGTCTATTAAAGGCAAGATTTGTCTGACTGATCTGAATTGAAAGTAACATTTTCTCAGACTGTTTTCTTAAAGCTGCTGTTTTTAGTTTTTTTCAGATTTAAACTTTCCTTCCTCTTTTCTGTGACCTACTGGAAGTGGTGAAGTGAAAGCTCGTGCTCTCTCAAGCTCAAAACAGGTGTATGGTAGATCCTGGGGCTTCAGCTCCCCCGTCCCACAGCCCTTTCTGCAGAGGACCTTGGACCAAAGGCTCAGTAGCCTGAGCAGCTTTCAAAAATATCATTATCCCAGCTTACAGCCCCAGTGCCAGGACAACAGTTTATGCCAACAATGACAGTGAAACGTTTTGCAGCTCACTGAGGAAAATAACTTTTAAATGCTTTTTTTTTCATACACACAACAAAACTGGGATCCATCCAACAAAACTGGGTATGTGCATTCAGTGGGACCTGTGGATATTAAAAGTACACATTCATTTAAGAGTAGCTGGAATTAAGTTGCATGTTTGTATGAATGGGGAAACCACTCACACAGCTCTTGTCAAACCACAGTGTTTACACACTGGTCATCCAAAGCAGTTCAGCAGCCAGTGAGAGGTCAGTTGGAATAATAACACCCTTTGATGCCGAAGGTCTTTTGTTCCCAATATCCCAGAGAGATATCCTTCAGGCTACCTGTAACACCCAAAATCCATCAGCAGTCGCAATCTTAACATACAGCCAGGGGCAAAAGGGCATTAAGAGGTTAAAGTGACACAGGAAGGAAACCACTGTTCCTCCAGCACTGCTGACAACCACCAGCTCAGAGATGCTGCAGAGATGCTTTCATGCACCCTGACTTGGCAAGGTGATTAACCCAGCACTCAGGTAGGTACTACAGTGCTGCAAAATCTGAGATGAAACTGAACTCATTCAAGAAGAGAATTAAGACTGTTTTAATTGGCAATTTCTTTGCTGTGTCCCAGGGTTTATCTTAAAGTAAGATGTACCCACTGAAAGAAACTATGACCTCCTGCAAAGCATGAATCAAACATGACCCAGTAATATCTGCCTCAGGTTTGAGTATCTTACTGAACAAGTACATAACTGGGAGGGTGGGAGGAAGTAGGTACTTTTCAACCTTGAGTTTAAGATTGAGAATGGAAACCCCACTCTCTTCCTGAGCAAGTTCTTCTGATTGTAAACTGCTTTATATAAAAAATGAACACTTCCACTTAATTAATGTTTTCAAGCTTCAAACCACATCCACATTTAGCAACGGTGCTTCTCACCTGTGGGTGGAGATATTTTAATAAAAAATAAGCTATTTTCTACGTGTGAAGTTAAAAGAAGAGTTATTTACCACTTCACTAACTTCAGCCCTTTGGGACTACTGTTCTACCAAGCTCATGCAAGCTCACCAAGAACCCTGGGCTGGCGACTGCAGGCAGAGTTCACTTTGCACAAGTCCTCAAAAATTAAACTGAGAGCACCCATAGTGCAGAATCAAACTCACATTGCCCACTCTGCCTGCTCAACTACGCAAACGTATCTGGCCTTTCTGCCACATGTACAAAATTGTAGCCAGACTGTACTAATTCAGGAGCACTTTGTCCCAGCTGTGTGTTTTCCAGTCCTGCTTCAGCTCATGCCTCAGTGTGGAACTCGCATGTACAGTGGATACACCCTGCAGTGGGGTCTGCAGGGTCACAGTACAAGCTGGAATAAAACTGAAGAACAAAGCTGGTACAGATGAGGGAGTAGAGCAAAAAATAACATCTCCCTCTCTCCTTTCTAGAGGTTACAACATATGAAGTAATGATAAAAACCGCTTACTGTATACATGTGAATTATATCACCAAAATACTAGAAACATGTAAGCCAGCTGTAAAAAAAAACATAATCCAGAATTGGAGATGTGCATCCTGCATAATCCTATATATATGTATTTATATATAAGCACACACAGAAGTACAGGTATAGACACAGGACCAAGAGGTCACAGCTCACAAAAACCCAGGTGCAGGTGAGTGCAGATACATCTACAGCACAGAGCAGTAAGCACTCAAAAGAAATAAATATAACACACTTCAGTAAGTGAATCCAACTTGTATTCTCACCACACTGCACTGAGCAACATCCAACACACCACCGCTGAATGCATCTATGGCATCTCTGCTTACTGCAAAAGGTGTTTAATCTGCATAGATCTGTGTACCTGCTCCTGTTAGCACAAAAGAGGAGTGACTAACCTGACAAAGCAGAGCAGGTCATTAGCTGGCATTGGAGAAAGACCTTGCTACTGAACAGAATCTGCCTTTCCAGTGAGAAAAACTGCTTTAGTTTTTTATGGCAAGCACCCATACACTAGACTGTAAGGGAGGTGATCACACAGAAGATACACAAGCTGTGCAGCACTTGGCTCCCAGAGGAGCAGCAGAGGCCATCAGGATCAGCCAGCAGCAGCTGGCAGGGCTGGAGTGGTGGCAAGAATATCAGTTAAGGAAAGCAAAGCTCTCACGGCTCCCACTATGAAAAAAGTGACTGCTCCAAGTGTTTTGCAGTGCTCCAATGCAGAAAGGGCATCTCAGTAAAATCAGCAAGAAAACTGGGCAAGAAAAGAGTTCAGCTTCATACACTTAGCAATGGTGTTTGCTTTTAAAATTAACCTCACTTTTCAACTAGCTGAAAAATTAAACTTATAATAGATCACCATAGGAAAAAAAAAACCAGGGCAGAAAAGCACAGCGATGCTGCTTTGTGAAAACACTCATTACCAACTCCTCAGTGCAACAGTGAGGAATGCCCTCGGGTTTAGTAATTCACATTAGGAAAACCGTGGCTTTCGGGTTGCGTTTTTTGACTCTACACTTTGTTCATTCTCATGACTGCATACTCCACCCATGTGACCTTTTTCAACAAGGAAAGGCTTTGCTCTTGAAGATATAAACAGACCATTCCAATCCTCTACAGTCAAGATGCAGTTATGATGATGACACTTGTGGTTTCCAGTTGGTGCCAAGTCTCATTCTCAAGTTTCACTTCTGGCAATGCCGCTCTTTTTCAAGTCAATGAAGTTGCACACTGACTAAGAAGGTACAGATGCCAAATTCAAGCCCTGGCTGCTTGTTTCGCTGGCCAACTGATCTGTGTTTTCACCTTGCTATCTGTTTCAGGAGCATAGTTTTCCCTTACATAGAATCTACTGAAGAAGGATAATTTCTTACATGCTTTAGTAACTCCACAATCCTCTCCCACAAATAAATGGGTTTTGCCTCCCCTTGTGAGTAGGGAAAGGTGGGAAAACAAGCTGGTAACACCAGCTTCCTGCTGAAAGACTTCAGCCAATTACACTCCAATAGTTAACCAGGCAATACTAAATCATGTTCATCAAGCTGGCTTATACTGACCCAGCTTCAAAAGAGCTAATACAGTTTATCCATCTGTCACCAGTGGCTTCGATCAGCAGCTCCTTAAGATTCTGACAAATTCAATCCAAGTAAAGATTTGGAGGGGAAAAAAAAAAAAAAAGGGTATGCATATCTTGTTGATGGATATGCAAACTTAGAAGTGATCAGTACAATCACTGACTAAAGCCAGACATCTTCCCAGACATCAGTGAGGGCACGTGGCTCCAGCTTTTTCAAAGAAAAACAAGACTGCAAATAAATTGAGGAAAGGCAAAGCACAGCATTACCTGTTAACTCTTCTAGGACATTTTTCTGGCTTTATATCCAACTCATAATGGTAGATATCTATTTTAGGAATGTCCATTTCAAAGAAGTTGGCCTGCAGTTTGATTGTTCTCCCAGAAGTGCCAAAATCTGGTCGAGGAGGAGGTTTAAAGGCATATCCCTGTATTGGTGGTGGCAATGGGGGAGGAGGTGTGAGCACTGTAAAAGAGAGAAAGCACAAGTTAGCCATCAGCTGTCTCAAATTGACATTTCAACAAATTTACAGGCTATGGGCAGTGAAGCTCAGCACATTTAAACCATGAGTCTAAACAACCTAAAAAATAAAAAAAAAACCCCAAACCCCACTTTCAGGAGACCATGAATCCCTTTTTTCCTCTTTCTTTCTCATGCTGGTTCACCATTTGTTGTATTTCCTAGACTCAATTACTGAAAACAATCTTAGAATCAGTTGCATTTTCCTATACCACAAGTCAGCTGGGTAGGAATTTCACAGGCCAAGCAGGGAAGCAAGAAACAAGATTTTCCTTGCAGGGAAGAATCTTCATTTCAAAACAGACCTAGCCACATTTATTCGAGCAAACACCTATAAAATGGAGTTTCCACCACGTTCCTCTGTGCTGCAGCTCTCTGCAAAAGCCTGTATTAGAACTAAACTATATCCTACTGCTTCCTTCACACAGAAAACAGAGCAAATACTCTACTGCTGCTGTGCTCAATTCTTGAGCTCAAACATCAGCTGTTGCTCAGACAACATGAAGCAGAAGCACAATGGCTGCTTGCTGTTGTTTCAATCCAGGAAAGTTCACTAAAAATCCACAGGGAAGTGCATAAGGTACCAACATGAGTATTCAAAACTCCTGCAGCCTCAGTGCTCAGATGTTCTGTGCTCTGGAGCAATAAGAACTTCAGCAAACTCTTCACATGTGAAATAACCCAGGAGGTTTCTCATTACTTATGTAAGAATCCAGGTGTGGCTTCCTGGATTATCAAATTCAGTTCTCTGCTAGCACCAAAAACAACTCACATGCCTTCATTAACACATCTGTCACCACTTTTCCACTCTGGATTTCTCTACTGGAAAGCTGTTCCAGAACTGTGATGCTCTAATGCTCAGAAAACGTCCTTCCATTTTAATTTATTCATTGGTAGGTTATATTCGCTGGCCTTCATCTTGAGTACTCCTCACTGTACTTTCAGATTCAAACCAAACTCCCATTTAATACTAAATTCTAGGCTATAGTCCTTCTGTTAGTCCCTGCTCATAAATCAGGCTTCATCATTCTCATCCTTCCAGTCATTTTTCAAGCCAGTGCATTTTGAGCTCACCTTTCCTGGAGAAGACTTAAGTGATAATCACACTGCTGCTTCCACCTCTCAACTGGAAAAGGCAGATTAAGGAGCCCTAAACTGCTTTTGCCTGCTGTACCACTGCCTTGTAAAGGTCATCCAGCGACCACTCAGTGCATGTGCACCCATTTCTCAGTTGCTGATGATCATCCCCCAGTTCCCTATTAACTCCCAGCTACATTGTCTTTAATATACCTACTTTTCTAATCCATATCTATTACCCTGCTTCTTTCTCAATGATGCTCAGATTCTCCTTTTCCTGACAATGCCTCCTATACCTCTTGATGAATTTTCATGTACTTATTCCTAAAATTTATGCAATGTTTGCTAATGAAACAGTAAGGCCATTCCCGACATTAGTAGCATCAATTCCCCACTTTACCCCTCAACACTGCCCAGTTTTCCACTCATGAGTATCTCCTTATTTTTACCACCCTACTAACTGTCAGCACCTATTTCCCCATGCACCAAATACTTAATCCAATTTGACAGTGGGAAAACTATAGACGGTTTTGTTACTATTTTTTGAAAATCTTGTTTCTGATCTTGTCTCCCAAACATATTCTGAGGCATTCACACTTTTAATTCAAGCTACTGAAATCCAATTTCCTTTTTTCCCTCCCTTTTAGAAACATTGCCATTAAAGACTCTGGTTCTCCAACACTAACTCAATCAACACATTAAAGTCACTTCTTGCTGAAGATCTGCATTTCCATGACATAAAACTTCATGTTTCAGTACTTCAGTTTTGCCTTCAATGGCAATACAGCAATTTTCATTTGAGTATTATTCATCCACATTGCTTTTGCAGTGTCAACAGCTACCCTGAAAAATGGAGCCAAGTATCACCTTAGCTCTTAACTGTAACCCAGTCTTGCCACAAAGCAGCCCATCTGCCTCTGCATCTGACCTTATCCACCTCCAACCCTGAAGGAAGACAGAACACCCAGCTCACTGATTCTGCTCAACCTTTAGGTTTTTTTTTTTCTAAATTCCTACACATATTGACTTCTAAGACATCAATTTTCATCTCTTCCAAACACTTCCAGGCCCTCTGCTTACTTCACATTTTTCTGATGGTGATTAACTCGATCAGGTGGCCCTGCAGTCACCATATCCCCCTGTCTGGTGTGACAAATTCACACTGTCTGTGCCATTAGGTGGAAAGAATGCTCTGCTGTAGATAAGACACCTAACAAAGTTATTTATGGCATTATCACTATAGCTGGGAAGTAACAGAAAAAATACTCCCACAAATATTTGTACTTGCAGTACACCAAAGGTTGCTGCGATCCACCTCCAAATCTTATCAGGAGGATGTGCACAAAGCAGCCACCTCTACTCCTCCAGAATCCTGTTTGCCATCACTTTTCCCCCTCAAAAAAATTTTAAAATAATGTGTCTCCCACATATGTTTTCAGTCACTCTGTTGCCGAATCCTTCACAGATCACCACTGCACACATTTTTATTTCCATCTTTCCGTAAAGCAATGTTCCCATGAAAATTATGTCCTAGTCATTAACTTTATTCTGTGATTTTTGTGTATTTCCATGATTGCCATTAGAAAACATTTTAATTTTCTGTCCAGGCTCCTGTATTTTAACATTTCCATTTCTTCTTATCCACACTCTGCATTCCACACATTGCCTTACCACTATTACCTGGCCAAGTGTTATCAATATATTGATTTCCCTTCTCTTTCCTGATGATTTTTATGCCTTCTAAATTTCTGTATTACTGCCACATCCTAATTCCACTGCCCTTCCTTTTCAGTGCCAGATTTGGTAATGACTGATTTTCAAAACTACAAAAAATTTAAACTTAAAAATTGGAAGTACAAAGACAAGCATGAGGGAAGGGGACACACATCCCCAAGCTATTTATGCTGCCAAATTAAGTAATTTTGTAATTAAGCAATACATCCTCCTCCTGTTTTAAAATGGGATTGTTTACTGCTTTACAGGGGTGTAACAAAGCCATATCTGTAAGTGTTCAGGGATCAACATGAACACATATTGCTCAACAACACCACTACATTCCTCCACTGGAGTTTCAGTGACAGTGAATAAAAGTGAAGGTTCAGCCACATTTTTGAGAATAAGAAATGCTGAAAGAAGCACAGACTCCTGGGTAAAGATGTGAACGCAGTTTTATAACCTGCATGACTCACAGAGATAAGAAAGCACCAAGCTGTCCAGAAAGCAGGACCACTGCCACCCTCTATTTTAATTTTAAACAGTTTTTTCAATTATTTGGGTTTTATGATCCAATTAAAGGGAAAAAAAGGGGGGGAAAGCTATTTCTGGCTCAACTCCCAAGGCAAAACTTATTTAGGGCAGGGTGTTGCTTCAAGGAGATAAGTAGTGTTTATTAAACAGCAGCAGTGACCCGATAAGCGCTCAACCTACATTTCTGCCGCCTAAAACAGACACGTATGTGTCAACTACAGCGCTGAGGGGTGGGAACCAAACTTCAGGGGAAAAGAACTAAATATTGCAACCACTGAGCTGAATTCACTTTTTGGACTACTGCCTCAAATTAAGAATGCAAAATCAAATTATCTTATGTAGAACTTACTACAGCAAGCAGCTGTGAAGGGTAGAATCACAAAATACTGAATTTGGTGCTGACAGAACAGAGAAATAAGGCTTGACCTTCTATCAAAACATGATAGAAGCTTTCAGCCTTGATCATGAGGCACAATTGCTGGATTCAAAGTGATTCAGCTGCCCCATCTCCCTGTTCAAACACTCCCTGTAGAATTCCCATCACTCACTTTTAAATGTGACAGAAGCTGTATCAATACAGGAATATTTTCCTTAGTGCCAAGGTTCCTACTAGGAAGCTGTTGCAGCCTGGTGAGGTGTGTTACAGAGGATATCACTGGACATCTCAGCTGGAAGTGATGCCCTGCCCAAGGAACCCAGCCAAAATTCATGCAGAGACACCTTCATGAACACAGATGCTGCTTCTGGAGACAGTATTTCAAAGCACTGGAAAATTTACATGCATTCCTAGATTTTACTTTTAAAGTGCTGTCAAGGAAAGAAGGGATTAGAAAAAAGATGAAAGACTACTAAACTGGAGCATCCATGTGATAAGTATTGGAAGCTCCTTACTCATTTGCCAGATGATAAAATGAATAATGAGAACATTTCAGCCTTGATATGATGACTGAGACCATTAAGAGCCCCATTTTGAAGGTGTGAATTAAGGTGAGCTGGGTGTGGAATAATGAGGTGTCCGTATGCTGTCTTTAGGCTTACTTTTACCAGGAAAGAATCCAGACTTCCTATTATAATTCATCCCATTTACATAAACTAAATGTTCATAGCTATCAATCTTAAAAGCAGCAATTTCTACCAAAAAAAAAAAAAAAAAAAAAAAAAAAAAAGGCTGGAAAAGAAAAGTATCAGAAAAATAACAGTCTTGCGGCAGTTTTATTAAATAAAATTAACAATCAAGCAAAATTACTCTGTCAAAAGATAGGGGAAGAAAGGTGAAGGTAGAGGAAACCTGGACAATCACAGAAATACTGTGTTAGTAAAAATAATTTTTGCAAATTGAAAACTATTGCAAAAACACAAGGCTGGCTGCTCTTACTCCTGCACATTACTGAGGATCAAAATCAGAGATAAGAGTGACTCAGGGAGTGAGCAGGCCAAGACACTCCTAGTCTATAAAAGGTGTGAATGAGCCACACACTTCGATGAGCTTCTACTCCAAAATTCACACAATTATGTAATGATGGTTTTTCAGGACCATGTGCTCCATAACCATTTCCCAGATTTGGAGCCTTCATTTCTTTTGTCCTTCACCATTTTTTAAAGCTTAACTGCTGGCCTGCTCAGCATGCTGGAAGTGCTGCCAGTCAGCATTAAACTTGCACATTGGAGATTTTTTAGCACAGAATTATGCAATTTTAATGTGCAGTCAGAGGCCTAATGAGTTACTAAATAAGAAGGGGCCAAACGAGTTGCATGGAAGGGCTTGTTGACACAGGAAATCATCTGAGCATAATTATACCAGCGCAATTATATCAATAAGTTTCCTTGTGTGGCAAGTCCTAACGCATATTTAATAATCCAGTGATGTTTTCACAACTCTCCGTAGGTTTTAGCACTGGGCTCATGAAATCTAAGTTTGCCAAGGGGAAGACTCTCTAAAACCATTTTTCTAAAAATACAGTCTCTAAATGAAACTAAGGTGAAGGAAGCCTTATTTGAAAGCATCACTTTGGGTTAAGGTTTCCAATATGAGATAATGGGGCTGCTCTCTCAGATCATCACTACAGGTGATTTCAGGTACAAACACTGTGCACATTCATTGCTGCCTCGAGGTCAGTCACGGAGGCCATCACACAGATCCAGAGAGGATACATCGCTCCTTGGGCAAAAAAAAGGGATTTAATAACTTGTCCTCAACTACTGAGCAGCTATTTTGCCTCCAGAACTGCAGGAAATAAATAAAATGACAAATGTGTTCATCGTGACCAAAAAAGAACCAAGACTGGTAAAGGAACAGCCTCCAGCAGCTGCTGCAGAGGAGCAGAAGATCATGAACACAAAGCAACATAGGTGGGAAGGTACCCGGCTGACCTGTCAAGTTTTGAGTATCTTAAAGGACAGAGTTTCCACAACACATCTTACAACTTGTTCCACCCCCATGGTAAAATAAACTTGTCTTCTACTCAAGTGAAGTTTCCTGTGCTCCAGCTTCTGCTCTGTTCTTGGTGCACCTGACACAAGTCTGGCTCCATCTGCTCCAAAGGTTCCCCTTAGCCAGTGGGAGAAGCTGGAAGATCATCCTTTACCCTCCTTCTCCTAAGGCTGAACACACCTGATTCCCTTCACCTCTCCTGGTGTGTGCTATGTGCTCCTTCCCCCTGCTGCCTCGGTGCCCTGTCACAGGGCCTGCAAAAGGATCATATCCACTTCTGGAAGTGCTCTTTGAACTGGGAGAAAGGGAGACTTGGAGAGGGGACAGCCCACACCAGGGGAAACAGGACTTCCACAAATAGTTATTCAACTACCAGTAATAGAGGGCATTCAGAAAGAACATGGAAAACACCCAGCACAGATCCTTGACAGGATCTGCGCAGAGTGTTTATGTATTTTAGTTACACATATATAGTCAGAGCAAGAAAACAAAATACACTGAGTTCAGCCTTTTCTTTTTAGGACTCAACTAAAGAAAAACTTGGGGCTGTCTTCAAGTTTTCTGACAGTCTGGGTTTTACAAAGAAGTTTAACTTCTGGCTTTCTGTTAAGATCCGTTAGGGAACGATAGGAGAGAGGCTGGCAGTGTTTTCTATGAGATAAGGGAAATCCAAAGCTGCAGCTCATAGTCCCTTGATATTTTGGGGGCAGAGGAATCTATATGGAACCTGTAAGTCTGTCTGCTGCTCATTAAGGATGTTTTAGAGCATGGAAGCCAGCAGCTCTACAGTCAAGCTATAACATTCCTGATTAGATAATGCACAATAAAAAAATTTTACAGACTTGTCTGTTAATCTCCAAGAATTCAACAAATCACAAGGACAGCAGAGGAGACGATGTAATGAGATTTTCAGTTATCATTTTTGACGAAACCCCTCTCTAAAGGTTCTCTCAGTGAGCAGCTACCACACTTTCTAACCACAGCACATCGCATATGCCAAGGTGGGCCACAAGAAAAAGGGTTGGCTTAATACTGATGACCAAAAATGAAGGAGTTGTCCTCATAATTGTTCATATTTTAAATTCCTTGCATGACTACTGAGATGTTTGATGCTACTCTGCCAGATTGCTTCCAATTTCTTAGTGCTGTAGTATGAAATGAAATACCTTAACAAAGAGTAAAAGCATTAGAGAAACAGCACTGCCTTCGTAACTGTAATCTCATTATGGTCAGTAGACTACTTCAGACATAATTTTATTGATTAATTTTCACTTCCTGTGAAAGAATTCAAGCAAGATTAACTCTGAAGCCAACCTTTTTACCTACTGAAAGATGTCCCTGCCCACAGCAGGCAGGTTGGACAGGATTATCTTTAGAGGTCCAACCCAACCCATTCTATGATGATTTTGTCTGGAATAAAAAAAGCAGTTACAGATCTACAGCTCCCTTGGTTACCCTGATTCCTTTCTGACCTCTGTAAAACCCAGACACAATCTCTTACGGTGCAAGGGATGTGATCCACTGAGACCAGAATCGCTCCCACACACCAACGGTGAGCTGCAGTCACAGATCAAAGGGAGAAGCAAGACATCAATCCAGCTTGCTTTTAAGTCAGGAACACATTTCAAAGAAGAATATGTAAGAACAAAAGAACTGAAGAGGAAGAGATCAAGGCTCCAGCAGAAAGCAGCAGGAAAGAAACTAAGAATGGTTCTTTCCAGCCCACAAGCTGCTTCTGGACAATGTCAACTAGCAAAAGACACCAAGTGTTAGTACTTTGCTTTCCTCCCACATTCTTCTTGCAGCCTTGACCTTCAAAGTCAGCCTCCAGATTTTTGAATAATAAGCTGCTTCTCCACACCTACAAGTGGGGTGAGCAGTGGCAGAGCACCACCAGAGCACGCAAGTGCAGAACTTCCATCCTCACTGCTCACAAACCAGGTGCCTAAACCCATCCCTGCACGTGGAGTTTTACCAAGTCCTACCACAACCCTTAAGGGCCACAGAGAAATGCTTTTAATTACAAGCTGCAGTTTGAACTAAGTCATCCAAATAGCAAGCCTCATCCAAACAATGGAGGGATGCTTACAGCTTACCCACAAGTCAGCAGCCTAGTCTGAAGTTAAATGTGAATTCAAAGTACAAAAAAACTCCATCTTCAGACAAACCTCTACTCAATGAAGGGGGAAATGGAGAACATTCTTAGCGCTATTTATCACACTTGACCATCATGATTCATTCCCTTTTCCATGCTTCAGAAAATGATGTTGATCTAATTCCAAATGTCTTTCCTAACAATTTGAAATACAGAATATAATGGTATTTTCCGCATTCATAAAGAGCAATGCCTCCATTCAATACAATCTCTGTTCTTTGCCATTTTGAAAGACCCAAAGTGAATAAACACATCTTTTAAAAGGGAACAAAAAAACCCAATCCACCTACTAGCACCTATTGCTCCCTTCAGGCTGCTTCTCCCCTAAAGAAAGTAAGACCAGAAATTCCAAATTCACTATCCCACATCATGCTTCCCTTACCCCCTTGCTTACATTTAGGTTAGGAAAGAAATGTGGCTCCCCCTCCTTTTGTGCTACCTGACACTTGGAACTGCAGAGGTGTGTAGGAAACAGCTTAACCCACCCTTCACTGTGTTTACTTATTTTTGTTTTGAGTCACTACAAGGCTGGTAAAGCATGACTTCTTTATGCATCAGTACTGACCCTCCCAAAAAATTTAACACACAAGACTGAAGTTTCCATCACTACTTGGTGTGAATGTGAGACAGACAAGCACTTTCATTCAGCCCCCAGGAGCCACAGTCAATCCAGCTGCTGCCAGGTGCAGAGCTGAGCTCAGCGAGGGCTACACGGCCCCAGCCCCATCATTAGGTACTTCAACACCTTCTGCACACACCAACTGCCATCACATAACACCGTGAGAACTGTGCAGCTCACCATGACACTCCATTACCTCCACATCTCAGGCTCTCAGAGATTTTTATTTTTCTTCCTTAGAAATAGAAAGGACTGGTCTCTGCATTACAGCCTCCTAGCAGATGCTGGATAGATTAAATCACCTGAACCAGAGTCAGAGTTCTCAGCAGTGCTGCTCCCCCAGTACTTTTCCCCTCCCTGGCCATCACACCCCATGCCTCTCCTGCAGCCTCCTGCACTTTCAGAGCCAACAGTGCCCACATGCACACCAGCCCCACTAAACTTAACGAGCTCTAATGGCTCAGGCTCTATTCCATGGCCACTGGCATGGTTTTCCAAGTGCTGTGCCTCATCAGCTGGGAACTGGTGCCACAGAGGCCCCAGATCCCAGTTCCCTGTGGGATTCGCATTGTGCACAACTTAATGAAACACAGAAGTGATTTGTCCTCAGCTAATTAAAGCAAGAAGCTAGGATGGGTCTGTTTTGTGTTCTACCTTTGCAATCAGATCTCATACCCATACAGACTTTGGCTGGCACTGTTTTTGTGTAAAATCTAAAACTAAAAATTAAGTTGTCTTCATTCCTAAAAACGTTTTAATATAAAAATTCAACTGTAGAGCTGTAACTCAGAAGAAGTCATGTCTTCTTTGAAAAAAAAAAAAAAAATCTTTTCTCATACCCACACTAGATTAATCTACAAACACAGGAACACTCTCGTGGTTTAGTTTCGGAATAGAAAAATTCCCAGTTAAGGCCTGAGGTTATGCTTTATTTTATCATTTTAGATAGTGAAAGCAGCTGTAGCAGCATCTTCAACATCCAGTAGTATCTCCTGTGGTTTCCAGAGATAGGGCTGTGGTTTTCAGCATCACTGCAAAGAGAGCAAAGTGCAGGTTCCTAATAGTGGAATAACTGAGACATTACAGAGCGTAGGCTGGCAGCAGAACTCCCCTAGCAGAATTTTTTTTCCTATTACATCTCAGGGTTTTTCCTCCACCTGCTTCTCGTAAGCAACTGATGTTCCCAAATTACTCGATACAAACTAAAACTCAGCTATGAAAGGTAAAAAAAGTTACATACAAGTTTGCTACAGAGAGGTCTCCCTGAAATTTGACATTAAAGGGAATTTGCAAGTCAAATAATTAGGAAAAAACCCACCACTACTGTATTCTTACCACATAACGAGACCCAGACAACAAAGCTTCATTTCCTTGCCCTGGTGGGAAGTTTCCTCCTTCTGAAAGAAGCTCTGACTTTTTAAACAACACACCCTTATGCAAATATTCTGAATCCCTATAAGTTATTCCTAAGCACTCCCTCATTAAACACTGAAGGTCTTCCCAAAATGAAACACATTGGTTCACTGAGAAATTAATTCTTCTGCATTGTCATTTCTACATGAACCTGGATTTCTTCTCTATTTTATTTTTGTTTTGCTTGTGGTTTGCAGGGCTGGTGGTTTTTTGGGTTTTCTTTTTAAACCTATGTCTCTCAGTAGATTTTTCAACAGAAGTATGTAAGTCAGCAGAGCTGAAGTTGACTAGTATAATTTGAGAAACCTTAGGTTTCACTGGTGGTTAAAAACCACAAACAAGAAACCCCCTGCTCTCCCAAAGCCTTGTCCTCTGTGAGGATTTCAGAGATGATGGAGGAATATGATGGGGCAAGACTGTACAACCAACAGAGGAAATTGATTTTAAAAAAACAAAAAAAAAACCAGTAGAAAGGGAGCATTCAGTGCAAACCACAAGCCGTATGAAAGGACAATGAAATAAGTTCATTATCAAAGTGAAGAACACAGCAACATTTAGACAGGAATTCACCCTCTGTATGAACAGACTCCTGTCCTTTAATAGCAAACACTTGCTAAACAAGTTTTAGAAGGTATATAAGAAGGCCCCAGTAATAATTATGTTTTAAAACTTTATTCATCTACATGGCAGGTTTAACTTCAAACAATTTTTTGATTGATCTAGCTAAGCCAGTGAAACCTCCCCTCTTGGGAATTCTTCTAAAATTGGCTTATTCTAAAAAAATCTAAATTAGCACATCCACACACACTTCCTACTACTAAATTAAAATTTAAATTTCATTATTTTCTCACATTAATAAGCGCTTTTGTAAATTTCATGACTAAACTAGGAACATAAAAAAGCATCACGGAGACAAAAAGTTGCAATGCCCTGACCTCTGACATGAGCAGCTCAAACAGAGCCACCCACGGTGTCCAACACTGCCACTGCAGCTCCTCAGCGGCCACCGAAGAGTTACTTTTTTCCTGGACTATATATAAAATCACAAATATCACTTGATACACCTAAGTTTCAGAAGTGTTTTTTCAAGCTTCCCGAGACAACATGCTGAGATTAGCTTATTTCTCAAAAAAATGAAAACTTCAGTTTTGCTCTGCATCCCCTCTTGTCACACCCAACCCAGGTTGGAAGTGACACAATGAGGCATAAAATTCAAGTACTGCTTAAACACACAGTCTTCAGACTTAACATACTTTATGGAATGATGTGCTATGGGATTTAACTCTTGACATGGGTGCAAGAGTTAATGCTAAGAATATTCTCCACCTTCTCATTATAAAGTAGCTTGTACAAGGGAATTAAATCAGGTTGTGCTAGAAGAGCTTTTGGGAAAAAGCGCAGAGCCCAAACTACAGATGTCTGGAGTTATTCTGCATCAAGTTAAATATTTTAATGCTTCTCCCAAAGATACAGACTTGCATGACTGCAGACTTATTAATGTTCAGACCTGGTCCCCAGCAACTTCACTGCAGGTGGCAATAAACTCACATACAACAAGACAGAACACAACTGAGCAGCAGTACAAAGAACAGAACAGGACAGGACAAACAAATTACAATAGGAGAGAACAAATTACTCTTGCCACGCCTGTGATTAAAAAAATAAATCTGTTTCACAACCCAAATAGTAACAAAATTTGGTAGCACTGTGGACAGCTCAATGAGAACCCAATTCAAAAGAAAAAGCAAGCTTTGGACTGATTTGATTATGCCAGGATCCACAGTACTTTCCCATCTCAATTAATGGTTTGCTTCCACCATGGCTGTGTCCACTTTTGTGAAGTCATACAGTAAAAAAAAAAAAAAAAAAAAAAAAAAAAAAAAAAAAAAAAAACTTTCCTTCCTAGAAAGCCTGGGCAGCAGGTACCACGTGGCTTCACAGCTGCAGCACAGCTATAAAGCAGGGTATTTAGGAGAAGTAATTTTGCTTAATACGAAATGCAAAGAGAGAGTACAGAAACAGATGAAATAATGCTCACACTAAAACTTTTTATTTGAAAGAATCAAGTTTACTCTGAAAAGAGAAAAGTAAAAGCAAAACAATTGAAACTGAAAGGCTAAAATGAATTGCACTAATCTGTGGTGCTCAGTTAACAGACTAAAAGACACCACTTAAAACAGGCCTGAGTACATAAAAATACAGGCATCACCTCAGTCTCGAGGAGTTAAAAAAACTCCACTTCCTGGACAATACTAGAAAGTCTCTTCAAAGCACAACTTCTTAGAAAAGGCTACCAAAGGGACTCACAAATTACAGCTCTGGTGTAAAACACTACACAAATGCAGTCTACCTGGGGTTGATATTGTTCAGGTCTGGCTTTTCCCAATTTTTGCAGTATAAAACATATAATGAAAATTTTAAGTTCAAATTTGGGTATTGCAATGTATGTAGGGGAAAAAAAAACAAACAAACCAAAAATCCCCTTGCACTGAATTCAAAGTGTTGTGCTTCCCTAGTCAATAGGATAAGAGGTATTTTAACATTCTAGTGGGCTGCTTTGTGAGCACATCAGAAAGGATGCAAGATACTAAAACAAGTTAATTGGACAATGCATGGAACAGATCCCTACCCACAGCCACTACAGTTAAAACTACGTAACATTTTCCACCAGCTTTTTTTTTTTCCTCCAGTTCATAACTTACCAAAAATAAGATAGTGGAGGCTTTTCTTCATTTTCAGATTTAGCAACAATTTCTGGTAGGCTGAGTATTAGAAATTTCATCACTAAAAATAGGACCAAGTATTTTGCTTAAACATGAACTAAGGGAAGCAAAACACAACAAAATTTTGACAGACCTTACAAGTTCTGTGAAGGTGTTGTCAGTACAGGCTTAGCCAACGTGAACAGGACTTTCATAAGGCATGCAAAGTCCCTAATTAGTTAAAACTATCTGTATTTGCAAAGCCAATTTAGCAGAAGTTTACTGTGTTCATCGGCTCGATCCCTGTGATTTCTGGAAGGCCAGGAGGGCTGGTTTCTGAAATGGAAAAATTTCGCCTTCCTATACAGCTCTAAGGGGTAGAAGAACTCCTCTTACTGAGTTAAAGCATTTATATGCCTTTCCCACCCTTCTGTGAAAGAGAGGCAGACTGGTGGTGATAGCAGTGAAGGAAGGGGTACAAATTGTGAAGAAAGAACTTTCCTGGAAGTCAGGAAGGTTTGGGTGTTCCTCTGCACTGCTTCTGCACATTACAATGCACTACTAAGTACGTACGAGCACGCAACAATTCCACAAAAGTGAAAAACTTCAAGATGAAGTAAGAGTAAGTACACAAAATCCCATATAATTGCACAGTCAGCAAGAGAATCACTGCAAAAAAAGATGTTTCACTTTTCAAGAGCAAATAGGATAGTTCAGCTCACCAGGGAAAGGAGAAAGTCTGGTGACACATCTGATGCCACCAATTATCTTTCCATCAAACCACCTCATCTTTAAGCCACCTGAAGACAACAGAGGCAACATAATGGTACAGAATTTTTCTTTCCTTAGGAAAATATATTGATCATGACAATAAAACATTTGAAAAAGTCATGCTGTGTTTTGTAGGCTGTAACTTTGTCAAATGCAATTTTAATTTTAGCAAATCCCTCATGCAAAAAGGAAGAGATCTGAGGCTGTATATGAAGTTCTCATTCCCTCTTCTATGTGTGGCAGCTTACAAGGAGTTTCAGCATTAATGTACTGTCTCAAATTAAGCCAAAGAAACTGGATGACTCTGTGATACCAGCAGCAGAGTTCAGAACCAGGTTCACATACACCCCCAAAAGAACAGAAAAAGCCTTTTTAAGAAGAGAAGGGCAGACCTTTAGCAGGAGGTACAGGGGAGCTCTTGCTGCCACTGAAACACAAGCTAAGAGGACACTGGTGGAGTTAAATTCCACCAGATGAAGACGTTGCCATTTCTACTACCCCAGTCAAGGCATGAGCACACCCTTCCCTGTCGCTGTTGTACCAGGAACGACACAGTCCAGGATCGGGTTCAAAGGCCAGAAGTGGCTATATTTAATTACATAAATCAGCTCATATAGCTTTGTTCACAAGAGTAGCATAATGCCATGGGGTGCTTGACCATCCGCCTCCCAGAGCAACTGGCTGAACAGCATAACACCCATTTCCAAAATATTTTTCCCAGTGTGAAAAACAACGACACAAACAGCTTGCACCTGCAATATAGTTTACAAAACCTCAAACCGTTTTCCCAGCTAGTTATCGTGAGAAAGGAGACTTTCCACAGGCAGCTGTAAAAAATAGGAAAATCCCTCTGCCAGCCCTTTCAGCATCTACAGTTCCCTGCACCACATTTTGAGACTGAAGACTCCCAAAGAGAAACAACATCCAACATCCAAAATCTTCAAGAAAATATATGGAAGGTAAAAACAAGTACATGCACTGAAAAACCAAAAGAGACTTAAAAGTTTCAACAGTCTATTCACAATTTTAAAAGGGTAACTTAAAACTAAATGACAAGAAAATAACTTCAGTTCCGCTGATTTGATAAAGTTGCTTCTTGTACCCAGAAAAAAAGGTGGTATTTCACATGCAAAGCCATAATCAACTTCACATTCTTTTTCAGACAACTGCTGCTTCAACAATAAATTAAGACCTTCAGCATCAGGAAAACCCACATAATCTTTCAAAGAATAAAAGAGAAATCTGTGGTGTGCAAAGTTTAGAATTTATAAATACATTAAGACCTAGAAGTGCAAGTTTCAGAAGTTTATGCAGCTTTTACTCAAGTCTTTTAACTGAATGACAGTATTTTTATTATGCCACTTTGACATTTTTTTGTCCTTCTAAGAAAAGGTACACCAAAAAGTAGCAGCAGCAAAATTTTTCTTTAAAAAATTCCCTCTCAGATTTTCAGATTTTTTACTTTTCACAATTTCTTGAAGCTAAATAAAAAGGGTATGGACACAATGTCACAGCAAATTTGACACCAAGTCAAGAATTCAGACAGTATTTGGGAGAAAGCAAAAGGGATCATTATTTTCCTAATTAAGGAAACAGTGATTTCATGAAAACCCCTTCACGTTTAAAAAACCCATCTCACTCCTGACATAACATCAGGTTTGAACAAACTTTCCACGTTCAGCAGCAACTTTTTGAAATCTGTCAGATATGGCCTCCTAACTTGCTTGATACTGTTTCCAGAAAAAGATTTAAGACTAAAATAGCAAGCCCTGTGGCAAATCGAGCGATTCCTCTGGCAGGAGGCCAGCACCAGGGGCACCCTCGGAACGGGCTTGGCTGCAGAGCCCAGCTCGGCAACAGGAGCTGGGAGAGCAAAAGCAGCTCGGGCGAATCAGCAGCGTGCGGAGAGGGCAGCGGCGGCAGGATCCGGATACAGCAGAGATGAATGGAGCCTTTCCTTGGTGTCAAGGATGTGTTGACAGACCTGGAGAGGCTGCAGCTCTCGTATGTTCACAGCAGCTCTGGCTGTGAACAGCTTGTAAACCACGTTTCTGCTCTCTCCTCCGAGCAGGATTTCACATACAGTGGTTTTGTAGTTTTCAGATTAACATGTGGAAGGGGACTCAGCAGTCCAGTCCTGCTTCCAGGCTGCTTCACGGAACGGCCACGCTATAATAAAAATCTCCAAGATGCCCTGCCTTGTGCGTGGAATGGAGCAGGAAGCTGCCTGGGCTGCCAGAAGCCACCGTGCTGCTGAGGCTCTCCGTGGATGATTTCACAGGAAGGAAGCAGAGCCTCAATCACCATGTGGAGAACAACTCGCAGCTCCTACGCCGGCACAGAGACGGCCACTGCCCAGCGCCACGCAGGGGGAAAGGGCTGAGCCACACTGATAAACTCGGAAGTAAACAAGACACAAGATGAGCTTGGCTGGAGGCAGCAGAAAAGCAGAAGCCCGAGACACGCACCAATGACAACACACAGCCACCTCGAACTTGGTGAAAGTACAGCAGTGTCAGGAGCCCGAGGTTAAAAGGTTGTTGTTCCAGGAAGGGGAAAACATTCTTTCACACTGAACATGGGCCTCTGATGGCAAACAGCAGCCACCAACTGGGAGATCATTCCAAGTGAAGGTGGTAGGATTGGACAGAGAGTAAATAAAGATAAAGAGACTCCCACACATGAAACTACTCTCAGCCCATATGCTGGTAATATTTTTAATTATCTGTCTCTTTAAGCACAATTTCGAACAGGATCTATGACCAGGAGGTGAACACAGCAACAGCCTGATATGAGCCACCATGAGCCCCTGCAAACTCCAAGGGTACCTGTGCCTGAGCAAGAGAACCCGACACCAGAAGCCACCGAAGGATTACATCTATAGCACTACACAGTTACTGGCACTGAAATGTGCAAAAGATGTTACATATGAAAACAGAATCTTGAACATCAGTCTGGACACACAGAGCTGTAGAGACCTGTCTCTCTGCTGTGCTAGCAAGAGCCTGGTGAGAAAGTAAAAACAGAGGAGCTGTATTTCAAGAGGAAAATAATCATCCTGATTGTCTTTCTTGATTATTCCCCTTCAAGAGAACCAAATCAGAGGAAAAAGAAAAAAGGAAAAAAAAAAAAAAAAAGCCAGCACCTAACTGCGGATCCCAAGACATTAATGCTTTTACAGAAACGTCTGTAAGAGAAGCAGTACAAGACATCTCAGTTACAGGTCCTGTATTTCCCTACACTATTCCTTGCTAGATTATCCGTCTAAGGAAAGAGATTTTATGCCAAACCCTTCAGAATAGTAGCATAAAATAAAGTTCCATTTATTTTGGAACTTTTCCAGAAGAAAACTAGGTGCTAGTCACCCGAACACTGTTGTTTCTACATAAGAATTCTCACCACAGAAACAGCCCAACACTAAAAAGGAAAAAACATTGTCTCATATGAACTGCACAAACTCGCACAGTATTAACCTGTATTTCCCCAAAGTAATACTAAACGTCTCTAATAGAGTCGGTAATCTTGCTCTGCACGTTCACCTTTCCTCTGCTCCCAGATTTGCTCACACGACAGTCTGAGGACACCTAACGCTGCCCCTCACCTCTCCCAGCCCTCCCGACAGGCGGACGCTCCACCCGCACCTCCGCGGCACAACTACAGCAGCGCGGCCGCTGACGAACACGCGGCCAGCCGGGAATCCCAGGATGGAGCCGGAAGGGAGGAAATGGAGACCCCGGTCCGCAGCGGGAGCTGCGCCGGCCTCAGGGCTCGGCAGAGGGAGGGGGGAGCGGGGCAGGGAAGGCGACCCTCCCCTCAGAGGGGCCTCCGGACACGCGGCCCTGCCCGAGGTGGCGGCGGCGCCCTGACCCTCCTTCCTTCCCCGGCCAGCGCGGCCGCCGCTCCAGCCAGGCCTGAGCCGGGGGGGGGCGAGGCGCTCCCGGGGCTCCCCACGGACACGGACCGGGAAAACCGCCCCAGGGGGAGCGGAGGAGGGAAACAAACCCGGGCGAAACCTCACCGGGTCCGGCGGAGGGGGCTCCCGGGTACATGTCTCCGTGTGCGGCGGCGGAGGCAGCGGCGGCGGCTCCAGGGGAGGGCACGGGGGGAGGGAACGAGCCCGAGCCCCGGCTATGCTGTCGGGAGAAGGGGAGGGGAGGGGAGGGGGAGGAAAAGAAAAGGGGAGAGGAGGGAAAAAAAAAAAAGAAAATAAAGAGGGAGGAGGAGGAGGAGGGCGGCCGGGAATCCAGGTTCCTCGGCGGCACTGAGGAGCGGGGAGGGGAGCAGGAGGAGGAGGAGGAGCCGCGGGGTCACGGGGAAGGGGCGCTCCGCCCTCCGGCCCGGGCGGGCGGGAAGCGGCAGCCGGAGAAGGATCAGCAGCACTGCCGAGCTGAGGGGCCCCGCTCCCCGCCTGCAGCCTCGTCTGAGCTCTGACCACGGAGTCACAGAATCAGGCAGGTTGGAAAAGCTCTCGGAGATCATCGAGTCCAACCTGTGACCGGACATCATCATGTCAACCAGACCAGAGCACGGAGTGCCATGTCCAGTCTTTCCTTAAACACCTCCAGGGATGGTGACTCCACCACCACCCTGGGCAGCCCATTCCAATGTTTAGTCACCCTTGCTGTAGAAAAACCTCCCGTGGCACAGTTTAAGACTATGTCCTGTCATCCTGGAGCTTTCAGGGAGACCTTGGGAAATGACGGTGTGCCTCTAGCACTCTCTCTGCTACCTCTCCCTGTTACATGTTTGAAAGGAATGCTGGAATTATATCTATATATATTATATATATATTACATATACTGCTGGATCTTTAATTAAATTTGGATTTGATTGTTTAACTTCTTTTATTCCTCCTGTTGCTGTGAAAACCTCAGCTTGGTTACCTCATGGATCCCACACTTCCGTACCACATCCACTTTTGGTCGTATCTATGAAGCCCAGCTGTGGTCGGGTTGCCTTATTGCCTTGTACAACCAGATAATGCCTGGTACAGTACACATGTAAAGTTTAGTACAACAAGATAATGTCTGGTTGTACACATGTAAAGTTTACTACTGCAGGAGACAAACTAGAAGTTATGTGAAAGGGGCAGAGTACTGATCAGTATGATGCACTGAGAACCTGGTGATACCCCTGGAGGGATTTAGAAGACATGGATGTGGCATGTGGGGACATGGGTTAGTGATGAGCCTGGTAGTGCTGGGTTAATGGTTGGACGTGATAATCTTACATGTATTTTCCAATTTAAATGATTTTATGATTCCACATCAGTGATGATAATTCCTGCAGGAACTGTCGTCCTTTTGTATTCACCTAATTGGTACCTCTTCCTTTCAGGAGAAGAAAGTGGGAAAAATAAAGTTAAACCTGCTAAGGAGGCAAAAAGCAAGTTAATGATGCTCACTTCCACTAGAGTTACTTACAGAGTTCCAGCATAGCCATGATCTATACTTTCAATCACCTCCTCCATGTTGATATGGAAGCCTTTAAAAAATTGATGCAGTTTTCAATCCAGAACAGTCAAGCCCCATCAAAGTCAACTGAATTCCTTCACCAAGTATTATCTGCCAAAAGACAAGGCAAACATACAGCTTGTAGTGTTTATCAAGCCAATTAATATCCTTCTTCATCAATTCATATTTCAAGTGATACAGAAGCATCTCAGACTCATACTCTTCCTTTTGGGTCAAACTTGCAGATATTCAAGGGCTGCTATTAACAGCTCAGCTTTCACTTCAAGTAAACTATTCCTGAAACCATTGTCACCACTAGAGTTTCCACTGGAGTGATTTTGGATTTGTCTCCATTCCAGGCTTCTCAAATTGCTGGGAAGTAAAGATTTACCCGTAACTATAAACAAAGGACAAAATTATGGGTCAACTTTAGTTTTAAAGTAAAGCCAAGAAGCTCTAGCAAAAAGATAAGCAAGGGAGCTGGAGCTGGCAAAGAGGTTGCTGTTTTCCTCTCTCAGAGGAGCTAGGTAACATTTTTGCACAACCACCAATAATTTCCAGTTTATGCTATGTAACCTTACTAGAGGCTGAAAAAGAGGGTGGATGGGGGGGGAAATCCCCAGGAACAAGAGCCAGAAGAGTTATCAGAGGCACATTTGGCCTTTCTGCTGCGGTGGCAGGGGGAAAACATGCAGTTTTCTATATCAACATCTAATGGTTTTTATGCTATATTTAAACCAATCTCTTCAACCTGATTAGGAATGTAACTTCCTCTAAGATCAGACCTTCTATCATGCCTGTTAGGCCTGCATTTAAGAAAAAAAAAAAGGCATAAAAATACACTGACAACTTTCTGGAAATGTTCACTGGACTAATTTGGTCACCCTGCCTATCAGCACTGACTTCCACTGAAGCTAAAAGTCCACTACAATACTGTGCTAGCAGTTTGAAAATAACAAGCTAACAAGCCTCAGAAGACAGGTGAGATATAAGGGGAGGTTTATAAGGGGAGGTTTTCTCTCTGGCTCCATAGGATCCTCTGCAATTGATTTCAGAAGTTCCCTGAAAAATAGAGATCCTGAAAATGGCAATTAATGCCTTGAACATCCTAGAGTGCAACATACTCGTACTGATTTAAAGCTGATTTCTCTGGATTTAGCACTTCATAAGCAAAGGGATCTCTTTTTTTTTTTTTTTGTGTAGAACTACACATTCAGCTAAATAATGAATTAGTTAAATTGTTTTATTTAGGCACTGTTTTCCCATGTGGAAGTGCTGCTGTTCCTCAGCTATATTTTCATGGTACTGAGCACTTCCAGCACCATTTCTGTGCATCTGAGGAAAGAGAGTTCCAACTTTCTTCTGCTTCTCTTCACACACTCATTTTGGGCCATGTCACTTGTTTTATTTCCAATGCCTTCTGTCACTGACAACTGCTGTTTGGGAGCACAGTGAAACCTAATTATGTCTTACTGGGCCATTTCACTCAAAAAAGGCCTCAGTTCTTGAAAAGGTTTGTTCTGAAAGAGAGGTTTGAAAGCTCTGTAACAGCATTCTTTTATGCATGCTCTTTATAAACTGTATTAACAATTATATGGTAGCATAAGAACAGATGCTTAAACACTTAAAATTAGGTTTTTCTAAAGAAAAAAAAAGTGAGGGACTGTTGGGCACAATACCTGTCTTAACTGCTGGGTTTCAAGATGACATTTCCCAGTACTGATAGCTGTCACAGAAGAAATTATTAATTTTGGAAAAAAGCATGTTCATGTTCTAATCATTCTGGAAGCAAAGATGGTATTTAGGAGCAGCATTTAAAAATCATTTATAGCAGCAGCAGCAATCTAGGGAAAATATTTTATATACAAATAGGCCAGTGACAAATGATAAAGCTTTTCTTTTGATGAGAAACCATACATTGACCTCCCTAAGTAACAACCCTTACCATTTTCAACTGAATTAATATTAAAACCCCACAGTTTATAAATGTATGGCAGTCATTGCTTACAATGATACAGCAGCAAAAATTTCTGCTCAGAGCTGAAAGATGTAAATTTTATTCTTGACTTGGAGGGGATTTAAGCTTATATTTGCCATCTCTCAACTGGCCTAACTTTTAAGATGTTATATTGGAGTACATGCATTAGATCTGTCATATATTCTGTGTTCTGCTTTGCATAAGAATTTAAAATCAGAACTAAAGTGAAGAAGTCCATGGCTCTGTGCTCTAATGTGTTCACATTTTACAAAGACTTTGAGGGTTCTGGTCCCCTGCTCAGGAACTGTTTCTTATTTTAACAAGTAATGATTTAACCACAATTAATCCATGGTGGAGGGACCAAAACCTGATTTATGTCTTTCTATAATCAGATGACTGTCCCAACTACTAAGTTACAAAGCTGCATTTGATTTCTTTTGTCAAATGGATTGCAGTAATTATTTATTAAAAAACAAAACCAATGAAAAATACTTATTCTCATTAGATTACCAATGATAATAATCACTCAAACCCACAACTTTTCCAGATGATCAGGGCCAACAATGCAACAATTCAACATGATGGAAAAGATGCAGCACCACCTATTGGGGATGTGTTACACATGCTGGTTATTACAGTTTTAAGCAGTACCAGAGTTTTGTTCTTCATTGTAATAACCTGGTTACAAGGAAAAAAAAAAAAAACAAAACAACCAAAACACCCAACTAGGAACGAAAAGGAGTTTCCAAAAAGATTAAAGAAGCAAATACTGTACCTGAGACTGTTCACTAAGGAAAAGACATGTCCCTAAGTGCCACACCTACATGTCTTTTAAATACCTCCAAGGCTGTTGGCTCAATCCCTTCCCTGGGCAGCCTGTTCCAATGCCTGACAATCCTTTCCATGCAGAAATTTTTCTTAATAGTGAATCTAAACTTCCTGAGCACAACTTGAGGTCATCCTGTCACTTATTACCTGGGAGAAGAGACTGACCCCCACCTGGCTACAGCCTCCTGTCAGGTAGTTCCTTCCCCAGCTCTGTTCCTTTTCTTCAGACAGGCTCCAGCACCTCGATGTCCTTCTTGTAGCAAAGAACCCAAATCTGAACACAGGACTCGAGGTGTAGCCTCACCAGTGCTGAGTACAGGGGGACAGTCATTGCCCTGGTCCTGCTGGCCACACTTTGCCTTTGCTCACTGATAAACTGAAGCCTTGAGAGCCGGAGAGAGGCAGCTTAAGAAGGGAAGAGTCACCTCAGGAAGGTTATAAGCAGCAACAAAATAGTTAAGCAAGGACAGAGGAAGAGAAAGGAACTATAAACTTCATGTGTCCTTGGTAAAGACCTCTTGAGTTTGACCATTTTGATGACCACCAGTGGCCTTGGTCATGTTCTAATGATCAGGCATCAGCTCCGTAGTGCTGCACACTCACAGATGATTTAGGACGAGGTGCTAAGGACTGACTGCTTTCTGTACAATAATGACGGATTTTGCTGATGTTTTCATCTCTCTTGGCAATGCACAAGCGCATCCAGCCAGATCTCTGCCACTGCTCTTTACCATCCATCCTCCAAGTGTCAAAGATCCACCTCAGGGAAGTTTCATAGCCAAGTTACTTGTTTTGTTTATCATGAAAACAGCCCTGTGTGACCCTGCAACATCTTGCTAGTACACAGCTGTGTCATCGTCCTAAACCTCACCACCCTGGAAATAACTCACTACCCTGGGACTGTAGAATACACAGAAGAATGTAAGGGGGTTTTGTTGCTTTTTTTAAGCCTCCATCTATTTGTAGATTCATCCAGAACAGAGACTTCTGTTCCAAAAGGATGGCAATGTTAGACACTAAAAGTACAGACTGTTACAGGATCAGAGGTGAAAAGCACACACCACTGCAAATTTCTAGATCCTTGGTCTGCTTTATTAACTGGCTTTATTAATTAAGCTTTAAATATTAATTAATTAATTAAGTATTATTAACCAGCAATCCTGATCAGATACCTAGTCTCCCAAGAACTTTAGGAAGCAGCAAACTGGGGCTTCTTTCGGTGTTTCTCTTTCTTATTATACAGTGATTTGTTTTCATCAGAACTTTATTCTGGGCTCCTACAGAGCAGCTTTATCAGTGTCACTCAACAGATGCAGCAAGACAGCCATGAAGCAAGGATGCAGGCAAATCTCATTTAATTAACATCTTTGCCAACCAAAGCCTAAGCTTATGTGAATGCCACATTTAAATTTTAGGTCTTCATATTTTATTTTTTAACAACCCATCAGCATTTCTAATAATTTTTACCTTAAAGACTGTTACATCAGAACTGTTACAAAACCATATCTACTAAACCTGTATTTCACTGTTTGCTTGCACACTTCCAGTACTCATCTCCCAGGCCAGCATCATTTGCAAGTTTATTTGATTGAGAAGGAATCTATTTCTCTGTTGCTACTTTTCAGTCAGATCATCATCTCATGGACCACTGGGACAGCTTTGAGGGCTTTTGCACAAGAGACCTTGGCAACCCTGGAGTGAGGGACAGACAAGGCAGGCTCATGCAAGTCCCCGTGAAATCCCATCCTCAAGCACACAGCAATGACAGAGGGTCCAGGATATTACATCCCAATGGAAAAGTGCATTTATTTGCTACTTTGAGTTAGGTATAAAAATGTAGACAATTGCCCTGTGCCTTGAATAGGAGTTTAAGTAAATGCTTAAATTCAGAGCTGGTGACCTCCCTAATAGGTATAAGCACCCACAAGTTAAGCACTGCAACTCTGCATTTATCATCTCCAGCAGTGAGTAGTGTTAGGTCTTTGTTTAGTGAAATTCTCAGTTGTTTCTGATCCTTAGGGAGGGGTGGATACTAGAGGTCAGGTCCTTCTTGCCTACCTCAGTTTTTACTTGTAATAGTCTAATAAATCCTCAGATTTCTACAAAGGAGCACTTCAAAAACAGGCTGTTGGATACACTTTGCTGGTAATAGAAAATTGTCATTTTAGGATTCTGAGCTTTCAAGTTTTTTGCAATTTTTGGAATAATTTTCCTTAAGCTTATTTTTGATAGTTTGACTTACTTGGCTTGGGTTGGAAGGTACCTTTGAAGGCAGACAGCCCAGCCCCACTGCAATGAGCAGGGACACCTTCACCTAGATCAGGATGTTCAGAGCCCTGTCCAGCCTGGATGGAATCCTGTCCCTCAGGCATGTCAGCCACACCACTGAGCTTGGAGTCATCTGCAAATCTGCTGAGGGTGCACCTGATCCCCCTGTTCATGTCTTCAATGAAGATTTTAAGTCATACTGGTGCCGAACAGACCCCTGAGGGATGCATCACTGATCTCATTGGGCAGTTGATCACTGTGCTGTGGATGTGACCATCCAGCCAATTAGTTATCCACTGAACAGAGTCCACCCATAAAATCCATCTCTCTCCAATTAGGCAGAGGGAAGTTGTGGGGGACAGTGTCAAAGGCTTTACAGAAGTCCAGACAGGTGACATCCATAGCCCTCTCCTTGTCCACCGATGTGGTCACTCCATCATAGAAGGCCCCTCAGTTGGTCAGGCAGGACTTGCCCTTGATGGAGCCACGCCTGTCCCAAATCACCTCCCTGTCCTCCAGGAGTGCCTTAGCACAGCTTCTAGGAAATCTGTTCCATGATCTACCCAGCCACCAAGGCTCATCAAATGCACATCTGTCAAGAAGACCAAAAAAAACCCCAGAGAATATTTATTTTTCACAATCTGATGATTCCTTTGGAGCAAAACTCTGGAATTAGCTCAGGCCATCAGAATCGCAGAATTACAGAACCACCGAATGGGTGAGGTTGAAGGGACCACCATGGGGTCATCTGGTCCCACCTCCCTGCTCCAGCAGGGCCATCCCAGAGCACATGGCACAGGATTGTGTCCAGACAGTTCTGGAATATCCCCAGTGAGGGAGACTCCACACCTTCTCTGGGCAATCTGTCCAGTGCCTGGTCACTGCACAGGAAAGAAGTTGTTCCTTATGTTCAGGTGGAAAAAAAATCAGGCTACACAGTTCTGTACCAAGGGCTTATTCTGCACCTTTTCTTCCCATTTTATTACATATAGAAAATGGAGTGTTTAGCGACCCAGTGAGACCTGAAATGGGGGGCGGGGGGAAGGGGCTTGGGTCCCTCAAGCTGTGCCAGGGAGGTTTAGTTTGGATACTGGGAAAATTGCCTCCCCAGAGTTTTCCAGCCCTTGCACGGGCTGCCCAGGGCAGCGATGGAGTCCGCACCCCTGAAGGGATACACAAGCCGTGTGGATGTGGCACCTGGGGACACGGGTGGGCCTAGCAGTGCTGGGGGAGCGGCTGGGGGAGGGCTGTTTGTGGTTTTTAGGAATGAATTCTTCCCTGTGAGGGCGGTGAGGGGTAAAGGCGGGGGGGGGGCGGGGGGAGGGAAGGGAAAACGGAAGGAGCGCGCGCGCGCACCCGCCATGCGCGGCGGCTCGGTGGTGACGTCACCGATGACGAACACGCGGTGCTCTTATAAATGCGCGGCCGCGGCGCCTGGCCCCTTTCGCTCCGCGGCGGCCCAAGGTGCTGAGTCCTTCGTACGAAGCTAAGGCCGAACCACCCGGCGACCAGCACCGCGCCCCGCCATGGCCTCCGTCTCCGAGCTCGCCTGCATCTACTCTGCCCTCATCCTGCACGACGACGAGGTCACCGTGACGGTGAGTGCGGGCGCACAAGATGGCGGCGGCCGCGCGGCATGGCCGCCTGAGGGGCCGGGCCGGGCGGGCTCTGAGCCCCACTGTCTCGTTGCAGGAGGACAAGATCAACGCGCTCATCAAGGCGGCCGGAGTGAACGTGGAGCCTTTCTGGCCGGGGCTCTTCGCCAAGGTGGGCGAGACGGGCCGCGGGCCGGGCAGGGGCGGCGTGTGGGGCTCTCCCCCACACACCCCCCCGTGTTAACGAGGCTTCGCTGCCGCTTCTCGGTCTCCGCAGGCGCTGGCGAACATCGACATCGGGAGCCTGATCTGTAACGTGGGAGCGGGCGGTGGAGGGGCTCCGGCTGCCGCCGCTCCCGCGGGTGGTGCCGCGCCCGCCGGCGGAGCCGCCCCCGGTAAGTGGCGGCCGTGTCCGAGCGAGGCACGGAAACGTGGATCCGTGGAACGGCTTGGGTTGGGAGGGTCTTAAAGGTCGTATCTCTCCAACCCCCCTGCTTCGGGTAGGGACGGTTTCCACTGGACCAGGCTCTTCTGAGCCCCATCCAACTTAGCTTCGAACACTTCCAGGGATGGGGCAGCCACAACCTTGCAAGGACCAGTGACACAAGCTGTGTTCATGAGGTTTGCCTTACAGTATCTGTGTGAGTGTTCTCGGTCAAAGCACCCTTCTATTGAGAAAGGCTGGCACATAAAGTCAGTGTACAGGATTAGTGTTCCCTCAGAATTAAGACTGCTCTTCCTGTAATGTCATCAGGATCGTATATTAGCATCTCTTCTTAAAGTTTTAAAGGTTTGATAGAAATGAATTCTGAAGCCACTTTGCTAATACTGCAGACACTATTATTGGGCTGCTGGCTTAGCTTGTTAGGACTGCTCAGGTCTTCATGCTTGATGTTACGGTCATTGTATGTGAAATCCTTTGTGACAAGTGACTTCTGTGAGCAGATAAAAAGATAAATCTTGTCTTTCTTTTCCAGCTGAGGAGAAGAAAGAAGAGGAAAAGAAGGAAGAATCAGAGGAATCTGATGATGACATGGGCTTTGGTCTTTTTGACTAAGTTTTGTACCTGCCTGTATTAAAGAATATCTACTTGTACTCGTGCCTCTCAGGTGGATGTTTGTGAAGGGGGCTGGGTGGACGATGGCCAGGTTACCTGCAGCTCCTGGTAATCGCTCTCATGAGTCCTCAGCAGGGGGCTTTACAACTTGTCAGGTTTTTTTTGGTGCTTCAGAAGTACAGTTAAGGCTCCTAAAGGCACCCACAGCCTCTGGACAAAGGTGGGAATGAAATCCCAGTGAGCACAGCTCACACAGGGATGTGGTGACAGCTTGGAGCTGCAGGATATCGTGTTCAGTAAAAAGGGCTGAGGGTTTGCTAGTGCTGCAGCCTCTGTGGTGCCATCTCTGGTTTCAGCAGCAGTGCAACTCCCATGGCACCTGTGCAGGGGCAGCAGCAGCACAGCAGAGTCGGGGGCTTTTCACAGTGGGGGAAAAGGCTGCAATTCTCAGGTGAAGGACTGAGGTTCTGAAAGGTGTAGAATGTATTTACCTTTCCAGACTTTTAAAAAAAGTCTGAAAACTGGTTTGAAGGGTGGGTGTGGGAGGTGATGTAATGCTGCACTAGAAAGGAGCTACTTAAAAAGAATGTATTTCATAAATAACTTCTGAACAGGACTTTTCCAGAGCAATTGAACAAGGTAAGTAAGGGCTGTGTTCCAAATAGTATTCCAAAGCATTGAGGCATTACAAAATTTGTGTGTAAGAAGGGCTCCAAAGTTGGGGAGAGTTGTTCCACATCCACACCAAACACTGATGCACTCTGCACTGTCCCATCTTTTACATTTATATAAGAACTTTATGATGTGATGGCAGGTATTTGTATTATCAACTCATTTATATCTAAAAAGACACAGGTACCCAGGGAAGAATTCTGCAGTGCACACACACAAAATAACAGACTCAGAGTTTCACTGGTAACACCTTTTTAATAGGTCAAAGTAACTGTACAGTTCATTATATTCTTCCTGAGAATAATTTATACCCCTCAACAGCAAAAAGGGAGTGTGGTTTTTATTTTAACAGAACAGATGGCATAACTGGAAAACCAAGGAAAATCTAATTACACTGCTCTACTGTAACTCCTCCCAGGCAAGAAAGACAAAAGGGTGGGTTAGTTAACTACAGTGGGTTTAAAATAGTCGTCATGGCTTTAATCTGTCTTCATAAATTATATAAAAATGGGGGACATGAATGGTTACAGATCTCCTCTAAATGCAGCTCTGAATTGCTCTGGTACAAAGCAGCATTTTCACTTCCAAGGAAAACAACATTGCTACAAAAGAACTGGCACATTATCCTGGTGAAAAAGACGAGTGTTCAGTTGTGTCCTACAGCTAGTTCCAAACAAATGCTTCACACAGTCACATAAAAGTAAAAGGCAGGAAGATGAAGAGGGCTTTAGTTTGTCTTGAAATGACTGAAGTCTTGAAAATATAGCTTTTTATTTTTTCTCTGTAAATCGTGATTAGCATATTGCGAAGTAAGTGTTCTAATAAAAAAATTCCAGTCTGGATAGTTCATATACTGTGGGCAAGAATTCTCAGCCCTGAGGTTTCCCCGAATTCTTCACAATATCTTTCTCCCATCTGCTGCTCCAACAGTTTTGGCTCCGAGACCGGGACCCGGAGGCAGCTCAATGCGAAGCGTGTCCCATGCGATGGTGTGAACTGCCCTGTGCCCCCGGCTCTGAGTGCCTGAGGGCTGCTGTACAAACCTCATCTGCTGATAATGCCACGTTCTGAATCCCAGCCCAGCTCGGCTCCACGAGAAAGACTTGGTTAAACTGTTGCAATGAGAGAACCAGCGGCCGTGGGGCAGGTCTGGAAGCGAGAGGTGCTGGAAGGCCAGGACTGCACTGGGTTAATCCTCACTGCTGGTGGAAGGTGAAGGAACATCCTGTCACAAGCAGAATTCCGAGGCTGATGATGCTCTTCCCTCAGTGCTTAGTGCGGTCTGGACTGGCTGATTTTCAGTCTGGCTTGATCAATAACATCCAGCAGGTTTTTGGCATCCACAGCCAGGGCGTGAGCAGCTGTCAGCATTTGCTTCTTGTACTCCTGCTGCAGGCTGGTCATAACGTACTGCTGGGCCAGCTTCATCTTGTTGATGAGCTCAGCCAGGTCCGAGTTCAGCAGCTTCTGTGCCATCTCGATCTGCAACGAGACAACCCCATCAGCCCTGGGGGGTGTTTGAAGCACCGCACTCAGAGCAATCCCAGAGCCACAGCCCCTGCTTGGGATTCCTGACTGAAACTGGGCTGTTTCTGTGGGCACCACGTGGAGCAGCAGATGGAATCTGGCACCTGCTGCTCCATGCCTGGTGGAGATCAGGAGCAGCCCTGCCAGCTGCTGAACCACCCACTGTAAAACAGCACCAACACCCAAGTAGCAGATTTTAAACCACAACTTGGCATTAGCAGCTTGTTATGGGTTTTCATGTCCCTTTTAGCATCACTCTTTTTATTACTGAAGCAGCTCTAAAGCATAGAAGTAGCTCTAAAAAATAAAATGGCTCAAGAAGGCAGATACAGGTTGCTTAAGCACATGGCTAAGTCAGGATGAACCTCTGAGATGGCACTTCCAGAACCATTCTCTGCTTTCTCAGTACCACACTCGTTCATGGTTTTGGAGAAAAACTGTTTTACTCCTGAACTTCATTGAAAGCTCTCAGTCACTCCTCATCCAGAGCTACAGGCCACCTTCCAGCTGCACCAAGCTCTGCTCAGTTACCTGCTCAATGGCGTGGTCTGCAAGCAAGCAAATGACAGATGGCATCTGTGCTAAGAATTAACCCCAGATGGTCTCCCTGCCTTGGAATACTGGGGTTTATGTCACCTTCCTTTGGGTGACACCTCTATCCAGTTTGAAAATCCTCACTAATACCAAGCCTAAGTCCATGCAGCAATTTTAATAAAATTCATTTAATGCAGAATTATAACCCAAGAGTACAGACTGCTCAGGGAGCCAAAAAGTGTGTCTGTGCCAAGAAGGGAGCACCAAAACCTGTCCCAAGTGGCTGAGGCTGAGTGGGAAGGCAATGGCTGAGCATCAGGTGAGCAGAGCTCCACGTACCTCTCTGTGGGTGCTTGCAGGGAGCACTGGGAGGGTCTCATCTACTGTTGCCAGTAAAGTTCTTAGTGCCAAACCAACCTCCTACGAAAAAAAGATTAAAGAAATAAACTTGGAAGAAATGGAGGACAGAATTTTAAGAGTGCAAGAGACAGTGGATACATTTAACTCATTTGGATAAGGAGTGAATTGGAACACGCCTGAGGCACTTCAAAATCCCACCTGCAATTTTGTCTATCACCATCAAAACAAGATGACAAAGGGTTAATAACAAGTTTTTCTCAAAAAAAGTGAAAAGGTGGAGAAGACAGCACATAACTCAACACCCTGGATAAGCACAGGCCAGCTGGGAATGAAGCACTGTTGTCCACAATACTGGGAACAGGATCCAAAGCTCCAACCTCTGACCACAAGTCACCCATCCCATGAACACAGAAAGCTTTTCTACTTCCAGCTTTCCAGACATTTTCTCCCACACCACTTGAAGACCTCATTCAGGGAAGGAATAAAGCCCGACTTTAAGCATTGCCCCGTACCTTCACCATGGGCACGTACTCCTCGGGCGGAGCCGGCTGTATTTTACTGGACATTTCTATCACCGCCTTCACCAGCCCGGTCACGTTCTCGTAGACTTTGTCATTGGAGCGGTCCAGGTTGGCCGTGGGAGGAGGGCTGATCTCCTGCGGCTGAATCTGCAAGCAGAGAGGGGCTGCTGAACCTCCCTTGCCCAGCAGATGGGGCTCAGCCTCTTCCCAACTTGCCGGGAGGGGCTCAGGTTCCCCGTGTTCCCCACAGCCCCCGCCCGGCCCCGCTGCTGCCCTGAGCTGGCCGAGCACGCTGGCTCCAGAGGCTGATGGAAGTTTCTTTTAGTTCTTCTGACTGAACCTGTGAAAAGACACTGGGCAACTTCTACCAGGGTTTCCCTGAAAAGCTTCCAGTATAACTCCTTCAACAGAGAAGTGAATAATTTGAGGAATGAGAGAGTACTGAGTACTTCACAGGTCTCAGTGGTTCAAGTTCCACTGAGGACAACAGGTATCAGGTTCCTCATTCCAGAAGGGATTTTTGTGCTCCAAAATAACGTCAGAGCACATAGTAACATACTGATATGTTAAAGAGAGAACTGGAATGAGATCATCTTTGAGGGTCCCTTCCCTAATTCCATGATTCTATGATACTATTATTGTTAGAGAAAAATCTACAGCAGGTTAACAAAAATGGTGTCACCAATACAGGTGGGAAACATGGAATGCTTTTAGACAGTTGATTTCCAAGAGATCAGAAAAAAACTAGTAAGTTAAAAATCCTGTGGTCCTTACTCAAGCAGAACTTCCAACAAAGTCGGATATGTCTGGAGTTAAATCCAAGACAGACTGAAATAATCCCAGGTCTGAAATGAAAGAAACTTTGCCAACTTCCTTTGTAAGGTCTTCAGTATCTCTGAACTGTAAAACTATAACCATCCCAGTTTCCTGCAGCTATTCCCTACTACAGGATGCCCAAACCACTCTGTGTGAGAGGGTTAAAGAATTCCTGATTTTCTCCTGGATCTGAGATGGTTCGTGGTGGTTCAGCTCCCTACACTGGGTTACTGCTGCTCTCAAGACTGGTCCCAGCTCCAGAAATGATTCACTGCAAGCACCTGATACCCTGCCTGAGGAAACTGTGAAATAGTTGGATGAGACCTTCTCTAACGAAGGAGTGCAGCATTCAGCACATGATTTTATTCAATTTTGTAGCATTTCATTAAGTGGGTACCAACAGCTATTACAGCGATTCAATCTAGTGCATTGATCAGAAAATACCTTAGGAGAAAGAACACTGTAATCTCCTCAATCAGCAGGGAAAGACTGTGATTTGAATCAGTTTCAGCAATCAAGAAGTTAAAACAGTCATTTGGCAAAGTCACATGCAAAGACATTTTGGAATAGGGCACGTACACACACGCTCACGCACTGCTTACCCTCCATGGCTATGGTTGAGCAGAATGTGGGGGGGAAGTTAAAGAAATTTACCAAAAGAAGGGAAAAAAAGAAAAACAGTATTAATAAAACTCAGCAGGAAAAAAACAGAAAAAAACCAAACCAAACCAAACCCAAAATATGTGTAGCAATAAGAGACCAGTTAAAAAGCCTGCAACGAAAATGCATCCTCACCAGAACCGGCAGCCACTCGGGTTAGCTCTGGGTCCTGTGTGACAGAGCGACTGCTGTGCACCCGTGTGGGCAGTGGAAGGGTTTGCCATGCACCCCATGCTTCCTCCTGACTAAACACATGGGCATGAGATCATGCAAAGCTGGACAGGAGCAAGCCAGTCTGGCGAGCAGCAGAGTGGTGAGTGGAGCAGAGGGCCTGGGAAACCACCTGTCCTGGGAGCACTGCTGGTCCCTCTACACAAACAGTCCAGGACTCGATGCATTTAAGAAAATGTTGTATTCATCCTTCTGAAACTTTTTGTTTAGGTTAGTTATGATGGGAAATACACGGTCATTTAATTGTGCAGGGCTTGTTCACAATAACTCATCACAATCTTGGTGAAGAACTACCAAGAACCCATTCTAGGTGATACCCAAACCCTTGGAATTCCAGGCCCTAAACTTTAAAGACTATGGACAGTGTGTTTCTTCGCACTTGGTTTCTCTCTGTTTATCCCCAAACCCAACACCACTGCTCTGCAGAAGTCCTGAGTTTCCTCATGGAACTGGCTGACTCTGCCTCACCCAGGAGCTCCCTAAAGCCTGCCCTGCAGGCTCCCGACAGCAGGCAGTTCCAATCCTCTTAATTTGTGTTCTCCCTGAAAAGGGAGTCTGAACTGGGTGTACAGAAAAGGGAGTCTGAAATGAACCCTAGAAGCATCTTCAGTTTAAGGACTGCAGCCATTAAAAAAGCTATGCCAGAAAGTAATGGGCTGTTTTTTTCAAGGGACATAACCCAATTTCAAGAAAATTTGGACAGAAAAAATCAAAATCAGCCATTCTTTCCTACTCAAAAAGCTATTTAGTACACAAATCCTGTTCACTTGTCATTACTGATGTCTCTGGCTGTTCAGGTTTGTTTGTTTTCAAAAAACATTTTTTATGTTCCAGTATCAGCATTTAGAAAGGAAATTTTAGAGAAGCCAAGTTTAGTAACACATCTGTTACTGCTTTTTGACATTTTTTGAGGCTTGGCAGCTCGTAAAGCACTGGCATCAGATTATAATAAATAATCCTGCTCAAATTCACCACTGCTGGATATTTACACTGATTCTTAAACATTCCAATAATCCCAGAACAAGAGCAGGACTGAGACAGGCTGGCAGTGGCTACTAGGATCAAGTTGTGCTGAACACACTGCTCTGATGGCAGGTTTTGAATTTCATGTTCAGATGAACTGGGCTTTTTCTATATTTTCTTAAAGCACCTAAAATAAGGGTCACTTATCCCAGCTGCTGTGGCCACCACACCATAGATTCCTGCTTTTTACTACAGGCTTGGCAGGGCTGTTTCCTGGAGATTAGAAAGGTAGCAGAGTCCCACAGGCAGGGAACAGCACACAAAGGGATAATTTTGGGAGTGCCTGACATTTGGGAGTGCTCCTAAGGAGCAGTTCTGTGGACACCAACTGCAGCAGGGGCAGGACACAGCACCCTGCAGCACCTCTGCTACAAAACTGCTGTTGAGTTTCAGTTTTGGCTTTACTGCTATTTATGGGAGATGAAACAAGACATCAGGAAGTATCTCACTCTCAGGTCAGACAGCCCATTTCCCCTCTTCCCTTGTCTCCCAGAGCTGGTAGGGTTTGAGGAGCCCTGATGCTGCAGCAAGAGCTTTTTGAGCACCACAGTTTGGACAGGTCTCATCTCCCTATGACCAAGGACAGGAGACTTGGGTACCACGCCCTGGGATCCCTGGGTGTGCTCCTTCCTCCTGAGCAGGGAGCTGGGTCCATTTGGGACACTTCATACACTCTTTAAACTAGAAATAAGCTCACCTTATGGGCAGGTTCTAGGTGAGGAACACACTGAATCACAGCCAGAGAGAACCTGAGTTCCCTCCCCACTCCCCTGGAGAGCTGCCAGGGCACACTTGCCCCACGACAACATTAACTTGTGAAGTTTGGTTGCCTTTTGCTTTCCACAATCTCTACTTCAGGAACACCAAACTACCTCGGAGCAGTCATGTTTGATTTGCTGGGGGTGTTTCACGTGGCCCTGGTAATGTTCCATTTGCTGGGGGTGTTTCACCTACCTTCACGCCCTCATTGTAGCTGTCCACGGGGCTGTTGAGGCTGGCGAGGCTGCCCAGGTGCCCGGGGGCTCCGGGGCGTGGAGGCTTCTTTGGCGGAGCTGCGTGATCTGCTCGACAAAAAATGTGTTTTTAGAGCACCAACGTGTCAGATGTACCTGCAGCCTCTGGTCTGCCAGCACTGCACAGGCTGCACGTGCCCTCCTCTGCAAAGGTGGACATCTTTAGGCATCCTGCAGTAAACCCATTGTTTGTGGGAGCTGCACTTTATGAGAACAGGATTGTTTTAGTAAAATACTTTGAAACTCTTCTTGTGGGGCAACTGCTACTGCTCTGGGCACACTTGGTACCTGTGTCACCCCTGGTACCACAGCTGAGTGCCAACATGCTGTGTCTGCCTGGGTAAACTGGACTTCTTCCTGGCAGCAACCCTGGGTGTGGTTCACTTTTGAGACCAAGAAACCCAGCTTTAGGTTTCTACTGCTGTTTTACATGTCTGAACTCCACACTGGGTGAATTCCCACTCTGACTCAGCTTCCTCTAGACATTTCCTGCTTGTTGATCTAAACACTTCCTTGGCTTTGCTGACTGTATGTCTGAGGCCTGCACGGGGAACCTGAACACACAGCACACAAACATCAATGTGTAGTACCTGGAACTGAGTTTCACCCTGTATGGAAATACTGCCATGAACTTTTGTTCATTACTGCTGCAGCACGATTTGTAATCAAGGATTCAAAATGACAGTATCTGCATTTACTGCTTACCTGGTTTTCCCACAGGTTGATATATGTGCTGGTTACCAGCCTATAAAATAAAATAAACATATAAAGTAGTTATTGCAGTGCTCACAGCTTTCATAAGCACTGTCTCAATCTCAAATACTGAGAGCAGACAGTTCTCAGCACATTTCCCACCGGTTAAAAATATATCCTGATTCACCATCGTCAGTCCCTCACTACAGGTCTATTACTTAGAAAGTAAGAAAAGAATCTGCATGTATTTTGTAGCGCTCACAACACCCCCGGCCTCGACATTACAGTTCACCCTTCCTTACTACTCAAAGGTGGTGGGACAGTCACAGGTATTTTTAGTCTGTGTCCACAGATCCAACTGTAGAGGTCATGGTGGTGAAGGAGAAATGGCAACACAACGAGAGACTCCACAACTTCCTGCTGTTGCTTTTTGGTTTTGTTGCAATGCTCTTAGTCAAGGTCCATTTGCTTATTCATTTGGAAGAATTTATTAACAGACGGAAGTGACTTTCCCTGATAACTGCATTCATACATCCTCTCTGCCAACCTCGGTCACCAGGGTGAGCAGCTCCAGTGTCAGCACAATATTAAGGAATTACTTCTGCATCAACTGCCCTTGCCCTTGGGGGTGATTTTAACTTCCCAAAATTCAACTGGGAATATCATACAGTGGACACAAAGAGGTCCACGAAATTTCTGTGAAGGTAACTTCTTGGTGCAAGTATTAAGGAAGCTGACTAGGAAAAGTGATTCCTGGAATTCTTGTTTGTAAACAGAGAGAGACTCTTGGGCAAAGTGGTGAGTAGTGGCTGCCTTGGTCATGGTGACCACAAAGGAGTTGAGTTTCAAATTGTTGGAGATAGGAGAAAAAAATCCAGCAAAACTTTTGCTATGTAGAGAGCGGACTTTGGGTTCTTTCCAGGAAATAGTGACGTCCCTTGGGAATCTGCTTTTGAAGGAACTGGAGTCCATGGATGTCAGGTGCTTTTTAAGAGCCATCCTTTAAGAGCACAGAGTGGGAAGTTCCAGACTGCTGGAAGTCAAACACGCAGGACAGAACAGGGCCTGGCAGAGATGGGATCTTCTAGCACTTAGGTGGACAAAGGAAGTGTACAGCCTTTAGAAACAGGGACAGGTGACATCCCTACATAGATGCTGTTCACCACCGCAGGGAGAGAATTTGTGAGACAAAGCTTGACCACAGTTTCACCTGGACAACACCACAAAAAGGGCTTTTTAAAAACTGCAACAGCAATAGGAGAACCAGAAATTACATTGGTCTCTTGCTCAGTGAGGTTGGTCACCTCACAAACAGGGACACAAAGTGGAGACATTCAGTTATGTCATTAATTTTGATTCGTGCTGTTAACCTATTTCAAATCTGATAACCCCACAGGAAAAGAAAGGGAGCAAGAGAGGGAGGACAATAAAATCCCACTAAAACAATTCTTACATTTGTACTTCCACAAAATTGCGTATTGAAAGTAGAGGTCAAAAGAATGTGATCAGTCAGGAACTACCAAAATGTGAGTGTTAACTTCTCATTTGTATCACTGCCCAATTTCTCATCCTCTCAGTCAGAAACTCATATTGACTCACAGCAGCATTAGGCATTTCCCACTGCAAATGACGCCAGAGTTATGCTCTGAATCTACTGAGAACTTCCAAGATCAAATTACTAGAAACGTCGTTAACATGAATTAGAGTCTCTTTTAAAACCCATTTTGTCCATGACCACGAAGTGTTTTCTTCACACTCTTTCAAATGGGGTGTTACTTTGTACTACCTTGCCTGGGCAGATAGGACTTCCCCTAGAAACAGTTTGGGATCTGGGGCTGTAACCTGTGACAAGACCTCAAAATCTCCTTGGCATCTCAAAGCATCTTCACAAAATGCACAAAATGCAGCAACACTTTCCTTGCTCTTATATAAAGATGCAACAACAGCCAAGGCCTAACAGTAACTAATAGTCTTCTCAAATTTCATGGAAAAAAATCTTAAGAGCTTCCAGACATGAATGTCTCCAGAGACCATGCTGCAGTGTGTCATTATTACACTCATTCATGACTGTGTCTTGGCTGCAAATGCAGGAAGAATCCCTAAATTTTTAAGTAGTGAAGAAATGCTGAAGCCGAAGTATGAGTTTACAGTCGTATCCCAAATGAAACAGGAAGGTGAATTTAAAATATCCACTACTTTACAGGTGACCCCTGGGGAGAAACAGTGGGTGAAGCACCAGGTTTGTGTCACTAACAGTCCCTAGCCTAATCCCCCTTTTCCATCGGTATGATGCAGAGATTCCAATGGCAATTAAACAATTGAAGAGATGGTTTTAGTTAAACAGACAGGAGTTAAGCCACTAAGAAAGAACACTCAAGCTACAGCTGCTGTCTGGGAATAAAGGAATGGCTGTGGAGTTTATTCCAACTGTTTCATAGTGGATCATTTACCCCAAACACATTTCTGGGTAACACAACAGCAACATTTACATTCCTTGTGAGAAAACCCTTCAGCTATTTAAACAACTGCAAAAGTTACTTTTATCTTGCTTCCTGTTGACAGAACTTGCAGAAAACAATCCACTTTTTTAAATAAAAGGCCCAATTCTACAGCACATGAGCACTTATTGCAACATATTTGTGGAAACATTTTAATATTTGTTTCAAGAACAGTTTCAGGGCGGAAAAAAACCACCCAACCAACTAACCCCAAATCCCCCAAACTGATGAACTGTGCTGCATGAACCACGTTGCTGTGGCTGCTGTTCCCACAGAAGCTGAGCCTCTTGGAAAGCTGTACAACCATGTAGTAACAGTGGAAACGTTTAGCAAAACCTTTAAACCATCTCCCACACCCGAGACAGTGGACAGCATGTTCTACCAGGAAACTGGAGGAAGAGCTGGGAGAGGAAAAGATCCCCCCCACACTTACTGGGCCCTGGAGACCTCCGTCCTCCCGGTCGATGCTGCCTCTGGAGAGCCGCACGTCGGGTTTCTGAAACAAAAATCAAACGTTTCACTCTGTGCTCTGCTTACCCAGAGTTGTGCCCTCAGCTTGGAGGCAGTGTAAAGATAGGGAAATCCCGTAAAAATGCACACTGACAAATCCAGATGTCATTTCACTGCAGTCCCTGCGCCCCCGCTGCCGCCACCGGGGCCTCGGCTGCTCCACCAGCACCCGCCCTCAGCACGGGAGTAAAAATGCTCTACTAAATATCCATAGTACCACTGCCCTAACACAACACTGGAAAACCTGCATTTTAGTTTTCTCAAAGGCAGCAAAAGTTGGGTTTTTTTCTAAAAAGAAGCTTGCTTCCCAACAGCAAAATTCCAACCACAGGATGAGAAATGCTGCACATTAATTCCCACTTCCTGCCCCAGGATGGCTTATATGTACTTGGCTCCCTCTCCAAGCAAATGGGGCCAATTACTGGAGCTCTCTAAACACTCCATTTGGATACAGCCAGCCAGCAAAGCTATCCAGATGCCCTTTTCTCCCCATATAAGCAACAAACAAATTTCTATTTTCTGTGTTTTAAGCACAATACAGAAACCCGGGGCTTGGTTGTTTTTAAAAGGAAAAATAAAACCACATCAATTTTGATTTTTTTTTCCCACACAGAAACCACTCATTTTTTTTCATAGAAAATCTTTAATTGGAAGGGACCCACAAGAACCCCTAAGGTTCAGCTCCTGGGCCTGCACAGGAAAACCCCACTCATCTCTGCAGCAAATACAGGTATATTTATTCTTCAAGGACAACACTGATTACATGGAATGACAAAGGAATAGAGGATGTGAAGCCAAGGTTAACACTGATCTGAAGACACAAGCTCAGCAGAATTACAGTGTGTTTCTAGTGCACCAATTCTGGCATTTAAAACCAGGATTTATCTGACTCTCTCCTATGAGACTGGATGAGGAGTCACTGATAACTCAAGGGATAAAATGGTCACACACAGCATGAGAATACACATTTTTTATTTAGAGAAAGGTAAGTGTAACTAAACACACTGAACTGACCCCATGTTCTCTCAGAGCTAATTTCAGGGGACAAATATATCCTTTTCTTGTTTAAAGCTATTTGAGATCCCTTCCTCCTTTAAGAACACTAAAGAATAATTCCAACTCACATATCCTGCTAAATGACCCTAAAAGCCAGCAGGGCAGAAGGAACCTGCAAAAACACACTGATATTGATCTTTTGTCATTAAAAATAGTCCAGTTGTGCTGCCAGGCTGTTAGAGGGCTTATATTTGGGGTTTTCATTCAGTGTTCTGCAGACTGAGGCACAGACAGAGACAGCCACTCCCTGAAAGAACTTGCAGATTAAAAATAGACTAATTGTATCAGACAGGGAAATATTTAACCCCATCTTAAACACTAAGAACTGAAACAGACACAAGTGGTCTACTAATGTTTTTCCAGGAATTTGTGGCAGATTTTAAGATGAAACAGACCGCTGACTAATCTCCAGTTTATTTCCTTATTATGATGAAGGAATTTTTTCTGATTAAAGTCTCATTTGACATGAGTATGCTTGAAACTTCACTAGACAGGTAAAGCCGTGATTCTCATCGTACTTTTCAGCTAAAGCACATAGCTATCCGTGGATGCTAAAAGGCAGGAGCAGAGGAATTTTTCAGCTACTGAAGCATTTGTGAAGTTTTTCCTTTCTCATGCTTTAGCTGAGAAACAGAGAAATCCAGCTTCTCACAGCTTTTCTGTGAAAGCTTTCACTCTCATGCAAACTGGATGGACTACACCTGCAGGCTGCTGTGAGAACAGTGGAATTGTTTCCAGTCTTGTGGAATAATATTTTGAAATGGGTGGTTATACTGCTCAGCCACTCACTGCGGTGGGTGGCCAGCCAAGGGCCAATCATGTAATTTCTCTTTTGCAAACCATGCTATCAAAGGTATGGGTGATTAAACGAGGTCGCTTCGGCCATATCATCTGACCTGGACTTGAGTCGTGATGTTGCCATCTCTCTGGGAGTAACAGTGACAGCTATCCTTGTTAAATATCCATATAAAGCATATGATAAACTACATTTCTGTTACACTGATGCTCACAATTTGTCATCATTTCACGTTCATTTCTAGCCAGGAAAGTGTCCAAACTCTTTGGAAATAACCAAAGGCTATTTTATCACAGGGGGCTTTAATGCTCTTTGCACTGATAGCAGTTTATTACTCAAAAGATGCACCTTAAAACATAGAATGCTTTGGGTTGGAAGAGACCTTCAGGATCACCTCACTTTAACCCCCTGCCATGGAAAGGGACACCTTCCCCTGGACCATCTAGACCATGTCCCTCAGACCAGACTCCCACAGACAATGAAATATTAAGCATTTTTAAAGAGTCAGAAGCACAAAAATGCACACTAGTCCAAATAACAGGGTTTTTTTCCTAGTAATACAAGCAAAAAGTTAAATTAGCAGACACAATATCCATCTCTCCTCCTCCTCATCTTGCTAAGAAGGTCCCTCCTTCCAGTATCCAAAGTCTCCACGTCACAGCATCAATTCCATTCCCCAAGTCTCCACCAGCAGTCAACATGCAGCACATTGAGTTCCCTTCAGGACACCCCATACATGGACAGCACACAACCCACAGCCCAGGAACTGCTGCACAGAAAGGCTGCAAATGCTCATAAAATATCACAAAAATTATGATTATTAACTTGACAAATGCTTCACACATTACAAAAAAACCCAAACCAAGTCCTATTGACCACCCCCACAAAAATAAGACTGTGGAGGGCAGTGGTGCTGCCCTGGCATCTCCAAGAACCTGATCCTAAACTGCAGATCCCAGGTGCCAGGGGGTGATGGCAAACCTGAGTGACCCCAAGCAGCTGCACCCCAGTGACCTGCACAGCTACACCTTAGAAATAAGGAAAAAAATCCTTTAGCAGTACATAAGCTTCTTTCAACTTCCACAAACATTCTCCTCTGCCCCATCAAAACTTGGGTAGTCAGGAACACATGGAAAAACAGGAAAGTGTTCAACTTTTGTGTCCAATGACTAAGAAAAGGCACAATTATATATTTATTGACTTTAGTGTTCGAATAAATTCTAACAACTCCCATTTGACTAAATGATATTCTGATTTACTCTTTTGTGTAGACGTGGAAATGTCAGAAGGCAAACTATTTTACAGTAAAGGTGATTCTGATGATCAAACTCCCATCATATTTTGAAGTATTATTCAGCAGCAATTCTTACTCTTGTGCAGTTGCAAGAGATTTAATTTGAGCCCCCCATGCTGCCATGACAGCAATGCACTGCTGAACTTTTAATACTGAGATCCTTGAGCTGTACCTTGAGCTGTTTAATGCAACATTCTCTAGGTCCACAGTCAGCCTCACACCAAACCTGTTCTGTACTTCACACACCATTTCACAGCCCCAAAGAACACCCTGCCATCTTTCCAGTCCCTGCCATGGCTCTGGACGCTCAAAAAACCACATAGAGGGAGAACTGTATGTTGTTAAAATCTTGCAGAAAAACAAAGTCCTTCAAAAGTAAATGGATTTTTTTTCTAATAAAGAAGCCTACTATCTGAAATCTTTGGAAATGTCAAGAGGAATTTTCAGACAGGATGTGTACGTTGACAAACTGGGACATAATCTACTTTATTTCCAGTATTTCTGGTTACTTGCTAATAAAATAACATGTAAGCGTTGGAGTTCTCAGGACATGCTGAATTGCAATGTCTTGGTGGGATTTTCTCAGGCTAAAAATTAAATTCTTATTTTAGTAACAGTTCACATCAATTACACTTGAATTGCAGTTCTCAGTGTCAAAATAGGACAAAACCACAACTATGTGGGAATTTCAGAGAAAAAAAAAACAAACCCAAGCATGATAAGGAAACTATGTGAGTTATTTCTTCTTAAGCTATCCCAGAAAGGACTATAAATTTCTTAGTACAAAACTGTTCTGTCTGCTGAGGAGTTACTAACAGGCATGCACATACATATCTTTATTTATACGATTAAAAATAATGCACATAACATCAGTGCAGCTAGAAAGAAAGGTTCAGACTGGAAACTCCATATAAAGGAAGGAGCAGGCAATTAAATAAGCCTAGAAGAAGAAAAGTGTAAAATGTTCAAAGATAATTTTTTATTGTTTTATATTGTTTGAAGTGCAGGCATTTCATCTTCCACCTGAATGTGCCCTGGACAGAGACTGTGTCCTGTAGTGATCTCTATCAAACTTTAGGTGCAATAATGTTTTGTGTGTCTCCACTTCAGCTTTCCCAAATATAATTCACATATTTCTGTCCTTCCTGGAGAGGATCACCTCCACAGCACTACTATCAAGACAGCATGAAAGTTTAATCATCAAAAGTTTTAATCAACATCCATCAAAGCCGCCAGACCTAGTGCTGCCTCCCCTCCCTGTCAGGGGGTGTGAGGGACTGTCAGTCCTCGATCCCCCAAAATCAACCCCTCCAATTCTCTCCTCACTTCCCAATGAGTGTATTTGGTACAATTTAGAATTAAGCACTTCTTCACTCTTCAGCTTTTACACAACAGATTTGTTTTTGTTCAGGAGCTTCCCACGAGGAGAGACCTGTTTGTTTTCTCTTTTTACAGCAGAATTTCCAGAATTCTGGATTCTGTTAAGGCTGCAGCTTGCACATTTCTATCCTTTCAAGTACTGACTAATCCCCATGTTCTCCAAGGACCGGTTTCAGGCAAACTGCTTACACTGATAATTTCCCCAAAGACCTGCACATTTCCATTTCAATGCCACTGCAACTGAATTCCCCATCTGCAGAGTCCCTTCCAGCAGCATCAGTGCTGTTTATCCCTGTATAACGTGCTGTGAGTTGTATTTTCTCCCTGCAGAAGCAGCAATAAATTTCAAGTCATGAGCAAGTTGGTGTTACTCTGGGGAAACAAAAATTGTACTAACAGAAACCCACAGAGGATTTTTTATCTTGTTGCAGTGTCTTACATTAAATGATTTGCAGTGATCCCCTGTGAGTCCAACTCTCAGCAGTACAAGTGGGATGTGCTGTAGAGCCCGAGGACTGAGTAAATAGAGCAGCTTTTGGAAGTAGACAGTTTACATTGAAAACACTACACATGGTTACAGAAGTTAAATATTATAGTTACATAAGTTAAATATTACTATCCGGCTCTACTCTGTTATTCTCTGTGCTCAAAAGGACAAATATTCTTTGAAGCCTGCCTAAAGCAGGCAAGGGAGGGCCAGATTTCTTCTCCCTACATCACTTGAAATGAAAATAGGGAAGGCCCTTCTTCCAAGAGCAGAAATGTTAATTGTCACTGACTAGAGGACAGCAGCCAAGGAGCATGTGTGTGTAATATCTGGCTTATTTCTATGCTAGACATCATTATATGGCCTTAATGCCTCAATAAATGGCTTATTATTACATGTTTGAGCTCTCATGTCTGAATTGTGGATATCCTTCAGCAGATCTGCAAGGTCTCCAAGAGTGACTCCCCACAATGACTTTTCCACATCTTCATTTCCTCAGGGCTAACCTAGAAACTCAGCCACATTCCTTTTCCAAGAAACAACCATCTATAAACTGAAGATTCCCCTGACACACATCCTGCTGTGGCCTCACAGGCACCTTGTGGCTCCTGACATGAGGTGTAAATCTGTAACAGGCATTCAAGGGTGAACCCCAAAGTCTGTACAGTCAACATATTAATGTGGAAAGAAAAAGAACTGAAGTCTCTTATGGATTCCAACTCCTCAACAGAATAGATGCAAGAGAGATGGTGTTTCCTCACAATAAAACTAACACAAAATGGAAACACAGCAAATCTCTTCCAAACAGATGCTATGATTGTACTACAGATGAAAGAAAAAATCAGCAAGTTCCTTCTCAACATCAATTTAGGGGATGATAAACACCCTAATGGTACAGAGACTGAATCAACAAACACTACAAATAATCATCATTTATTCTGCAGAAAAAATCAGGAAGTTTTCTGCAGAAAGTTCCCACACAACCTACTGCCACCACCTGCAATGTCAATGCCTCATTCCCAGAAAACACGTAATTCCACAAAAAGTTCTTGGCCATCTTTAAAGTTTTAACCGTCAGTGGGATGAGTTTGACTTGGGTTGTGTAGGTCACAAGCAACTGGTGCCACATAAGACTGGAAAAGCTAATGCCTAAATTAGGGAAGAAATTTTCCTTTCCCCTCCCTCTCTTCAGACCAAGCGATCTGGGTACAGTGGTTTGTTTGCTGTCATCCCAATGGGAAACTGCAAATTCCCATGTGGACTTACAAAGGAAACCAGTTTCAACACCCATTAATCAAAAGTCACTTCTTAGCTCAGGCACAATGTGGATCTCAGCTAGAAGATGTCATGGACATGGGGGCATATACCAGTAGCTAACACAGAGGAGATTTCCAAACTGAAACATTCCTTGAAATATGCCTAAGATCAAGCACAGGACTGATGTTTGTCACAACCCACACCACAGCACTGTGAATTATCCACCTGTCCTGTGAGGCTCGGGCACCCACAGGCTCCTGGTAACATTCTACTCCAACCTTCTGCTCCATATGTAGCCATCAGCCTCATGTAGGAGAAATTTAACACACAACTCGAATTTTCACAACTGGATAGCCAGAGCTGAACCAAAAAACGTACACCAGTGGCACTGACAACAAGGAACTGGAATTGCAAAGAAACAGCATCAGCAGATCCCATTACCAATGATTTCTTCTTCCTGCTCCGGGTGAGGTTCAGAGCTTTTCCCCTCCTCACAAAGCTCCCTCTTATACTATTTCTTCCCACTAACATGTGGCATTATTCCTCCAGGGAAAGACTGGTTACAACTCTGAGCACAGCCAGGGCCCTTAGATGGCTGATGGTTACATCTTTTTTAGGGATAGAGTACACACAGATCTATCTCTTTAAGAGCAAACAGGCAACCTCTAGATGGGCACAGAATTATACCCACAACTTCCCCCACACAAACACTCAACTGGATAAAATGAGATTCACCAAAAGCCACAGCTGTTCAAGGTATCTGACACTAGACTCACTAGCTGAACACTTATTTTAAAACCCACATTTTAGTAGCAACTCCTGTGTCCAGTAAATTTTCTCAGTCCACAGAAGTGACCAGTTTTAGCCAGCTGCAATACAAAACCAAAAATCAGGAGGAATTAAGAAGCTCTGTGAAACAAAGAATTACCAGGAATCGTTCTTCTTTTTCAAGCCAGCGCTGATCTTCTTCCATCTCCTGTTGCTGTCGTATCAACCTCTCCTCCATGAGGTGTGTGGGTAGAACCTGGCTCATCCCTCGGATGTCCAAAGTGCCTGAATCCTACAATCCGGAGGAAGTTTGTTCAGTCTCACAATTTAAAAGTTGTATGAACAGGTGCAAGAACTTAAGAGATTACAAAAGAAAAGATTTTTAGAAGCCAAAATTCTCAGCAGCAGTCAAGCAGAGTTTCTTCAGCTCCTCAAAAACTGAAGCAGAGCAGCAGAAGACACTCTTTCCAGCCCTTTTTTATCTGCCTTGCTCTTAGTCACTGCAACCAAAAACGATTTGAAAGATTCTGTTCTGTTTTTCAGCAATGTTGTCACTTCCTGTATTTGCACTTCATTTAAGTTGGACAAAAAACCCAGATATATCAATTTTGTTTTCTTGGTCTTGAGCAATAATGTAACCATCCAGTTATTAAATGCTGCAAGATACATTTTTTAAAATCAAAACAAATGTACTATTCAGTGTTAGCCAACACTGGCAAAACATGTCACAAAAGCATTTTTAAATGAATTTTTGACCAAATATTTATGCCTGCCTTAAGCTCACAAATACTCCACACACCATACCCCAATGCTGTCTGGAAATCATTAGGAAATAGTGTATAAGTTAGTATTTTTAAAAAAGCCAAGGGAAATTTGGTAACAAACTTCCCTGTATTTAACATGTAGATCTCAGTTATCACTTAAATGTTTATCAGGAACACAGGGAATAGAGCTGGTTAGAGAAGAAAAATATTTAAAACAGAAGCTGCAGAAACTGAATCTTTGTGAAAGGAAAAAATGGAATAAAAAAGTGTACAACAGTGGAGAAGGGGAAAAAAAAGACACAAGGTTAAAGGGGGAATTAATTCGATGTTCCTCAGCAGCTCAGTGCAATCATGACAGGCTGGAGAGCACCCAGAAGGAATTCAGCTCAGGAACAGTCTTTCAGACCATTTCATCTTCTCTACTGGGTAAGTTATAGAGAAGACTCAATCCTTCAGCTGTGCTGGATATCTCCCAAGAGGTATTTTTACGTGAGTGTTCCCAACTCTATGAACAGCACAAAGTTCCAGTAAAGCCTTCTCTTAACAAACACCAAATATTTGCTATCATTCGGTTAAGATAAGTAGTAACAACTTCATCAAGAATTCACGTGAGGTGACACCTCATGGCCAGCCTCACATAGAAGGATTTGTTTAAAAAACAATTCAGTCCTGACTCCCAGCCCACTGCAGTGAGGTGATTTTAAAAAGCACCAGAACAACTCAATTTTCCTATAACAGATCTACCTAAATAACAGACGTAATACAATTTATAATAATAAAAAGTGTATTTAACGGTACAGAACACAGTAACAGATGTGTCAGGTCACCATACCTCCATGTTTGGTTGCCACACTGATATTTCCTGAGGCCGATGGTTCCAGGAATCTGCTTGATCCAGTAGAGAAGCCTGCCCAGGATAAATGCTGCCTGCTATGGCTGGTATCCCATGGGAACCAGGGTAGCCAGACACCTTTGGGGGCAAAAAACCCCACCCAGGCAAAAACAAAGAGAAAACCAGAGATATCAGTAAGACCTGTGCTTCCCCATAATGAAAACATCCCCCTCAAGACAACAAACATGAAAGCACAGAAATGACTCAATTCAAGCAGTCACTGAGACGAGGAAGGGGAAGCAACATCAGAAGAAAGAAGCTGAGCCAAAATATGACACCTCTGTTTTAAGTCTTAGAGGACACCCATCATAACATAACTATTTTAGAATAAGTGTAACAGTACAGAAATACAACTTTTGAGGATAACTGTTTTATGGTGCCTATCAAGCCAGCGGCATCAGAGCGTGCTCTAACCTCTGCAGTCGAGGAGATCAAAGCCCTCTGAGGACAAAACAAAATCTATAGATACATATATAAGAGCTACACATGCAGGGCTCATGTTCCAGTTAATAGGAGCCTGCAAACATCACCCTACAGAGCCCCATAAAAATGTACCCCCTGCTGTATGTTACAGGCTTAAGGCTTGAGTGGCAGCATGTAATTAGTGTGCTGAGCTGAGTGGCCTGGGAACTTCTCCACAGGAAAATCCAAGTAGTTTTAATGAGCCTGAAATACTTATTAAATCAATGAAAACCTCCCTCTCTTCATGGAAAAAATCCCCTTGACTGAGACAGCTGTATATGGCTGTAGCCTTGAACAAACCTAAAATTGCTCTACGATGTACAACGACAAACTTTTGTTCTAAATTTCTTCAGCAGTTTTAGGAAGAAAGGCAAAACCTGTGAGTATACAATGTGGTAGAGCTGAAGGCAGCAGCTATCAGGACACAGAAAATGAAATACCAATGACCCCAAGGAAAGGCCCCCAGTTAATGCCATTTTATAAAGCAAGTGATTTCATAGCTCAGAACAAATGTTAACATGAACACCACATTCCATCAATAAATATGGAGATGTTTCACTCGTTTCAGGAATCTGAGCACCACATCAGATGTGGAAATATTTGCCATCTGGAGCAAACCTACCAGGCTCAGTTTGGGTTTTTTTTCTATGTAAAACAAAACTCTGTGAACAGAACTGAATTAAAATAAACCATGAAAGAAGTGCATCAATCCCACCAGCTGCAACTAAGATGGAGAACACACATTTGAAAAAAAAATACATGCACGGTATTAAATGTAATACCTGGTAATGATTTGGCTGTACCATATGCTGTGGACTTGGATAAAACCCTTCACTGGATCTGGGACTAGGGTAACCAGGTCTACTGGGCTGTAAACAAAAAGGAATTTTTAGAATCACTAAACACACAAAACTAAAACCAGAAAATTATGTTTCAGTGAGACAAATATTTACAGGTTTGGCAAACTCCAAAAAAAACCCCAAAACAGATCTCCTATAATTACAAACACTTTTTTTAAAAAAACCTAAAAGTAAGTTTTCCTCCATTTTTGCTTGGCAATGGATGAAGCTGAATTGTTTGCTCAGGATGTCAATAAATAATGCTTGCTCTGTGAATTCTTTGTGTTCATTTAATTGCTTGCACTCCATGACCTGCGCTGTGCTGTTTAACTCTAGAGAGAACATCAGCTAAGAACATAATTCTTAAAAAATTTCCAGGTGCAATACAACTTTGTTTCCAATTTTTGCTGGTAGTTTGTTGCTTTTGTGACTGTTCCCAAAAGTAAATCCTTTTGCTTCAGTAAGAATAACACAAACCAAACTGGTTTGTTTGCACGGCTATTTCCATGTGGTATTCTGAGGTATGAAGTTAGTTTGATAATTAACTTCTGTGTAACTAATTACCTCAAGATGGAAAGTGCTTTTGATCCTATTCTGAACCTCCAAAGATATAGCTGAGGGTTTCTTTATGAATAAGGAATAGCACTGATGGATGTTTCAGGAAGAGAAAAATCAACCAAAGAGGGGAAAAAAGCCCCAAACTTCATCATTCTGCAAAGGGCTCCCTCAGTCCTTCTGGCAGTTAAAGGCAACCACATTAATGGACACTGCAGAATTTATCATTGCTTGAGGAAAAAATTCATTATCATTCTGGACTAGGATGTTTTCTGTCTTAGATTTCTAACAGAAATACCACTGAGAGACGCAAGTAGTTTCACAGTATGGATTGTGATAGCTGGGAATTATTTGAGGATGTGTAGGAGTTTAAGACCTATAATCATCTGCAACTCTTACAGTGGATCATCACAAGAATAAAAAAAAAAATCAGTTGTCACCATGAAAAAATTAGATAATAATTAAAAGACTGCTATTTACAAAACTCAACTTGTTCCAATGCCATTATTAAGCACATCCATATTTTACACAAAAGTAGTGTATAATAAACCTAACCAACAACAGCATCAGATATACACAGTGAGGACACAGTGACCCCTTCAAAACAGATTAACTCCAGTGGCAGAATTAACTGCAGTTTTAACACACCTTTGGTCAAGTGTTTCAGTTCATACATCACACACAAAGGTGCTCATTTCAAATTAACAGCATATTGGTCCAATTTATGCAGTTTATCTGCTTCTGTAAGTTGGAACATTGTTTCCCAGAAACAAAGAGAAAAAAAACCCAAACCCACACAAAAATCCCACACCACCACCACCACCCTCCTCCCCCCAAAACGTAACAAAACAAAAGGACAGCAACCAAAACCAAAAAGTTGCCTTTCTCTGAGTGTTGGGGAATGTGCACAGCACAAGGTGCCACACAAGTACTCCTGGAATTATTATCAGCTCCAGAGCCTGGGTGTAACAACTCCAGGAATTCACCACAAACTCTCAGGACATAGACAATGCAGTGGTGACTGCACAGAATTAAACTTCAAAATACAGGCTCAAACTTTCAAGTAACAACTTGCAAAAATAACTCCGAGATCAAGCAGACAAGTCATTTAGAGGGAAGAGGGCTCAGAAACTGGTGAGGCTGGACTCCCACAGCTGCAGAACACATCAGTGACATCCAAACAGGACAGAAATGAAAATTAAGTGGAAACTAAACCACGTACGTTCCTTGGAAACACACCCCTAATTTTCTGTCCAGCAGAAGGAAAATGCAATTAGCTGACTTCTGTCCCATCACTAATGTGTTATAAATAAACTTCACGCTGGCCTGAGAGCTCATCAGAGAACAATTTACAGGAGTGCTACAAGAAAGGAGGGAAAAGGAAAGGCCAGAAAACGATTTTGTGGCAGCTATGGGTGTCTTTTACAAGTTAGAGAAGAAACAGAAAATCTTTAATGCAGTATCCTAGCCCGACTCAGTTCTAAGCACAGCTCAAGCAGAGCTGGGTCATTTCAGGCAAGGATTCCCAGATGGGACAGAACTGGCCAGAATGCCATGGTTTGAACAAACCCATCAGGGGAGGCTTTGAAGAAATAAACGAACAGAAAAAGTTTTTGGTTTTGGTTTTTTTTTTTTTTTTTTGGTTGGTTGGTTGGTTTTTTTGTTTTTTTTTAAACACACGTAATTTGCAGTCTTAGCTACCTTGGGAGGAGCTTCATCTGATCCTCCTGAGTCCCAGGATACTGTGACTTGTCGCCTGGATTCCATTCTCATTCGTTCTTCTTGCTGCAGCTTCTCTTCCTCCAGTATTGTACTAAGGAAAACATATTGTAATCAAGTAGAACTCCAGTTTCAGTGACTAACAAACCTCTCCCCACAGCTCCTGCATTTTTCAGAATAATAAACACTACTTAACTTGAAATGCTATAAAATTACTGAAAACCAAACTTCTTTTACATACACTGGTTTTGTTTCTGAAAACCAGGATCAGAAAGAAATATTTCCATAGGATTACCAGGGTGTTTTAACAACAAAAACAGCATCAAATTTTCAGAAAGCTGTGGTTGATCTTGCACACATTTTTTTTTCATAACAGTTCTTTTTATGTGCAATTACACAGAGAAGTCCCCAAAGACAATCAATCAAGCACTTACTTGCATGAAAGCTTTATCTTCACAAGAAAATATTCTACTGAACTGCTGCAAAGGTTCAAAACAAACCGAAAATGTTCTTTACTGAAACTTAAGAGCTTCAGATCACTGGGATTTTTTTTTCCTTTTTTAAAGAAAGCAGTCAAAAATACTTCTTCAGCTCTTACGTTTTAGCCTAACCAGGAACACATTCAGCAAAGCAATTTAGCAAAACAGAAAGATCTGACAGTATTCACTCAGCTTCTAAGCATTCAGGTCAAAAGGCTGCATTTTCACAAAGTACAAGACAGTAGTAAAACCAGTTTGCTACTCACCACTGTTCTGACTATTAAAAAGCCTGTTTGAAGCTGAATGTGCTCCTGCTGCCCCCACAGCCAGCCTCCTCCCAGCTCTGCTATGTGGCTTATTAATGTTGGATATTTGCCATTTGAAAAATACTCAGAACGAAGCTTTGAAAGAGGGAGCTGCCAATTCCTTGGAGCCGCACGCTACGCGGACAGTCTGGAGATGTGAGCAGGGTAGATTATTTCCATATCGCTATCCCCAGGGTAAAGACAATCCTGTGGAGGAGCTATTCCAGCTTCTTTATCACTCAGGAGTTTCCAGAAACAAAGCTAAGTTCTGAGTTTATAGTCTCCTGTTCAGTCTGCTAAACAACCACCCAGAATTACTCATTGAGGGGATGAGATCAACTCCAGCAATCTATTCTCATCGTGGAACTTCACTGCTTATTTCAAGAATAAATTCCTGCTGGAGATGAGAACTTTGCTTCTCCTTAGTCAGCCAAAAAAACCCCAAACTATGCCACTTCTAAAAAGCAGAGAAGTCATCTCGTCTCACTGCAGCTAAATCAAGTTTATAACTATTGCTGCAATTTCAACCCATCACTGCTGAAGCAACACAAGAATGTGGAACAAAAGCAAAATCAGACAAGTTATTTGCAAGAGTCACCCTTGCTAGAACTACCATGGAAACACAGCTACAGCTCAACGGAGGGAATCTTTCTATTTTACCTCTCTCTTCCCTCAGAATGAGGAAAATGCAAGATTTCCTACTTGAACCCATGAAGAACCAGCAAAACCCCCCTGCTTTAAAGCTGTCACACTTCAGATATCCAGTGTTTTTACGTAGCATGAGAAAGCAGCCAACACATATCCACAGCCATGAACCATGATTATCATCTTTCAAGACAAGCCTCAGGATTAAGAAAACCCACAACAAAACAAGACAAAAAAAATTTGCCCAGATTAATGAATGAAAAATGAAGAAAATGCAGATTTTTAACCAGGTTGTTGATACAGTATTTGCTCTAATCTGAGCTAAAGAATAGAACAGAGTTGGCTGGTAGCAGCTGGCTAAATTTAGAGATGGCTTATTGACAATTTGGGGCCATGCGTGGAATTTGTCACAGCGCAGTCCTGGTTTTCCATAAAAAGGAATGAAACCCCAATACTCTCTCTGCTTTGCTATCAAAGGCATTTTATCTGTGATGCCCCAGTGTTCAAAACCATCATCTTGTATCACCAGAAACGAAAAATTTCTATTGAAATTATTTCTTTTTCTTAACACAGGCTCAGCTTTTTGCTTTACAACTGCAGTTCATCCTCCCTGCTCTCCCACTGCCTGCGCCATCAGGAGGTTCTTTCCCAGCAGCCCAGAGCAGCCTGGTCAGAGGCTGATGGGCTGCAGCAGCATCTGTACTTGAATGCCCTTGATTCTGCTGACAAGAATATAAAATAGAAATGCTTCAGAGAAGCACTACTCAAAAAAGCCACAAGGAATATAAATGACTCACAGAAAGGTCTTTGTTTTCTCAAAAGGGAAGACCGGTCTGTGGATGAAGTAAGAGTGTGCCAAGAGATATTTTTGACGTTTCCTCAGTGCAGCTGCTCAAGTTCTCTGAACAGTTTACTAGAATTTGCAGAAGGTCAGGAGAAGTCAGATCTAGGCATAGTTTCCCAAACTGTACATATTTTTAGCAGCGAAGAGGAGCAAGCAGGGAATTCTATCCCTATGCTTCCCCTAGCAAACCTTGAGGTAGCACATACAAACTTAATTCCGCTTCTTTGAGAGGTGGAGGCTCAAGAAAAATCTCAACTATTACAAGTTTGCATAATTGATTAACTTATTTAATTTACAAAGGACTTTTTACTGAAATTGGCCTGTGACAGCGAAAAGGAAACATTTATGGGGACTTTCAGTGTAGGAATATTTAAAACAACAAACTGCATCCTCATATTCCGAAAGGCACAGCAGCACCAGTGTCTCCTGCTACAGTGGTGTGGGAACCTACTTTAAGTGCTGATCCCCAACAAGCAGCTTCTTTCTTTCTCTCTGCCACCAGAAATGCAAAGTTGGATGCAGATGAGCATATCTGCACATACTGTTCTAATCTGAAAGCACTCTTACATGGATTATGGACTATTCCTAATGGTCACAGTCAAAGAACAGAAGAATAACAAAGCATTTTGCAGCTGCCATCATGTATTTCAATTATGTGTTATAGTATTTTTTTGTCAGAATGCCATAAAAGAAGAGGACTCAAACTGCCTCCATTCTTAGCAGTTTTCTCTCTTTCATTTATAAGCAACATTTCAGGATCTACATCAAATGCAGTGACAAAAAGCTCAAGTCCAGTTCTCATCAGTTAATTATCTCACTCTTGTCATAAAACCAGACTTTAAAAGCATAGAATCTGTCTCTTTCCCCCCCCCCCCCATTCTTTTTATGGGGGGAAAACCTGCAGCTCCAGGATGCCAGTGGGGTTAAGCACTGTTAAAACAATGGGCAACAGGGACACTCATCTCCACAATGATGCAACTGCTGCTTGTTTTGCTATTTGTAGCAAGAGGGTTCATGAAAGGTACTTTAAAGAAAATTTGTTCCAGTGATAGAGTGAAAAATGTCATGAAATTACATTCATTTGAAAGTTTAAAATTAAAATCGAAATCCTTTTATATTATTTACCATGTAGTGCAAGACAAAAAACGTCTTCTACACAAAACCAGCAAGGCAACACACGCTTCCCAATCAAAAATGCCCTATATTCTAATTCTGACCAAGTCAGAACTGCAGGAGTAGCAGGATAGTACCTCACTGCCCTGACCTAATCTGACTTTTAACCCCCCTCCACCACTTGAAAAGGGACTTGGAATGCGAGGATAAATTACATTTGGAAATCCACAATCCACCCATTTGTTTCTGTGTTTGCTGGGAAGACTGACTCAACCACATCCACTTCAGACAGATCAAATGCTATAAAATTACTACCCTAATAACAGTACTTAAATTCATATGTAGCAACAAACAACAGTACATAAATTGTGCAGAAATCAGCACCTTTGCCTTGCACAATCAGCTGCAAATACAGTTTGGGCAAAGCAGCTGTTACTATGAGACGGGAAAAGCATCAAAAAACAGAGAGCACGCGAAACTCTTATGCTCCCATCAGTGCTATTCCAGATGCAGAAGATTTTTCCCAAAGCCAAGGAGTTTTTTTCATTAAACCAGAGAGGAATGAATGCTGCAGTGCTGTATCTGGCTCCAAGCAAACATCCAGTCTGCTCTCAGCTTGAAGAGACTACTCTGGACAGCATCCAGAACGAGCAGCAGCAACACCACAGGGAAAGGCCACCAGGGAAATGGCTTGTTTTTGCAAGTTCATGGGAATTTGAGTTTTGAAACCCAATCTTCCCTAGCTGCCTGAGACTGCCTCAGCATCAGGGAATTGGCAACCTTTCCAGCGAGAGGCTGACTCTGTCTGGAGCAGAGCAAAGCAGCCCTAAGGACAACCACGCTGCCTAACTTTGGGAGATAAAGGTCACTGGTTTGGAGTGGCAGAAAGCTCCATGCTTTTGTGGGAACAGAGTAAAAACTTTTAGGGTTGCAGGAGAGAGGCTGCCCTCTAAACAATGCTTCAATCTCCCAGCATGACCAGAGGAGCAAACACCCCTCCACACTTTCACGTAGAATGAGATGGAAGGGATGCCTGGAGGTCTCCAGTCCAGTCTCCTGGTGAAGCTGGGCTCCCTGCACAGCAAGGGCCAGCTGCTCTGAGCCTTTTCCAATCAAAATTTGAGTATCTGCCAGCATGGAAATTCCAGAGTCTTTCTGGGTGACCTGTTTCAGAGCTCACCCATGCACATTGGGAAACATTTTCATGTGTAACCAACAAGACCCTGCGTTCCTGCATGCCCTGAGTGCTAGTTCTGAGGACAGCCAGGCTCTTGGGCACACTCTGGGTTTACTCATCCTCCTTCCTTCCTGGTGAGACACTCCCTGCTTGGGGTTACACACCACAGCCATCTTCCAGTCATTTTTTAGGGCTTCATTCTCATCTGTGCCAACCAGCTTTAAGTTATCAGTACAACTGGCTGCAAATTATTAATCATCCTGTACTTTCAGAGTCAAAAAAAAAGAGAAAAAGCAAGTGAATTACCCATTTCCACCTATTACCTAAATCACACAACTGTGTCACATCTTTTCCTTGCAAAGCCTGTCCAGCCCTGACATTCCTCCCTTTGTGTTAACTCCACACAGTGAAGAGGATGGGAAGTTATTTGTGAGAAAAGTTGTCTTCCCTTAGTTCTACAAATTACTAGTCTAAACAGGAGCTCCCAGAGTAACAGACGGTGGAACTGTATGAAATTTTAAGAATTAGGAAAGAACTTTAAAGGCCTTTAAGTTCTCCATACAGCAGGTCTGAATCAGCGTCATAAATATATTGAAATTGTTCCTCATTTTAATCACCAGTGAATTATCTTGAACCGTGCACATTCAGTGAAAGCAAAAAAATGGTATTATGAAAATAAAACATGCCACAAAGCACAACTTTGAAGCAAGACCTAAAATAAAACCAAATCATTTAAGCAATGAATTACAACAAATCCCAGTGTGGACTGTCAGTGTGCAAAACCTATGTGGTACTCAAAGCTTGTATTGACTTACGCAAACACATCCTGAGCAGTCATAAAATCCAAAAGTCACGTCTGTGACCCAGTTTGGTCACAAATATCGAATGTGCCTGCACATTATCTCAGTGATGTTTCAAAGTTAAATATCATTCCCACTTTGGGGCTGGTGAAAGGTGATATGGACACTGGAATATATTGCTGCAGAATAAACTAAGGTGTGAATTTAGACTGCTCTCCAAGGTGTGTGCTCACACTCTTTCCAAGATAAACACAAAGCAGTCTATATCCTGGTTTACAAAGGGCAAAGGAATTTCTGTCTGTGATGCTGCATTTACTGCAGGCTCTGCAACTGCCCTGGGACAGCTGTCTCTGTGCAACTCCTGTGCTACATGGCATGGAAAGAAATCCCAAGAGCATTCACCTGATGCTTCATTTATTTAAGTAAAGATACATCTCTACTCCAGAAGCTCACGGCATGTTTGTTTAGATAATCACTCTTAATTCTTTCTAACTCACTCCCCAAGGACTGTTGCTAAAATTATAAATGAAGTGCTAGTCAGACAAGGAGTTTTTCTTGGGAGAGAAAGGAGGTGATTCATATTTCCAGTTATTTGAATTTATTAACGAATTTTCTCTAACAGATAAGGCCCAGTTTTCCCAAAGACCAGCAACAACCTGGCCTTCTGAAGATAAAAACTCAATACACCGTGCCTCGCATTTTCCACAGAACCAAAACACTGGAACAGAAGGTAAAACAAAAGTATTTCTGAACAAAGGAAATCACCTGTCAGAAGTCAAACCCTACCTGAGTTGTGCTTTAAGTTCAGTAAACCTGGGTCTCCTGCTGGGGTCGTAGGCCCAGCACTTGGTCATAAGGCTGTAGAGGGTGGGAGGGCAGTTTGGAGGCATTGGGAGCCGCTCACCGTTCTCGATCCGCCCAATCACATCATTGTTCTTCACTCCCTGGAAGGGCTTTACCCCGTGCATGAGGATCTCCCACATACACACACCTGAGGAACACACACAAAAACACATTTTCTTCGCTGTGAGCAAACAATGAGACCTGTTAAAAGAGAAACAAACCCCAATTTTGTACTAATATTCTTCCAAAATATATAGCTAGGGAATCGTTTTGGACTTACCTGTAGCAGGGGAGTGACTACAGCAGGATCACACACACAGCACCAGCCTCACCTATGGATGAGGCAGAGTGACCCACAGCTGGCTCACACAGCCTTTTACCTGCCCTTAATCAGTGCTTGCTCATATTCAAATCTCCTTTCTTATGAGGCAGAATGTGTTTGCTTTTCCCTCTGACACCTTCCAAGTGCCTTGTTTCGACACGTAAAGTGTATTTTCACTTTGAGGGTGTTTTAGTGCTGGCATTCATCCACATTTTTTGTGCTGAAAACATGTAATAAACCAGTTTCTATTGAAACTGCATTAAAAGCTCAAAGGGAAACATGGTCTGTCAGTTTAGGATGGGCCAGAATGTTCCATAGGCTTCATTTTTCTAACTCTGACAGTACTAGAGTTTTGTTCAAACTATTATAAACCCTTCACTTAAAAACATTCAAATTTTAATTTGTAAAGAGAGTAAACCTGTTACTTGACTGTCCTGCTCTTATTCCAAATCTCATCACCTTTGCTCCCGAACACAACTTGTGTTCTGTCTGTACAGGCCAGCAGTCAGCACCAGCTTGAGCACAGCTCATCAGATTCATATAAAATGTTGTATATTTGAGAAAAAGATCAAGGTTTCAGGATATGTCCATTTACCCTTATATTTAATGAGCTTCTGGTTGTATTTTGTAGGAGGCCAGGAGCTATAGAAGACAAGCTAAGTGGGAATCTAGCATTAAGGATCTGGAAATTGGGTATCTCATAGGATGATCTGCACATTAAGCAAGGAAACATGTATGAACACAAAGAAGTCAAAATGTAAAAGAAAAACAACAAAGGACAACAGTATAACACAAAAAAACATAACCAAAACCAACAGATAAAAATAATCTCTGTTATAACTATGTGGTAATTTCCTTGTACCTTCATTTCTGCCAGCTTCTTTCTAGAGGTAAAAAGGCCCATGAAAATTCAGGCTTATTGAGCAGGAAAAGGAAAGAAAAATACAGAGATGGAAAACATGCTGGAAGAAACTGGATTTTCAGAATGTACAGTCAAAACTGTGACAAATATTTGGAAATTATTCATTTACAGCAGTTAAAATGAAACACCAAACTTCTCCAAGAGGACACAAAGAACCCTCGCCATTTGGAGTTCACTTACCAAACATCCACACATCACTAGCTGAGGTAAACCGTCGGAAATTGATTGACTCTGGAGCCATCCATTTGATGGGTAATTTTCCTTTGGAAGCTACAGGGAAGGCAAGAAAGGGAAGGCTGTTATCCTCACTACAGATCTCAAAAATAGATTTTGTTCCCAACGCAGTAATTCATAGGCAAAACCAATCTCAAGTGAAGCACTTAAAATATCAATATATTATGTTGTTTGGCTTTACATGAAATAGAGAAATGAACCAACAAAACCCAAAATAATAATAATAATCCCCCAAACCTCCCCTAAAAGACCCCAATAACAAACCCCAAAACACACCAAGAAATGATCATGTCAAAATTATTTTCCACCGTTGCAATTAAAAAGATAAAATGTAGCTCAGCAAAGTGAGACAAATGAAACAAGGAAACATAACACAGTGTAAGAGGACAGATAATGGGTAATTTAAAATATATGAAACCAGAAAAATATTAAAGATGAGATTTATGTACTCATGGTTTAATAATATAGACCAGCTTTGGAATGCTACCCAACACGCAATCTCTATTCTCCTGCTGCATTTCCCATCTATCAGGCACTGCAGGACATCTCTCAGCTGCTGGAGACACCAAAGCTCAGTATTCCATCCAAAATGGGGAAAAAAGTAGGCTTCAAAGGCAGTTTTGTACTGAATCTCCCTAGTACAGTGGCATGTGAAATATGAAGCATACAATGACAACACAAACTCAACATTTATCTGTACCTACACGTGAATTTGCTACCTTTTGCACCTTAAATCACACCTTGTGATCCTTCTTCTTAAGCACATGCAGGACTTTACTGCCATTATTCAACTGTTGAATGACTTGCCTTTTTAGACAAATGCAACAGCTAGATCAAGGAAATGTGGTCAATTCCTCAGTAATGTGAGAAACAACCGTATTCTCACTGGCCTGCAAGAAGGATCCAGAGGGTCAGCTCACCTTTGTAGTAAGTACTGTCTTCCATGTATCGGGATAAACCAAAGTCACCCAATTTCACACAGTCAGTGGTAGATACCAGCACATTTCTAGCAGCAATATCCCTGCCAAACAGAGGAGACAGTATTTCTAGTAACTTTAAAACATAAAGTGGTGAAGTATCATCACCTGAAGAAAATTTGCCCTGCAAAGGTAAGGAACTCTGAGCTCAGTCTCGTATGAGGCTTCCTAATAAGGAGCTCAAATTCTCACTGTAGTGAACAACAAGGTCCTCCCAGAGCCTCTTTTTCTCCCCCATTGTTCTTTACAATGTTTTAATATAAATATCTACATATATATGCAAAGCTATTACTTTATATGTAAGTGTTTGCATATACATTATGACAACACATATACAGAATTAGTGAGTATTTAAACACAAATAAATTTCTTAAGTTCAAAATTAATTGTACTTAACAACTGGAGTGCTGTGACCTCTTAATTGCACACAGTAAGAGGCTGAAGCCAGTCTCTTCTCCCTAGAAACTCACATTCACATTCAAGGGAATAAAATTCAAAACACACCGTAAAAGAAGTTTAGGTTCGTTTTCTTTAAGCAAGTACTTGTATTTTATAAATATTTTACTTCCCCTCTTCTTTACTTAAGAAGCCATCTGCCCTTGTTTTGCTTTTCTGTATTTGAAAGATTACAGTTGACTCACAGCTTGAAAAAATACTGTAACCACAAAGCAACAACTGAAAACGATTCTGACTGAAATCCGGCACCAGCTCCAAGTCAATCCAGGAGTGAACCAGCAGGTGTCACCCTTGAAAAGGGTGTAATTTTAGTGGAAACCGCTGCAAAACTGACACTCCCTAAAATTTTAAGCAGTGACATACAAAAATACCAATATATATGTATGAAATCTTACCTATGTACAAATCTTTTGCTCTCTAAGTAGGCAAGAGCTGTGCTAAGCTGGTAAGCGTAGAGTATCAGAGAGGCCAGGTCCAAGCTGTACTTCCTTACTTGCAAAAATGACCTCAACTTTTTGCACCAAGAAGAAAAAACCAGAAAGATATTAGGACAAAAAAAAAAAGAAATTTGAAAAAGGCATATTTCAAATTGCAAGGTTTACATGAGTATCAATGAAATAACGAGTTTGAATTCCCTTAAAGGCTGGATAAGAAAACCACTTCCCATGAGGAACTGTGACTGCATTAGAATTCAAGCAGTTTTTCTACATGAAAACTGTTAAACTAAAAAAATAACTAGTAATCTTGTGCATTCCTTTCAGTCTCCTTTTGAAAAGCATCTGCTGTTGCTGTTCCAGGGTGAAGCATTCCTGGACTTTTTGTTTTTTCTACCCCTTAGTGCAGCCTCCATTTACGGCCTAAACCACTTCAGAACTGAACAGCACCTGGCCAAGCCAAACACAGATTCATCAGTATTGTTTTAGAAGCATTTATTTTAATAATTCGTTTTAACCTACATGTGCTGAAACAACTGTATTTAGCTCAGAGTAGCCAGTATCAGTGCAGAATATTTGTAAGCTATATTCCCAGTGTAAGGCAGGCAGGACCTCCTGGAAGGTGGCACTGGAGTGTCCTTATGAATCAAAACAAGGCTTTGAAAAGTGACTTGAGCACTGGAAAGGAAATCTACTGACAGAAAATGACTTCTCCACTACAGGTTGTTCTGCCCATCCCACCTTTTTTTTTTTTTATTTTTAAATGTATTGCAGTTTGGTAATTGCAATGACAATCATATAATGCTGTATGAAACATCACCGCAGCTCACATTTTCAGAAACGTGTGGCTCAAAGAAAACGAATCAATTATAAAAAGTGAGAACTAGTTTTCTTTAAAGCATTCATCCAAAAAACATAATAATGAGGGAAGTCATCTTATCTAGGGCCTCTGCTGCAGATATTCTACTGGAAGAAAAAAAAAGGTAAGAAATTCAATGTTTCAAGGGAAAATGCAGCATTACTGAGGAAGAATAAAAGATGCGCAGTTTCACTTCTGGAAGGTATGTTTGCAAATGCTGTTTAACTGATTATCACATTATCATCATCTTGACAGAGGTCATGCTCTCACTCTGGAACTGCAATTGAATGCTCGAAAACTCTGACTAAATCACTCTGGAATGAGCTGATGCAGTTCTCCCGGTAGAGGAGAAAGTCAAAAGCTGCCACTCCTGTTTCTGAGTTCATAAGTCTGCAAAGGAGTAAGATACCATGCTTGATAGTATGGTTAGTATTGTGAAGTGTTTTTTCAGCCTTTTCAGTGAGCTAAAAGAGAAGAGACCAGACTGCACAAGGATTTTTCATACCTCTCCAAGAGTACAGAGCTCCATGATTATCCAGACTGGGTTTTCTGTAATAACCCCAATGAGCTTCACAATGTGAGGGTGATCAAACTGACGCATTGTTACTAAAAGGAAATCAAAAAGTTCAGTGTGTTACATAAAACCGTTTTTAAAAACAAAAATAAAGCTGTTGGTTAAGAAGCATTTAGCCCATGGCCAGAAAATATAATCGCAGGACTTGAAACAACTTGAAACAACTGTTGCAAGCAGTAATGTCTGGTCACTCCATGTGCTGGGGGCAATAAGAAACACTCATTGCTTGAGCTGTGCTGTTCTTCACTCACAAAAATGCAAACTGCTGTGGAAGGTGCCAGTCAGGTCAGGCTCCGCCTCTAACCTAAGTGAATAAAATACCCTCTCAAACCAGTGCACAACCAGTTAATCTGTGTCTTTCTACTGGAAGAGGAGGTAGGAAGAAACACTCAGTATAATTCAATTACTGGAAAAAACGTCTGCCAGATTATGACATAAACAAAAATCTTATTTAATCATTACATCATTTGATTTTCCTTGGAGTTAATTTCAGTCCCAGCAGAGCAGTCTCAGTATGTTTTATACAGTATGACATGAATCATAGAATCACAGAATGGTTTGGGCTGGAAGGGACCATTAAGATCAGTCAGTTCCAATCCCCCCAGTTTGCTTGCTCCAAGCCCCATCCAGCCTGATCGTGAACACCTCCAGGGATGGGGCAGCCACAGCTTCTCTGGGCAACCTGTGCCAGGACCTCACCACCCTCACAGAATTTGTCCAAAAATCTAATCTAAACCTGCCCTCTTTCAGGCAAATCCACCACTCTTTGTCCCACCCCTGCCCTCCTTGATAAAGAGTCCCTCCTCATTTGTCCTGTAGGTATCCTTTAGGCACTGGAAGGTGCTCCAAGGTCTCCGAGAGCCTTCCCTTCTGCAGGTTCAACACCCCAACTCTCCCAGCCTGGCTCCACAGCAGAGGTGCTCCAGCCCTTGGAGAATCTCTGTGGCCTCCTCTGGACTCCTTCCAACAGCTCCAGGTCCTTCCTGTGCTGGGACGCCAGGGCTGGATGCAGCTCTGCCGGTGGGGTCTCACCAGAGAGGAGCAGAGGGGCAGCATCTCTCCCAACACAGGCATGGCAAAAACATCCTTTATGTACTGTTGACAAACATCCTTCATTTGACCCTTCAATACCTTCTCTTCTACACTTGCAGTTTGTAGTGTCAGCAGAAATACACAGCAATTACCAAACTGCAAAGTCTGCTTCAGTCTGCCTCAAGTTAGGCAAGAATAAAACCCATTTTCTTCTGCCTTAAATTTAAACTAACCACAAGCTAAAAACCAGGAGGTGTTTCTGGATTTCTACTCTGATGAGCTCTGAATTCTACTTCTGTACATGGCTACACAGCAACCCCAACAAAAATCCTTGAACAATCCTGTTTGTAGGGCCAGAAGTTGTAATGATTTAGTAACGTACCTTCCTGCAAAGGAACTTCACAGGCTAACTTCATATATTCTTTAAAATATTAATGTTATGAATAATACAGAGAAAAAAGCAACAAAGCAAACATCCCTATCATTGACATAGCTTAAAACATTAATAAAAAGCAATAAATAACATGGTGAAATGTGATACAGGCAATAACAGCTGCTAAATCTTTTCAGTGTTGAAAACTCCACCATAGGCAAACCTCAAAATATCTTAATATTCCTAGTATTAAAATACTAGGAAATAAATTTATTAATTCAGTGAAATAACCAACTGTTCTGAGAGCGAGTTTGCAATCTGAACACAAGACAAAGGCAACAGATGGGAATTAGAATGAAAAAGAAGAAGAAGAAATGGCAAAACTATTAAATCAAAATTGAAAAGTACTATTTACATGTTGATTACAGTGGCATTTCCTAATCTGTTAAACTTGAAGCATAACAAGCAGCATTCAATGAGCAATTATTTTCTACACTGCCAAGAGACAGCAGCCTACCTGTGACTGCTGAGTTGTTACTGTAAGCAATGGTATTTACTGTTCCAACAGACAGAAATGCAATGGAAAAAATTACAGTAATTTACAAAAAATCTGACATTCAAAAATAAGAATCCATTAGCTATGAACACAGATCTGAACAAGTTGAAAAAAATCCTTGAGTAAAGGACTAGTGAATAAAATATACTGTAACATCCGACCATAACCAATTACTTTATTGATAAAATACAATACCTTTACAACATTTAGAGGTATACAACAGCAGGGGATAATAGGCAAAAATGGAGGCCTAAGTGCCATATCTGAACTTGCTAGCAAAACTAAACAATAAAGGAATCAGTAACTTTAATATTCTTACAAAAGTTTCTGTTCCTATTCACCTCAACAAAAAGCCTTCCTTCATACGTGAAATGTCCTGTTTGGGGAATGCAACATTTGTGGGCAATTATTTAGAAAAATGGTCTATTCTAGCACAGATTTTAATTCTGAATTTTCAAAGCAGATCTCTCTTAGACACAACATTTCTAGCAAAGACAACTACCTGACCTTCCAAAGCAATAAAGTGGAGAAACTGCTGTGTCTTTTAATTCATTGAGGAAAAAAGAAGGAAATAGAGGATCAGATCTCATGTTCCAAAACTGGTTCTAAAGCCCTACAGGAGTCAGACATCACCACTCAATTCGGAAAATTAAAGAACCCACATCCAATCATATACATGGGTAGTAATGCAAGGATGTAAAGCAGTCCCCTGGCACATATTGTAGGAGGGGAGAACATCAGGCGTAATAAATATCAGTAAAATATTTACATCAGTGTAAGAAGTTTCTGGCACAGGTGGCCCTAGTCTTTGCAAGGAGTAGTTACAAAAGTGATCCCAAAAGAAGTCGTTTAATACTCACAGGCTTCTTGTAAGAATTTTTCTCTAACACTGTCTGAAGTGCAGTTTTTACATGTTTTGATTGCAACAGCCATAGCTGGATTTTCCTGAAAGACATTATTGAGAAATAGCTGAAATACAACCCATCAAACAAAATTCTTCATCCTTCAAGATTCTGGCAAAACTGCTTTGGAAAAAATTACTATTAAATAAAATACCTTTACTTGAGAAATAACATGTTGAAAGCTTCAGTGCTAAAATACCATTATAATCAAGACACCTTGCATACAATATTTACATCTAATGTGTCTTGGAAATATTTAGTATGTTTTAAACCATGTTAAATTGTGGAAAAATTATGACAAAAGATGGTAAGTTTAACTGAATAGTACTGTAAACTTTTTAGCATCATTGAGGACGGTAAAATCTTAACAGTAGCAAAAACAGAGGAAAAAAGGAGATAACGGCTAAAACCCACACTTGGCTTATACAAGCAAGAAACCCAGAAAGCCAAATGAAGGACTTTCTGGGGCACTCTCAGAGGAAAGACTGGCTGTAACTGTGAACTCAAACTACAAAGGAAAGTAAACCAAAGATTTTTACATTATTATCTTCACAATCAGTTAGATCAAGGCTTTAAAACCAAGTTGAACAGAACAACATGTATTTAAAATCAAATGGACTTTCCCATCTGATTTCTCACCCTCCGCATACTGAAAAATGAGAAGTTCTTGATGGGTTGAGAGTAGCTGAAGTGTTTTAAAACCAAGCTTCTGCAATAGGTATGGGCTTGTTCAATACCCTCATCCAATTTTTAAGGCCAGTAGAAGATGAAGATTCAGAGTTATGTTCTATGCCTGCTCATGCTTGCTCTGTTTTAAATCTATTTACAGACAAACATTACCAGAATTAGAATAGTATTTATATTTTGCAGGCTACATGTCTTATTTTCAAAGTTGCTCACAAAAGAGATCTTCAAGTTGACTTTGCAGGAAAACATTGATTAAATCCTTTTCTCACACATCAAATGCCCATAAACTAACTAAAAAAACTGATGGCAAATCATTATTTTACTCCCTTATGAAACCAGGATTGAACAATCAGCCTGGGGATGAGACCTCTGGATGCCTGCCAGACCCATCCCTATCCTGGTGTTACACATCAAATTTTTGAAATATCCTTTAACCAAAAAGAGCAAAAGGAAGAATCTCAGTGTCTGCAACCAGCAAAGACATTTTGCAGAATAAACGTTGGAAAAGGCCTGATACTGGGGTTTTGTTATCTTTTGGTTTTGGATAAAGACACAAACCAGTGAGGATGTATCAGACGGGCCACGCTTTCTGTATTGAGCAGCAAATGGTACTTTAAATAACACTTTGGGATTAATTCCACAGTTAATCAGCCTTTAAAGACAATCTTACTGCTTACAGTTGACCAATAGGATCCTGTATCTATACACCCATTTCCCATTCAGTACCCTACACTTACAGCCTGGCTCTGATCCTTCAGGAATACCTGGGAGAAAGCAGCATGCCAGGAGAGGTGGATGCTGCACAGTCACTAGAATCAGGGCTTTACAAGTGCAATGAACAGGGATAATTGGAATTTTTGAGATTCAGCTTTGAGCTAGCAGAACAAGAGGCATGGAATACCCCCTATATCTTTGCACTCAAGCTGAACATATACATGGAAACACTACCATGTCACTGGAACTAATCTTACATTGATTGTAAGATTTCTTCCCAGAGTATAAGTTACACTCTGTGACCAGAACATTAAAATTTAATGACATCACTGTTCTGTTTCACCTTCACATATTCCAGTGCCTTAAATGTAGTAAACTTTTATTAATAAAAGAAATCAACAGGCTGTTCTTTAAAAATGTCAGCACAGGATGCCTGTTACAGTGGGGATACCACCGTAACAGATGCCTGAGTAAAATCTGTTTTCCAATTCACAAAAAATAATAGAGACAGCCAACATTTTCAAAGCAACAGTCCCCAAGAAAAGGGTCTTTAATTAGTTTTACAGTGCTCTAGATTTATCCACCATGGCCCAAGTGAGTGAAACTTTACTCCTTGGTACTCCTGTTAACTTGGACAGAATTAAATTAAAAATAAGAATCTCTCTCAATGTGAAGTATATTAGATGTGCTTTCTAAGTAAGGGTATCAGACCAGACTTCAAACTTGTCTGAAACAGAACATTTACCCTTATTTACTTAAATATTGCACTGAAGACTTATTTAACCCACCAAGCCCAGGACTCTAACCAGCTGTTTCTGAAGTTAGAATTAGATTATTGTCTACAAGAATTCCTATATAATGTATCAAAAACTCCAGCAATTTCTTCTAACATGAAATAAATCTTCATTTTACAATCACGTATTTGTTTTATTGTAAGCCTTGAAATTTGTTGAAATTAACTATTTTTTGCAGCTTTCTCTTACCGTTTTACACAAACTTTTTTGATCTATTTAAACTGAAATCTTAGTCTTTCTAGAAAAACTCATAAGCACCATCCTAAATTACACAAGTCCTGCCAACCTCCCTGGTTTGACTGAGGTGATTCTTGTGCACTGGGATTTTGTTGGATCAATGTTCAAGTATTTTGTATTTTATTTCAGTAAAACATAGGAACTTTATTAGGCTTTGCTGTGAGAGAGATGGTGAGATTATCGCTGGAGCAATTTTTTATTCATTCTGGAAGATTCAGACCAAGACCTCTAAGGAATACACTTTTTTTTTTTTTTTAACCTAGAAAAGTTTTATTGCTTATTTTCATTTGAGAAGTGAGACTTACCGGGCTCATGTAAACTCCTTGGTGCACATCTCCAAACTGTCCTTCCCCAATGCAGCGCCCCAGCTCAATCCTCTCCCTTTGAATTTCATAATCTCTGGCTACAAGAATGTAACAGACTTGAAATATTAAGTTTTTGCTGAAGGGCAAGGAAATAATCCACAAGACACAAAACTCAAAGTAAGTCACTCAAATGTCTCACATATGAATAACTAAGATTAACATTTGCTGCACACCAACCTATAGAGATGCTGCACACACACAGTGGAGACCTCTCAAACCTCTTAGAAGTTTGAACCAAAGCAACGGGAAAGGAACTGTGAAATCAACATTGTTAAATTAACTATGCACTTATTTCAGTGCAATTAACGTAATTAAATCCTTTTTAATTACAGCTGGTGAAAGACAAAGCACACGAACAGTTCAGGGCAACACCAAAGACACAGCCTCAGCACACATCCCTTTGGCTGTTTAAGAGAACTCCACCATGTGGTATTTTAGATTTTGGAACCATCAAAAGAGCCCAGAGAACTTTTAAAGAGGTAACTGCAAGAAAAAAAATACAGGAACAAGAGCATGGCAAATAAGAATAAAATGAAAGACTGAAATTTTGAGTGCACTACACCTCTGCCAGTGTGCAACTGAAGTGGAATTGAGATGTTTGGTGGCCTTATGCAATTTTGTTAATGTCATGGTTTAACAGGCTGAGAATATTACTGATAAAAATGGCTCAGTACTTCAGCAAAACATTTAATCAATTGCAATTGAATGATTTCATTTGCAATTAAATTTCTAGCAGACATGAAAAAATATTTCAGGAATAGCAGAAAAGCATGCACAGTATATGTTTTCATCTCCACTTGCATCATTCAGATAAAAAAATATAACCAACCAGCTTAGCACTTCATAACCTTGACTTTGACATCATTAACACTACAGAAGTAATGTTATCTAGAGCTGGCTAACAAGGTGATGCCTTTTTCATCTCTTTTTTTAATTACTGCATTTTCCTCTTTAAAATCCCAAAGCTAACTGGTTTAACTATAAATAAATAATGTTTATTAAATGAAAGTGAATAGTAAGCTTAAAAATTCCACATCATTCCAAACTGCAAGCATACAGGGATGGGTAAAGGGTCTCCTGTTACCTTCATCTATTCCATAGCTTTCTGCAGTGCAATTAAGAGAAAAATCAAATGCTTACTTAGACAGAGCTTCTTAAAATCAAAACAGGACAAACATTTTTAACATAAAAAAAAAAAAAAAAGACAAAATATACTGATGCAATTTTAAGTTTACATTAGCAAAAGTCAGAGGTCTGTTCTTGTGATCTTTACTGACTCAGTCCTTTGGGAGCTGAACACTTGAGTCCCCTTCAATCCAGCAAAGCATTTAATGAAATTTCCCTCCACAGCCCATCTCCTGGGTTTTGCATTGAAGCCATATTCAAGTGTTCAGCACATCCAGGGCTGGGCCCACAAGTAATTACTTCCATGAGAATTTAAATAAAAAGATTGGGGGGGGGGGGGGGGGAATAAATTACATAAAGTGAATCTGTTTACCAAAATAAAGGATGTAATTTATCACAGTATGTTTTGATCCTGAAATGATGCTAATAGAATCATATAGTAACTTAGCTGCAAGACAGTAAAAATGCTCTGTTTATTTCTGGAAAACATATATTCTTGCTTTTCAAATACTGATGTTCAAATATATATATGTGTTTCAAAACATATATTCTTGCTTTTCAAAGATTTTCCACAGTAGTGGAAACGATGCTGTGAACATTGAAGTGATCATGAAACATTCTGCCCCATGGTGTGCTCAGAAATCCGTGTAAGTTCACGGTCCCTCAGCAGAATGTGCCCCCAGCTCAGCACCATCCTCCCCTCTCACACTGACCAAACCCAATGTTTTGGCAGGATTCTGCATCAATGGATTGTCTGCTTCCAGAGAAATCCTTGGTTGCCCAAATGCAACTGGAATTTCCCAGATGCAGCTTTTAAAATCAGAGTATTGGACTTTCACGTTAAATGAACTGGCGTTGACGGTTTAGGATTGTATCACAATTCAGACAGGCTGTAACACAAAATCCTTGTGGTGGCTACAGCACCACTGCTTTTACTTCAAAGATGAAGACTCAGCAGAACTTTGAATTTTTGTTTTTGTTCCCCAAGTCTTTCATCTTTAACAAAATTGCATGTGGTACAGTTGAGTTTTCCTCTCTCATCGAATTGGAGAGTGCCATGTCTGTCACAGAGCAAGGTGAGATACAGCCAAACAGCAATGCACAGAGCTTGCCACATTGTTTGCTCTTATCACAGAGATCTTATCCAATCTTTAAGTGTTATGTTCAGCATCACAATCAAAAAAAATCCACATTTTGTGATAAAAAAAGAATTTCACTGTGAAATCACAGATAGCAGGAAACCAGAACATTTTGTTTGCACATTTATTAAATAAGGCTGAAATATTTCAGTCCCTGCTAAACCAAGGAAGCTTTTGGATAGGAAAGTTCCCAAGTTAACCACGGCACTTACTTGAGGGCATTGTGTAAGTGTCTTCTTCATCTATAATCTCTGCATAGTCATCAGTCTCTGCAAAGGAGGAATTGAAGAGTTTTGGGAAAAGCAGATGAAAACAATTCTCCAGAACAACATCTCCAATTTATCAAGGCTGATATGTCCCAACCCCCAAGTTCAGCATTGCTGGGTCACATTTAAGACAGCATGACTAAAACTTGCTCATGCATAATTCATGGTATGATAATGATCTCAGCACCAATTTTATTACATCACATAGATACACTCAAAAAAGAAGAAAAGGGAGATTCATTTGTATTCAAAAAAGTTCAAGTTTTGCAATTGGGACCCATCTAAACTGTTGACTTAGAATCTTTCTAACAGCGAATTCCATTGCAGTAAGAAGAAAAAATTATTAATGAGTTAAATTGCTTTACCTTCAATAAAGTGTGAATAACAGTTTGCTATTTTTTACATCAAACAGGCAGAAGACACCAATGATGTTCCAGGGCAGCATCCCCTTACTGTCAGTGTGGCCAGGTGAGTTATTTACCCCAGAGTCTTCTAGAGCACAAAGACCTTTTAAAGCCACACTCTCACAACCATTTGTCTTGCAATTTTACTTGTTTAGTGGAGATTCACCACTAGTTTTGCTGTCAAGAATCAAGATTTCATGGACAGGTTTTGGAAACAACTTCCCAAAATTATCAGAAAAATGACAGTGCACTTCTTCCTCTGTTTAAAACTTGCAACTTTTACATCATCTGTTCTCAAAATGGTTTAAATGGTGTCAAGTCACATCAGAAGGTTCTTGCCCTAAAGAACTTCCAGTGTGTGTGCAGGTCATTTCCTAAAGGTCAGATCAATTCCTCCAGGGGTTTTAAAGCCAGTCCACAACAGTGGGTTCATTTTTTACTTCAAGGCTGTCAAATTCTACTCACCAACTTCAAATGCAAAGAGAAGTTCTCAAAACTGAGTAATTTCAACCCTAGTTTTCGTGGTTGGTTTCAGGTGATCACACACTGGAAAGCCTCTGGAAGCCATTATTTCCTCCCCCTTTTCCCCCATCTGCCCTGGAGCATATGGATACATCCCTACAGCTCCCTGGCATCGTTTCTAGACCCATGGCTTGGACTGGGACAAAGTTACAGTGAGTGGGAAAAAGGATGGGATGGTCCCTCAGCTCAAGCCAACCCTGACACCAGAGCAAGGCTCATCAACACTACACACACAGATAAGCAAGAGGCTCAGTTTTCAGGCAAACTGAATATTCAATGATCAGGAAACTACAGGCTGCCTATAACCTTTGAAGTTCAACACACTTCAGGGAGTTAGTGCAATTTTATGATCCTAGTTTTTTACTACTTAAATAAAATTAAAGCTGGTTTTTCTTTTGAACTCCTGTAGGAATATGCCAGGTGTTGTAAAAGCAGAACTGGGAAATTTCATGTTAGTTAAATTTTTGCTCAGCAATTTCTATTTGGGACATAGCAAAACACAAGTCACCTAATAAAAATGCAGTAAATTATAAAGACAGTGCACAATTCCGAACAGGCAGCACGCTCCAGAGGCACTTATCTCTTTCTTGGTATTATATTTTCTTCCCTACATTATAAACTAATGTTTTTTGTAAAAATAAGCTTTAAAAAAAAATCCCCAACATGATGGGGATAAATCACTCTACTTCCTTCTAATATTGTGATAGGATTTTGTTGAGAGTATCAGAAAGTTCTTTATCTATGTTGAAAAATGGGCTGGATGAAAGCTATTTTAAGCATACTTAAGAAAAATTTTCAAAGTTTGGAAACCAGAACTGGTGCCACTTAAAAAAACCCGCACGCTTGTCACAGTAGGTTACAGAACAGTGCTTTCAGAATGTGATCAATGGCAGGGCTTGTTCATCTCTCTGTTTTAAATTAATGAGTTAATTCATACTAAAAGCATTCTCAGAACAGCACAGAGCACTTTACATGGTTTTGATACATTGCCCAAAGCCATCATGAAACCAGAAGTGTCTTTATAATCAAGCCAAATAAATTAAATGTACACAATTCACTACACAAATATTTCTTGTTCCACATTTAGCACTCTGGAGAGGAATATATAAAAAATTAATTCATTTATATGTCTGGCACTGTGTCTGGGAATTAAGAGGAAAATTCAGTCAAGGCATCCACACTGATAGACTCAAAGTGTTCTGAATTAAAGAGAATTGACCCCCCTCACAGAGGGGCTTGAGCCCAGGATTAATCATAGACTGAGACTCTAACCAGTTCTCCTAAATCCAGAACTGTGTCTGCTTAGAGATACTCCAGAACCTACACGGAGCCTAAAGCAAAACTGAGCTGGGCAAGGCTCTCCAGGCTGCTCCACAAAGGAGGATGTGTTACAGCACTCCCAACAGCTGAAAACTCCCAATGAAGCAGCAATTCCAGATGTCCTTGGCAAGTCTAGAAAAACTCAGATTTAACAACAGGGCTCATCACTGCTGTCCTCCTGGATTTTTAAACCCAGCACCATCACTTGTTATGATTCTTGGAGATGGCAAAATGAACAGTTGCTTTCAGGAAAAGGTACTGGTGGTCACACACATGAATGAGCCAATTTGAGCTTTACTAAGTCTGAATGCATTTATTGAACTGTAGGGAGAAACATCCTAGGCTATTAAACCCATAATAGCTAATCCATGACCTTAACCACACTTTTGAACTTCCCTTTTTTATCATTTTTCCTATTTATCAAAGCTTGTAATTTATAAAAGAAGGTAAGTTCCAGTAAAAAGCTATGTAGGGGTAGTATCTGAAATAAAATTTTTAAATTTATGACACAAAAAATGTCCTTTTGATGTTTAAGAAAAGAAAGGAAACTATGTGGTTTAATATTTAGTTTATATCTGAAGGAAAGGAGATGAAAAGTTAATATACCCCCTTCATATTTTACTGAAAGGAAGGTCACAAGACGTGATCTCTATTTCCTCTTATCGCCCTCTTTTGCATATTGCTTTTATGCCCTTTTAGTGCCTCCTACTTAGAAGAATAAAGATACATATGCTATCAGTAGCAGCAGTTTGATTCTTTCCCAACATCAGATGGAATCCTTTAGAAAAATAGCTAAAAATCTCTTTTATAAAAACAAAACCCAACTTGATTTCAGAGGAAAAAAGACTTACGAAGCCTGCAGCAGTCAAATATTCTGTAGTAAGTTTCAAAGTTTTTTTAACCCCAAACATTAAAATCTGTCTTTAAAATAATTAGTTTGAATAGCTGAAACCTGGTTCATATTCATGTATTCTATCTGCATTAATCTATCTTGTACAGATTCTTTTAATGCAAGGAGCACTTTGATGCCTTTAAAGCATTACTCAGTAGACTCATTTCTCAGGTGTTACATCCACTGATCTCACCAACTGACCAAATTAATGATGATATAACCATTTTAATCAAACTGGACACTCTTGCAAACCTCTAAACCTTTGCATCATGCCACAAGTCTCATTGCAAACACATGCACCACCACATCCTTGTGTGTTTGAAATAGAATTTTTCCTTTTCCAATTCCAGCTTAGCAGAAAGCATTAGTTGCACAGCCTGTAAAGTACAGTATTTATCATCTAATACCCAAAGCAGACCACTTTTTAACATTAAAAGCTGTATAAAATGTATTACTGAAAAGTGCATTAAGTGGTATATGGAGATAAGAGTTGCATATTGCACGTTAGTAACACACAGACTAGAAAACATATTACCGTCCCCACTAATTTCATCTGCAGATCCAGGTGGCATGCAAGGAGAGAGAAAAAAGAGGGGGAGAGAGAGGGGACAGAGAAGGGGGAGGGGAAAATACACTATTAAGTTCATGAGTAATCCAAAAGTATTCAGACTGTAGTTATCTTATATACCTGACTCAAGAGAAACCAGAAAAGTAGCAGAATTTAAGACTTCTCACCTAAAACCCAAGGGACAGAGACACACTCTAAGAAGCTTTTATGATGAAACAGAGTTAATGACTCTCAAACACAAAGGTACCCAAAAATTAAATTTGGAACTGGAACTAGTTATTTTAATGCATTGCTAAGAAAAGTCAATTTCTAGGTTTATTCAATACTTTAAAGCAGTTCTCCTACAGCCGTATGAGTTGGCTGAACTTGACTCTGCACATACACTGAGGACTTTGGATAAGCAGAGTTGGTGTTGACCCTCCCAGAAGAAATGCACTCCTGAGACATCACCAAGACATGAGTAAGAAATGGAACCATCTAAGTTTTAATGACACAGAGCATTGTGCAGTTGTACAAGGCTGAAATTTAAACTATGGGAAAGGGAGCAAATCTACAAGGAAGATTTCAAACAGACACTGGATTCCACGTGTACTGCAGCAGCCCTACCGCACACCAAACTCCACAGCACAAGCTAAGGCAAGTATTTTAGACAGATTTTATAGATAATAGGAAATTCTTCTTACCCCTAATAAAGCCAAACTGGTCCAGACCAGGGTTGGACCAGTACGCAGCCAAAAGCATCACTGTATTCTGTGTTTAGTTCAAAGTGATCTCAGCTGATGCTTATTGTTGCTATTCTGTTTCATCCATAAGCATGCTGTATCAGGGGTCCAAGAATGAAGTCAAAATATATTAACAAAAAAAAAGACAGCAGACAAGGGCTGCGTAACTAAACAAAGAAAATAATTTATTATATTTGTCATTGTAGCATATGATGCTCGAAAACAAGTTCCCCATAAAAACGGGGACCAGCAAGCTGGTGATGCTGCACACAAATCCAATCCAACAGGAGGAAAACATAAGGAAATTATTCTTGGAACTCTGTTTACCGGAGGCTAAAGTAGTTTACAAACAGTAACTGAGTTAGTATATCCAGCTTTTGGGTTAATAAGGCAGCCTAGACAAAGAGCAGAGCAGTACCCTTGGGCGGCGACTCATGGGCACAGAAGACGAAAGGCAGAAAGCGTCTAGCTTTCTTTACTTTATGCTGACAGTGATTGACTCCTTTACAAAGAGGCAAGAAAAGGAAAGAGAAAAAAAAAACAGAAACAAATTATTTGGAAATAAAAGAGAAGAGACTGAAGAGAACATCTACAATGAACAAACATAAAGGTTTACATTACAATTCTGTATACCCAAATGAAAATACGAAGGTTGCTGAAACTCTAAAGCATTTTTGGTATTTTCCTTCAAATTCCTTTCTACAGTAATTCATATTTCAGTTTTTAAAAGTGAGACTAGAACCCATTAAAAAGTCAGCTTTTGTCAACTATGAAGACCATTCATCAACAACACAAAGAATATTGTCTACCCCAGAAATGCAACCTGCTTTTCCAAGGTTCCCATCTAAATTCTGTCAGATGGTGTTACAGCTATATTCCAGTTCAAGTGGCAGCCACCGGACTTAAACATGTATGTATTGACTACCTGAACCCTTAAAACAACACAAAGGAAGTATTTCACATAGCAGGGTTACACAGAACAAGAAAAAACATGGTTTCTCTATCTCCTGAAATACAGCACTGACAGATTTTATGATCTCAAATCTGCCACTGGTGTCTTATTTCCAGTGCAGACCTGCCTTGCCAATGGATATTCTAGCTCTGCAAGGATCTCTGGGTGAACACCCCACAGCACTGTCCTCACTGCCCCCTTTCCCAGTCACCCCACTGCATTTTTTAGCAAAGTGCTTATCAGGAACGCTTATCAGGACGAGGGAAATAGTGGAGTAGGAAAAAATACAAAGAAGCCACAACTGATTCCATGAGGTGAGAAAGGACACAAGATGACACTCAGCACCTCAGGATACCTGCTCCTTTTATTTCTCTTGTTACCTGTTTGCTCCTCTCTGCTTCCTCCTTTTTCCTCTCTCTAAGGAAATGTGAGAAGTGGTTTAAAAAGCCAATTAAATAAAAAACCTGTATCCTGCTGCTGGTAGCTCTTCACAGCCAAAACTCAAGAGTGAGGTCCAGCCACTTGGAGTTACACAGGCTGGGGGTTCAGGTGTTAAAAGAGAAGCCCAGTACCACAGCAGCAGCTACTGGGACAGTGAACCAGTCAGTGGTGGGAAGAGTGCAGGAAAGGTAGAAAAGGAGAATTACATTTTAATAAAAAAACTTCAACAACCAACAAAAACATCATAAAAACTGCTGGGTGATGGAGCAAACAGGATTCATTAATCTAGTGGGAAAATGCTCATATCAGAAAGAAAGACAGAACATTAATCAGATTCAGTGTTAAAAACTGAAAGAGGTGCAAGGAGAGGGCAAAATGCTTGACTCAGTGTATCAGTACTTCCATTTGTCTTGGTTTAAGACAATTTAAGGGGGAACAGTCTGAGTTCTCCCCCTTGATACTCCCAAAGGGACTTCTCTTCCTAACATCACGACAGACAATTTTCAGCACTGTCATTCTAGCACAAGCCTCAGGTAACACTCAAAAAAAGCTTCCGATATACTACGAAAGAAAAGGAAAAAATACTGCACCTAGTTTAAGTAACTACTGAAAAGGTGTTGACATGAGAATGAGGGAACCCAACACTCTGTACTGAAACAGAAGAACAGGTATAGAGTCACTGCAAGCCATCTAAAAGGAAAGAGATGTTTCAACTCCTGACCTGCCTGCTCAGGCTACAGAGCTAATTTAAGCCTGAAGTGCTGAAATGCTGCTCACCCTCACACTGACAGGTGGCTGGCAGAAGCTGCTGAAACCTGACTAACCTATTTCAAATGAAGGGAACACTGCAAAGGCAAAGGTGTTTTTAATTCCTCATGTGCATGCCCTGATGCCCTGTGATGTGATGGTCTTACTCCTCCCTTGCCTTTCAAACTCTGCCTTTATGATTTACTGTCTGAAGTTTGTTCAACTATTTTGTCACACTGAATGGAAGATGCTTTAAATGAAGATGTCTTAAACTTACCACATCTGCAAGTCTAGCTACAGAAGAAAGTTGATTTGAATGAGTTGATTTTAAATTTTTAAAAACAGAAGCTCCATCACTTTCCCAGAAGTCTAGAAAATACCTTAATGAAATGAATACTACTAAGAAGGATTTCCACCATTCCTCACCAGCTTCCAGCTGGGACATCACTGGTGCTCAAGAATGCTGCTGAAAACTGCACAGGACTTCTTTACTTATTTAGTTCTTCTACTCAGTATTCACTAAAATTATTGTGTTAAAAAAAAAAAAAAGGCAAAAATAAGGCAAAAATCACTTGCTATGCAGTAACTATGTTAGAAAGAAAGAAACCAGGCTTTTACTGCCCTTTGTTTACAGGACAGTTCCTACTGGAGCTCCTTGTATGAGCCGATAGCAAATACTGGAAGGCTGAACCTGATAATATCCCATTCTACTTTGGTTGTACATTCTTAAACCAGTCTAAGGAAAAACTCTGGAAAAAAAACCTGCAGAAAGAATAAATCTATTGATTTTTGAGCTTTTGAACTAAAATGAGCACTATGGGGTTGTCACATCAAATATGTTTCTACACAAACAACAAACCCCCAAACCTGCATGGAACATTTCTCCAGCCACACTACACTGCCACTCTTTGCAAAGCAGAAGTGTCTGCTCAAATGCAATGAGAGGCTCACAAATGAGGAGCACAGGAGAGTAAGAACTCCTTAACCAGCACCACAGGCTGATGGAATCAATGCAGGAACTTCCTGTACACCGATATGGAAGAAATCTCTTTAGAATGTTACCACAATTCATTCTGGTCTTTTTAAGCATGAAAAGAAGCCTTTTAGTCAGAATAAAAAAGTAACAGCACCAGTCTATTCAACTGTCATGGGAATTTGAAATACTGCAATTTATTAGCATTAAGGGCATTTTCAACTGTATTATCATATTAATCAGTGAAATAGCTGGGTGAGTTAAGAAGCAACTCCCTCCTCCATGAACCTGGAGACTAATGACTTGCTCAAGGTTTGTAAAATTAATCTGCAGTAAACCTTAAGCTTGAATGTCTCCCCGTGCTGGGACCATATGGCAGAGCTACAGCTCTAACAAAGTCTTTATATTCCTCAAATTACTTAATAACTACTTAATTTGAATTTGTAACTATGTAATTTATGGCAAGACTCTCAGTCTTTCTTTTCAGAAGTGAGCTGTGGAGTACAACACAGCTGAGCTGTGACACAGTCCTAAGTGTTCAAGATACATTTTTTCATCTAAAAATTTACTTACACTTCTCAGCTTTTAGAGTGTCTTGAGAAAACGGACATTAAAAAAGTGCCAATTTTTCAACCTCAAGCAAAGGACACTTTTTTTCCACACCAACTAACTCAAAGGGAACTAAGTAATAGAAGTCCTACACAAGAAACTCTTTTAGACCTGGGCACAGGGCAGACCTTTATCTGGAGCACAGGAATCGCGACACAGAGCTTGCACTGTGCTCTGCAAGCAGAAGTGATTCAATAAAATTGTATTTGTCTTTCCACCCTGCTCACAGCTTTGCTGCTGATCAGCCTCACCCCTGGGACAGACAGGTCCTTTCACATGCCAACATCTCCTTCATTCAGAGCACTTTGAAGTGGTGTAACACTGACATCAGGTGAACAGATTTTTTTTTTCCTCTCCTGTTTGTTGTGTTTTCACATTTGGCTTCTGCTTTACAGGAAACCTCCTGAAAGTCTCTTTTACTCGCAAACTATACCACAGAGGTTTTTTTCTGCATGATAAAATCTCACTTAAATCAGGCTTACCTCCTTCAAAACAGGATTTTTTTTCCATTCAAACTGAAATTTCAGCTGAATGGCATTACTAAACTGGCAGCTCCTTCAAACAGGATCTGCTCCTAAGCAGCACCTTAGAGAAGAACTCTCACTTCACTGCCAGGATCAAGAGTTAATCACAGTGTGATTTAAGTGCAACAATATAATGTTACAAATTTGTGATTTTAAAGCAGAACCAGGACATTTGATGAGAAGCCCCTCTTTCAGGATATTAAAATCCTTCAGCTCCTATACAGAAACTTGTTCCAAGAGATCAAATTTCTCCTTCATGGGGCATGTTACTGAATATATCTTAACCATGGGATAGAGAGGCAATGGCACAACTAGAATTGTTAGAAACTCCTACCATCATTTCATGATGCACTTAGAGCTATGCCCCTTTGAGTTTAAAATGTTGCTTATGTTAGTCACAGCAGCTGCACCAGCTGGGCAACAGAATAACAACCCAGTTTCTCTTTAATACACCTAGTTCCCTCTTCAAGGTATGTGTCCTGGGGTTTGCTACTCAGGTGCCTTGAACACTTTATCAGCTGAAACAGGGACCATATTTTCAGAGACCTTTTAATTTCCTTCACCAAATAAGCCCATACTAAAGTTGTAAAATCAGCACCTGCTTTAACCAGGACTAACCCTGTGGCACATCCTAAAAGCCCTTTCAGACACATTCCTTGTGCTGGCTACTGAGCTGATCTCTCCCTTCCTGCCACCTTCCCACTCACAGCTCCCGCCCCACAAAAACATCATTTTATAACAGTACCTGAATATCCGAATGCCAGGAGGGGCTGCTTAGAATCACAGGAGCCTTTAGGCTGAAATAGACCCTTAAGATCATTGAGTCCAACCATCAACCCAGCACTGCTACGAACCTGCCAAGACTTGTTCAATACTCTGCTTGTTCAATGCTCACTGAAACACACAGGCCTGAAATGTCATATTCTGTGGCACTGCATGGAAAGTAGCATTTGAGCTAGGATTAAAAAAATTCATTAATTCTCTAGGGCAAAGGAGGCACAGCGATTAGCCAAGGGATGCAAAAGCATATTTATTCTTCCTAGTCATATTTACATAAGCACAGAAAGGGCAGAAGAAACCAAAGAACTGTGTCAGAAGGAATTTATGTAAAAAGAGAGAAAGCAGCTACTGCTGTACTGATTTCATTTTATGAAGAACTTTTTGTAATATATAATTGACCGGGTAAGTTATTATTTTTGGAAATATGTGTATCTGGAAATATAAGATCACCTTACCAAGGTTAATGTTTGCTATTTAAAAACAAACTGCTGGCCAAAGTAAGTTCCTTTAGACTAGAGCAGAGCATTTTAATAAGGTGTCTCCAAGCCAAACAGTGGAAATACAGTCAATAAAATTACAGTTAACTGGTGTGCTGCTTTTTACACATTTGATATACTATTTGCACAGAGCAAATCGTTTAGCCTTACCATTTCCTGAGTGTACACTCATGGCTCAGTACAAAGAACTTTTTTTTAATGTTAAGACAGATGCAGAGGGAGAAGGAGGTAAAAGCTGCAATTACTTATTAGCTAAAAACATGCATTGTTTCTGGTGAATCACAGCAGCTTCAGCCAAAACATCAGATGACTACCAAAGAAATCTAAAATCCAACTAATTTAATTTAGCTTATTTGTAGTTACTTATAATGTTATACCCACACAAATATGCTTTTAAAAAGAGGGGAAATCTGGCAGGCATCTCAGATGCACACAGTGTCCACCGCAGGAACAGAGAATTTGAGGAAGCAAGGTAGACAACATCAGAAGAAACAGAAGCAGCAGAAGGTGTGTGGTGAAACCTGGTTCGGTGACACACAGATTCCCAGATCCAGAAATTTGCTGCTTTGGATTCCTGAAACCAACTTCATCCTTCACTAGCTTGAAAAGGCCTTTATTTAGAGAAGGGAAAAAAAAAAAATCAAGAGGATTTACAAACCTTCTATCATTGTGTGCTTTGGAATATTGGAGCACTTGGAAAAGCCCAAGTTTTTACTTCGCTAGACAAGAAATATTCCAAGGTATGTTAATAAATATTACAAAAAGACAAGGTGTCTTTCACTAACAGGTTCCTTTCTAAACCTGCAAAGCTTCAGACAAATACCTGAACTTTCAGACCAACAAATCATGTTTTACACTGGGTTTGGATATTGCTGGTTTCCCCAAACTGTGGCGAGGAACTCACTGTAAAACTTCCCTTTCGAACTAAGTGTGTTAATACTATAAATATACCTGACTTCTTAATTTTTTTGCTGAATCTTTATTTTAGATTTTTGCTATTTATCTTCAGCATCAGGAGAGGTCTAAAAAAAGGGGAGTGATGTCAGTGAAATCAAACAGCAGAATTAATTTACGATTTAAACCATCGAAGGCGTGGAGCAGTTAACAGATGTCAGAGAGTTACAAAAGCTCATCTTATCTGAAACCTTTGGCTCTGAGCCACTGCAATGTCACCAGAGAAAAGCTCCTGTTTTGCACCCCACGGCAGCACCCCCACGGCTGGCTCTGCCCTGGCTGCTCTCAGGCTCTGCTGACCTGGGACTGGGCTGAGCTGAGCACCGTGCACGGCTGGTGCCTCCTTTGTTCCACACTGATGGATCAGTTCCATCTGACAACAGGAGTGACACTTCTCCACATCTACATCAAGTATTACTTCATTTATAGCAAACTGATTCCTCTGGGGATTCAAGAGATTCTTAGAGAAAGCAGCTCCTGAGAATAACCCCTGTCATGTGAGTTAATCTCAGCAATCTGCCTCTGGTTTAAATTTAATACAATGACATACTCCATGTATTTCAAATAAATTTGAGGGGAAAAAACCCAACAACAAAAAAGGTATTTATGTTCTTTGTCATTATATTACAAAAAGAACAAACCCTTGAGATTGAATATTAAATGCACTGGTTTGAACCATTCCAGCATTATTAGTGTTTCCAGTGGTTTGTAACATGGTATAAAAACAAGCATCAAGCACAGTAATTTTATTGTGGAAAGATATAAAACATTTCTACAACACAAGAATTAATACCTAATTGGTTCTGATTTTGATATTGGCAAGAATGAGAATGGTATTTTCTGGTTTAATTTTACTGCACTGCTAACAGGAGCCAGCTTTGCAGCTCAGTGTCCCTGACATTCACCTGACCAACCAGCTCACCTCCAGCACTGCAACTTCTGCTTCTTCTGTGGTGCTACAGCAAAGCTCTCATTTCCCCCTCGTCCACCTTCATGTGATGCCCTGAATGCCAGAGCTGGGGTATTCTAACTGATTTCCCTATACTAATTTCAAAATGCTGCTTTAAAAGAGAAGTGTTTGTGCTCTGAAATGGCAGAGAACATCAGCAGAAGATACCTAAATTTGTAAAGTCAGAGTGACAACAAGAAACGATTGTGAAGTCAGCATTTATTACTGGTTTTATTATTAGAAGTATTATCAGCATTCTCAGAAAAACTGAGGGAGTGAAAATTTGAGGCTGCAGACAGTATGATGTTTTCATCCTGAAGATCAGCCTTTTTGAGGGTGAGTGGAATAATTAAAAGCACAGTGTTAATCACTTCAGAAATTTCCACATTTTTAACAGCTAAAATGAGCCACATATATAAGAATCAAAAGAGAACATGCTGCCCATGCTTTATTCTTATCTACCTGATTTACCATACTTGCTTGACAGGCACTGAAGGAAGAAGAGCTGCTATTTGACTCCAAGAGGCCACAGTAACTGGTGAAGCTCTATGACCCCACTACAGCTTTATCCTCATTTTAACTCCAGACCCTCTCACCTATTTTCTTGCCATGTCTGTTTACTTGAGCTTCCTATGCCAAGGAGTCAATCTGAAACACCTTTTAAAAGTGGGAAAGGGTGGGAAAGGGAATCTGAGAAGCAGGAAATTAGTCAAATGTCTACATGTCTTTCCTCCTTATTGTATGAAATGTGTTGGGGCTTTGAGTGTTTGCCACTGAGTGCACATGTAAATGTTAAAGTGGGGCTGAAGCCTCCCTCTAAGTCAGGGGTGGGAAATCCACTGAGTCACAGTATTGGTTCCTCAAGTTTGTGGCCAAATACTAGAAACCTATAGGAATAGATCATAATATAGAAACATTTTTGCATTAAAGTCCCCTTATATACCCCTTGTATACCCATTTAGAAATACAGTTTCCTACTAAGACACTGAATCAATCCTTCAAAATTATTTAAGATTCTGTAACAGAAAAATGTTCTCCCTCAAGCATAAAAAAAACCCCACAGTAACTTAGAGAAATCTTAGAAGCCTATAAGGTACAGAAATAACACGTATTACCTCACATACCCATCCTTCAATTAACTTGTCATTTTCAATAGCAAAACTTAAATGCTTTTATCTAAACAGCTACAGAAAAACAGCTATTAAGTTTCTCCTTTCTGTAAAGCAACGATTAATATTTAATTGCATATTTTCCCTTTTCAAAGCTGCTCCTTCACAATTAGCACATACTCAGGTAATTTCACTTCTAGCCGACGACATTCTACTTCATCACAAAGTTAAGTGGAAATACTGACAAGCAGCCTGGCTTTGAAGTAACTGCACAGATGTGGCTGTTGCATAAAAGTTTCTCTTTAGAAACTGCTCTACGAAGGCAGCACAGCTCCAGTTTGCAGCAGTCAGTAGCCCTGGAGCAGCAGCGAGTGGAAAAGCTGCCTGCACATCTGCCAGCTCCAGAACTGAACTCGGGTCCTGAGTTTGGATGAGCCTTACCTGACACAGAGACTGTGTGAGACCTCACTCCTTGCTTCTCATTGTTGGCCAGCCTGGAAAACAGAGGTTGGAAGCGCTGAATGCTGTACATTCTTCACAGGCACTAACACTGGGAATTCATCCCAACAGGCACCTACTGTAATTAGCAGGGCTGAGCCACCTCCCCCAGCCACAGGATGAGAGGGGGAGAGAAGGCAGAGAGGAATCTACCACTTCGTCCCGTCTGGGGGAGCCAGAGCGGTTTTTAATTAGCATGGTTCACAGAAACCAAGTGAATTTGAAGGAAAACACAAAACCTAAACTGCACACTTTCAAGATGTGTGCAATCTGACTGTGCTTCTACTTTCTGTGTGATCTGTGGGAAACAGAGTGTGAATTGAGTTTCTGTCTGTAAGATTACTTATCCTGGACTATTTTGAATTAATTTACATGTCAGCTAAATAAAGAAAACCAATTGCATTTAAATGTAGCTATGTTTTAATGTTCACTATGTCATGTCTATATTATATATTGTTCATTACGTGTAAATGTATTGCGCATTATGTATAAATGTTCATTATGTTATGTATACGTTATGTATATGTTATATGACACATAAATGTGCAAAAGGAAATTCTAACGAAGTCTCAATTTTTCATCACTTACATATATAACCAAAATTTTCAATGGTCAAGAGCGCACTGCACTTCATGCCTTCAGAAATCAGGAATTTCATCTGTCAAAGGCAAATCTTCCCAGATGCAAGATGCTGTTGGTTGGTAGTTTTGTGTATTTGATAAAAGCTCTGCTGCCAAACTCAGAGCATGTGTGGTGCTCTTGTTAAACAGACTCAAGTGCACAAATTTAGTTTTGGTAAACTGCTCCAAAAATGAGAAGAAGCTTTTCCTTCAAACTTTATTTTACCCCAGAAATCCTTACAAATAAATAAGGGTTAAGCTTTATGTAATTAGAATGTTATTCTGTGTTTCTCACTTGTGCCTATTTAAGTAAATAGAAGTCTTCCTGCTTCTTGAGTGCACACTAAATTTACTGATTTTACTGCTTCCAGCCTCAACTTTTCTTCCCTGAATTTTAACTTCTCTCTTTCTACAGCATGAGAAAGCTGCCTAATAGTGAGGGCTGCAGCAGAACCTGTGTGTAATCACTAATTCAGGAACAAACTGTATTCCATGCTCCATCCAGTAGTTAAGAAAGTAATAAAAATACTTCTGAACTTCTTCAGAAATAAAGGAAGAAATGAGGTGACTGGGTCAAAGCAGGCACAGCCCCTGTGTCCCAAAATAAAAACAAGGAGGTAAAACACCATCAACCACTAAATGTCACTGGGTCTTTCAGCAGTTACCTCGTGCTACTGGACAGGGGTGGCAGCACCTGATAAAATTCCAGGAGGACACTGCTGATGTATGACTCTAAACTCAATTTGGATGTGGCCACTGAGAACAGTCAGATTACAAAAAAAGGAAAAAAAAATCCAAAAAGTGTCTTGCTTTAAAGACTGGAGTTTAGGAGGCCACAACAAGGAACTGCCCATGGAAAGGTGAGACAAACATGATAGCTTCCAGAGAGGATGGAGACCCAGCCACTGACACCAGGGGAGTAGACAATCACCAGGAAGGATTAAAGGCTTGCCTACATTAGAGACCAACAACTCCAACAACAGAAGGAATTGTCTGAATCAGAGCTAAATCAGAAATTTATTCTTATTTACCTTTAAGTCTGGGAAGAATAAAAATGCAGAGAGGTGTCTTAGCATAATTTTTAAGAATTATTAGATGCAGGTAACTTGTCTCAGCACACCTTTAATAAAGTATCACCATAAAACCAACCAGGGAAAAAAATGCATCTCTGTTTGCCTGACATAGGATTGGTGTTTTCTAGGCATCCACAATTTTATTGGAGAAGAATTTTTCTATATTTAAAATAATAATGAGGTATTTACTATGCAATATGAATATTTAATAACTGCTATTCTTTATTACACTGAACCTATATCCCAACTTCAACTGGCCCCATTATGGAAGTTTTATTAAAAGAAGGACACATGACAGATTTATGATAGCAGCAAAAAGAGTACTTTCTGTATTTCACATAAGCCAAAAAGGGGACAATTAGGAAAAAGATGACCACAGACTGACTCACAGATTGAAACCACAATTCACAAACTGTTCAGCATCACTCCTATACACTAAATTTACTCATGGACTCAAAAGAAATAGCCTGAATCTCAGTCAAGTCTTCTCCAAAACATCCTGCTTTTGTTATTGTCAAATATGATGGATGCATTAAACACTTTTTGTCTCAGATTTTCTTTCTGGTATCCCTGTAGTTTAACACTGCTGTGAGGCTTTTATGCCCTACCTGCTATTTGTCCTGGAATCCAAAAGCAACAATAAAAGTTAGACACATGCAGAAAGTTCTGAAAGCATCACTATTTTTCAAAACAATTTTTTAAATACATAAGAAAAGAAAGCACAGAACTTACTTTGGTATTGATGGTAAAGCTCTTTCACCTTCTGTGTAAACAAGAAGAAAACAGGATTAAAGCTTTTACAAGTTTTCAAATAACCTCTCTCAAAGTGACATATATACGTGCCTGAAACAATAATCATCACAACCTCTCAGGGAAACGGAGGTGATTCAAAAGAATGCTCTATACATATATAAAGAGCAGCATATCAACAACTCCTTCTACCCACTGATACAGACCTTTAGGCAAACTCTCATCTGAGGAAACAACATACACAGAATATAAAAGCTCTTTTTTATTCTTAACAAATAACTCCAATAAATCACTTGCAGAAGGTGTGACACTATCTCATCTCTCTAGTAAGAAATGCTTTTCTTTTATCTCCAAGATGTCCTAAGTGCTAACATATAAATAAAACAATTGAATCCAACTTGGATTTCCAAGTAAGACAACTGAAATAAATCATTAAAGCACATATTATCATATTGATTTCACACTGGGTTGAGACTATAGAATAATAATGTTTTGTGCCAGGGAGTAAGTCAGCTTTTTGTACACTATATTCAAATCCTTGCCAGTCTTTCTTTGAAAATGGCAATGTGTATAAAAGCTTGGATGTACCTATTCAAGGGGTTTCTTTCCTATTGGATTTGATTAAACACTTGGTATTCCTGTGGGGAAGTTACTAATCCTTTAGCAAAACACCTTTTCACTATATTTGGAGTATGCAGAGAGGGAGAGAAGATGGGTAATTAAATCATATTTCACTCTCTAAATCAATGTAGCTCTGATAAAGCGACCTGAGAGAATGGCCACACTTGCAGAAAATAATGACATACACTGTTTACACAAAATCATGTAAATTCTCACTTTTCTCACAAATTAAAATTTCCAGAAATTATAGATGGAAATGACAGTCTCAGCTTTGTGTATTAAGGGACTGAGCAGAGAAATGCTCGATACCCAAAAGCCACACTCAACGTGGCAAAATACACTGTTTTGGTACATTTTTTTGCTGTCTACAGGTAGAAAAGCACCATTTGGCTCAGCACCATCAGTCTGTTTTGATCTGTCTGATGGGGGATGTTGAAAGGGAAGTTGCAGAAAAGAAGGGAAAACAGAAGCTGCAATTTGGAAGATGTGGAGCAGCTCAGCAAAGTGACAAGAGCAAGCACCTGAAACTGGGGGGCAGAGCAAGGACAGTAAGATTATATAAGGAGGTGCGAGATAAAGGTACTGTGGTATGTTAGCGTAAATGATACCTTTTGGGGAAGGAAACAAAAGGCAAAGATCCTACAAGGCAGTGTGGAGTGACAAATATGAGACCAATGGCGTGAAGGTGCAGCCTGGCAATGAAAGACTGGAGTGCAGGTACCCAAAAAAGAGAGACTGTAATGGGCACGAGAGGATTCAACCTGGAGGAAAACTGGACATCAAGTTTGAAGAAACAGGCACAAGAGGCCTGCCCACTGCTAGGCAGACCTCCCCAGGGCTGTGAAGAACACTCAACCTTAAATTCTATGTCACACCTACAACTGGCAGTTATTAGTTGTGAAATCATCCTGTGTTCTGGTTTACACCAAGTTATGCTGCTACTGCTGGTTATTCCAACGCTGCTCCTACACTTGGCAACGGATTTAAGGCTTAGATGGTGCTGCTTAATCACACGTGTTACTGGTGGAACATTGAGTCTCCCTCTGTGTTAAAAGAACTTCATTAAATTGTAAATTTAACCTTATCATTCTGTATTTTTAAATCAAGGTAATGGATGCACAATTAATAAGCAGCTATTCAAAATAATTCTCCTTGCTCTTTAATATGTAGCTCTGTTGCGTGTTAACTGTACAGTATTCAAACTGCATTCTAAAGATGGAATTTTAATTTCCCCTAGGGCTTTTTTTTGTGGAGTATCATATTTAGGGACTTCAGAAAGATCAGTGAATGATTTCATTACGCTTGATAGGAATTATTTCATAATACTTGCAGGGCCACAATGCTTCATATGTTCAAAGTACTGAGCTCAGATCAGATCTGACTGTTCTTCCCTCCTCCAGCCTCCTAAGAAATACCACAGGTGGCAACTGCTAGTGTGTGCCCAAGTCAAATACTACCTATCAAAGAGGATCTAAAGGAGATAAAGAGAGAATCTGACTTTCCAGTGTGGTATTAAATTTCCTTAAGGAAGAGAATCTCATTCTGTTCCTGCAAGCCTTCATTCCACTTTTTGAACAGCTTCCTATCAGTGAAAAATGCAAAGCAAGGATCGTAATAAAACATAATAAATCATAACAAAACCAAATCTCGATTCCATTGTAAGAGCAAATCCTTTCTAGGCACTTTGTGAGATAGGGAGAATGTGAATAGAAGTGATCTTACACAGTAAGTTGAGTAGTAGCATGATGCATTCAATGAGCTCAAAGAAGATGAAAAGTGAAAGAAAGGTGAAGGAATTGAAGGAAAAGTGAAGGAAGTGAAGGAAAGGTGACAAGCATTGAAGCAGTCTGGAAAACTGTGAGGAAAAAACAGGGATAGACAGAGAAAAGCAAAGACTGACCCAAGTTAAATGAGTTATTTGCTTCCAGCTCCATTGGGAAACCGAGCAACACGCATGGGGCCACCATATCCACAACCGTTCCACCTGATCATCTCCCTATTCACCATCCTCAGCTGAATTCCACCAGATATAACTGGCTTTGTGCTCATTACCATCAGAGCAACAGATCTGGACCTTTGTCCTCTGAGCTGATGGGGCTGACAGATCTGGACAAAGCAGGCTCAGCCCTGGGAAGAAGGAAGGAGCACCCAGAACTGCCTGGAAGCCACAGCCTGGTGCCTGCAGAGGGACTGGCTACAGGGACAACACATCCCACTCGGCTGCTGGAGATGTGTGTCAAGTGCAGGGCTGTAAAAGGACAAAGGAAACTGAAAAAGCAGGCAGATGTTTGGGAAAAAAAAAAAACCACAAAAAGGCATCCAGGAATCAAAAAAACCTCATGCACTATTAAGTAGTACCAGAGGTGCACAGAGGTTGTAGTAATGGGGTTGTCCAGAGAAGCTGTAGCTGCTCTATCCCTGAAGTGTTCAAGGCCAGCTTGGACAGGGCTTGGAGCAACCCGGGATAGCGGAAGGTGTCCCTGCCCGTGGCAGGGGGGGTTGGAACTAGATGAAATTTAGAAGTATCACAAACCTGAACTATTCTGTCATTCTTCTGTGATTCTTCCCCTCCTCGATCACTGGATATAATTAAAGAAAAAAAGAATCTGCATGGAACTCCTGATCTTGCAGACGCCTACGCGCTCTCTGGATACAAACTGCTCACTTCAGGCATTGCTGCCCAACTTGGTGCTCATCCTTTTACAGTTTATATCCCAAATAAAATACCAAATATTCATTAGTACCCCTGCAGGTCTGAAGTCAAAATTTCTTACTAACAGCATCCCAGTTAAGGCATATGTTGTTTTTCACAAGTTGAAACCCACAACAATTTTGCCCAATTCTATATTCTTTTAAAGAAATGGGATATGCATGGCTGTAGTGGGGTTTCCACTGGATTGTCCAGGTGTTTCCACTCGGAGCAGAGTTCCATGCTGGACACAGCAGGTCCCAGGCAGCTCCATTGGCCCCAGCCAGGAGGAATGTAAATTCTCCTCATCTGACTGAAATTATTGTGAAAGCAAAATCAGTGAGGGGTCAAACTAAAGAGGTAGCATTCCTAAGAATGGAAACACATGTTGCCATTCCATTAAAATGAAAATGATGCCCAGGATAAATCTGTGTAAAACAAAAAGTACTTAAATGAATAACTTCATGAACTATTTAGTTTTGGTATTTTTGAACACTTCCACAGGCAGCTTGTTCCAATGCCTAACCACCCTTTTGGTGAAGAAATTTGTCCCAACATGCAATTTAAACCTCCTCTGGAGCAACTTGAGCCTGTTTGCTCATGTCCTGTTACTTGAGAGAAGAGACCAACCCTCATCTGGCTACAACCTCCTTTCAAGTAGTTGTAGAGAGTGATAAACACTCCATAACCTAAAAGTTGATAATCAGTTCAACTTTTTATGAATTTTTTCTTTTGTGTTCTTGGCCTGTAAGAGGTAAGTGTGATAATGGAAATAAAAATATTAAGTGTAACGTTTCCATATTGGTCTAAAGGGACCGGTCTATCAAAATATTTATGAAAAATAAAACAAATTCAATGGGAAAATGCCAAATACTGTCCATATCTTAAATATTACCAAGTGCTCTCCCCAAATTAAGAGGGACTGGATCATTACTGGATAGCATGACAGGTCTCACAAAAACAGGCTCTGTTAGTAATAAAGAAGGACAATTTACGAGGACACTTGCAATAAATGTAAATTCACAACAAAGAAGGGATGGGAAAGCTCAAAAAGGGGATAAAACATCTGTGGGATCAAGAGTTGCTTCATGATTTGTTTCTGATGTGTCTTATACAATCAAAGGTCACTGTGGGAGGGATCTGGGAATGCAGATCATGATGGGGACAGCTCTCCCATAAAATGATTAATGTATATGTTGAGTATTGCTATGCACTTCAAAAAAAGGAACCCAAGACAAAAGAAACTCAGAATTTATTTTAACTGGAGGGGTTCTCTTCATGTGTACATAAAGAGGAGTATTCCCAAAGTGCTACCTGATGTTCCTGTTCAATCACTGCTCATTTATTCCATGTTAAATTTCTGTGTTGTAAGAATAGCACACAAATAAACACCCTGCATTAAATGCACTGATTTATCCTGCATTCACACCTACCAGCAAACCTCAGTGCAAGGCACAGGCAAATCAGAGATAATGCCCCTCAGAGAGCTCAGTGAGCCTAGAAGACGTAACAGCTGCTGGTAAGAAAGGTCAGAACAAGACAGGAATTAGGAAGAAAAACTGCAAATGAACAAGTCAATTCTGATGGGCACCACCACCAGTGTGGAAGCGGCAAGAACCCAACAAAGTCCACATGTGCCCCTAAAGGAAAAGCAGAGACAGTCAGAGCTATCCATTAATTCAGGGAAGAGGTCATGTGTAAAGACATGAAAAAGTTTTAGAAGACCAACTGTGGCTACAACAGCTCAGGTTGGAAAACAGCCAATCCAGTGGCACAAGAAGGAAAGTTTTGGGAGTGAATAATCATTATAGGAAACCCCAAACCATGATTTCTCAGAAAACAAGAGACACAAAAGGCCTATACTCACAGCCAGAGACAAGTCTAGGGACATGAAGATCTTGGATTGTGATGCCTATTTTATTTTTAGAACAATAAACTATTATTATCACTGATAGCTAGTTTATCCTTTTAGTGTCAGATTTTGGGACCAATGGTTCATCATCACTGAGTTGAGCACCAGGTTAGCTTGGAGAGCTAAGTATGTGTTGAGGGAAGATTTTCACTTGTGTGGAGAGGGAAGATTTTCATTTGTGTGGAGGTAAGGTTGCACAACTAACACAGGTTTTAACTTAGCTGCTTGTGTTGGAGCTAAAGGCCATTCACACACACTTAAGGGTCAGAAATACCAAAACCCATGCAAATTTAAGAATAATTTGAACAATTGCCATTTGCTGTCAAGACATCTAACACCCGAAGATCACATCTCTTTTTTACTGAATGACCAAATGTAAGTTTGGGGATTTTTTGAGCCATGCACAGGCAGGATGTTATACATGGACCTGGAAAAGACCTGAATTATGTTAACAACATGACCCCACGGAAAAGCTGTGGCAGAAAAAAGCAAGAACGTGGCTAAAAGAGACTCAGTTTCACATTGAAGAGATGCTGGGACAGTTTATGTCCTTTCTTCTTTCCCTTTCAAAGAGGGAAAAAGGAAATAGTTTGTTGTTTAGAAAGCAGGAAAGTTGGATGAATTTCCACGAGCAAAAAGGAGAACAACAGGGAAGAAGAAAATTTCATTCTTAAACAGTTTTGCTTGAGAATTTTTCATTAATTAAAGCTGTCTGAAAATTCTAATAAATTTAATTAAATTCTCTCTAAAACTAGGTGTACCTGTAACGTCATCTCACTGCTTCTACCTGGTGAGTTGCTACAAAAACAACTGACAGACACTATAAAATGTATCTCTGCTTTACTTCTACTTTATGAGAGAAACTCATGAGACCTCTCAAGATTTTTTATTTTTTAAATGGAGATGTTTTGAGTATCTAGGAAAAGGCAGAAACTACATAATTATCACCAGTCAGAACCTTATCCAAACGCATTCTAACCAACCTCTCTGAATTTCCACTTGTATATTAGGGAATCATTTTATGAGATAACGAACCCTTGTTAGGAGTGCCTTTAATTATTATAATTTACTTCTTCAATTTAAGTTTGGAATTAGTGTAAAGCACGGATTACTGAAACCAGTCTTAATGATCGACCACTAAGCAATTTTTGATGGAGTGACAATTTACTATCAGTGTTTCTCATGGCTCCTCCCAGAAAGAAAAGAGCCTCCAAGTGAGGGTCCTGCTGCTACCTCTTGTCTTGTATTCAAATGCAAAATAACCTCTGAGCAGCTGTGAGGATGAAGCTCTCCTTACCTTTCTGAGGCCTGATGATGAAGGACTGCGTGGCTCCGTTCACGAGCCGGCAGTAGCCGTCGATCAGGTCAGCCATGTTCTCTGCAATGGTTAAGGATGGTGCTGTCACTGTCAGAGGCTACAGAAGGGAAAAAAACAAGGCACCAACAAAGAGGAATTATTGTAGTTGCAAACACTGAGGGGAACAGCTGTGTCATTGCATCAGAACCTTACACACGCCTGCAAACCGTAAACAGAAGAATATGGGTGAGCAGGGAACCACCAGAGAGATTCTTGCTTTGCCTTTTGTGCAGCAAATTTCAAACAGGAGGCCCAGAAAGCACAGTTGGTAAAACCCTCCACCTAAATGTAGCGTTAATTTGGGCTTATGAAGTGTAAATCACTGTTGAATACAACTGCTATGGCTTTCAGGCTTGTAATTAAGACAACTCTGAAGGAGCTGTTTTTTCCTTAAAGTTCTTACAGGTGGTATCTTTTCTCCCCGCCCTCTGCAGCAATTTATTCTTGGCCTAAAAACAACCCTTCCCAATTTCAAAGAAGAAATATGTACAGTAGAAAAAGAGATGAGAGACACACAGACAAGCTATTAATTTTAATACCACCAACATTCATCATCCTCTTCACTGATCTGCCACTCTCCCTCAATCCTGCTCTACCACTGTTTTCTGGTGCACTGGACCTAGGAAAAGATTTGATTTCACTTCCAGCACTGCCTCCATGTAGTATGAGGGAACAAATTTTCCTGCTTTCACATTTCCCCTTTACACGAAAGTGGAATTGCTGCTTCCTCTCTAGGATGCAGTACATATGCACAGGCTGCTATTAAACTGCATTTAAGAGATACTGGTTTTATATCAAGCTTCTTCTGTGAATACCAAAGTCTACAAGCACCAGATGCAAAACCTAAAACATGTAATGAACTCTAAATCTGTTTTAAAACCAAACTTGGAACAAAAGTCCAATACAGAGAATATCCACATTAAGACTATACTAAATCCCACTCCTTGCAAGCAAAAACAAAGTTAGTTGCAAGTTTATCACCACTGTCAATAACATACCTCAGGTGCACCTGCTATCTTCAGTTGCAACATCCCTTTTCTGTCCTTGTCTTCACTGTTTGAATACTGAATGGTTTGCACTTGATTGAAGTCTGCTAGATGGGTTGGCTGCAGAAAGACAGTGCAAAAAATGAGGAAAAAAAATACAGCAAAATAGCCTGCCTTTATCCCTGGTGTTGAAAAAGCACAGGGAGACTTTGATCTCCAAACTACACCTGCAGAGATCTGTTCTCTGTTTCTTTCTGGAGTTTCATTACCACTGGCTAACAACACACAAATATCCAGTGTCTGGAAAAGGAGCCCAGCTCCGCTGTGCCCACAGAGGTCACTGTTGAGTAACACCAGATGCACCCCGAAGTGGGAACAACCTCTTGGATGTCAACAGAGAAAACTAAACACGTAAAAACCACACGGAACCCGTGCTGACACATTCCCAACATCCCTCCAGACTGCTGGAAAAGGTATGTTCTTAGCTGTGTATTCCTGATTCCCCCATCTTTTCACTACTTTTGAATTCATTTCAATAGAAAGCTGGACATGAGCTCAGCTTAAGTTGTGGTTGTAAAGTTCCCAAACACTTTGCTGAAGGATCTGTCTGGACAGAGCTCCCTTGCACCGTGGGGGTGCACAGGAAATACTGCAATACAGTCAGTATCAGGTAAGGAAAAGGCTGAGAAGGGTATGAAGAAAGTAAATAAGCAGGGCCTGCACAAATGGGCACACAAACTGGTTAAACAAGCTCTGCATTTACACATTCCTAAGAAGGAGAACAACTCAGAATAATTCACGTTTCATTGGTAAAAAGTCCCCACCAATGCTTCAAGTTCTGCAAATGAGCGCTTCACTGGGTAGAAAAGCCCACAAATTCAGTGCTAAGGCTGACACTGACTCTGTACCTAACACCAGTGCCTCTCCTCTGATCCCAAATCACAAATTAATATCTGACTAAGAGCTCTACATGCTGAGCTCCCAGCTCAGCTGTGTTTAACCCTGAGATCACACTTGTCACTCCCCTTTCTGTGATGTTCAGTTCACAACAGGTCGTGGTTGTTAACACAGTGACTGAGAAAAAGCCCCACAAAACAGAAGCAGACTTACATTTGCACCCTTGTCTGTCAGGTAACTGATTCCTTCTTCTGGGCCAATTGCCAGCTCCACTGAAATAATCCAGCTTGACTTGAGAGTCAAAAGGAGAAAGGGCAAAATTTCAACAGTAAGACAAGGCCTTGCTATGGAACACTATCCTCCAAAATTATAATTACAGGTTATAGTAATTAATATCTACAAGCTTTTCAATTCTTCAAACAAATTAAAATTATATTAAAATCAAGTAATTCTGTAAGTGGCAAAAGCCCTCATGACTGGTTTCCTGGGGAACTCTGCTACTCAAACTGCATTTCCATGTGTTTTATCTTAGGTCTACATGAGAACTATGGATTTCCTGCATTTCCTCTTCTCATGGACACTGATATTCAAGTTTTAATTCCTGCTGTAGTCTCCATTTTCACAAACCCTCCAGACTTAGGGCCCTTCCTCAAAATTTACTTGAAATAGGTAGAGATCAACAGGCATTAGAGAAAAATTTACAAACAGAAGTTGGGAAGTCTCATTTCCTCATGGAAACAGCTGAAAAAGTGTTTGACCTTCACAAACAAAGCATCAATAAAAATGTTTAATTTTACATACAATTCTTACCCAACTAATGAATGATGCTTTTTTTTTTAAGCAGTCAACAGAGAAAGTCCTAAATAAAATCAATAAATATGACTTGTTGCTAATGTTGCTAATGTTTCTATATGAAAACAGGAACTAAGTAAGCAATTACTGTAGAACTAAGCAAAAGCAATTAGATTTCTAACTCCAGAACGTATTCTGGTGACTGTCACATTCCTCTACTTACACCAAGAGCACACTTGAAGCATTCCTTGTCAAATCTGTACACTGGAGAGAGGATCTCAAAGAACTTCAAAATACTTTCTTCTCTATTGAGGTTGGCAAATTGTCGAAATGTTTGTTGGATTAATTTCCGTAGTGTTTTGGCCTGTGTATTGAAACATGTAGAGAACAAATATTTTAAATCTAATCACTGAGGGACATTTTAAGAGTCTTGGTCACTTAGTAGCACTACCAGTGTCTTTATCAATGAGATACAGACAATTCTCAAGGAAAAAAAAAAAGAGCTTCAAAATGTAAGGAGCAAGTCTGCCTTTTAACTTGTAGTTAAGATCAAAATTATTTCTGCTATATTATAGCAAGGATATCTAACTAATAATGTTTTGAGTAAGTTATAATAAAGACCACATGTTAACCCTTCCAGGAGTATTTGCTCTAGGTTCCTCATTTCTCCCACCTTCTGAACTGTGTCCCAATACAAAACCACAGCAATTTATACCTTCATATGAGGTTTTAAATCTAAATCACCGTTCTCTCTCTTAGCTGGTAATAACAAGCCAGCTGTAGCTGTATCTTAATTTCTGCACACAGTGACTTAGACTATCCATAATAAAGTGGACTCTTTCAGTCTGATAATATGAAAAAAAGCTTCAATATAAAAAGATGAAATTTAAATAGTAGACTGCATGTAAAAAGTAAACTTAACATTCAAATTAAACTGTATTAACTCTGTTGTCCAGCATTTTATTAACTGTTTTCAGGGTAGAAATAACCACTTAGAGCAGCACAAAGAAGAGCTAAACTAAGATTTTAAAAAAGTGAATTATCTGCCTGTATATAATGCATAATCCCTGGAAAGGCAGCCACTCATATGAAAATAAAAACAGGATCTGAGAAGCAGTATCTCTAAGATGCTCCCCCACTGAACAAGCCAACAAGAATTATGAATAAAAACATCTGCATAAAGTGACTGAATGGGCTTAAAATCCCACTTCTAATACATCTTCCAACTAACAATAATGACAGAAAGCAAAACCATGCTTTTCTTTGCAATATGTCAAGGTTAAGACAGGAATCACCACTGGTCCTCCATCCAAACATATCTGAATGTCCCATTTTAACGGCAGTAAAACTCTTTATTCTCCCACACTGCCTGTTAACAGCTACAGGCACTACACAAATACCAACTTCCTTTTGTTGTTAGCACTTCCAGCCAGATTAGGCACTCATTTTTAGCAAGCCTTTACAGAACACTCAGAAGTCAAAACAGCCAGAAATGTTTATGTGGAGTGTTCAGGGGGAGTTACTCCAGTAGCAGCGATCCAAGGGTGTTGCATATGCACAAAATGATCTGTTTTGCAATGATGCACATATAGGTTGGAAAAAAACCCTCTACCACATACTATGTTGTCAAATTAACAAAGAAATCTGTGACTTTGGTGTAATTTCGAATTATTGTGTCAATTTAGCAGAACCAATTATCAGGTGGATCATTAAAGTGGCTGCAGAACTGGACAGGGTAAGAAAGCCCCTGGCAGCCAGGAAACTTCCCTCGTGCACCCAGAGCTGCCTCAGGCTTTGTTAGGACTCAAACACCCTCCATTGTACCTCCCTGTTATCTTTATTTTTACAGAGAAAACCAACTTCAAGGGAACTGCAACCCTCAGCCTTAGCTTATCACTGGCAAATACCAGGAGCAAGACACAACAAAATAAGAAAGAATTTGCCAGCTCAAGGTGTCCCAAGTATTTCAGCCACTCAGTTGATGAAACATACTTTGCTCTGCCCATGTTTTCCTGACCAATTCCAGCATCACTTTTACTGCAAGGAATACTGCCATACATTATCGGACTCTTCTCAGTCCACCAAGAAGAATTGGTCACTTTAAATTTTAAGATACGAGCAAGGTGTAAAGTTATAAAGTCCATTAGAGTCATAGGCTGGTTCGCGTTGGAAGGGACCTTAAAGACCATCTTGTTCCACCCCACTGCCATGGGCAGGGACACCTTCCATTACCCCAGGCTGCTCCAAGCCCCATCCAGCCTGGCCCTGAACACTTCCAGGGATGGGGCAACCACACCTTTCCTGGGCAACCTGTGCCAGGGCCTCACCACCCTCACAGGGAAGAATTTCTTCCTAATATCCAATCTAACCCCACCCTCTGTCAGTGTGAAGCCATTCCCTGTGTCCTGTCACTCCATCCCTTGTCCAAAGTCCTTCTCCAGCTCTCTTTTAGCTCCTTTAGGCACTGGAAGGAGCTCTCAGGTCTCCCCAGAGCCTGCTCCTCTCCAGGCTGAACAGTCCCCAAAACACACCTTTTCCATAACAGAAGCATCTATCAGAAATGTCTGCAAATGGCAACTTCAAGCAAAATGCACTGAAAACTTGCTCTTAAAAGCATGTCTAAGAACCATTGTTCCCTCTCTGTGTTTGTTCAAGGCAGAGAGAATTGAGAGAAATAATTATTTTTATATTTCATGGCTATCAGGAACCCTTCTTTGCCTGCCAGTTCAAATTCCCTGGTCTCCACAAAGTGGAAGAGTAATTTAAGAATTTGGACCAATCCTGTGCTATTTTGAATAGGGATTTCATTTTCATTAAAAAGCAGACACATTTTTCCTTCCCTTGTTTTTCTTCTTCATATGTCCAACAATTTTTTTCATGTCTTTACAAGGTTCCACTCAGCTTTACCTTCTGGCAATTCTTGCTACTTCTTTTCTCCCCAGTTCAGGATTTCCAAAGTGCAGTTTTCTTGGTCAGTCAGTTTTCTGGCTCCATAATATTATTTTTGAGACAGTTATTCATACTTTTACGTCTCGAGCCTTTTACCACAATTTTCCCGTTAGCAGAAAATACAGTTTCAGATAATTGCTCAAATTAAAATGCAGAGGGGATTACTTAAATCCACTTGACTTCATTAGCTTCTGATTTTCAAAAGTCTTTTGAAACAAAACCCTGTCATGACAGACCTTTTGTGTTTACCCATTTAAATCACAATGCAGATTCTTTCCAAATCTGAAGTTGAATTTTAGTCTTTCTATAAAGCACTGCTTACCAAAACCAGCTCCAAAATAGCAATTTGTGATTTATACTTTCATGTATGAATTGTAAGAGATATTTTACCAGGACATTCATATCGAGGCACCTATAAATGTAAAATACTTGGTGACCATTCTTAATTCCCCTTTTCAACACATGTTGAGAAAAATTTGCATTTTTTACTCTGAGAACATATGGACTTCAATGGGAGCGAGATTCAAGTAATGTTAATAGTCTCAGCTAGGATTAACATAAGCAGAAATTACTGGAAATCTTCCTTGAATAACTTGGATAGTCTTGAGCAAGGAAGGCAGAACATGGTTTATCAAGTTCCCAGTAAAATACTCTTTTTTCTTACAAGTCCCCTTCCTCTTTCTCCAGAAGTCTCATTTTTCTTTTAGGGAAGGAAAAAAAAAAAAAAAAAGTTATTTGATACAAGAGGCTCCAAGGACTTGTTTTGTACTTTTACCCCCAAGGTCTGAGAGGCAGAGCTGTGCCCCTCTCACAGCACTCAGCAAGGCCATGTGAATCACTTTATCCTTGTCCTGCCAGCTACATTACTGGGATTTAGATCCCACCAATCCGACAGACAGCTTGGATGTTTTTTCACAAAGCAAAACTGCACAGCAATTCCCTTAGGACTGTACAGTGAAAACTAAAATGCAGTTTTCAGATTTCTGACACTCTTTTCTTTACAGCAGTATAGGATTGACTGGAGCTGTAATTACCTTCACTGAATCTAGTAAACTCTTCGGGAAAAACCGTCTCAAACCAACATCCTTCCTGAAAGAAAAAATACAGCATAAATATCAAAACCATTGTGCAATATTATATTTCTCTTTTCAGGCTGGTGTTTTGGGTCTGTTTTTTGTTTTGTTTTTTTAACCAGCATATACATTACTAAACAATCTTCATAGCAATGTCCTTGACAATCTCAGAGCAACAAACACAGTACCATTAAAACTCTAACTACAGCTACTCCACATCAAATGTGGGACAGCAGCATCTTCTAGTTTAAAATCCCAAAGGATTTTGCATTTGAACAGGTACCTGTGTGGAAAGTCTGTTATTTTAAATGTTGGCTTGGGCACAGAGGAGTTTTGAGAATAAAAACTGCTCTTTGTACATGTTTTAATAATTTAAAGAATACAGAACAAATATTCTTAGAGCTTGTAGTCAGGTGAGAAGGGAACAACATGAAAGTGGAAAACGCAGATAAACCTCTATTAGAATGAAGTAGGAGATACAGAATTAGAGAATGGTTTGGGCTGGGAGGAACCATAATGAACATCCACTTGCCATGGGCAGGGACACCTTCCACTTGACCAGGTTGCTCAGAGCCCCAACTTGGCCTAAGGAATCCAGGAATCCATAGAGCAATACTCATCATATCACCTCAGTAAGCATGCTGAGTGCAATTCACTACTGTTTTACCCTTTGAAGCATTATAATTAAGGGGTTGTTTAAATTTCTACTATTTATTTTTAACTCATACTGAGCAAATTAAAATTACCAGCATTTTCTTGCAAGTAATCTCACTTTTTGCAACTGTAAATCAGGTGACTGTGAGCTCAGATTTTGTAAACTGAATTTATCAAGCTCATGTTCACACTTTTAAATTGGGTTGTACCCCTGGTCTGAAAGCCAGAGCCATTAAACATTTCTATGGCTCTGATGTGCTGCACATAGCTTATGTCTGATATGCATTTGTGTCTCTACAGCTGAACATCAGCTTCAAAACAAGGTGCTCGAGAAGCTGCCAGTGGTATGTTAGGGCAGAAGATACCACTGTACAACCAAGGGCAAAAAACTTGCATTCAAAAAAGGAAAAACTAAGAGAAAAGTATAAACAGGAAAAAGATTTATAGTTCACAGGTGTTACTGACTTTTTTCCTTTAAATTTAGGACATTACCATCTCTTTCAAACATTCTTATCTGCCTCTGGAACAAGTATGAAAGCGAGCTTTCCATGACTGCATGCTTTGAACATACATGGAAGAACATCTGGAATTCTTACATTTGGCAAAGAAAGGAAAAGCCGTTAGCAAGCGGAGATACTCAGGATTTATTTACTGCTACCTAACGGCACAAAAACAAAGCCAACAGTAAAGTCAATATAAAAAGCTCACTCAGAAGAATAAACCAGGGTATTTTTAAAGCTCTCTGAAGATGAGTAGCATACAATTTCATACTAAAAACATCCTCAACCAGGAGAAGCAGAATTTTCATGTGCAGCACTGGCATCTGTGAAATGACAGTAAGCTGCAGGATTATAAAACTTTCATAAATGTTAATTCCTTCCATGCATTTCTTCTCAAATGCAAATGATACTTGGTTTATCATCCCACACAGTTAAATGATTCTAACACACTATTACCATCTAAATAATATGCAAAGACATTTTGACAGGGATATATTAGTTTAACATTAAGCATCTGAGAGAGAGATGGTGCTTCTGAAATGAAGCACCTTCCATCACCCTGGTATCCCTCATCTTAACAGTCCTGCAGCACACAGCTGCCACAGCCTCATTTGACTCATTACTAGAACAAGTTGTAGAGCAGCCTTTTGTACAGATTGGGGTGCAACAAACTGAGAAGAAATTCTTATGCAGAGTACAACAGACCAAAACTCTTAACAAAACTTGTTAATAAAGCATTTCCTGTGTTTAGCTGAGACAGCAAATTTATTTGCTGGAGGAGAATTCAACAAAAGAACCACAAAGATTTAATGCCTTGGCCAACAACAACCTAAGGGTACCTATAAATAAGAGAATAAGCACTGGAAATTGGAACATACAGTTTTACACACACAACCCTACAAACTCCTTCCCAGCTGTGCTGTGTGGGGGTGGAATGGCCAACAAGGGAGACACCAACTCAGGGCTCTGGATGAAGAACTCAGACATCTGGTTTCTGACTGCCAACAAGAGATAATGAGCACTGAGAGCCTGGTTCATACAGCTCTACTACAGCTTTGTATTTAACCTCATCTACTCCAGCCTACTTGTGGGCTTAAATCTAAATTCAATTTTTTAAATGTACAAACTTCAATATGATTAATAAAATACCAACTACGGATAGGTGATACTGCTTGTCTTACAATGATAAGCAGCTTTAGGCAGCATATATAATGTATTTTTCACCTCAATTCAAGTTACAACAAAAAAAGTAATGTTAGATTAACATAATAGACTTTAACATGCTTTTTACCAAATCGTGGCTGCACCTGTTCCTTCCTATAGCTCCCACTTCTGTACTTGTAATTATCCCTGTTCTCTGCTAACAGGCTTCACATTTATTATGAAAAAAATCTTCTTTCACTCCATGAAGGCCCAACTATTAAAGGCTACTTAACAGTTTGATCCTATCCACCACTTCCCATCCAGATCTGTTCTTGTATGACAATCTGATCAAAGACAAATATACATCAAATAGACATCTAACAAAGGCAGGCAAGGAGCAATCACACCCAATGCAAAAAAGGGCCGTTTAAAAATTGCCCTCAGCTGGTTAAGTGCCTCATGATGTACTAAAACTAGCAACACCCCTCTCAAAAAACCTAAAAGGCCTCACTTGAGCAATAAAGATTACTTGTGCACTTAAACATTTATGGTTTATTAAGGTTCTAAGATCAAATTAACGCATTTTGGGGATCACTGGCACTTTTTGCAGACCCTTTCCAGTCTGTAATTATCTTTACTATAGTCACTTTAAGGTGATTTTATCCTTCATCTTTCCCAGCTAAATCCCATACAAATCACATATTGCTTCTCAAAAAAACCCAAAACTCTTGAAATGCAAAATCTCCATGTCCAATTCTGCATGGCATTTCAGCTGTTACATTTTGCATATCAAGGTTTTGCTTCACTTTGTCCTTCACAGCAGCAAGGCAGTTATTTCCTACCAAAGCAGTCACTGTTTAACAAACACAGAGACTGAAGGAAAGAAATCACTGTAAAACTGGAAGCAGCACCACAATGAGTCGTCCTGGAACTCTCAGCTGTTTCAATTATTAATTTATACTTTGTGTGACCTGTTATGACCCAGCTTTCTTTTGTCTCATTGTTTCCAAAGTCATTAACCTAATTACTAATGCTTGTAGCTTCTGATTTGCCAAAAAACTGACTTAAAAATAGTCTGCTCAAGTTCTTACTGAACATAAACTGCACCAACCATAATTCACATACTTTCAGATCTTTTTTATATCCCCTTTTAGTCTTGTCTGTCTGCTCATCCCCTCTATCTTTATTAGTACTTTCTCATTTTGTGATGTGTTTCCTCAACCAGGATGTTTCTACTAGTGGCTAAGGGCAAAAAACTGAAGTATTTAAAAAAATTAATTAAAAAAAAATCCCTAATTCATACAAACTCAAAGCTTTAAAAAAAATCTGCATAAAACAGGAGCACTACAGAAATACCAAATACTCTACAAATAAGCAGGCTATTCCTCAAAGTTATCTTTACCTATTAAAATCATAGATTCTTCAAAAATCCTTGTAAACTTGTTCATTGTGGTATAAAATCTTAACTTCCTCCTCCAAATGCTCCAATTTCACACTTCCAAAAGTTAGCACACGTGTTATTAAAAACAAGATTTAAAAAATAAAGACTTCAATGCCGCACCAACCTTTTATCCCAATTTTGTGTTCAACTGTACAGCATCTTTTCATAAGGGTAATTAGTAGTGATGAGCATATCATTGGTGCATGTATGTCTGAAACTTTATCCATTATATAAATACAAATAAAACCAGTTTTCAATCCCTGAAGCTTCTCAAGGACTTTGGCTTGTTTGAACTGAAGTCATCTCATGTCCAACATGAATAAGCAAACAAAGTATTTCAGTACAAGGATGCTCCTTGGTCTCCTCAAAATTTGTGGTACACAGACAAACACTAACCTTGTTAACTGCAAGGTAACAACACAGAAAAAGTCCACACGGAGCAAACAGAAGGAAAAACAATACCACAAACATTTTCAAGTAACTCAAACTTTACCACAGATGAGTCACAACTGAAGAATGCAACTGGGCACAGAAGAACATTTAGGAACTGGGCACAGAAAAAACACTGAGGAACAAAATCACTTTACAACCAGAGCTGGCAAAGCCCATAAACATTAGCAAAATTGATGAAAATCATAATAAGCCTCCTGATCAAGTTTAAACAACTCCAAACCTGTTTCATTAGACCAGAGTTAAAGGCACTTTTCCTACTTCTACACCTCAATGGGTTTCATCATCCTTTTCTTATACTAAAGCATCTTAAACTTGATGGGATAGGAAAACTACAACAGAAACGTTCTGTTATTGAACTGAATTTATTGTTTCTGATGCAGGGAAGGGACAGTTCAAACCTATAGCTAGAACACAATACTTACTCTAACACTTCATAGTTGGACTTCTTTTCTAATGCATTGCCTCTCATCTCTCCGTAGGATCTCCTGAAGACAGGAAAAATATTTGAAAGCAACAATTATTGGATAATTCAGCCTAAAACTACAACACCAACATAATCAAAACTTCTACTCAGCATCAGAAAACATTGCCAGAATGAATTAAAAGCTAAGTATTAAGTACATTATTCTACCTCAACAGATCAGATTTTTATTTTACAAATTAATTGCATTTTCAGAACGACTTTAAACCAGTGCTGCTACAAAAAGAAGTGACCTAAGCTGCCCTTCAGCAGCTCCTTCTACCTCACTTCTTTGCACTACCTGCACTTCTTTGTGAGAGTCCTCTGTGCATGGAACAGGGAGAACCAGGGGAAGCAGGCAGTGATGAAAACTGCTTCAATCCAAACACGTTCACATTAAAAAATAAATGAATAAATAAGAAAGTTTTGTTAGGAGAAGGCTGAGATTATCATTTTCAGGGAGAAAAATGGACCAGTAATGCTCATTCTAAGAGTCTCAGTAGCTCATCTACAAGAAGTATCTCATCAAAATGCTCTGAAGAGCCACAGCTTGAGAACCAGGGAAGGTAAGACTTGGCTGACAACATAATCGTGGATTATTATATTCATTACATGTTTTGAAATAGGGCACAATGATTTTGTAAGTGCGTAAGGAGTTTGCAGTTACACAAAGAATTTTTGTTTTCTCTGGGGCTACCAGCAAAACTTTTAACAAAGGCATTAGGTTCTCCTGTGATACCTGGAAAATTTCATAAGCCTAAATTTTGTTTTAATTTGGAAAGAACTGTTCAAAGGACACTTTTATTCTCTCCTAACAAGTTTACATTTGCCATTCATTTCTTATCAATTTTACTTCTTTCCTAATCTCCCTGTTCGAGACATCAGCATAACTAAAGCAAATGTTTCAGGCTGGAAATTCTCCATAAATTAGCAAAACCCAACACATGCATTTCAAAGCTGGGAACTCTCTCAAGGATCTCTTAATCTGATATACTTATCTTTATTTTCCAGCTGTCTATACAGTTGACAAGAACACCAGAAACACCCAAAAGGATCCTTAAGATTTAATCATTTCAAAACAGCACATTAAAAATTGAGCAAATACAGAGAGGAAAGGTAGCAGCATTTATCTATAATTACATTCTTTAGCTGTAGGATTTATATATGCAGAATCACAAGACTATTTGCTAAATAACACCACAGATGCATTTTTTTTTAAGCATACTTCCATGTACTCTACAGGCCTTTGAATTATTCAGATGAAGAATTCACCCAAAAGGCAGTATCAAGAGGTAATTAATTAAAATTTTAAAATAATGTTAATTTAAAAATCACTAGAAATTAGTTACAATACAATCTATTCAGTTTTTCTTCAAACTGCTTTGTAGAAAATAAATGTCTTACGATGTTTTATTCAACTCTACTGGTCAGAAATTGATGAACTTTAAGCAGTTTCAAAATTACTGTATATATTCAGTCAGAAAGATGTTGAATAATAAATTAAATTATGAGCTTACCGGATTTCAAGGCAACCTAGTTTCAAAGCAATTTCCTGGTCCACTTGATCTGCTATTTCTAACATATAGTCATTTTTCACCTACAGCAAAAGAAGCAGGTAGGCATCACAGAAAGATAAGGTCAGTGCCAACACAGACTAAAATACTCCCCAAACAACTTTCAAATGAATACATCCTAATTTTCTGGAATAACAATTCACAGTCTAGGAAGAGAAAAAAGAATCTGTGTTTATATTCTCCATAAATGAGCGGCACTTTGGGAAGAAACACATTTGAACCGCAATGAACTTGATTGAAAAATTCCTTATATATGTCAATATTGGCTACATTTTATTAAATATAATCAAAATTCACAGAGGACTGAGCAGATGGTTGTACCTGCATTCCAGCTAGGAGAAGGCAGGCTGTGTTCTTGAATCATCCTGGTCAATAGTATTTAATTGTGTAGGTGGATCTAATCATGCAAATAAAACTGATAAATGCCTGGGAATTACAGTGAAAATAAAAATAAAAGTAAATGGAGTAGTATGTGCAAACTGTACTGCACACTGGCATAAAATAATACTGAACTAGCAAGAAGAACCAAGAGTGACACTGGATGATGACGATCTACAGTAGCAAACACTTCAAATCTTCATCACCATGTCGTGGACTTTTTTTTATTTACCAACATGGCTGCGGGAAGAATCCTATTTTTTAGGTAATACTTTCACCATGTTAGAGTAAGCAATTTATGCAATAACTAACAACAACAAAAAAACCCAGGCAGTAAGAGAGAACAGAACCAGTGCCCAAGAACTTCACTGCAAATCTTGCACCAGTAACAAATCTCAACAGTTTTTCCTTAACAGCTCCTGTTATCCTCTTATGGAAACATCAAGTTGCTACTGAGATCCTAAAGTTGCAGCAAGGCCCGAAATACCACAAAAATCCACGTGACTGACTTGCAGATCAAAGAGGAGATGATGCACTATGAAAGCAACACACTTCACCAAGTGGGTTTGTTGAGTGATGACAAGTTATAAGAACAACTATTTCAAACTACTACTGCTAGGAAATACATAACTTAAAAGATAAGAAATTATAGCAATGGATCCAACAGCTGGAGGTGTTCTCCACTCAGCATTCTCCTCAGAACACGTGAGAATCCACCACTGCATTCCCTCAGCACCAGTGTGGCAGCTGGGCCCTGCTCCAACTACAAAGTAACAAATCCCTAAAAACTTCCTGGGTCTGAATTGCATGGAAAGTTTTAATTTGTTATTAAAAGACATGAAAGAAGAAATATGATAAACTGTGCAGGAGTGAGAAAATGAAAATGAATTATTACAATGGCTTAAACATGAGAAAAAAGCTTCTTGCATTTGAATTCATACAGACACTCAACATGACAAAATAATGAGCTTTTAACTCTTCTCAATTCAATTCCTACAAATACTAATGAGACAGGAGAATAATTGCCCTTCAGCACCATGCAGTGTGCTATTTGTACACACATATGGAAATACTAATTCTGTATTCCCATACTAATAATACACACAATATGAATTAATAATTCTCCTCTTCATTATGCGCACAATTTTAAATACTTGGATTCAGACTGGATATTAGGATGATTTCTCCACTGAAAGGGTGGTCAGGGATTGGAAACAGACTGTCCAGGGAGTGGTGGAAGCACCAATCTCTGGAAGCATTCAAAGTATGGATGGAGCCCTTGGGGACACGGTTCAGTTGTGGATGTGGCAGCACTGGATTAATGGTTGATATTCCATGTCTTTTCCAACCTAAACGGTTCTATGATCCTATAAACAACAAAATGTAATAAATTACACCAGGATCTCTGTTCATGAGAAAGGACATCAAACTGGTCCTGCATAAAACTGTCAGACACAAGCTTAGGGCAGGTAAATCAGGAATGGAATTTCAGGCTCCATGAACTGCCATAAATGACCTCTGCAAACACACATGGGTGGTGAACAACAGCACAGCCCTCCTCATCCTCAGCTCTGCGTGGGGATACTTCAAAAGGAGAGGAAGTGTTGAACATGAGTTCAGATCGTATATGGATACCCAAATTCCAGAAATGCTCATGTCCTTTTCCTGAGAATTCACCTTCCTGTACAGTCAAAGTTACTTCACCGAGCAAGTAAAACTGTTCACAAAATCCCTTGGCCAACCTGCCTTACACCCACCCAAATAAAATACCAATTGACTGATTCCTTGTATTTCAATAAACTTTTTCTTTTTTAAATTGCACGTTCAATTTTGGGAACCATTTCAACAATTTTGCATCACCAGGAAATTTCAGAGCTGTTATCCATCTATTCCTTTTCCCATTCCCATTCCCACAACAAGAAGAACTGGCTGTAGCAAAGTAGTTTTTAAGTCCTGACACACAAAACTTCCACCTGCAGGAACGATGCTAATTTAAGATCCAGTGTATCATGATCAAATGTGTATTCATTTATCTTCACAACTCATTGCCTTGTGGATCCCAGTACTCAATTTGTTAAACTAAACAGCTTAAGAGCATCTCCAGTTTCATGCAAACATGATTTTAAAACACTGCTAGCCTACTGTTCCATAAATAAATAAGCAACATTACCCAAGTATTTAAAGTTTGGGGTTTATCTCCTCTTGCCCTGTGGCTTGTGAGCTGTCCAGTCATGTTCCTAGCGTGACTCTGCAACTACAGGCATCAGATACTGACTAAGAAAATGTAAAAGACCATCCCGTTTCAACAAAATGGAAAGGGAAAAAGACGTATTTTATATTATATACACCTACTTATTTTAGTATTTAAATTTTGTGAGTTATAAAGAGAGATTGTAAGCTTCAGGAAACTTGTGGCCAGAATCCAGTGGTCTGGATTTAACAGTGTCCTACTATATTTCTCCTTTCTTCATAAACCTGCCTGCACACATTCTGCTTTCCAATTCAGCAAGAAAAAAGGAAAATAGGCAGATTCAATTTCTACTCCCAGAATACCAATGAGAACTTCTCTTATCACCTTTAATTTTGCTTGACTATTCTCTTTGAGATGGCATCAGATCAATGCATGAACTAATGCCTGTGCAGAGATTAGATAAGAATTTCACAGGAGGCTCAGCACAACCTCCTAAGGAAAATGCCTGAGCAAATACTAAGTGGAAGAGACAAGAGATAATTTAATGGTAATTAAATGCACTGTCACAAGGCAATTGAATAGTTTTCCAAGAAGTCTTTTGTGTTTCCTCAATTATAACTTTTATTATTATTATTATTGTTAATATAATTGAGAGAAATGAGAATATTTTCTGGGTTAGACAAACAAAGGCCCCATGTTCAAGAGCACAAAGCCTACATACATACAAAGGCACAAAAAACGAACTCTTAGAAATCTAACAAAATCTATCAGTTCTTTTCTGTTGACTACAAATTCAGAAGTATGTTAAAGAGGGAGGATGAATCCTCCTCTGTTGGGTTTGGAGATCCTGTTATCTGTGAGCTTGTCATACTCCTTGACAGTGTGTGCAGACCTTAACCTATGGCTTGGAAATTCAGTTAACAGTGTGCAATACCTGGAGAAGCTGAAGAATACATTTATTTATAGACAGACAGATAGATATATACACACACACATCCTTTTCAAGCAGATCAAGCACCACTGCCACACGTCTCCTCCCCGGTTTAATTGTTCAGAATGGGACCTTTCCAAAGGCTAAACCAGAAAAAAAATGTAGGATGCTATTTAATATACCTTAATTTTACCTAGGTTGTAAGACAAAAGTATTTATATAAACTTGTCACACGAATCTGGTTTTGAAAAAGCAACCCCAAAAACCCAAGTGGCCAAACAAGAAACCAAAACAGCAACCCATGATCCCTTTCACGAGCCCAACAAAGCCTTTAAGATGCTGCTGTTAAACCTGTGTGCCGTTACTTTATTTATACCCCATACTAGAGACCAGATGCTCTGGCAATGATAAAATTACATTAAGTCTGTATTTATCTCCAATACTTTATAGTCATAATGTTATAGCAATAAAATGCAAAAATATCAACAAGGCAAACACTTGGATTTACACTAGGATTAAGAATTCAAGTATCAACACTGCTAAAATCCTATATATTTTTTATTTGGTAACAATCAAAACCCAAAATATGATGTCTGAAGTGAGTCACTTTGATGTATGTTGCTTGTAACACATTTGCTTCCACTGACTTACTAATTCTGTATTCCCACATAATGTGCTTATCTCAACTCCCTGAGAAAAATACACTGGAAAACAGTTTAAAGGAGGATAAGAGACAAAAATAATTTATTGCTGCAAACTGCTGTGTTGATTTCAAGAACCTTTTCCCTCGGATTTTTTTTAGTATGTTCTAACAAGTTTAAATCAGATTTACAGTCAAGCAGGTGCATGCTTTGGGGAGAAAGGATTAGTCTACTTAAGTTCCATTAAACATGGAATAATGGAAATAAAAACTGCTTCAGGCTACCAGGCGAGTACTACTGCAGTGCCAGTGTCACAGGAAGCAACTCTACCTAAATTTGCTCATTCACAGGGTGGCAAATAAGAATTAAAGTGCAACCTACACTTCACATTAGGAGTTGACTTCTTGGCCACAACATCTACAAACAGCCTGATACAAAAAAAGGCTGCAGCGTGGGGAAAATAGGAATGCCAAGCATAAAAGCACCTCTCAGAGGTAGGAAAAAGAAGTCTTGTACATGTTCTGATAAAATAAAAAATGAAACAAAATTGTCATTGCCCCCACACACAGAATCCACATCACCATCAGTGAATACATGCTTAGAAAGGGCAGTAATATGCGGAGGGTTGTGAGCCCTTGGCGCAGGGGCCCTCTGCACTCCCTTGGAGGAGAAACGCCTGAGGGCAAAAAGACTTTACGCCAGAGATAAGCAACCTTCCTGTGGGTCACGGTGGCGAAGTGAACCACGCCCAGCATGCCTTGTTTCTATATGGTAATGGCCTATACCCAGTTGGCTAATCGGTTTCTACCCCACCCCCTGCCATTCCCATAAAAAGCCCCTGTTTCTGCCCCTGAGAAGGGAGCCTTTGTCCCTGGCCTTCCCCTCACAGGGGCTGCTGGACAATGAAAGCTGCCTCTGCGGAACAGGCAAACGAGGCTCCGCTATCTGTGTCCCCGAGTCCACCTCGGGTGATTTCACAAAGAGCTGAATCCCAAGAGCTGGAATCACTTGTAGCTGAGGAATCCCTACACTTGCTGGAATCCCCGGCTGCCCGGCGAGGCCGGCCACGCCCCTGGAAGAGCTGCTCCCGCAGGATGCTCTCCAGGAAGGTCGCGCCACACCGGTGCTGACCAACATCGGACCCCCCGCCAGAGTCATATCCAAAGCAAAACAAGGATTTTGAAATCCAACACAATCCTACACCGTATTTTCTGATTTATTACTGTCCTGATATTCAACAACAAGTCACTTCATTTAAAATACTTTCTATTCTTAGTAATATTTTAAAAATTTTTTTTTATCACTCTTCATCTTTTAGCCAGAACAGCAATCTCTCTTCCGTCTCCAGTTTTTTGGGCATTAAAAGTTCAAAGATACTCCTAAATCATAACAAAAGAAAGGAGGTGAACACAACGTGAACTAAAAAGCTTTTCCCACATGGAAGTTGGGCACATAAACACAAGCCCAGTTTCATTTCTGATGTCAAGACTTCTTTTACTTGAATGGGGAAATTACTGATGGTGTCACTTCTAACTTCTCCAAATTTACTAGGAAATAATGGGCAGTTTCCCAGCTACAGAAACGGGTAGCAAATTCCAGACTGAACAATTTAAAATAAAAATTGGAAACAGAGGAAAGCCCATGTTTGTGAAGATGGAGAAATTAGAGAACAGCCCTATGCTATGATTTAAGGAGAAATCTAGCACTGGCCTCGTATTCTATATACCAGCTGCTACTTTCAAAAGCCATCTGCTTCATTTTCCTGCACACAAGTTTTTTTATGCAGCTGCAGTATTTCAGAAGAAGGTTCACCCAGGCTGACAAGCAGTTCATAAAAACACACCATGCTCGATTTAGACTTCTTTATTAAGAACAACAGTAAAATAATTCTGAACTTGGCAAATGCTTTCCAGTTTAGGGATTTAAAAAAAAAAAAAAAGAAGGCATTAGATACTGTATCTTAAAAAGATATTTCAGGTTTAAACTTGTTTATAGCCTTATAATTATTAAATAAAACTATAAAACTTGACATTGAGTTTTCAAGCATAAATACTGTGGAAATTCTTTAGCAACAGTACTATCAAATGGTGTCTCAAAAAGGGCAAATACCAATAATTAGCCACTACTGGCTTTCCCAGCTTAATGTTACCAAGAAATTTCCCACAGGATAAACTCCCATTTTTCAGGAGGACAGTTTAAAAATAAGCAATCTATTTCTCTTGCTTTTCTTTCAATGTCTATGACCTATTTACACAACTTAGTCCTTTTTTATTTCTATTTTTTTCCCAAATTTGCACTGCTTTGAACACTGCATTTAAACAACCCTTCAGTGACTAAGTTCCCACTGAGGAGTTAAGACCCTACCCAAAAAGAATCATCACAACATATGAGATACTTAGATAAACAACCAAACAAAGAAAATGTCTTCTGTACTCCATTCAGTACATAGCACACAAATAGTAATTACAGTCATTTAATGAAGCATGAAAACAAAGATTTATATTCCATCATTTTCTCCTTATCCATTTGTTCTACACAAATGTTTTTAGCTGGTGCTTTTGTATATTGGGAAATAATGTACTTCTGCTTAGTTGGTGTCATTTATATTAAAAATATACAACCTTCCTCTTAATTGTCCTGTATATGCAATAATTTATTTGTTCTCAGTAATTTCTCTGAATTTATTTTCAACAGCTCAGGTGTATTCTGGTACCTGCTTTTAAACACTCAAGTTTCTAACTCTGGAAGTGTTAGATTTGGTGTTAGATATTGTATGTTATAGTTCATCCTCAGCCACTACAGAGTTCAAACAGTATCTTTGTTTTACACTAACACACAACACTTCTGGTGACACCCATCCTACCATAATCAAGAGAAATGATTCCTGCAATTTACCAGTACAAGCTTCTGTAATGAAAGACCAGAATATCTCAATATATCCATAGGAAAAACGGATCTTCAGCAACTACTTTTGTGACCAAGATAAAAATCCAAGTATACAGCACATTTGTTTTCCCCAGAATTTCCCATTCAAAATGAAGGACATTGCTCTGCTCTGCACCTGCAGCAGGGGCCACACACAATTCCACCCCAATCCATGACAAAGCTCCTTCCATGGTATCCCACCAAAGAGAATTATTTCAGATGCTCTCTGGTTTCAGCTGTAATGCTCCTTGTAGTGGTAAACACACCACAGAATTACTGTAGGACAGACACATGACTGGGTTAATGTGGAACAGTCACCCAGTATAAATCCTGGTATCTGTAAGGAACAAACTGCTCCTCCATCCTTGTTTTCCAACAGCAGGTTCATGTGGGACACCAAATTTTCATCACTACAAAATCAGCTTGAAAGAACAGGGTCCCAACCCTCACTACTACAGCTTTAGCAATCTAATGCAGCATTAACCCTGAAAGATTTGTGCCTCATCTGCTCTGAATGAAGCCCCATATGCACAAAAGCCCAATGCCTGCTTCTAATGTCATCAGTATTTTTAGGAGCCACCTTAATAATCATAATGGTAGTTTTTAAAATACACACAGGAGGGAAACACATGTGTTCCCACCCCTATTTACCCATCTGAAATCTGCTATAGGAGATAAGTCAATACTAGGGAAAATTAGGGCTTTGGCCTCATCTAGGGGAGTTAAAAGCCCAGATCCAGTATCAGGATAACATTCATCTGCCATCTGCCCTCAGCTGCTCCTCCTCTTCATGTCCCAAGGTCACAGTCTCTATATTATCTCGGGGTGATCTTTGACATCTCTAACTAATTTTGGAAGGTCCTCTGTTAATAATAAGGGCATTAGAGATGGGCTGGGGGGGAAACCAACTTCTGACAAGGCATTGTTAGGGGCAGAGCAGCTAAAATGCTGCCGTCTGTCCAAGTGGGCTGAGCTCCAGATGTCACTGCAAGAGACACTGCTGCCTTGCAGACTTTCCACAAAGTAGGACTGGACTCTTGGGAGCCATATAGAACTCAACCTACTAAACAGGCCTTGCTCTCAGCTAATTTTATACTTCTCCTCTCCAACAAAGAATTTTGAGTTTCCAGATCAAGCAAGTCCAAGCATCAACATAAATCAACTTTTTTTTGTGTGTTTTTTTTTTGTTATACACAACTTAATATACTAATTGTAGTAACATTTTGTTCCAGACTACTAATGAAGACATATCCATGCATCAATACATGGAAACCTGGTCCCAAGCATTTTCAATTTATCATGCTGAATTATGAGCAATTCAAGAAAAGCCCACTCTGGCTGACAGGTGGAAATTTTAAATCAAAGCAGCCCTTTCCCTTTGGCCTGAGCTTGGCTGGCCGTTTAGGAGGTGTTAAGGAATACAAGAAAGTTTCACATTCCTACCATACAGCACCAAGGGAAAGCAGACGTTGGGCACACAACATCTGTAGCCAAAGTAGCTCCACAACTATACAAACAGCAGAGCCTAAAACAAGAATGCCAGCATAGTTTTGAGGGTGTAAATCAACTTTTTACAGGAAAAAATTAGTACTTTATGGGGTACTGTGAATTTCAGCAACTTCAGAAACCTACCCCCGTCAAGGAAATCTCACTTAAAATTGTCTTTTCAAGCTGTAAAGAGCAGGACAGGAGAAGTTCCGTTTGATTTGTACTTTTGCCAAAAAAAAAAATTTTTAGTAACTTTTTAATCAGCTGCAATTCTTAGATTGCCACCTCCCTGTAGAGCACAGTTTATGTCTCAGCCATTAACTCTTCATGAAAGATCTGCTGGGTTTTGGGTGGTTTGTTTTTTTTCTTGTTGGGGGCTTTTTGTTTTAAATAGGCTGCCAACATCAGGAACAATGCCAGCTTTTCTCCCAATGTCCTTCATTTCCTACAAAGCTTTTCCTGTCAAAGTCATTTGTTTTAGGTCTCCTATTTTTATTATGGAGTAAGAGATGTTGTTATTTAATTAGGTTAAAGAGTCTAATTCCCAGCCTGCACTTCAAATTACATATCATGCACCTAAGCCTTATAAAACTTTAATCATTAAGTTATTACAGTAATTGCCTGGACTTAAAATTTCCTATGTGTCAGGGACAGAGTTATAAAAACAATTTAATTTGCATGATGTATTTATCTGTCACAATATAAAGAGATATTTCATTTAATGAAATACATTTTGAGTGTGAACATAATCTTTACAGACACTACAGGGATAGAGAAGAAAGTGCCAAGTGTCCACAATAAACTTTTTCTCCTCCTTTTTAGAGGATGTTTTTCCCTTATTTTTTTTTTTTAATCACAAAAAGTATAATTTTTTTCTCTTTTCTTTTTAAAAGGAGTTTTCTTATGAAAATGAACCCGCAGTGTACTTGCCTGGTGAGACACAGAGCCCTCGTGGCACAGAATTCAGCTCAGTTTTTTCAGGGCATCATTGACCTGCCCTAACTTCGAGATCATACCCTGCTTGCAATTCCTTCTCCTGTGCATTACACAAACTCTGGTTCATTTTAAAAAGCAAATTCAAAACACAGTTCAGTCCTATGGTCTCCTTTATTATATATATATGAACATCTCCAGGGTAGCTCCATACTGCAGGCTAAACGAGGCAGCAGAGAAAAATTCCACACTGATAAAAACAACTTTTTCTTGTTCACTGGGATCTAAAAAAACTCCCCAAAAAGTTACTTTAAAAGTCTTCTGTTAGAAGCACAAGGACAGCAACAATGGAACAGCTGATGCCAAGAGCTGCCCCCACCCCCCTTACAGATGCTTACTCCCTTTTCATCAAGGGATAAACCATCTCCAATTACTGCAGGCTAACATGTTATTCAAGGATAAATGTGTGCAGGCTCTTGTCCCACAACAAAAGGAAAGCAATTCAAGTAGCTTACGTCTGATTCTCATTACATGAATGTTTTTAAAAGCTGTATTCTATCTTGATTTGAGATATGGCTTTCATTCCTCACTCAGCTACTAAGGCAAATTAGAGAAACCAAACCTGTCCCCTTTATTTCCACTTCCCAACAGCCACGTCACTGGAACACAGGGAAAGGAAGACACTATGAATTTCACCAACTCTTACTTAAAGCAACTGAAAATGCTCCCAAAAAGGACAGGAAAATGGTGAAATCGTATTTAATTACTCAAAACCTGCGATTTTAAATTCTCCTTTTGTACCTTTCCACTTGTTTTCTCTGAAAAATGTTTAAAAATCATACAAAAAACCAGGTATCTTCATTAGAGATATACAAAACAGTCATCAGAACACACACACGCAAAAAAAAGGATGCTATTCTTGATAAAACTTAACTTACAGTATTTTTATTCACTGAACTTCACATTTAAGGTTTTGTGGATGGGATTAGAGCTAACTTTGGTTCAGATTTGGGTATTCAATACCACAGGACACAACTGAAGGCTGGCACACAAAACCAATGCAGTGAGCATCTGCCAACTGTGCAGACAACCATAAATCTGGCTTTTCCTGATTTTTGAATACTTCAGCCTTACAATTCCAACAGCACTGGGTGGGATCCAATTTGCCTAATTTGGCTGAAACTGTAAGCAGTTAGGCCCAGGGGAGTAATGCAGTTGATGCAGAATCGCCACCTAAATGCTCCACAGATTGAAAAAAGAGAAGACACCCCTGAAGTCCTGTCACCCACTACCTCTGACACCTGCCAAAGAGAGCAGTAACAAAACAAAAAGACACAGTTCCAACATTAGTTTGTTGATCAGAGCTCTCAAATGGGATGTGAAATGACATGACTTGAACACACAGCTCCTCCAGTGAAGGGGAATGACCTAAAGATCAGCCTCTCCCCATCTCTGGCCTCAAAGCTGAGGCACAGCCTGAGCACAAGAGGCACTGCATGGCATCGTTAGTGGGACTGATTCTGATGCTATTAACGAGTTGTGTGGTTTCCCCCTGCTCTCACACACCAATTTTAATCCCTTGCTGTACAGATTGCAGAATGAAAGGTCTCATTAAGTGCCCTACTTTACACTTCCAATTAAGAGCAGCTCACGCCCACCGCAGATGGCAGAACGACCGCCACGATCACAGGTTCTTGATTTGTTAGAGACTCTTGAAGATAAGGAATATTCAAAAACTAAGAGAGGTCACAGCATCCTTAAAACAGTGAAAAACCAAGGAGAAAATAGTGATTTCACACATCAAGCCCAAGCTGAGAAGCCTGAAATGCACCAATTTGCACAGGGCAGTGCACTCGCTGAAGTGAATGGGAGTAGTCATGCATGTGAAGGCACAAACGTGTGCCAGCTTTGGGTTTAACAGCTTGATAATTGTGGTTTGGGTGAGCTGGATGAATAAACCCTGTCTGTTGACAGTGATTAAGGTAACATTTTGTTATCTTTACAAAATGTTCTGTGCTTTTCCAGAAGATGAACATCACTTGAGGATTTAAACTTTCTTTTTCAACAATGCTGCAGCTGTGCAACTCAGATTCAACAAAATCATTACAATTCCAAAATCCATGGGTGACAGAGGTAACCATGTTTCTTTTCCTTCTCCATGAACTTTTCAATTTGATGCTATACATTTTTAATAAGACAGAAAACATGCATTTGGATGTTACCAAGTTAGCAATAAGGTTCCCAGTCTCATCCTGACAAGAAAGTCACAGGCATCTGGTCCTCACAAAAATCTATTCTTACTCATTTATAACACCCAAGATAACAATGTATTTGATTTTTACATTGAGAAAAGCCAATCTAACTACAGAAGTGGTGTTTCTGTTGGATTTTTGAAATTTTGTAACTGGGTTCTAGCTCCTTATCTCTGACAGTTACTTCTGTGCAGAAAGCTCAGGATATCTATGTATGCACATATGAATTCTGTTCATTCTGTTGTTCTTGCCTACACACAACATGATGTGTCTGACTGAGCAGTCGTTAGCAAAAGATGTTAAAATGTTGCAGGAATGACACTGATATAGGAACAGAACGTGAAAAATCATCTTTCCTTGTTTTTTTAACCCCTCCTCTGTTGTAGATCTGGTTTATGATGCAGACTTACTGCTCAAATTCTTCTCTTGTCTTCTTTTCATACGTCATTGCTGCTGCCTCAACACTTTACCAGATAAAAGTTATTGTCCTAGTTTATCCAAGAGGACAAGTGAAATTTATGGAGCAAAGCAGAATCATGGATAGCTCTGGAAAGTTCTGCACCTGATTTCCATGACAACAGAGACCCAAATACCTTACAGCACCCCGAAACAAAGAGCAGTGACTTTTAAAGAACTGGATTCAGAAATACCTCACTATAAGGTGAAGAAGAAAGGGGAAGAGAAAATAAATGGGATGGTGTGCAGAGCAAGGAGAGAAGAACATCTGATTTTCACTCTGTAATAGCACTGTGATTCAGGGCGTTGTCCAATACAAGCAGCTGTCTGCTTTGCCTATTGGTCCTGATGACCTTCAAAAACCTTCTATCTGAGCCATTTGTATCTGTTTGTAATGATTTCTACAAATTTAGTTAAAAGTTAACAAATACTCCTCTGGGATTTCAAACTCCTTGCTTTAAAGAAACAGTTCCCTGAGGCAGAAACGAGAGGACACTGCAGGCTTTCCAGTGTTGAACAGTAAGTGATGGAGTTTAGGAAATTATTGTGGAGCTCATCACCCACTTTTGCACCACGGGAAACACAAATCTGTGTTTAAAGTCAGTATGGAAGAAGTCCCTTGCTGCTAAAGGAAAAAGGAACATGATTTTGTTGTTTGTACAAGAAGCCCTATCAGCACTACACTAAAAACTCACCAAAACCCAGACATTTTTAGGCTGAAACCATGTTACACAAATCACTTAAACTAGAATGCTAAGCCCAGAGAAGCACTGCAAGAGAATTGTCTTTTCACAAGTCAACTTCATCCTATCAGTATCAGTATCACATCAATACAAAAGCTGCATCACACGGTAAAAAAAATTAAAAGTCATTTACTTAAGACAAGAATGTGCGTTGCACAATTGTGCTTGTTGAAGTTAGAGGACAGGGTAGCCATTTTAGTCCTGACTCCCCTAAAAAATATCCCCAGGAAGTTTTACCGTGAACTTGTCAGTCTAAAAGCAGATTAAAATCATTTAACTGAATAAAATTAGAATTTCGTGCTTCGTTTATAGAAACTTTGACTATTATGCAGTTTTAGTAATCCAGAAGAGATTTTAAACCCAAAAAAATAACCTAAAAATGTGAGTGGAAAAAACATTTGATGGTTTGTAGTGCAATTGTCAGTTACACTTGCAAAAATAAAGAAATTCAGCAGTTTAACCAAATGTGAATTAACTGTAAGAAGCCAGTGGAACAACAGTCAATTTTATCTCAGTTAGCACAATTATTACCTGCAGAATTATCTTGGTTTTGGAACATATTCCTCACAACTTCTCAAGGAGAAAGATGTCATGGGATTTGTGGCCTTTCTGCTTTATATATATGCGACCTTAAATTTTTTCCGTTTTTCTGTTTCTGCAGTAATATCCTACCCACATATTCAAACCCCGAGCTTTATAAATTCAGCAAAATCAGCAAAAGACAAAGCAGTAGAACTGAACATACCTGCTGATAGAAAAAATTTAGAGTTGGTTTGTCCTCAGTGAACTGGTTTAGAAATCCTTTTGGCAAGTACCGAATTCTCAATTCATACCTGAAAAGCAAGAAGAAGAGTGTTGAGCGGAATTAATATTAATATTTCCTCCCAACATTCTTAAAAATACAAACAAACTCAAAACAAACTTAGAAACCTAATGGAAAATTTCCTTTTTGATTACTCAAGAGAACAAAACTGGCATTTATCTTGTACCTGACATTTCATAGAGATGCTTACCAAGGACCTTTGTAACAGAGGCAAACTTAAGAGCCCTGCTGCCTTCTCAGAGCTTCAGACAGGACTGAAGCACGAGGACTTGGAGCAGATAAGCTCCAGATCCATGGGAAGGGAGGCCTCAGTTAGGTGACAACAGATGAGCTGCCAGAACCACTGACATGACCCCTGGCAACAGCTTTTATCTCTGGTTCTCAAAAGCAGGTACTTAAAACACTGATCCCACTGCTCCAGGAGTGACAAACAGTGTCACTCAGCAGGGACCCACATCCTACAGGAGAACAAGGAACAGGACTCCGCTCCTTCTCTGATCAATGCTCTAATATTCACCTCTGGATTTTCCATAGGTTTTGGAGGGGTTTCTCTGTAAAAAGGTTTCCTGCTCCCCTATTTATCATCAAGACACATGCAAAAACTAAACAGTTTTGAACCTGACAGTCATATTTTTCAAGTTAACTGTACACCAGAAGTGAGGGAAACTCAGAATGAGCCTTGACCCATAACCTACACTAAATCTGTATCCCTTATCAAACCTAAACTTTTGCTTTCAACCTCTAAATTTAGTATTATTTCTTGTCCTAAACTTCTGCTTTCAATCCTTAAATTTAGTATAATTGCTTGTCCTGTGGTAACAGCCCACGATGTTTGACACAGACTGTTTGCTTCCTCCTCTGACACATTCCTTCAATGAAAGTCCGATAATAAATGTCTCCATCCCTTGGGCTGTGCCAACACAGCATATTCTAACACTCTTAGCAGTGCTTCCCAAAGTAAGTATATTTAACAATCTGCCTGTGATAAGAGCAAATATTACAACATTTCAATCTGTTGGTTTCAGCAGGACAAGAACTTCTTTTCAGCAAGTGATCTAGCTGCCTGTAATCAAGATGTACACGGCAATTTGGTAAAAATTTCCTAGGGGTAAGTGTTGCCTAGGATTCCACTGCAAGCAGATGTTGCAATATCTAATAAAAAATATAAAATATTATTTGCTTTGAAATAATTGAAAATACATTGTCCTGTTAGAAGCCATTAAAGTTTGGAAACTGTAAATACACACACACACCCCCCGTATATAAGCAAAGAATACTAGAATGGTCTTGTTGTAGTATGGCAATGTATTTCATAATTCCTGTGCACAGAAAACATGTTCTTAAATTAAAGAGTGAAATGCAGGCGAGGCTGAGAACACCTGATAGAGAGTAGATTTACACTGCACGTAAGGAAAAAATGTTTACTCTGAGTGTGGTGAGACCCTGGCACAGAGGACCTGTGGCTGCCCCATCCCTTTAAGTGTTCAAGGCCAAGTTGGATGGGGCCTGGAGCAACCTGGGATAGTGGAAGGTGTCCCTGCCCATGGCAGGGAGTTGGACTAGGTGATCCTTAAAGGTCCTTTTCAAACCAAACCGTTCTCTGACACAATAAAACAGACACAGATAAAAAAAGACTTAAAGTCACAATTAAGACAAACTCTCATTTGTGAAGAAGCACAGAAATCACCTTCTGTTGATGATCGGCCTTTATATTTCATGATCCCCAGCAGATAACTAGTTATTTACTAAAATTTAGGTATCAGCCAAATTGTACTTCCAGGTATTTATGTGTCAGGGAGAGAAGGCAGCATGAGCACACTATCCAACTGCAGAAAAGCAGAGCCTCTCTTGGTTTTTATTCTGCCATATCCACTAAAATCTACTGCTGAACACAACTGCAGAGACTGACATGGAAAAAAACCAAGTCTGTGTAAAAGACTTCCTGCCTTTTCGGGGGCTTTATAATCCAGTGCATTTTAGAACAACAGAACCCTTAAGGTTGGAAAAGACCTTTAAGATCTTCAAGTCCAACCATCAACCCAGCACCACTACCATGTTCACCACTAAACAAGTGTCCTCAAGTGCCATATTCACACTTGTTTTGAACACTTTCGAGGATGGTTACTCCACTGCTTTCCTGGGAAGCCTGTTCCAGTGTTTGACAATACGTTCCATGAATAATTTTTTCCTAATATCCAACCAAAATCTCCCCAGGAGCACAAATCTAATGAGGAGCAGCTGAGGGAGAAAAGGAGGCTCAGGAAGACCATATCACTCTCTACAACTCCCTGACAGGAGAGTGTAGCCAGGTAGGGGTCAGGCTCTTCTCCTAAGTGACAAGAGATAGGACAAGAGGAAACCATCTCAAGTTGCACCAGGAGAGGTTTATACTGGATTACAGATCAGAAAATTGGATATTTGATATTAGAAAAAATCCCTTAAGGGGATGTCAAAGATTGGAACAGGCTGCTCAGGGAAGTGGTGGCATCACATCCCTGGAGGGATTTAAAGGACATGTAGATGTGGCACTTGGGGACATGGTTTAGTAGTGGCCTTGGCAGAGTTGGGTTAACCACAGGGCTTGATGACCTTAGAGGTCTCTTCCAGCCCAAATGATTCTGTGATTGTAGGATGCAGAACACCATTACTCTCTGGGATTAAAAAAAAACCAAAAAAAATAAACATATGAAAATCAATCTCTCTCCTTTACAGGGACATGTCTTCTTAACTGATCAGCCATGAAAGTGCTGGCTTTTGCAACAAGATCTCATGAGAAAATCAGGTAAGGCAAAGCAGCTCAGCTGGGACAGTCACAGTGAGTGACCTTCATTACCTATTTATAACCTAATCTCTGCCTGGGCCTGTGGGAATGAAGAAGCCGACTTCCAAAGGCCAACTCAAGGATGGGCTCGATTCAATATCCTCTAAATTCACTGTCTTTGAAATGCAGCCAACTGACAAGGATGACATGTCCCTTTCTCACAAACCAGGTCTGCTTTCAGAGCAAGTATCTCACCTGATGATCACTCCCCTAATGTCTGATAAGTTATATCCAGAAGATCACCATTCTTCTTACTGCTCTGCCCCTGTACTGGAGTTCAGAAACACTCTGCCACACCTCACAAAGGTGGGCATCAATTGAGTTCACAAGTTGTACAGTGAAGTGAACCCTCCACAGCAGAGTGAACACCACCAGGCAGTTCTGGGAGCTTCCCTGTCAGCAACAAGCATTACCAGGGCAGCTGGTGGAGCCAAAAACAAAAGGATGATCCAACTCTTAAGAATTTGTGTCCCTGAAAGAAATCATCTTGCCAATGCCAACCTTGCCTCCAGCAGGTTCTGATTCAGTTCACATCAACAGGAAAGGAATCAGAATAGAAAATGAGAACAAAAAGGGTGGACAAAGGAGAAGCCTTGTGTGAGTTTAATGAACTCAATCAGCTCTTTGAAGGATTAGAGAAGTATTAAGGCTCACAGAAGGAAAGGAAAAGGACTGGATAACTGGAAGTCATAGAAGAGAGAAGACAGTGCAGCGAGGAGAGGGACAGATCTGTTAGATCAACTTGGTCAACTCATTAAACCATGCCACAGGTGATCTGACCTCTCTGCCAGGGCTTCTGTATCACAGCTACCAAAACTCACAGTCCAGGACTGCTGAGCATAGGGTGTCTCCTGCCTGTCAGAGCCACAGCTGGGATGTCATCTGGTTACAGGGACCTGCTTTACAAACCTGAACTAGAGAGCTAGAAGGTGTCTGCCCTGTGGGGAACAGGGTGTTCCAACACACACAACTTGTTATGGGAACCTCTTGGTATTTCTTTTGTGTGACACAAAAGACCAGCAAAACGAACAGCGCTCTGGCACACAGCAGTTTTGGAGACATAAAGGACAGCAGCTGTGACTGCTGTTCAAGGCCCAGTATTACACAAAATGATGAGGTTGGTGTTATCTATGATTTAAGAGCCCCAGATCCTGCTAACTCTGGCTCACCCAGGTGAGTGATAGATTTTATTCTGGTAACTTTTGTGTGCAACCTACTGACAATTCATGTAACTGGATTAGTCCAGGAGAATTCCAAGATCTAATTTTTGAACACTGTGAATACACAACCCTTTAATTCAGATGATAAAAATAAAATAACTGCATGTGAGGCATTTAGTGGTTTACTAACACTATAGGAAGCTTTTAATTTAAGAACCATTCCAAGACTACTTCCCCTTCAGTAATCTAAATATTTCTACAAGTACTGTCATATGATCTTAGACACTTTGTGTTATGGCATTACAAATATGACAGCAGCATTTTGATTATGCACAGCAAATCTCTCAGGGTTTAAAAGGTATGTCAGGCAGCATGTATTCGATAACACATTAAATGACACTTGGAAAGGTATTGAATAATTTACATCTTATCATAGCTCTTTCATGAGCATTTTACGCAATTCCTTTCCACAAGCTTCAAAACAATATCTGACTTTGTTTTTAAAACCAATTAAGTGTGTTCTGCAATGTGTACCATGCAAGTTGTACTGCCTAATAAAAATGGAACTGAGACTGGTACACTAAGTAACAAATTTCCACACCATTAACTATTCACATCTCATCTACCATGTGATAGCACCACTAGCAAGGGAAGGATTCAGGAATCTCCTCCTTTCTAAGCTGTGATTTCACAGTATTATCAATGAAAAACTTATTGTGAGGGAAAATATCCATCTAGATCACAGAAACAATGCATAGAAGAGAATATGCAACATTCTTGAAGCCCAGGTTTTAAACATTCCTCATTTCTTTGAATTTGTGGAATTTGTTAAAATTGGGATCCTAAAGAGAATTTATAAACTGAAGCGTGCCAACTGTGAAATCTGCTAAAATATAGTAACTCCATTTATGAGAAATTAAGTATAGAATATTTACAGTAATTTTGCAGAAGGTATGTGCAGCCTTTAAAATAGCCAGCAACTTGTGCACAAATTGTGGTTATGAACATAAACCACTGAAATAGATGCACAACACCCCTGCAATGAACTAGCAACCACAGTAATCTATTCTTTGGTTTAATCTCTATTTGGTTTATTGGTATTTTACAACTGTGAGCTCCCCATTTTCTCTAGTAGACTACTGTGTGTTTCTGCAAATAAATTTTAGTTTCCTCTTGTCCTTCTACCAGGAAAGTGGACAGTTTCCTCCCTTCCTCTCCTGAGCGTGGACCACCAGCTTACCCTCCTAAAAAGCTGAAGAAACTTAGGTCATGAGACTTCTTTTAACCAACTAACCAGCATCATGAAAAACCTCAGCAAATGTGCCCAGGCTATGAAAAAACCCCCAAAATTCTGCAGTTATCTTTCTACTGTTCATTGCTCCTGGTATAACTTGAGAAGATCACAGTCAGAAGGAAGGCAGAGGTCACTTACTGCTCTGGGCCACAATGTAAGTTAGTTTAACAACCGAAAAGTTTTTCAACAGCAGAGGGATAAAATTATTTTTGACTGCATTTCACTCATTTCAAATCACATTTCTCCTACTCAGTCTATAGATAAGTACAACCAGTACTTAACAATATCCTTTTGGCTTTATTTAAATAACAAGATTTATCCTTTTAAAATTGCAGCTGTGTGCTTATACCACAACTAGGAATAGCATTCCTGCCCTAAAACTTTTAAGTATGACAAAACTTGCAGATTTCAGCACAAATGACTAGGATATTTCTGTTCCTATTTTATGCTTCCTCTAAATCCCAGGTTTCTCCTCAGTTTGCAGGAAACCCCTTACAACAACAAAAACCTCTGAAAGCAAACAAAACATTGCTCACAGCTCCTAGTGAAAAGTTTGGTGGGTTTGTTTTCCCCCATTCCATCACCTCTATTCCACTACAAAAGGATCTTTCTTAGTAAAACAAATTACAGAATATTTTTTACAACAAAGCAAAAAGACTTTTATGACTGACATTGAACAGATTTATACTCTTACTTCCATTCTTCTGGAGGGTGGGCTAATTCAAATTTCTCTCTCACATTGGACACCCCCATGTCCAGGTGTAGCCAGTGAACTTCCTCAGACTGCAGGTGACTGAGCCGTAACCCATAGCAGGCCACATTTTTCACTTTTTGACTGTCCACAATCTTCTGAATTATGCCCTAAAAGAGAAAACACACACTCCTCACAAGCTGTAAAATACAATATATATATATAAATTTTTAAATTTTAATTATTACCATGTAATACCCTACACAAAATACTAAGCAGCACATAGATAGAAACTTTATTAAGAATACTAAACATATTTGTCAGCTACTCTTTCACACATCTAGTTACAATGGCTGAAATCTTCCTAGCACGGCTTCAGAAAACATCAGTAAATATGTTCCATGCATTTATCAGATTTAGGCCAGCATTTCCTCTATGTAAAACAGAATAACATAAAAGCCAAAATATTAAAAGCAGGTTTGTGGATGAAAGCAAGATTTATTAGCTCAAGAAAACCCACCAGCAGCCTTTAAAAGTTGCTCTCCATCAAGAACCAGAAAATCATCTTGGGACTTTCATCCTCTTTAGTGCCCCAACAGCCAGGATTTCACAGGTGACACCACAGCCCCTTGGTTTCCTTTCCCCTCCTTCCCGAAGTCATTGGAAATGAAGCACAGATCCCTTGTTTTATAGAAAACTAGGCAAGAGACAATTATTTGGGAACATTCTCAAACACAACAAAGGTTGTTTGCCCTGAGGTAAATTTCAGAGCTTGAGGATCTCTTGCCCAAGAAAGGAACCTTTTACATAAATCCGTAGCAGATTGCCGTGTCAGACATCAGAAAGGTCTGACATGCAGTAACTAAAAATCGAATGTGTTAGTGGAGCAGGGATGAGCAACCTTTCAGGTGCAGCGTGCCAGGCTGTCCTGCTCTTATCCCGATTAGGGAGCCAGCAGGAGCTCCGAGCTGCTGCCTCACAACCCCGTCAAAGGGAAGCCGTGTCTCCCTGCAAGACGGCAGATCCTGCCGGCCGATCCCGCCGGCCAGAGCTCAGAGCTCAGCAGGAGCAGGGGCTATCGCTGCTCCCAGACACTTCTTTCAGGAATTCACAGGCCTTTGCTTCTGTGCCTGTAATGGTCTGAAAATTTCCTACTGAAAACACTCGTATAAGTACACGCACACGCACACAGATGCACGCAGAGATGCGCAAGTTGCTGGTTCTTGCTCAGGATTCCAGATAAACGTCACCACATAACCAGTGGAAGTTCTACAGGAGCCAGAGGAGCCTTCTGCAGTGAGTTAGAGAGAAGGTTTTCTATAGGATGACACTGTGAGTCTGGGGCACAGGTCTGGTGAGGAGCAGCTGAGGGGGGCTCAGCCTGGAGAAAAGAAGGCCTGGGGGGGGGATGTGGGGGGTGGTCATTACTGCTGTCTACAACTCCCTGACAGGAGGGTGTAGCCAGGTGGGGTCAGACTCTTCTCCCAGGTAACAAGGGACAGGATGAGAGGAAATGGCCTCAAGCTGCGCCAAGGGAGATTTAGATTGGGTATTAGGAACAATTTCTTCACTGAAAGGGTAAAAGCCTTGGAACTGGCTGGCCTGAGGAAGTGGTGGAGTCACCAACTCTTGAAGTGCAAAAAACATGAGGATGCGGCACTTGAGGACATTGTTCAGTGGTGAACTTGGTTGTGATGCTGGGTTCATAGCTGGATCTGATGACCTAAGCAGTCTTTCCCAACCTAAACGACTCTGATTGCTTCCCAAAATTTGTTTTATACCCCAAAGAAATTGTTTAAAATCCTGAATCTACAAATTAAGCAAGCAAAAAACTAACTGCAAAAAGAGAATTAAGGAAGCACTAAATCTGAATAGAGGGGGAAGATGACACATGTAGGAGTGGAATCATGCTGTTGGTGAGGTGATATCAAGCTGTTAAATCAGCTCACACATCCCCTCAAACTGCAACCTTTAAATAATCTTTCAGAAGCAACGCAGTGCACAGAGAAATGTAAAACACAATTCTTTCAAGCCTACAGGAAGGAAACACAAGCCATGTTTAGTAAGTTCATGGGGACTGAGTTAGAAGACGTTCCATCAAGCCCAACAGGACCCTGTGTCTGAGAGCAGCAGTGTGAGCATCCTCAGAAGCATCAGTTTTCTTCAGAACCCACAGCCCCCAATTTCCCTTGTCTCCCATGCCCTGGAGCTGGACATCCAGTGCTAAGTGGATGGCGAGGCCAGACCTGAAGGAAGATGAACAGCAGCAGCAAAGCAAGCAGGAGGCTTGCAGAGAATGGTATTGTGTGGGAGGGGAACTTCACAACACTCTGGCAAACCCAAGCTTTCAAGCAGCTGGCAGCACCACAGACTCACCAGCCACAGCCTGTCCCGACAGCCAGAAGGTGCCCAAGCTGCCAGAACAAAGGTCTGATGCAAACAAGAACTCCCTGCAGGCACGTCAGTAAAACAACTCCAGGAGGAACCAGAGTGGCCACAGATGGGTGCCAGGGGATGAGGCAACACCAGGCAAGCACACAGAACACTTCCCCCAAGTGCTCTCCTAACCTCAGACTATTTTTATCCCACTGGATTTCCCAAGCCAAGCATTGTTTCTGTCATTCATCAGCCTACAATGAAACTCTTCCAATTACTCATCCTGTCTCCTCTTAAAGCAGTTCACTTTTTGCAACCTTCCCCAGCAATTCCAAAGGTCTATTATCAGATCAGTGAACGGTTTTAAATCTGAATTAAATGTAAATTGTTTAAGTTTGTTTCTTGCCTGCATTTGAGGCTCTTTGTATCACAAACTACAAAGGAGAACAGTTGCCTGTATCCCTGGAAACACTTACCACCACCAAGTACTCTCAGAAGCAACAGAGGCATATTTAACCTCTTCTTCACCCAAAGGACAATCTCTGCTTAGTTAGTAAAGCCTAACATTTTGGCAGGCCAGCTCTCATCCAAAGGGAACGGTGCCAGCTCTTCTACATGCAAACAGAAGAGACTCATTCATTTTAATATTTTCCTGCACCCTGCACAGAGCGTGTAACATACAGCATTACATTTTGGAAATCCATCCCTCCCCCCATCTCTGACACTGTCAGTTGATAATGAAAATGGTACATGTTCTTAGATGATAGTTACGCCTGCTGTGATAAGAAATGGCTTTGGAAAGGAAAAAATTGTGGTAAAATTATCTATGACCATGAACCACTAAGACTACTGATGCATAAGGCTCAGCTGAAACCATTAGTGTTTACTCAGGAAAGAATCAAGATGGGCACCTCAGACCCTCTCTAGTCTTCAGGCTGGGATTTCAAAACGACTGAAGAAGTCAGGTGTCCTAATTCCTGCCAAAATCAAGAGAGATTTTAAGCTTCTGTCCTTTTTGTATCATCGAGTCTCAACCTATCACAGAATCAAAAATAAAAAATAAAAATAGACATATCTTCTGAATTACATAAGAAGGGTATGTGGCGAGGTAGCTGCTGTCACCCCAAGAAAATAATTAGCAACAATTAGTACGTATTGCAACTCAAGAAAAAGTCAGCAAAAACACTAAGGAGACAGCAGAATGGGTGCAAAGGAGGTCAAGTGCAGGTGTTGGAAAATATATTCTAAAAAGCCATGTACTGTCAAGAGGGAAGAAGTGATGCTTTATGTGAAACAAACACATTAAGTGCTTCTCTTCTCTCTTGTTCAGGAAAGCTGCAGAGCTCATTCCAGGTGCTATCAACCCCCAGTCAGAATCAAAAACCGGAGAAATTAGGAAACATGGTGATTAAGACGCTCAAAATGGCTGGTTTGCAAGGGAGACCTCTCTAGTAAAACATCTATTTGCTTATATACCTTTTTTTATTAATAAACCAGAGAATTTGAATTTTCAAACATTTAGAGCCACACATCCCATCAGGAGAACCCAGCAGCAGAACACGGCAGCTCATCCAGCCCCAGGGACTCGCACAGTCCTCACTGCTCTTTCCAAACAGTCCAAGATTAATCCCCAAGACTTGCACTGGCGCTGCAGCCAGCATCAGGCCAGTGCATTTAACTCCCTTAAGTAGCAAATAACATGTTGCATCTCCTCAGGTCCTGGGCAACCTCCACAGACCCAGTGAAGACACCTGAAGTGTCCAACAAAGCCACTGCCATCACTCCAGGATGGGTGACAGCCTCTGTGCCTTCCATGGTGGCTCTGTGAGGAGCCCTGCCAAAGCAGCCCAATGTTCTCTGTGGCAGTGATGAGAATGCTTAATCAGAAGTTTCCAGACTAACAAGTTAACTGCTTAACCACTGCACAGTAGCAGCTACAGCATCCTGCTGAGACACGTCACCACAATCTTTTAACTGGAAACACGGCCAAAGAAATCTGAAATCTCTCCAGACTCTACTGCAACCAGCCTTGCAGCTCAGGAAGCTCCTCAGACGGATTACTGAGGGGAAAAAACAGGTAAGGACCAGCAGTTTGAACCTGGACTACAAACTTCTGACCTCAATCACAGCTAGAAGTACTTGTTGGAGAGCTTGACTCCAGCAGAAACCTAATCCAGAATGAGATTTCACTTTGGGTACAGGGGATCCCTACATGAATATAAATTCCCATGAGGAGTTTTCATGTGTCTGTTGGCAGCTCCCCACAACTGCAAGGCAGTCACACAATCATGTGCCACTTGACTGCGGTTTACCGTAATCACACTGATTTTAATTAGGTTTCCGAAGCTGACATTTACATCCTGAACATAAAATAGACTAGTACAGCTGAGCAAGAGAGAGTGGGAAGCCTTCAGAGGAATTTCCTATCAAAAGGCAAGGGATAGCTGACCTTTCCTTCCCTTTACCCCAGAGAGAAGAAGAAAAAGCTTTTTCTATAGGTAGAAAACTGGATTGCAGTCACTTCTACTCATTTGTCTAAAGGACCCACAGATACACATCACAGCTAATTTAAAAAATAGATTAATATTTGCCCTTAATTAGGAGGATGTGCCCAAAAATAGAATTTACAGTACAGTACATCAAGGAGAACGTTGAAAAATCAAGACAGACCAAAGAAAGGCTGAAAGGCACACAGTACCCTTGGCTCTCCCAGTATTTATCAATAATACTTCAGGCTTCTGTAAATGAGTCAAAATGAATTGCTTGCTTGTAAATTAACAGGACTGATGTGCTACTATGAATAAACTGAAGACAGAATAATATACTCCCAGTGTGACTACAAACCTAATTTCCTTATTTAGTAGGAAGGAGAAAGTTTCTTGCACCAGAAAAAGTCTTTAAGTAGCAACTCTGACATAGGCACAGCGTGCTAATGTTTGTGCAGCACTTCAAGTATGTCAAACACAATATTTAATATATCAAGTATTTTAAGTCCTGATGACAGATTTATATGGGGGGCTGAACAAAAGTAAATGGCAACAGTCTGATGAAAATTAATTTATAATTTCCATAAAGAAGAACTCTAGAACATGCTCACAACACCAAATTCTGGGCTGTCCTCTGATAACACTGTGTCTGACAGTCAAAGCAAAAAGCCCACATTCCTCTTTCTCTCATTACTGTGCTTATCCAGCAAACACATTTGTGTATCACATGATAAACAAGATTGGGAAACTGATGCGGCTGCACAAGAACTCTGCCCCTGAAGCCCAACAAGTTAATATCAAAACCACTGCCTGAACACAGGCTGTCCTGGTGGCCAGGATCCTGTCGCCATTCCAGCACAGAGACACCTCAGCTCAAGCGACACATCCACCCAAGTGCCTCAGAGCTTTTCATATTCAAGCCACAGTCGTATCTGTCATACCAAATACCCCTCCACGCCCACACAGAATTCCACAAGGAACCTTCCAAGCACACGGTGACAGTGCTGACAGAGCAGAGCTGGTACAGCCCTGCTTTCTAGTCTTGTTGGATTAATCAGCACTTTTCTGATCCTACTGCACACTTCCCAAATAAATGCAACGCTGTTTTAAAAGCTGACCATAAATTTAGTTTTCCAGAAGCTTAACATCCAAAGCGGCGTGGGCAGCAGGGCAAGGGAGGGCATTCTGCCCCTCTGGTAAGACCCCACCAGCAGAGCTGCATCCAACTCTGGCGGCCCAGCACAGGAAGGACATGGAGCTGTTGGAGCAAATCCAGATGAGGCCACCAGGATGGTAAGAGGGATGGAGCACTTCTCCCATGGAGCCAGGCTGAGAGAGTTGGGGCTGCTAAGGCTGGAGAAGATAAGCTCCAGGGAGAACTTGAAGCCCTTTCCAGTGCTCCAAGAAAGCTGGAAAGTGACTTTTTGCAAGGGTATGAAGTGATAGGATACAGGCAAATGGCTTTGAATTCAAAGAGAGTAGGTTTAGACGAGATATTATGAAGAAGTTTTTTTACAATGAGGATGGTAAAACACTGAACCAGGTTGCCCAGAGAGGTGGTGCATGCCCCATCCCTGGAAACACTCAAGGCCAGGTTAGACTGGGCTCTGAGCAACCCAATCTAGTTGAGAATGTTGCAGCAGGGCTGGAATAGATAACCTCTAAATGTCCCTTCTAACCCAGATTTTTCTGTGATTCTATTATTTCACTACTCCCTATCCTCAGATGAACTTGCAAAGTCTAAGAGCCCCCTTGGATCCAGTTTTTGTACACTTAAACATTGATGCAGGACGTTGACTTGAAGCCACCTACAGATACAGATTTCTTCAGAAAAATGCCGAAGGGCTATTTAGATTGGCTTTAAAATGTTATTTTGCATGTGTGTCTCATCTAAGGGTATCATGAGTATTTTGCACAAGTAAAAGAGGCATTCTAAAGCCCAAGGGTACTTTTGTCTTGTAATATACTGATTATCATGGTACCATATACCTTTTGTTTACATTTCAAGATCCATCATTTTGAATTATTGTTACCTTTCAGGTTCTCAGAAGGGAGGCACCTACAAAATAACAATACAACCACACCTTGTTACCTGGTACAATTCATGCAGGCACACAGCGGAGAAAAGGAAGGAAAAAAAGGTAAATAGTACCAATTTTCTAGCTCTTATACTACACCAGGAATGATTTTATACATTTTTGCACACATCTATTTGATGTTTGAATCGCTGCACTCCAGTCTGCTTCTATACATCAGATAGTTCTACTGCCTCAAAGCACGTGTATCACTGTACACATGTAGAAATGAGATTTGAATACACAACAGGTGCTGTAAAGAGCTGACTTCACCAAAAATACCAACCCAGCTTTGACTCCTGCCAGCGCTCACAGCCTCTCTCCACAGAACTTTGTGTGACCAACTTGCTACCCCTGTTACTAAATCTAGTAAGAATCCATTTTAAAAGAGAAACCCAGTAGATAAAAACTTATCCAATTAATACTTTTGCATCTCCTTTACAGATTGGAGTAGATATACCAGAGCAGCTCTACCCCATGCCCATTCTCCTACACCTCTTCAAGCTTCTGGCTTGGGAGGAACTGAGAAGCAATAAGCACATCTGGCCATTCCACAGTTGGGTAGCAGTGAGTTCAACCTCTGGCTACCTGTCAGTCAGTCAGAATCAGTATTGTGTTGCCCAGCTCTGCTCCAGACTAGCCACAGTAGATGTCTGGCACCTTTTGTCCAGATATTGGCTCTAAATAACATGGGTTTGAAAAAGGGGGAGAGGAGAGACTTGGAGGACAGAGATGAAGGTGAACGAGTGGAATCACATCTGGAACTGAGGATGGGCTGACAAGCCTCTTGCCCTTTTCCCGAACAGACAACATCCTTCTTGGGAAATGCTGGAAACCAGGAATGATGCTGTGGATGAGAAGGGATGTTCATCAATAAGGCTTTAATACTCTATTCACTCGTGCTGCAGTAGGAGCAGTAGCAGCACTGTGCCAGCATAAGCAGGCATTTCCTCCCCCCCCAGCCTTCTCAGCTGTGTTAGTCTGCAAGACAATGCAGCTAACAAGATTACAGAACTGATCTGGATTTAAGACATCAGCAAAACAATAATTCATTTTAACTTGGACTGAGTTTGCCAAAACAGCCACGCCACCTATGCCAGCACAACTACGGTGGTAGCATGAGAAAACAAACAGCAAGAAGGAAGCTGGCACAGCTGCCAGATCAAACACGCATTTTAACTAGGATAGCATTTGAACCACAGACCTTTGCACTACAGGATCTTTCCAATCCTCCACCACAAACTGGATCTCCAATCAAATACTCTGCTCTCCTGCGCCAATAGATGAAAGTACAGCATGCACTGAATGGGAGAGGCAAACAGGAAAAAAGACGCAACACATACGAACACAGTAACACAGCTGAATAAACTGCTTTAGTGAAGACCCAGCTGAATGTGCTTCAGCCCTTCCCCTAAAAAGCTCAGCTTGGGGAACAGACTGGAATACACAAACTTCCAACAAGCATCCATGCCTTCTACCTGTGAGAAGTAAGATTTTGCAGGTGGGTAGGGAAGCTGATGAATTTGCTTTGGTCTTTTTCTAGATGGATGGGACATAGCCAAAGCATGCTCCTTGCATTCAATTTTTTTAAGGTTAGATATATCCTTCCCCTTAGCTAAGGATGTTCTTTTTTAATTCAGCTTTTTGAGTTCTTATTCTGTCAATATTAAGGAAGCTGACATTTCAAGGTGGTACTGCACAGAAAAGGAAGAAAAAGACATTTGAATTATGAACAGAGAACCCTGAACACTATCTTTATTTGTTCAAGAGCTCTAACCATGCTTCTCTCCCAACTACAAAACTAAGGACAAAGCTGACAGGTTAAAAGTTTTAATGCTACCTCTATCCAGCTTAGGTTTTAGACAGTGTAGCAAAAATGGAAGAAAACACAACTTTCTGAGAATCAAGGTACCATGCATGTCTGGCAATAACCTGGTTTGAGGTTTGTAGTTGTTATTTCCACATAAATAATGTCTTTACTTCTCACAACTACTAGTGAAGAATCAAGGACAAGCTTTAAAGGCTGGAAGTTTAAAAAAAGGAGGTGTAATGGATGCAAGCTGGCCACCTCTGGGGTGGAAAAGGAGACTGCGCAGAAGATCTGCACTTCACCAAAAGCCACCTGTAAGGATTCACACAAGGTTTCCTAATGCCTGTTTTCTAAAAACCCCAACTCTTCCCTACCCCCTCAATCTGCTAAATGCATTGCACTCTTTTTTTATTTTTAAAAATTCGGTTACAATTCTGCTTCAACCACATCTGAAAACAGAGGTCATTTTCTCCCAAGTGCTGATCAAGACCTGGTGGCAGTGTTTACTTTCAGGGTGCACTTGAGACCAAAAAATTCCATCTCAGCAACACCCACCTCCTCACACGCCACACCTGAGGCTGGGAGCAGGGCAGAGCATGTCCTGCATTCTCTCCAAGCCCAAAGCCTGGAAATCCCTCTTTGTGCATAAGCACCTAGACACCACATCCAAACAAGCCATACCAACATAAACAATGAAGATAAACAACCTTTCTTCCCCTGGCAAATGCGTGGCTGTGTCTACATACACATTCACAGAAGAAGACCACTGTTTGCACATTCATAAAAGCCTTTTCTTTCTTTTGGAAATGCCTTTAGTATAACACCAAAGAAAAAGAGGGTAAAGAGAGCATGCCAGTTCTTTGAAATCCAAGAAAGCATTTCCCAGAATTGAGAAGCTGCTCTTGCATCCACTGCAGAACACAGCCTTCAACCCTCTGAGGAAACAGCTGTCTTTAAGGGACTAAATGTGTCCAGAATAAGCAGAAGTCCACAGCCCAAAGTTCTCCTCAAAGCAAAGCCTACATGTAGCCACACTGTTGCTTTGGCGAAAGATATTCTAAGACAAACAGCAAGGAAATCACAGTCTAGCCTTTTAAGGGACTCCTAGAGAAAGCTGAGTTCTGTTCATATGAGCTTAACCACCTGAGTTTTAATGAAAAGTGTTTCCTTCATGACTATAGCCTTCTTCTGTGTGGAAGGCATACAGCTAAATCACTGTTTCTACTCTGCTCTTAGGATGCAATTTTTTTTCCTCCTTTTTTTTTTTTTGACAGAAAAATGCCCTTTCCTCACTGCTGTCAAACACATCCTTTTCATTCACAAAAAGCAAACTGGATTTCGTTAGTTTTCTTTTTTAGAAAGAAAACTCCAACTTTACTTTCCCTGGGTACATTCTATAAAGTCCTCTGACTTTAGCAGCAGAAACACCTTTAATTGGCTCATCTGGAGATTTCAGACAAAGTGTGACTTTGAACACTGGGAATGTACCCCAAATACTGGAAATGTTCCCTAGCTAACGTCCCAGCAGCTGTGCTGACCATGGAGTAGTCCCAAAAGACCTTTTTTCTTTTCCTTTTAATTGCAGAGCTGTCTCAAAGACATTCACCTTTGAATATTCCTTCAGAGCTCCTTGGAAACAAATCCAGCTCCAGACTCCTCCCTCAGGTTGTAATTCAGAAGAACTGGAAGCTCTATGGCAGACGGTCTCCTCCACAAAAGGAGGCATAAAAACCTTACAGGCTATTTTCATCTTAAATTATTCAGCTTGGTCGAAGAGCAGTCATTCCAATGGAATGTAGGCTTGTACTCCAACAAGGGTTTACTGTTTCTAAAATAAATGTCATGGTAATACATCAGTGCTAGACCTTTACTACCTGCACATTCACATTCAACAGTCACTGTCCCAGTTTAACAAAATTACAAAAGGAGGACATTTGTTAAAAGAAGGAAGCTTAACAGCTACCCATCACGTTCTTTATCAGGACAGAACAATACAAAAATCCCACTCCTTTTGGAAACATCCATCCAATTAAAAGTACAAGTAAAAATTAAAAATTAAAGCAAGCCTCAAGTAACTGCTATTTGCCTGTTCTTTTGATCGTGCTTTTATAAAAAAAGGCATATTCTTGCTTTAAACAATGATACATAACTGTGAACTGAACCCAGCACTGAATTTCTTACAGCAACTGTAAGTTTTGTATCCTTAAAGTCCATAACCACAGGTATTTCTGAGCTGGAAAGAAACAGATTTAATCTCTGCTTTTGTTTTCCAGGATTTTACATACTTCTCTGAAAAGATAGCCTCTATTGAAAGTACCACATTAAGAGCCCTGGACATTTATCCACAGGAGAGGTTTGCGAGGTTAAAAACAAACTGAGATAGTTTTTCTCCTCTTGTACCAAGTAATGCACTTTATGAAACAAATGAATCAGATTAGAGATAGCAAACCATTGTACTTAAGCCAGGGAGCAAAAACGTTTCAAGTGGCACCCAAAAAACCTTATTCCACGTAAAATAAATGTATGTGATTGATGATAATGCTTCTGGTTGTTGTTTCTCTGATCTGTCCACTCACCAAATTATCCCTGACCACAGATATGAGCTTACTGAATTGACAAGAAACAGATTTTCTGATCACCACCAATGAAAATCCCTGGATTTCACAGGTCTGTGATCAAGATCACAAGACCTACTCCACTGAGGAATGCTCTTGGGCCTTCCCACAAGCAGCCATGATAGGAAATAAACAGTGGGAAAGTGAGATAAACACTCAAAACTCTTTTTTATTTTAAAATTTCATTTTCTCTTGCGCAAAGGAAACTTAATAGAGGGCAAAAGGAGAAAATAAGTCTCCTTAACTCTGTGACAACTCTCTCCCTCCAGCAGAATCACATCTTTGTAGTGGCATTTGAAGCACTGTTGGAAGGAAGGAGCAGATGGGAACCTGCCTCTACAGCAAGAACCTCACAGCAGAGAACAACCCCACACACCACCTACCACCCTGCAAGATTCTGCTTTTGGAGGATAATTAAAAAACAAGCAAACCACAAAAGCATTTGACACATTAAACTGGGCTTCATTACAGTTTAGATACCACAATACCTCAAAAATTGAAATAAATGCAGAAAAGGTAAAACCTCAGCATTCGAAAGGATCTAAGGTCACAAAGTGTTTTCATGCATATATAACACTTCCACAGAACTCTAACATTACAGACACTTATTCTTTAAAAAGTTACAACCTTTGGGTTTTTCCCATAGATGAACTGAAGAACAATATTGTAAAAATACAAGCAGCAGGTGACCACCAGGAGGGAGAGGATGGACAAATGGACTTTCTGAGGGGAAAAAAGGGACTCTTCAGAGCTCCGTTTTCCCACACTATGGGGAATATTCCTAACAGTATTTTTTTCCCTAAGTCATGTACACATTTATATTTAAACATTTTAAACATGTAAATACACACATCTTACAATTAAACACATTCATTTTTTATTATTTTTTTAAAACATGCAAAATGTTTTTTAATGTCACTTTTATCCCAGCTGTCATTCCTGCCTTGAGGTGTCACACAGGTTGGTACCACTTAAAGCTTCTGAATTTACTCAAAATATACAACAGGTCAATATTCTTTTAAAATAAACCACAAAACTTCTAGTGTTTTTGCCTCCAGATTTTTACCTCCCATTTTTTAAGTTAACAACCTAAAAATGGCACAAGAATGCTAAAAACAGACTTACTCGGACATCTGTAGCATCTCCATGCCGGATAATGCTGGCCCACGTGGTCGGTTCATTGCTGGTTTCAAAGTAGTGGAAAACCTTTAGGACTCGTTCCATGGCCCCCGGGGAACGCTCCATCCCAGTACTGAGGTGAGTCTTTGCACCTGAACTCGGGGTGTGATTTAAGTTTGGGTCAAGGTAAGCTGCTGCCATGGTTTTGCTAGATGCTAGGTATCTGTCATATTCTAGGGAAAGGGAAACAAGAAAGAAATTAATCGTAGTTATACGTGAATCTTATTCTGCTTCATACGAGGCATGTACTGGAAAACCATGAAGATTCACTTCCTTTTTGCAAGGCAACTGAAAAAATTACATATCTACAAGAATAAAAGCCTACCCAGCTGATTATCAGAGAGACTGCAAGCCTCCTGGAGCAAGTGACCTGAACTTGAACACCACCATCATTTACAGAATGGTATCTTTCGCAAAACCTCTTCCGTTTGTTTCTCAATGACTTAACCCAGGGTCCCAGAAAAAACGTTCAAGATCAAACAACAGCCTTCAGTTTGAACAGGAGTTTCCATCCCTAAAATCTGCCAAGTCTGGTCTTACAACTCTAAAGAGGCATAAGGAAAACCCGGCACTGAACTGGAGGTTCTCCACTAAGAAGCCACACACCAGCACCAGGGTCTCCTGTTCCAAGGCTAAAACACTGAAAACTTCACTCATTTTATGCTATTTTGGGAACCAGTGGGACACAAAACCATCCAGATCTAAGTTCATTATTCAGTGAGGAACCATTAAGAACACAGCTATCCCTCCTCTCAACAATTCCTGAACAAGTGACTAAGTTTTATCTTCCACCAGCCTGATTTCAAAATCTGGTGGCAAAAGGCACAGATCATGTTATGAAGTCTGCATGTCGAAGGAGAGAGAAGAAAATTGCCTCTTGGCTACTGCTCCTAATTAGTCAGCCACAAGCAGATGGCGTCTGCAAAATCAATGCAATCCAAGAGAGAAAGAGCAAAGAGTACCTCTTCCCTGCCTGCCAGTCTAGAGCATCATTCCAGTCTGCTGGCTGAAGAGAGCAAAGGACAGCAGGGCTTTGCTCCAGGGCTTGGACAAGTGCACAGAGCTTTCCATACCTCCTCCTCCTCCTCAGAGCGAGCAGCCAGCGGGGAGGCAGTTTTGAAAATGTGGAGAAGCTAAAAATAAATTCAACTCGATCTTTTTGGCATAGTGCTCTGAACGCCTTCCTGGTAGTAAACTGAACGCCTGAGCCCTGGCTTACTTCACTGAGAGGCGCAAGAGAGATCCTTGCTTCCAGCTGAGCTCCCGTAATGCCTGGCTGCCCCTCAGAGCTTCAGCCACCGCCTTGCCACCCGCCACGGTGCTCTGCTGACCTCCCCAAAAACTGGCTCAGGAAACTACCAGGGGGGAAAAAACCCAAAACATAAAAACAGGTGATTTGATTTTCAAGGCTGGCTTAATTTCATACCACGGCTGCCTGAAGCTGCCAAACAGGAAGAGAAGCAGAAGCAGTCGGCAGTCAGGGTGAGCGAGAGCATCTCCCCCCCAGCAGCAGCTGGTCATCACACCAGCCACGTCAAAACACACCATGAGCTCAGCTAACAGGAATTAGCACCGGCAATATCAAGGCTTGAAATCTTCAGACTGTAGATAACAACATTTGCAAGGCTAAAACCCGACTGGAAGTCTTAAGCATCTATCTAATTCAGACCCACCAGATAAAGAAGAAACAACAGCCCATCTGGGCAGGATGTCCTTACTTCTTGAATAAATGGTTGGATTGCATTCAACCAACAGAACTGTAAGAACTTAACACCCACGGACAAAAGGCCTGCCCTCAGGGAAGATGGTAAGAGAAGCCAAGGAGACACTTTTCCCAAACTCTCCCCCAGTGTCTGACCCTTGAGGGACTTTCCCCACCTCCCAGAATTTCAGATCTGTGTGAAAACTCAAGAAACCACTACATCTTTATTGTTCCTCTTTTCTGGCCATCAATACAAATGTATTAAGCCAACCTTTCACCCACATTAAAGCCTCTCCTCCTCTTCACCTCTCAGGAACAGATATAGATCTGAAAATGCCGGGAGCCCCTCAGCAACTCTTTGACTTCTCCTCACCAAAGGAGCCTGCGAGCTGTTTTCACACAAACATTGACTTTAAAGCTGAAACAGGCACAAAAATCTCCCCTCTGGCAAACTAACACCAAGCCGACAAGACTGTGCAAGCCGCAAACTGCAGGGCTCCTCTCCTGTAAGGTTAAAATAGCCATTGCTAAACCCCAAAGGTCCGCAGGGTGGGGAGTTTCACCAGGACACATTCAGGCAGACAGAGCCCTTCAACAGTCTAACTGCTAGGAATGAAATTGCAGTTTTCAGGCTCAGACAAGGCCACTGACTTTGTGCAGGATGTTCTGCCTCCTTCATAACAACCCACCCTACCTCAAGGTCACTGGTGAAACTGCTGAGCTTTATTTAAAGTTTACATAAGCCAACAGCAGGGATAAGTGAAGCAAAATGAGTAATCTTTTCATAGAGGACAACCAAAAGCATGCTTGCTTTTCTATTAATTCACTACACTTCATCCACTTAATACACACATTCATAGGTTTTATGTGGCTGAAAAATAGGGAGAAAAGCTACGGGAAAACACCAAACCAAGCATTTAGATGTCTGGCCACAGGCTTAAATATGGACAATCTACATCCCTTGGAAGCAGCAAACAGAAGAGCAATTCAAGACTCCAGTACCTACACACTGAAGTGCTCTTACAAGGTGTAATTTCAATAGGCAGGCAAAACGCTATTATAATTTTTCTATATTCATCGAAATGTGGAATTAGACATCAGACTGACTGGGTATGGGGTCAGTTTTCACAAGGTTGTATTTCACAGAGATTTTTAAAACCTCTATTTTTAAGGTTAAACAACCCCCTCCACAAAATTAGAATAGCAGTTTTCCTTCAGAATTTGATCATCGCTGGGTTCCTTGTAACTTCTTTTACAAAGCCCAATGCTTACTTTATGAAACACCAAAATAGCAATAAATCTGATAGCTCCAGGTATAGAAACACATGCCATATCTCCGGTTATGGACCTATTAACATCCCCATTAAAACCAGCCCCTGGGTTTGAGCTTGTAATGTGACTGTAAAACTCTGCCCCAGGCCAAAACTTTGTAAAACACAGCTGCTGTTAAATAACTATTTTACAAGAGCTGCCAGGTTGTTTTACAATACAAAGCAAGCTCAGATAACAACACCACGGTGCTTATTCGGGCTGTTCTAAATTCAAACCAGACTGGTGTGTAATGCTGCCATTACACATCTCAGTTCAAATGAGCAGCTTTAGTCCTCTTGGTATTAAACAGACAAGCAGTGTGTGCTGCCATGGGCCAGAAACAAGCGACAGTCAGCTAAAAGAAGGCAGATTTGGATTAGACGTAAATCAGAAATTCTGGACAGGACAACCCAGTCTAGTGGAAGGAGTCCTTGCCCATGGCAGGGAAGTTGGAACTAGATGATATTCAAGGTCTCTCCCAACCCAAACCATTCCATGATTCTATGACTTAATTCTACTGTATTTTATTGGATATTGTGGTAAAAAAGGCTAATGGTCTAAAGTCAAGCATGGTCAAACTTTGTATGCAAGGCTCTGTGCCAGCATCCCTTTGAGCTTCCAAGGGGAAAGACTATTGCTCTCCCAGTGCTTGCACTTCAGAGAAATCACACGGTATTTCTCAGTAATGTCAAGGATTATTCCAAGTTTGGGGAAGGAGCGAAGCAAGGCAGCCCTGGCCCGGTGATACGGAGCGAGTCTGCTGAGATGCTTCAGCTGCTACCAGACTACAACACAAGATGTATAATTTTTCAGATGGATTTTCTGTACTGTGGTGGGAGATTTAGGCAAGTTGAATCTTTCTAGAAGTCATTCCCTCTCAATGTGACTCCTCCTGACACATCCCCACATTTGCTGAAGTCAGTGTTACGACTTCCAGTAGCACAATCAAAGTTCGAAGTCACGTTTCACTACCAGCTTCAAGTACTCAGAAATTAAATCATTTTCACTAATGAGACAGTCAAAAGTCATTAAAAAATATTTAAATCAATTAACTGCAAATTGGTTAATAAAGTGATAGTAGAGACATCTCATAAGGGAAATGGTTTCAACGTAAATAATGTCTTCAACACCAGCAGTTTGATAATACAATAGAAATAATTTAAAAAATATACAACACTCTCTCTTATTTGTGTTGGCTGATGGCCAACAATGCAGCACTAACAAGTTCATGTTACAAGGAACCAAGCTGTAATTATTCACACTGTGACTGCATGTTGTCCTTTGTAGATATCACAAAATCTTATTATGGCTTAACCTCCACATTCTGATCCCCATCTTAGGCTTGAAGGCACTTGACATCTATGAGCTAAAGCCCCTTCCAGGTGGCATTTCTGCAAAGTAACTTGGTCCATCTCAATCCAAACCTATACAAATCCGCAAGAATCCATAAAATCTATTATAAAAGTTAAGAAGGTATAAAAGTACAATGAAAATTCAGAGTTCATTTCGTTCTCTGGTCCTGGTGTAATAATCCTTCTGCAAGACCTAAAATACTTTCAAATATTACAATTATTAAAATAAATAAAAGTCTTTAGATTGCTTGTACCTTTGACAAACAACGCTGCTTTACTGGACAGACTGACTGGAAAGCAGCTTTCCAGAGGACTTGGAGGTCTTGATGGACAACAAGCCAACCACGAGCCAGCAATGTGTCCAGCAAACCACCAGGCTTCTGTGCTTTGTTACCATCAGGCTGAGGTGATTCTTTCCTTTACCCAGCACTGGTGGGATTGATGTACCGAGTGCTGGGCTCTCCAGTACAAGAGAGACAAGGACATAATGGAGAAAGTCCAAAGAAGGACCACAAAGACAATTCAGGAATTTGAGCATCTCTCACACAAGGAGAGGCTCAGAGAGCTGGGATGGCTTGGCCTGGAGAAGAAAAGCTCAGGGGGATCTTCCCGATGTGTATGAATACCAGTAAATATGGAGCCAGAGTGTTCCCAGTGATGCCCAGTGAGGACATGAAGCAATGGCCCTGAAGGGACAAACAGGAATTCCCATTTTAAAAATTAAGAGAAAGTTTTTGCACTACGCAGGTGGCTGAACACTGGAACAGGTTGCCCAGAGGTTGTGGAATCTCCACCTGTGGATATTCAAATCACACCTGGACACAGTCCTGAGCAATCTGCTGTAGCTGACCCTGGTCTGAGCAGAGGCATTGGACAGACCTCCACAGGTGCCTTGCAACCTCTGAAATTTTGTTATTTGGCGATAAAAACTAAATTAAGAATTTATTTCACACTCTAAAACCATAAATTACCCATAATACATCTCACATCAGAGAGTAAACATGTTGTGCATTTCAAGCTCAATCCATTTTCACAGCTCATATTAAATCCTGCTGTAACTCACCTTGCCAATATTAACTTGACTATCTCAACCTCACAGACAGGAAAGGCGTTAAATACAATTTTAACTACAGTCCCCATGACAAAGCTTGTATTTTTGGGGCCTGTGTTGAGAGTCAGCACATTGCTGACTTTTGGTATTCCATCGCCTGATACAAACACAACCATGCCACAGGAAAGAAGCAGCAAATGCACCAGGTGTGCAACAAGTTCTTTGAACATTTCCTTGATGTCAACATCTTGTTACACATTTAAGGATGAAACTTTGAGAAAACCATTAGGTTTGTGATTTCAAATTAGGGACGAATGTGGAAAGAAAGGAGAAGGGCTATTTTTTTCCTCTTATCATCACTTTAGCCTTCAAAGACATTCAGTAATTTCAGCTATTTCCATAAGACACGTTGGAATGTCCCTGCTTGTTCCCTGCTGAGTTTATTTTTCTCGTACTTTTTCTTTCAGCTAATGCTGATGTTCAAAAGCAGAAGAAAAAAGGAGCAATCCTTTGTTCCACTTTACCCTGCCTTTCAGCTGTGTTCACTGTTTTTGGTTATATTCACTATGACTACATCCAAGAACACATTTATTTATCTTGCTGCCTCTTTTTAATCCTCTCCTGGTCACTGCTTTCTCCCCACTCCTCCAGATATATGCATTTTCAAGTGTAACAGTTGTAGCCAAAAGCATTTATCAAGGCTCTCAGGTCAAAGCATAAAGCCAGACACATTAAAACAATTTTAAAATCAAGTTCTTAGTATCTACTTTAGCCTAAATCGTCTCAGTAAGTACTTCACTATATCAGTATGAAATGGAAAAACAGTACTGGCAATTCCATTTTTTTCCTCCCTCAGGGAATATTGCTGAACAGTTACTAAATCTATGTCTCAATACAGTTCAAAGATAATACAGACCAAAGTCAAAACAAGTTTAGCAATACAAATTGCCAATATGGGAACATTTATTTCAATTATAACAATGTTTTAGTAGATTAAATGTTCAGGGGACCATGAAGGAGGAATTCAGAGACAGAGTGAACTACCAGACCCACATGAAGTGAAGCAATATGGCAATCCTGGGCTTGTAAATGTAAGACGAGTGTAACTCACTAAAAATCAATAGTTAATAAAAATATAAATAAATAAGTATATCACCTAAATTAAATGAAACAAGGGCATATTCCCTGTACAGCTGCTATGGACAAAGGCTGCTTAAGAACTTGGAGTGGATTTTGCTGAGTGCCAGAGAAGCAGTAGCTGGTACTTGCGTAGCTGCACCTTGGGATGAAGGGACTGAGAAAGTTTCAGGGGACTGAAATAGTTTAACCAATGGTTAAACTACTGTCCTGTCCAGCAGCAATTTTTCAAATGTCCCAAGATGTCTTGTACTTGTCCACCCTGCATTCAAAACACCACCCATCCTTTTCACTAAAAATCCAAAGGATTAAGTCCTAATGTACCTTTAAACACCCAGTTTAACCCAATTTTATTGTAACATTACATAATCTGTGCTACCAGCAATTCCCTTTGGAGTTGACACCATTTTCTATTTTTAATATTAAAAAATTAAATAGTGAGGAAACATCAGTTATGTTGGGAATACAAGAAAATCAATGTCTGTACAAGCTTTAATTAGAACACAGTATCCAGTTAGATACTTGTCTAATTTCTCAACAGCACTCTGAACTTTCACTGTGGTCCCTTGGCACCACTGAAATTCAAATAAACACTAATCTCCCCTTCAATTTTCTGTTGCTTGCTTCTAGCAAGCTCTAGAGAGTTAGAGGGGTGCAGTTTTCTTTCTAAAGTCACCACAGAAATGAGCAAGTAACAACTGTGCAATTTTAAAATAAAGATTAAAATTAATTTCTGTATATTTTGAAGCTGCACTGTTTATTGGCAGCAGCCCTTCCTATGAACATTGAAATGAGACTGAAGTAAGCTGTATGAATTCAAATAATCTTTCCTAACACTCCTTACTGAAATACTGCTCCAAGGAGAGCCCACATAGCCCAAGCTCTTCTTCTAAACAGCTTTAGAAGCAAATACAAGCAGGAAGAGTTTGTCTTTCTAAAATATTAAAAACTAATAAGAATTGGTGATGATGCAAGTGTGCCTCTCTGCAATGAAAAACTAGAAGTGCCTGAAGCTGCTGAGGAGAGCAGTGAAGTACCCTGGCTATGCACTATCAAGGCTTGACACATTTGGCTTTGGCCACCATTTGATTTTACCCTGGCTTTCCTAGTTTTGTATTACTGAATGACACCATCCCAGTCTATAATTCAAAATGTTCCAACTATCTTTTAATTTTTAACTCTCTTAAATAATTTTAACCATCAGATAAAAGGCAGTTAAGTGCTCAAGAGGGACAGCATGACAACAGCCTGGCTGCTTTGTTGCATGACAATGGTCTATTACAAAATTCAATGACCTGTAGGAAGTTTTCCTTAGGCCTATTCTGGGCTCAGGTGTTTTCCAAAGCCAGTAACTACAACCTCTGGCACACAGGTAGAAATGAAGAATAAAGTGATTCTTTACTCTGTACTCTACCTAAGTCAAGCTAGAAGCAGATAAACATACATTGTATGGACCATTTCAAGATTTTTATTAAGAATAACAACAAAAACCAACAAAACATAATAAAGCCTTAAAAAAACAATTTAAAACACTTCATCACTCCAAATAGATCATCAGGGCCCTCTTCAGACTTCTGGAGTCAGCACCAATGATTCCATACCGCCTTGTATCAGAACAGGATTTATAAATTCCCTACCAGGGCTTTCATCCCAGGTGGATGCTCCTGACGTGCTGTCTAGGGCTGAATCTAACCCCAGGACTCACCACCTCACTGCAGCTGGAACTCTCCCTTGGACATGGTCCCTTGTCCCCACACTCTCCCCACAAAAATAGGGACTTCTGTACTGTGCACTGCATGTCTAATGGGAAAGGCATTCACTAGTTTTGCTCTTTTTAATCCCAATGAAGTTGTGAGGTTTCTTGTGGGGTTTTCCAGTGAATGCTTCATTAAGTCTCTGAATTGAACCATCAACACTGAAAAGCTCTAAAAATTGGCATCATCCAAGAAAACACCCTTGTCCTCCACCCAAAGCATTTTTCAGTCTTTTACCTTCAATCTACTAACACAGGGCTACTGAACCTTCCTTGAGTTTAGAGTGATTAAAGCATGTTTAATATACTACAGGTCCTGAAGTTCAACATTTACACTGCACTGAGAAATAAGGAATTCACAATTTTAAGGGAAAGCTCTCACTTAAATGAGATGATTACAATATAAAGTGGATTCACTGTGTGTTTTGGGGGTTTCCTCAACATGCAGTAAACAGAGACAGGAGTCAGACAACAGCTTACCAAAGAAGTGATGTTAGAAAATGTATTTTCTTTTTTTTTCTAGAACAATCTGCAACATGTATGTTGCATCGGCTAAAAATTTTGCTTTGCCTGAGACACAAACCATCAGAAAGGTTAAAACTTCTGAGCTGAATAAGGTAACAGCTGCAATTACACCATTCTACTTCCAACTGAGTCACTACTTCCTGAAGTTTTTAAACCAGGGGAAGAAAGCTATTCCAACTTGTATTAACCAGTCAAAACACATTTATTTTAGGGCTTCCTTCAAGAAAGTTCTATGAAAGTAAAATTTAATATTTAAAAGGATAAAATATTGATCTGTGATAAAAAAATTAATTGGAACCTGGAAGAGGTGGGTTCAATCCCTACAGTAAGTTTCAGTACAATTAAGCTTCATCTGTTTTGCCACTTCCAATTGTGGAAGGAATTATGCAGGAACTCCACAAGAATAATCAATCATGGTACATGTGGCACTATTTTCATCTCCTCTCCAACCTCCCCTGACAGGAGACATCCTGGGTCAAAACCTCATCATGCTTGGCAACACACAAGCCATAAATACAACCCAGCCTGTGCCAAAACCAGCGTCAGCCTCTTCCATTAAAGCAACTTGTTTGGGTCGTTCCATCTAGTCCATCTCATTCCACCTGAGATAACCCTGAGATATTTATTCATTAGTGGCAGTTATATAATTTCAAACAACAGGAAATGGGGTCAGAAATATCAGAAATACCCAATTCAACTGTTACAGCTTTCAAAAACAGGAGTAAAATCGAGTCTTGGAGGGTTCTGTGACAGCCCATCTGCGGTGAATCAGCACAGACACCAGCACAGACCTACCAGTACTGAGGTCCCAAACCACTGGGGTGTGCAGCATGTACCCTCATCATGGGAGGGTATCAAAGGAGACAGGGGGTGACTGGTTGAACATCTTCATGGATGAGAAATTCAAGCAAACCTGAAGACATCAAGTCAGCAGGTTTCACTGCCCCCATAAGAATTTACTGCACCTTTTTAGAATATATTTGATCATGGACAGGCATTAAGGAGCTCAATAAGATGCAACTTACTTCATTGTGCATTTTTCTTCTATTCAATTATTTCCCTGGAAACAATAAATCAATTCCCACCATCACAGTGATGAAATATGCAATTTGTGTGCGACAATCTCACCATTTGCAGAAACAGCAGGTGGTAATAAATTAAGTCGGTGTTACACAAACAAGACACCTCCGTAAGCCAACACAGCTATCAATCCATCTTCTTTCAAGTCTCTATTAGAACATACAGGAATATTAGTTGGGGAGGGGGATGCACTTAAACACATGCAGTTTTAAAATGCTGAATTGACTTGGCCTGAGAATACAATCCAAAAGGATCTGGCAATTAAAACACCTTTGCACATGAGCTTCAGGAAGCAGTTTTTACATCTTTGCAATCTGTGCTCTTAATGTGCTTGAATTTATTTTAAAATAAATACTTCATAGTAGCTAGAGAGAAAAAAGAAGAACAATCTCTTTCAGCAAGGACTATGTGGCCTTTAATATGTATAAAAGTATTTCTGCACAAAACCTGGATGTTGTTGAGGCAATACACCTTCCACACTACAAACATGCAGCAAGTATTTCACAGGTCAGAGGGACCTAGAATCAAATTCCTACACAAACAACAGTAGCTAGCATTAGGAAAAACTGTACAAACAGATGAAACTATTAAGTATTCCAACCAAAGAATACAGTATTTCATCACATTACTAATTTTAGCCTGAAATAGGGTCTTTGGGATCTTTGTGACTTGGAAAAGGTTCTGTCAGTGCTTACTAGAGGCAAGGGGTGGGTGTTTGGTATCTTCAGCATCACACAACCCCTTGCCAATAGACAATTATGGATTAAGTTTTTTCTATTTTAGCCTCAAGGTGCAACAGAAAAGTCAATGGAATTTCCAGAACATCTTGTGCACTGTCCAAAAGTCTAGAAAAGTGCAACTAAAATAATGAAGGGGCAGAGCAGGAGCCTTGTGAAGGGAACCTAAAAAAGGCAGGACTCCAGACAAGAGCTTGATCAGTATTTACAAAATCCACAAGGATGGATAAACTGATATTAAAAGATTCTCTAAAAGTCTCTAATGCAGTGGATACTGAAGAAACATAAGGACAGACTGCAGTCTTGCTCACACAGTCTTCTGAGAGAGTCACAAGTAGGAGATGCTGTCCAAGAGACTGGATCACTGATGGGATAATTTTTTTACATTAAGAACATCCATAAAAGCTTAACTTTTTGCTTCTGTTGTTGAAGCTGAAATACAGAATCCTGGAATGGTTTGGGTTGGAAGGGACCTTCAAGATTATCCAGTTCCACCCCCCCGCCATGGAACCTTCTACTAGACCAGGTTGCTCCAAGCCCCATCCAGCCTGGCCTTGAACACTTCCAGGGATGGGACACTCATAACCTCTCTGGGCAACCTGTGCCAGGGCCTCACCACCCTCACAGTAAAGAATTTCTTCCTAATACCTAATCTAAAGTGCCTGTCCTTCATCTTAAGGTGATTCCCCCGAGTTCTGTCACTACAGGCTCTTGTCCCAAGTCCCTCTCCACCTCTCTTGGAGCCCCTCTAGGCACTGCAAGGGGCTCCTAGGTCTCTTTGGAACCTTTTCTTCTCCAGGCTGGACATTCCCAACTCTCCCAGCCTGTCTCCATAGCCAAGGTGCTCCAGCCCCATGATCAACTTAGTGGCCTCCTCTGGACTTGTTCCAAAGGTCAAATATAACCCTTAGGGCTTCCAAAAAGTTCAGATGAAAATACAGATACACCAGCTTTGGCAGCTTTCTCATAGACTACATTTATCAAGTCAATAGCTGCCAGTGCAAGATGATGATTTCCAGGCTTGGAAAAGCCTGACATCAAGTCAGAAAACTAAAAGAAGTCAAGTAACATTTTTATTATAGAAAAAAATCAGAAAAATAAACAACCCTATAAAAAAAGCCCATCTGTGAACACATCCAAAAACCTACACTGTATATTCTAATCCTTAAAAGGATTCATATAAGTATGTTTAAAAAAGCCCTAAGAAAATTAAAGATGTCCCATCACTCATGCAATATTTTCCAAGTTTTTAAAAAAATATAAAATATTCTCTTGCACACAGTTTAAGTTCTCATGTATAGTTTGATGTCCAAATACCAATAAAGGAATTTGTCTGGTTTCTCAGACATGCCTCAGTAAGAAGTTACAAAACTGATATATGATTATTTCTGAAGAGTGTATTTGTACAGAGGTTTGAGCTAATTTTTTAAAGGCAAGTAAGTTGTCACCACAGGCTGCTTCACCAACTTAGTAATTTGTCCTTGCTGCTGCCAAAGCTGCAGAACTTGCTACCCTTTTCCTCCCTGCCAAGGGTTTCTTCATCCACTTTTCCCAACCATGGAGCCCTTGCTTCCCTCTGAGTCCTCCTGCTGTTGCTTAAATGATTTTTGCGTTGCTTTTACACATTAAGACAGAATAAATCAGTCCAGGCTTCTTTTTTTCTGGTTTTGGTGGGGGTTCACAGTCCAAAACCGATGTATCTGAGCCTCAAATATTAAACTATTAAATAACATTTACTGATTTTCAATACCTGCTCAAGAGGGAGGTGAAGAGGAGAGACCCAGGGGGGGGGGGGGCAGAGAACAGGTATGAGAGGAGAGAAACTATTCCACTGCAATAATTAAAGGCAAAAATAATTTGGTTAAAATCCCAGTATTGAAAATTTGAATGTCATTTTCAACTTCAAACTTCTTTTTTTCCTCTTTATTTAAAGACATGTATCAACTATTATCTGGTACCCAGACAAGTTTGCCCAACTAAATGAACAGATGTCAATAAAAAAACCCAAGAATCTTTAACACAGGCAGAAGTTGATGGAATTCTCCAGGAACAGAATAGACAAGTAAGGCTTGTTTGCATCTGATACAAGGAACCTGATGAACACCTGTAATTTGCACCAAAATCAACGAAACGGCTGATCACTGACTATCATAGCACCATCTACAGGTGCCAGGCACTGGAATTTAAAGAGGTGATAGTAACTTTTAACAGGTAATGTGGCGTTTCTTTTTGGCCAGAGACCATTAGAACACATGCTGGAACAAGTAACTACAATGAAGTGTAAAGGAAAAGGTTAATTTGAGCTATGCCTGGCGCAGTTAACGGCAGCATAAGCACAACTAACCTCTAATTATTTCCCATTATTTTGCAAATATCGAAGTACGGTCTTTAAAGACGCTCAGCATTTGTCAGAAACATGATTTCATTACATTTTAATCAGCTGCAGAATATTTCACTGAGCAAGTGAGTTTCATGGCTGACAGGAATTCGACGAGAAAAGCTCACTTAAAACACAGACATGTTCTTCTGTCAAAGACAACACCACTCAGAGGAAAATCAGACATTAAGAGTTAATATGATTTGCTCCGAAGAAATGAGCTGCAAATGATTTTCACACTCCAGAAGGAAATTAGTTTTCCCACTTTGAGAGGTGAACAGAAGAATCCTTTACTAATACAAAGAAGGGTACAGAGCAGCATACTTGATGAGACTTCATGGTTTACTCTACCCCTTCAGGCAAAATAAATATATATATTTTTAAATTTAAATAAAGATCAAGACCCTAAACAAACACCCCCAAGCCACTACATTCCACTTGCTGCAATGCTACGCATTTAAAAAGTTTTAAGAAAGAGCAAATTCTGATTCATTAATGGGCAACACTAATTCCTCATTTAAGATGTCAGAGACAGAAAACATCCCTGTTCCACCCTTCTTAGTGGAAAAAGTATTTTTCACAGCAAGAACTTGAGCTGCATAGACTGTGACACTTCGAGCAGAAGTGAGATAGGCACAGAAAGGGTGATGCCGTAAGAAATAAAACCCCTCCAGGACCAGATCCGGACAGTTTCTCCACTGCAGAAGGGGCAGCACAGCCCACCCCCATTTCCCCATTCATTTTAACGATCCTCTACCACGCTCAAGGTCAGAAAGCTCCATTTCTTTCAAGAATTCTTCATTAGATTTGAGATTTCTGCACCCAACTAGAACTGTGGAAGACTTTTCTCAACACCAATCCATGCTCAATTTTTTTTTTTAATTTTTTTTTTTTTAACTAGACAACTCAAGATTAATCATTGTTTTAATTAATTAAAAGAAACTCAAACCATGAAGATTTTGGAGACTTAGACAACAATACCAAAACTAAATGCAACCCTGGTTCAGTTTCTATTTACTTCACTTTTATGATACACAAAGTAATTTATGAAAAACATCTCTTATCCATCTTCCCTTGTCTACAGCAATTCAGTCATTGTAATAGCATTTAAAAGGACAGGACCTGAAAAAATTTAAACTATTTTACTGGTGTGTCTGTCTTCATTGTTAAGTTTTGTCACCTGCAAAATCTGATATTCAAAAGAACAACCTAAAATCAGAGTTGTTGCTTTTATAAACGGCACAAATGTCCAGAAAAAAAATGCTACTTTTGTCGTCATTTTCCAGATGCAAGACATAAATTTAAAATTGGATTTGTTCTTTCATAGTCTAATTTAAAAAAGACAATATATTGCTGTACAGCATATATTAAACTTACAGATTGATCTTGATGTTTTAAAAGGCACTTAGCAAAGGTGTATACCAATATAAGGTATTTACAGAGAAATTATTTTGGATGGAATTTGTCAATTCTTATAGGACATCTTGCAGGAGAAGCTTAAATTCCTTGTTTGTTTGTTTCAATGCAACAAAATTAAGATTAAAGAGAGATAACAAATTATGCTGGGACTATGCCTATGAACATGTTGTTTTGACAGAAATCTCTGAACTTATAAATCAAGTTATTATAACATTTATATAATCTTCTCTTACACGCTAAACAAAACAGTTCACAGTCATAAAACAAACAGCACCTCTGTGGCCTGAAAGGAAGGAGAAAAAAAGAAACACACAAAGAAGTAATAATTAAAGCAAAAAATAATAGTCCATCTAAAAATTCAGTGCCAAATTACACTGTACCCCCAATGTCAAAGAAAACACAGGCCATAATTAACAAATCAACAACCTAAAGTGTTCAAGGTCCACCTTTCTTCTTCAGTAGGGCCTTAATTCTGCAAAGCAATGCCCATCCTTATGGATTCCCAGCAGGTTGGAATACACAAGTGTGTTAATGGATGGGTGTCCAGTGCTGGAATACCTGAGTGCACATGGATGAAGAAGGAGGAAGCATTCAGCACCTGAAAGGACCCGGCCCTATAAAAACTGCCCAGTCAGTCACAAAGGACACATTTTATGAGCAACTTTATTGCAGTGCAGGAGGCTGTCCTTGTGAGCAGACAAGGGCACAGCTCACGTCCTGCCTACTGCCTGATCTGAGAAATACTTTTCCTAGTTGAGAAAAGAAGTCGACCAGCACATTTTTATTTCCATTTACAAGGAAACTGGAGCAACGTTAATAATGTGAGTTCAGAATGGATATACAGAGCAAGGAAAGTCCTAATAAGAGAAGGAAAAATATTCACGAGTTTTATGGTAATAACCTACAAAAGTTATAGATTAACTACTGCTTTGTATGATTATTCTAGGGCTGAAGAATCAAGAGTACCACGGACGGAAACAAAACTGAAATTCATGATAATACCCACATTAGGGAAAGAGAATGGTTCCCACTTCCCAATATGTAACATTATTCCAAAAAATTGCAACCTCTTGTTTATGTTGCTACCACTGAACAGGAAAATACTGATGGGATCGAGGCATCAGTGACTGATTCATAAAATAAAATTATTATTCTTGGCAGACACGAAAAACCATTTCAAGTTGAGGTTTGGTGTTCTCCGTCTTGTTTTGATGACTCCAAATACTGTGCTCATAACTACACTTCCCTGAATTTCCCAATACCATGCTAAGGAAAGGCAGAAGATTTGTGACTGCAAGTTTCAAAGCTGCCTTCATTTCTCATTCTCCTGAAGATGCACAAGACATTGCAGCCACAGAAGTAACCAGAGACATCTGAATGTAAAAATCCTTCCGCCAGTAATTTTGACCTCTGTGTACTTATAAATACAGACCCAAGTATGAGCCCATCTTGCCAGTTTCAAATACAAGAGATTTGACCCCATTTTGATGAATTTTTTCTTGTTCCTGAGATATTTACACCCAAAACCTCCCACCTTGGTTTATTTTACATTGGCTTGACATTAAAAAACCAAACTGGAGATAAATCTGGATTAAACAGAAGTGACTGGTTGCCATTGCTTTTTTGTACTGGATAAACATTAAGTGTGTTTTAACTTGCCTGGCTTTTCCTACAGGATGAAACAGGAATTTTAAACATGACCTTGCTGCGTATCCAGGAGTATCCAGGGTGTGCTTGTTACTGATTTCAGATAATTTTTAATTCCAGCTCGTTCTTACTCCCATCTCCAACAGCCACTGCTCCCTCCCAGACCAGACACAGAAAAAGCACAACTATTTTCCCTTCAAATTTTAGGGATGAGCAACTTCAGAGATTCGAGACTGATTTCAGCATGAGTAATAAAGACTTGGATAATTCTGAGCGGAAGATGACTTGAAGGAGGGTTTATCACAGAAATTATTTGACCGCCACAACAAGTGCTCCTGTTCCTACTGCAAGACCTTGGTTTTCATCAGTGCGGGACACTGTACTTAAACTGCACAAATGTATCCCAGCCAGAGCTGGGAAGAGAAGTGAGATGTGGCAGATAACAGCATTATTCCAAATGCGTTTTTACTGCACCTCCGGACTGACAAAAGATATTTAAATTATATTAAATGTGCAGATTTGGTACTTCAAACATGAAGTCCAACACTACTGGTCAATGCAGGTCACACAGCTTGTTCCAGGAAAACTAAATTAGTGCACCCGAAACCACCAAAAAGTTTGTTCAGTATCACATAAAACCAGAACCTATACAACCACCAAAATTACTCTGAAAAGAAGACAAGTAATGGGTATTTTCCTACTGAAGAACTGATGATGCCTTGCATCCATATATTCAGTTTATATATCCTATGTCTATAAAACAGTATCCGTAGTATGTAATATACTTTATATTTTGTATTATATACTCTATGAAATACTACGTGTTATCTATTTAAAAAATATAAAAGTTAAAGCAAAAGATTGAAGGGGCAAATCTTTCATTTCAAGGACAGAACAGGAACAAGGAAGAAATTCTCTACAGTGAGGGTGATGAGACCCCAGCACAGGTTGCCCAGAGAAGCTGTGGTTGCCCCATCCCTGGAAGTGTTCAAGGCCAGGTTGGATGGGGCTTGGAACAACCTGGGATAGTGGAAGGTGTCCCTGCCCATGGCTGAGGGTGTTTGAATGAAATGATCTTTGAGATTCCAACCCAAACCATTCTGGGTTTCTATGACATCCTCCCAACTCTGTGTAAGAAAACCCCAGGCATTAAGTCCTCACAATTATAAGCAGAACAAAATCCCTTTAATTTTAGGTTCAGAACACATGCAGAAAAGCCCACCTTCTACTAAATCTGGTTAGTTGATAGAACATTAACTTACTGACCTGACAGGCACCACACCACTACGTGCCCATCTCACCTCCGTGCCAGAGGACACCGACTGAACATCTTGGGGCACAAATCCTAATTTCTTTGCTGCTCGTGTGATAAACATGACACAGGAATTAGCTCTGTACTGGGAACAGATACACAGCTCCCTGTCACCTGAGCAGTGCCTTTTCCCTCTGGGAAGGGGCTGGGATGGTTATCTGCACCACACACATGCTCCTATTTGACAGGTACAGCTACATACAACCATAAATCTGGTTTTAATTCTGCCAGGATGAGTCAAGATTGCTGCAATCACACACCTGAATGGACAAAAAGCTGCTTCTCAAGTCCTTGGCAATGCAATTTGTTGCATGGGAATCATTTGTTAGGATCAAATTGAAAAGGTTGCTCTACTCTAAAGTATCTTTGTTGCAATTCTTCAGATTATCTTGACCAACCATCCTGACACAGACTAGACAAAACCTCCTTTGAGCTGAATACACTGAGATTTCAGGAACATGATTCCTACTATCTCCCCATACCAGCAAGAACAGATCGCTGCTGACTTGCAAACATTTAGTAGAAAGCCTATGAGAAGAGTTTAAATCTTAGTGCCACATATCTTCCAAAATCAGCTAAGAAGCTGCAGGAACACACCCAGTTCCTTCCCACTCTCCTTCCCAGGAATAAAGATTTCACAGGACCACAGACCATTACTCACCCTGCGATCACTTACGATGAAAATGTTCCTTGCTTCCATGACCTTTATATGGATGTTAAAGGAGAAAACTCAACCAGTATGGGAATCCATGACCAAATACTAGCAATTAAGTAATTAATTTAGCTTCATCAAGAGGTATTGTTCAAGTGAGGAAAGTCTGGTTTTACTTTTAGTTCTACAGCACACCAAACTGAACTAAAAAGTTCAGCTTTCAGTCTCAAAATGCCACACTTCAGTCCTTACACTCATCCCCTGTTAATGTCTCCCTGTCCAGAGCATTACAGGTGCTCAGTTGCTGTGAGCAGCTGTCCCAAGTCACAGCAGAACTGAAGGTCACACTGATTTTACTCCTGTACTTATTCAAGATGAGGAGACTTAGGAAAAAGCTGTTTCTCCTTAGATATTTCCTCAGTAAAACAAGGGACAATACTTCATTTTCAGATTCCAATTTAAACAAAAAGACAGCACAAACCCCTAGTGCTTGCTGCTATGGATCTGCAACCATTGGCAGGAGAAACACTACTTCAGAAAGCAGTGATGGTGCTTGGGAAAGGATTAAGCAATCTCCCTTCTGGCAAAGTAACAAACCTTGATTATCAAACAAATAAATGAAAAAAGTGAGCTTGTTTACAGGCTATTTTCAATGAAATGACTCAGCAGGATTGAATACACACAGAAATGCTTTTCTTACTATCTATGTAAGCTACATTAAATATCAGAAGAGGCAAATCCAACCCTCTTTCCATATGCCAATAAATACAGCATCACCCAGTGCTGGGCAACCACCAGTTACCTCCATACCTCAGCAACCCCTCAATTACCTCCATACCTCAGCAACCTCTGCCCTTGACAACCTGTCAGGAAAAACTGGCACTCGCAGTTCTCAACAAGGATTCAACAGGAGATATTGCAGTGATCTCACTGATTTTGCATGACAATGAAATCTTCATTAATGCTACAATATTTTTCTAACTCCGATAATCAAATACATTTATGATGTCCTGTACTTAAGCTTCTTTTAATGTAACATTTACAAAGATATTTCCTTGTGTCTGGCTTTTGTTTGTTGTGCCAGGTTATAGAATGCAGCAGCTTGTACAGGCTTGCCTACTGCATTGTTATAGTGTATATTAATCTATAATGTCTCAAGTTTTTAATAATTACATGAAGAAATCCATATCAGGTCATAAATTTAGGAATACTAGTGAGGGTTTTTTTTTCCAGGTAATTAATAAAAAGTATGTACTCTTTGATGGCACATCAAAATTTTTACAAGACGTGAATTTGCAACTATTCTATTTCAGCAACGCTACAGCATGTGAAGGATTGAGACAAGCTAATACATTTCTTACAAATATAACACCAATCACAAAAGCTAATTTCAGTACCATAGTTCTTTCAATAAAAGCTCTGCTGGAAGAGGAGTTGCCCAATGAATTGCATTTGCTAGAAACACAAAAACAGGTAAGAGATCATCTTTGGGATCTGCAGGTGCTAATTTTGCAATACTGCAACTGTTGCCAGGCTAACTGGGCAAGGAAAAGTATGCATATGTCTGTAGATGTATTTTACATACAGAAAATAAAGATATACACACACAATGGGACTTGTGATAAAAAAAATTCAAATATAAACTGAATAAGAAAGCTATTAGGGCTACAGACTCCTGGTTAACTTTTCTGCTTAATGCATCATTTCTAACAACGAAACATTCACTTGAGTGCCAACTTCCACACTTTTCTCTTAGGCCTTTTTTTCTAATGCTTCTTTAAAAAGATATTTAAAACATTTTGTTTTCCTTACTTAAGTTTTAGGTTTTTACCAAGCAGCTCAGGATTTCATTCCAAGCTGGTTCACTGGCTCATTACCAGGTGCTACAATCGATAAGATCATACATCTCCATTACCCAGGGAACGCCAAATGCTCCCCCAGTCCTTAAAACAATCACTTTCCTTTCTTGTAAAAATATGTCAAGCTCCATCTTCCATTCCAGTCATCTCTGAATACAGGAACAAATCACCCCGGTGGGAATGCACCAGACTCCCAGAGTTGCAAAGTTCCTGTATTTTTAAGAATATTGAGCTACCACGTGCTGTGCTGTAACACTGAAGGGGAGAACCCCCCTTGCTTTTCCAGATTATTTTCGACGTTTAAATATATGCAGGCATATCAGGAATATGATACTCTAAGCCATCCAGTCTGGTGGAAGGTGTCTCTGCCCATGGCAGGGAAGTTGGAACTACACAGATGATCTTTAAGGTCCCTTTCAGCCCAAACCTTTCTGTGATTCTATGAACTTTTTTCAACTGCCTTTGAAAATTAGTGGTTTGATGAGATTAACGTTAGTTTCTTCTTTCTACAAAAACCTCCAAAAAACCCCAGGATTTGAAGAGATGCTTTTTATGATTTGCAAGTCTCACAGCCCACGAAGCTACAAAGTTAATATTAAGTTTAACAAAAGTTTAGGCAAGTTTTCAATTTAGAAGGAAATGAATGATGTAGCCCATGTAGTCAGTCAACAACACTGTCAGATGACAGACCAGACTTTTCCTAGTTGTAATGCCCCCAGACACCAAGAAAAAGCACCTTATGTCACTCCTGAACTGTACCTATAGATACATTAAAAGTGCAAGAGTAGATGTTTCCCACCAGTCACTTCAACTGAAGCTCACTGTGAAGATGCAGCAGAACACTCATACAAACAGAATGGCTTTTCTCCTTTTCCAATACACAAAAGCCATTATGTTTCTACGGTACATATACAGTGTCTGTGTCAAAGAAGCAGGAAACCTGGCTTTAGAGACTATTTACCTGCCTACAACCTTCAGGTTGAAACCTACAAGGTATCAGCAACTTCCCTTATTCTGTTTCCTACCACCGTGTCCCTCTTAGTGATCACCTATCACCTAAAAACCTAAGGGCCTGTTGGACTGAAAGTTATCACTCTGTTAGCAAAACAGCAGAGATCTATGACATGGAGATGAAAAAGAAACAGCTCCGAACTTTTCTCTTATGCATCCAACTGTCTTGCTTATATTCAACACATCTCAAGCAGGTTCCACCTGAACACACCCCCTGAATCAGCAGGGCTCACCAGAAAATAAACCCACAACATTTAACTTGGAACTGCTTCTCTCTTTAAAAAGATTGCAAGATTTGCAATAGACAGGGCAAAACTCTTTCCCAGTAGATTGGATACATTTCACAACACAGGTTAAATTTTTTAATATTTATTTTAATCAAGACAAGGTTTTTGACTGAATTTGGCTTAATTCTATTAAGCCACTATAGACTTTCCATGTTAGTTTGAAGGGCTGAGTTCAAGGACTGTGGTCACCCTGCACTAATAATTCACATGCCACACACTGAACTACATCAATTAATTCTTCATAAATGACTACACAGAACTCTTCAGAAGAAACTTCCTCCTCCTTGGGGTGGATAATTCACTGACCTGAGGCAGAGCTGTCCAACTATGCCTGGCTGCCACATTTACACTGCTTCCACTCAGTTATAGTGTAAGGTTAAAATGGCAGGAATTCACAGGAAACACAAGAAAAAAGTTCACCAGCAAAAGTATCTAAGTCAAAGTGCAATACATTATGGTACTAATGATCTTAACAAAGTTCAGAGAAGTTAGAGGAAAGTCTTTAATGATCCATGACTACTTTCCAGTCTGTTGTTACAGGCAGAAAGGAAACATCCCTGTATGATCCCAGCACAAAGTTTCAGCATTTAGCTGGGAAAGGAGTAGTGACTGCTCAGGGATCAAGACACCCACTTCAGCATCCCCCAAAGTTGAAACTGAGCTTCACGATGATTGTTCCACAAGGCCTAAGATTTTAAGTTTCAAATTACTTAATGAGAGGGAGGAAGCAGCCAAAAATGTCTTACTCCTTTCCTTACTAAAGTAATACAGACTTACTGAGAAGAAAAACACCAGCAACAAAATACACACTTCCCCTTCATTCACCCATCAGAATACCCTCAAATCTGGAGTGTGCAGATCTAGACTAAATTATTCAATTCAGTAACACTATTTAGATTAGATTTAGATGTGAAGAGGAGGCAAAAAAACCAACATCACAGATTTACACAAATACTTTCTAAAGCAAGCAAATATCTTATTCTCTGGTGCAGTCCGACAGACAGAGCCACAGAACTGGCTGCAATTAGGTCATCCCATGCTATCGCTAAGAAGATTTGACAATTTCAGATTTAAGAATGCTAAAAAAAAGTGGAAGCTCCATATGAACAGACTTACTGAAATATTTCAAAGCATTTTCAAAGAACAAACATTTGCTGAGATCCCACCTGGTACAATGAAAGCTTAATCTGTCCCATTCAAAAGAGAACAGAGCACTTAGAAAGAAGTTACGGATAATAAAATATACACATCAAGATAACTTTTTAAGACATTATAAAATACTTTAAAAGTTTTATCCGTTTTTGCTACAGGTAACCTGAAGCTTTAGCAGAAAAACCAAAGAGTCGGAATAAAGACATCAGAACTAAATGGTTCTCTCATTAATATATTACCTTTCTTGGACTGCAGATATCTCACAGCCCTTATCAAAGTAGGCCAGATCTGTCTCATTTCCCTAAGGTTAAGCCGGTGAACAGTACACAGAGTAATCATCAACTAAGGCATGGCCACCATTCAATGACAAATATAGCTCAAGCTATTTCTCATCTGTCCTATTTTTTTGGGAGGCTGCAATGTAGCTTTTTCTAGAAATCATCACAACTGGCAGCTGTGAGGATCCTGGTGCCTTTGTCCTCTTATGCAACTCCTGGTGTCCCCCTTCTTCCCGCAACGTGAAAAACAGAGATTACAGGGCTGCTCTCCGTATTTTGGAGCAGAGGGGATGGATAAGCAATCTTCCCTGAAGAAGTTATATTCTGAGACCACAGGCGACCAGAGGAAGAGGTGGGATCATTTTTCATTCATTTTAGTTGCTGGAATGGGTGGGGGGGGGAAATCAATACCTTTTATCGTGGCCCAATGCAGCCATCCCCTGCTGGGGGCATCCTCTGGGACTGGAGTAAGGGGAAAAAAACTGATACCTCAATACCAACCAGCCTTAATAGCAGACGGCAAAATCTTGCTTTTGCTTTCAGAAGATTTTTCTTCCCTAGTTTTAAAAGTTACTTTCTGGGAGGTGCCTTCATCTGGACCCTCACAATAGTCCAGGGAGATGAATCCCCATTTCATCCAATACTTTCGTTATCCAATTTATGGTACACAGATCTGGCATTGTTGTTACCCCTTCACAGTAAACAAGTTTTACTAAGAGCAAAGCACACTGTGTTTTAGCTTTGTTTCCAGCTACCATTACTCATTGTTTACTAACTATTATTCCCCAGTGAGCTGACAGGTTCTGCACTTCATGAGACCAGGGTGTGGTGCTTCAAGTTCTCCCATTTCTCAGTCACTTCTACTCTATGTGCTACTGTAGTATGTCAACGTGTGGCGAAGACTAGTTTAGCCTGAACATTTCTGCAAGGTGCAGAAAACAGGCAAGACAAAGACAGCGTTAAATGCTTCTTCGTGTGTCCTCCTAATCATGAGACAATAAAAATTGTAAATGAATTTAATGTTATTTTTCCCAAGACAACTAATTATCAGCTATGCCTACAGCTATGCTTATTAAATCCTGAGTTCAGATACGTTTGCCCTGAACTTCTGAAGTAACTGGCTGTCCGTGATCCAAGATTACGGTGACGCAATACTTCACTGCCAGTTTCTCTTCCAAAAAAGAAAGTACACTGAAATGAAAGCGAGCACGATGCAAGTTATGCTTACAACCAGCAACACTCAACCTCTTACAGTTGTTTTCCATCTAAGGAAGATTTGATTCTATGGCTACTAACCGAATTTCAACCTTAATCCCTGTACACTCACACCCACAACTCCAATATACAAACACCGTCCAGATGATAATACGGTAAATATTAATGTCTTGGGCTCCAAAATAAGATTATCACGTGAACGACTTTCCCATGTCCATCTAACTATTGTTATGCCTCAATTTCAAGTCCAACCCTCTCACTGTAATAAATTCATGCTCTGTGGCTACTTATTGTCTGGGTTTGGGGTTGGATAACAGGGGTAGCAAATTCAGACATCAAGTAAAAAGATGTGAGTCTTCCACTGTAAACGCTCCCTACGATCAGGATCAGACACTTAAAAAACTACTTCTTCTAAAAGGTGAGTGAAAGCAGAGTCATCTTCGCAGTAGCTTTAAACATACCAAGATCACAAACAAAGCCGTCAGATCCTCACATCAGTGGCAAGTACAAACCAAACAGCTCAAGCGCTCTTTTCATTTCAAATCATTCCTAAAGGCAGAGGGAGAAAAAATAAAAAAACCCGAAGCATCCCAGCTGTCAGGTGAAGCAGTTCCTGCGGAGGGGCAGCTCCGCACTGCAAGCGCATGACCAGAATATTTTATTTTCTAGCTTGGCTTTGATAGGAAAAAACCCCATAGAACCACAGGTGGTAAAACGTTCAATTAAAGAGGGAGAGGAAAATACATACATATATATATACACATACACTTATATGTAAATAAGAGGTCGTTGTACCTTTAGCCCAGCACATGGGGAATGGGCTGCAGCCGCTTTTCTCCATGCAGCCCGCACCTGCCCGCCTCGGGGGCTGCTGCCCGGCCACCTCCAGCAGCCACATACACGGAGCGTGCTCGATGCCGGCCAGCTCCGGCACACAATGTCCCGATTCAGCGCTCCGGGCTCCTGCGGGGGGAGGCTGGAGCCGCCTGGACGTGCCGGATCCCGGGGAGAGGAGGGAGCCCTGGCCCTCCCCGGGGCGGTGCGGCTTCACCTGGCTGCGGGGGGAGCGCGGTCCCCCGGCCCGCCCGGGGCTCCAGCGCGCTCCGCAGCGGGGAAGCCGCGCCGCTGCCTCATCTCCCCCCGCCCCGGAGCATCAGCAGCATCATCATCCTCCTCCTCCCTCTTCGTCCTCCTCCTCCTCCCCGGGAGCGGTGCCGAGGCGGAGTGAGCCCTGCGGAGGAGGGCGGGCAGGGGCGGGAGGCGATTACCCGGCTGCCATTAATATGCTAATCCCCGTCTGCTGCCCGCGCCCGGCAGCCTCCGCTTCACCCTCTGCGCAAAGAGGGAGCGCTGGAAATACCGCCCAGCCCGGCTGCGGACCGGCCTCACTTCGACGCCGCTGATGTTCCTGTTCCCGACTGCCCCGCACCGCCCCTTCCCCTCCCGCACCCGCGTTCTGCCATCGCTTTTATACATCTGCTGTGTCCGCTTACTGACACAAGCGCCAGGCATCCTAAAAGCGCAAAACTTCCCTGTAAGCGCACGGGAACTTCCTTATAAACCCTGGAGAACTTCCCCAAACTTCAGCAGGAATAGGGGTCACACCCTCCATCAGCACTTGCCTCAGTCCACGAGATTATGGATGGAAGAACCCTAGCAGTGCTGATTTGCCTTAAAGAATGAATATCGCAGCCCACGCCAGTCCTTACTCAGTGCCACCACATCCAGCCCCCTCTAAACCCGGGGCTTCTTTATTCACTTCTCATCAGAAGGCAAAGGTCACCTCAAACACTCCCCCCCCCCCAGATGGTGAACGGCCTTTGTTTCTTCTTAACTTTGCAGCACCTAACATCAAAACTGCTTACAAACAGTTTTCTCGTAAAATGGTGAGTATAAACACTGTGAAAGCCTATGTTTACAATAAACACAGGCAGAATGTGTATGTGGAAATAAAGCAAATATCCGTTTTACTAACAGCAAAGTATTTCACAAAAATTATACGTAACTGATTCAGCTAAAATACGTATTAAAATCAACAGGAACAAACTCACACTTATCATTAAAGCTCTTTATATATTCCATGTTAATCTCTTCTCACTCCCAGCCCTCAGCAGTAAGGCATAAGGCTTATCCAAGACTAGAACCAAAAGGGAATTAATCTAAAGCCAGCAGCCTTCAACTTAACCTATCTGCCTACTTGTAGCAGCATGCACTCGTCTACAGCATATGTTTAATTACCATTCTTTACTGCCATCTCATTTCTCAATATACTGACCAGCCTTGCAGAATTAGTGGTGTATGTCAAAATTCTTGATAAAAAAAAAAAAAGAAGAAAAGAAGCAGCAACTCCATTTAAGTATTGTCTGCTTCTCTATTTAAATGAGAAAAAATATTCACTGGGAAAAAAAAAAAAAAGAGAGAGAGAGAGATTAGGCCACAACCAGGCCCATCAGATGTTCTGCATCACTGCTCAGGCACAAAGCTCTTTCTGGGGCTGAAGAAAGCCAAAGGGAACTGAAGACATGCCTGGGTGCCTTCCTCCCCCTACCATGAAGTTTTCCAAGCCCCTCAGTGCTACACAGACAGACAAGCCCTTCCAGCGACAAGGTCGATTAGATTTACCTTCAATAATAAAGCAAAACATGCTACAGTAATATTTAAACCCCCAATTGCTGTAGTTGTGTGGGTACAGAAGGGGCACAGACATGCTCGGTGCCCCTCTGGTTCACACTGCAGCTGGCAGGGCAGGAAAGCTGCTTTTTACACATCCAGCCGTGGGCTTCCCTGGTGACCTTGAGCAAGTCAGACTTGTTTCCTTAGAAAAAGGAAAGCTGCAGATACTTCTTCAGTTTTCCTTAAGTTGGTTTGATCTGTGCTCTAGGGTGTAAAAAAAAAATATATAAAGTGTTTCTTCCATAAAAAGAAAATGTTTTCCAGAAAAACAGATTTAAAAATCAAGAGGTAAAAGGGGGAAGGTCTAAATTAAATTCTATTCATGAAAACAAAACCCTTTAAGTATCAACTGGTAAGTGCATTGCCAAGGAGAGTTTTAATAAACAGAATGTGTGGACTCTCTGTATTCTTTACTCTTTTAATAGATGAGGCTAATACAGATTATCAATCCAAGTGTCAAGAGATACTGCCTGCTCATATAATACCAGTATTATATTCATTCTTGTCAAGGACATACCTTCTTGTTTTTGTATTAGACTACAAAATGAAGGTGAAAACTAAGTACTTCATAGCATGAGAGGTTTTTTATTAAATTTTAGAAGCTATCCAGAATTTTACACTCTCAAGATGTATTTTTTCACATAAACCAAGTGCTTCCTTGATGCTAAGATTTTAAAGAAATACTTAGTATCTGTTACTGTAAGAAGTACACAGTAGACATATGCTCATTCTCTTCTTTCAAATAACATGATAATCTTCTCCTGCACAAAAAAAAAGACCAAAAATGTAAAATTTATATTCTGAAGATATTCAGAAACTCCAAAATTCCAAGCTGCAGGGAGGAAGTCAGGGAGGGATGGAGCAACAGACAAGGCACAAAGTAAAAAACAAACTTGAAAAGTTAAATACATCTCCAGTACACTTAATATCGAGTATTTACAAAATTTTATAAATACTGCTCATCAAGTACGTATCTGAGTAGCATTTATATAAAGTAATCTGTTTTAAGTAATGCCAATCAGATTATACCATTTACTGAGGTAAGAAACATCTGTCAGAAATTAGGACTGTGGAACAGGAATGTTGGTTCTTGTGCAAGATGCATCTGCTGACACACACTGATAGTATCTGCATAGTAGTCTCTATGTAAGCGATGATGATAGTAGCTATCAAAGAAAATCCTAAAAAAATACTTACTGTAGAAAAAGAATGCTTAAGTTTTTACTAAGAACATATAGAAGCACTGGCCATTTTCCTGAAGCACACATTCTAACCGAAAAAAAGCTCAGACTACCCCAATAACAACAGACAGGCCAAGGTCAACTAAGAAATGGCATTTTGCCCCAAGGAAATTCAAGTTTAGACTTTTCTGCTGTGACTATGATTTTGGTTGCTCAATTTCAGCCTGCTTTTAAAGACTACTGACTATCAGAATCATCTTTTAAAAGTAAGAAAGTAAGGGGAGGAGAAAAGTCAGAAGCATTTTTTTAATTGTATCCAGGTATTTAGTTTTAATTTTAATTTTCCTTGCAGTGCTGAGCCTGTCTCCTATTGAATGTCGTCTTCAAAAATCACAAAGCTTTGGGGAACAAAGGGTTCAACAGTTTTGGTTTAGGGGTTTTTGTTGTTTTGTTTTGGGGGTTTTGGAGTTTTTTTTAACGATTGTGAGACACATAAAAGGTTGTCTAATTTTTTCCACTCAAGCTTATCCAAACAAAAATAAAGCTCTAAAACACCCATCAGACAAACTGGCAAACCTTGGCTTTCTCCACGGTTATGTCCTTGGGGTGTCCCAGAGGTCTCATCAGCACAGAACTGACCATGGCTTCTCCCTCAGTAAATGGCATTATTAGGAACTCTCTGCTATTCAATTGAATATTTTCACATCAGTTAATATCTCTATTCATCAAATCTTGATCAAACTGGCTGGCAAGTTGGAGCACTGTTGGGAAGGAGACCAGGACAGAACCAAACAGAGAATACTTGTCCAAATTCCACTGCCCTGAGAAACAAAACTGAGCTCAGGATTTGGAAACTGTGACGTAAACAGACAGATCGGTACCACAGCAGTGTTGGACAGCAGAACAGAAATTTGCTTTTCAGTTCCTCTTTTGCGACACCTCAGCCACCAGATGAACGTATCAGCAACAGAGAGATCTCCTCCAAGAGAGAAAAGAGCAGCCCATTCTCTTGTTATAACAAAAATGAAGAGCTACAGCCCAGAGCACAGCAATAACATCAGCAGCACTAGGGCTGGAGGCACCTCTGCCCTGGAGACAGGATGAGAGAGTGGGGACTGTTCAGCTTGGAGAAGAGAAAGCTCCAGGGAGACTTAGAGCCCCTTCCAGTGCCCTGGAGAAGGACTTTTGACAAGGGCACATAGCGATAGGACAAGGAGGAATGGCTTTGAACTGAAAGAAGATGTGTATAAATTAAGTATTAGGAAGATACTCTTCACTGTGAGGATGATGATACACATCTAGAGGAATTGTGGATACCACATCCCATTAAGTGTTCAAGGCCAGGCTGGATGTAGCTTTGAGCAACCTTGTCTGGTATAAGGTGACTGTGTCCATAAGGGTTGGAAGTAGATGATCTTGAAGGTCCCTTCCAGCCAAAACCATTCTGTGATGATGATGGTGATGCTTATTATTATTTTGGACTCAATAATTCATAGTCTTAGCCACTTCATGGGCTACTGGTTCATCCCTCTAGTAATTACTAGAAGCTGAAGAACAAAGGCATTGTTTTGAAGGAGATCTGCATATTCACGTAGGAGATGGAAGATGAGTTCATTGCATTCATCTTGCTGATAAAGTTTTCAAACAAAGTTTACCCTCAGGACAAGTGCAGGATTTTTTTGGTAAAGCCACAAATGCTTTCTACCATGACAATTGCAGCCTATAAAGCTGAGAGTGCCTGATTAATGTTCTAAAAATTAAAACATTTTTATTGATCAAGTGACAATCTTCTGCATCCAAATTAATTTGCTTTCCATGTTAGTATCCAGAATTCCCCAAACATGCTGTCCAGACACTGTAACTGCACCATAATCTTCATTCATCTTCACTCCCTCAAGTTAGTTCTTTGTGTGGGTTTTTTCAAATTATTCTAACTATTCTTTGGGTGTATGCATTATTTAGAAGGGGAAAATATTATCTGCCCTAAGTTTCCCCTAGCCAAAGTCACACAAGCATCATCTTTGTTCACAGGAACTACTGAGAAATGGTGCACTGCCATTACAACAAATCCGAAACGACAACTGACCTCTGCCTTACTCTAAGCTCAGGTCTGCTAAGGCTGATTTGGAAATCTACCTTGGATTACCTGGTCTCTAAAGCTATCATCCTTGCCCACAAGCAACCTCTTTCCCCTCCCACCCACACCTTCTCTAGCTCACTGCCCTCCTACACACCCTTTGCCAAAGAGCACAGAGGAGAACAGGGGGATGGGCTCCATGGCCTCCAAGGGTCTCTGAAGACTGAGACGCTCCGTCCTCATTACCCTGCCACCAGAGATGGTCTTTCTTATTTAACTATGAGCATTCTGACAGGCAGAACTGAAAAAAAAAAGATCTTTTACTCTGAGTGTCAAAATCCAAGCCCAGTTTTTCAACAGAAATGATTCAGCACAACTGAGAAGCAGCATCACCACTGTGAATTCATTTTAAACTTTGCAATATGAGCAAACTCTAATTCCATGCTCCAGAATACATTAGGCCTTTTTTCTCCTGAAGAAAAAAGATAGAGAGCACTTATATAAACTCATTCTAGAATATAAACTGCTGAGAATCTCTGCTTAAGACATTCTTCTGGCAAAAAGTCAGTCCAATACTCAATTTATTGTTGTATTTCTCCATTTGGTAAGCTTAATAGTAGGATAATTTTTGGTATTCCCAAAAAGTGCAGGGTTTTAAAACAACACTTTGTGACCTTCTGGAGCATGATCACCTGTTTAGCCTTATGATCATTTGAGCTACATTTCAAAATAGTAGTTGACAGAATTCACTGGTTTTATTTTCAAATCTTAACCTATTGGTAGTAGTGAGGTGGGGAGCAAAACAGATCAGGGTGTTGGGAGAGAGCAGGAGGAATGCAGCGTTAATGAGGTTTCCCATACCTCCCCTTCCCAAGGGATCCTGTGATGCTGTGCAGCAGAGCAGACAGCAATGCAGCCTCCCAGCCTATGCTGTTAAGACACCAGATGTTAAAAGGACCACTAAGTTAACTTTATTTTTATTATTCCATAAATAAAGACTAGCCATTTTTTTAAACCCATATGGGTTGTATTAGTTTTCAGGCATGAAAGCTGTAGCAGATTTCCTTGTGGGTGGACTAAGCCGCTCATCTTCTCCCACTTCCTTCCATTTACTTTTTGAAGGCTTTACTGTAGAGAAGGATACAGTCAATGCCATGAAAGCTGAAAAAGGTTTAAAATTACTCCTTCCTTAGGACACTGATTCAAAATTTCTATTTCTTCTTATTCTAGGCTATTTACAAAACAAATCGACCCAACAAAACCATTTCTATCCTCAAGACATCTTTGAGAAGTTCATTCACTATTCCATTGCTTAAAGCTAAAATCTGCTTCATGGAGACCTGGAGAGAAGAGGTGAAAAAAAGAGAAAAAGTGAATCCTACACACAGTATTCCTTACTTTACTGCAAAATAAAATCTGATCATACTGGTCTGTGACAGATTCACAGTGCTTATCAGTTTGGCTTCCCTGATGTGGGGTGACTGGAGAAGGAATGAGACAAAGCAATCCAAATGGTCACCAGAACCTTTCTTGACTTATAACCTTATAAAACTTCCCTTTTTTATGGTGAAAACCTTCCATTTATGAGGTAAACACAGCAGAAGGTATCTGAAGGGGAAGGACCCGAGCCCTTTGATGCTGTTTAAAGGAATTGCATTCTGTGAGGATTACTTTTGTTCAGTGGAGGGAATTCATGAGTGGATCAGTTGACCTTACAAATGTTTCTTAAAATCAACCTTTATCAATTCAAGGATAACCTAGAAATGATTAGCCACATCTTCTGAGAGGGATATAGGAAAATGAAGTTGCTTATGGGTCAGCAAATCTCTTCAGTGTCTCTTCTCAGTGTATCCGGGCTGCTTTCTCTCTCATCTATCTAAGAACCAACTGCACAAAAGGAAGTAAGAAAGCTGTGCAGCTAGGTAGGGCACAGTTATTTACCCGAAATGGTGTCATCTGGACGTGTCTTCCTTGTCCTGCTTCTCCTCCAGATGCCAAATACAAAGTTAGAACAACAGCTCACCGAACCATTTTTAGTTGCAAACATCTTTCTAGCAAAAAGTTATACCTGACTCCCAGTGTTACATAAACCACAGATATAACATCGGCAACTCCTCAGACTCCCAAACTATTAAATGCCATTACAAACTGAATAAAACAGTAACCCATGACCTCACAATAATGCAGTATTATTCAATTTATATATGAAAACACACTGGTGGAGCAGTTCATATCGTATTTCTTAGTGATGGATGAGCATAGCATAAATCCCTGATGCATAAACAAACTCTTATAGCTGAAACAAAGAGCTATTTAAGTTTAAAATTCCAGAGTCACAGAATAAATCAACAAGCTAGTGCTCATACCCTTCAAGTTTTATGAAAACAGAAAATTAAAAATTAATTATTAATTTTTGCACAACATCTTTTTAAAGTTTTATAACACTAACATTAAGGCTGCTCTTTTAACCAAGCAAATTCTGTGCCTGAGCTATTAAGCAAAGAAAAGCGTATTTTAAAAAAAATAAGAAAATATTGTTAAATAGGCACAAATCCCCCTTTCCCTTTGTAATTAGCAAAATTTGGATTGAAAAATTCCAAAAAATAGTTTGATGCTTTGTTTAGGAGAACCTCTAGTAGAGGCCAGGTGTAGCTGAACCTCTAAGCCACAGAAAATTCAATTCCTGTTCAATTTAATCACCCCTCTTCCTATTTTGTACCAAGAAGGGACATATACTTTTCAGGAGCTTTCAGCTACATCGCTGCTTCATGAGAACAGCAATAAACTTTCAAGGAGCAGCTCCTCAGGCTGTCATTTTATGCTGTTACAGGGAATCAAAGGTCATCCTCAGCTAACACAAAATCTTTTACTCAATGCAAAATCCACCTAGCCTCATTTGCTCCTCCAATTACACAAGACTGCACAGTTCTGCTGAACAAGTTCTGTTTACCTAGAAAAATGCCTGCAGAGTGGTATCAAAGAGCTCAGAAACACAAGAACTTGTTGCTTTGTTTTAAAAAAGGCTTCCAGGAGTTCACCACCAAATGCAACTCAACTCAGTTGAGGTAACCAGCTGTGAAACACGATGAAACAACATTCAGTGTGTCAAAGACAGCACATATCCCCTCTCTGCATCCTTTCATAGCAGTAAATTGATGAGCAGACCAATGCAACCTCTGCTCTGCAGCTCCAAACTCAGCTGAGCTTGAAGTGTAGTAAACTTTACCCACTGACTTGACAACTTCAGCACAAGAGGAAGCGCTTTGGTGAAGCTGAAAACACATGTGCAAGAATGCTGTTATAAAAATGAAAGTAGGCAAGACCAAGATGTACAAAACCAACTCATACAGCTGGGAAAGAGATGTTTGGGCACAGCCTTTCTTCAGATCTGAAGAAAGGATATTAAATAAGTACCTTATGCCTTCAGATGGTAAACAAAACATCAAAAAACCAAAAAAACCCTTTCTGATGGCAGCCTGAATGACCTACTTTACCAAACATCACAGGGCCAACACTGTCAGCATGTAATAGCATCTGACAGGGCCAAGAGCTCACCTCTTGTGCAGTTCTGAGCTGCAAAACACAACTTCCAAAAACCTCTGGTACTGCTCTTCACAACCCCATCTGATCCATTTCAACCAAGACTCAGTACTAAAGCTTTTAAGCGAATATGAGACCAGGACAAAAAAAAAAAAAAAAAAAAAAAAAAAAAAAAAAAAAAAATCAGTGAATGTATAAACAGAGGAAGAACATAAACCCTGTCCGGCCACACAGACGTGAAGAATAAGTGTCATAAACTTAAACTGGGAATAGGGAAGTTCAAGAACCCTAAAATAAATGCATAGTAAGAATTTTTAAATTGCAGAAGTTGATGTGAAACTGTCATCTTAATAGGTTAAATATCTTCAAGGAATGACTTAAGTTACATCTCTCTTGGGGTAGAAGAGCAGAATTCCTTCACCCCCTCAAATCTTGAAGGATGCAGGTCATTAGACAAAGCCTGATCACTGTCCTTAAAATTTCTATTTAATACCCTACCTTAAGGAGTTCTGTATAAAAATCTCAATAATTACATTACTGATGTTTCCAGAACCTCAGTGGTAGTCACTGCCTCTAACATCTCACTGCATCATTTGGCTCCCTCACCCTTCTCTATAGTAAAGCCCCAAATTTCAGTAATACCTTTTACTCCACCTCTTGGAGGACACGTAGATGACCAGGGAACAGTCAGCAGGAATTTCAGTGCTCATCAATCAATATTTTTTTACTGGGACTAAAAGCCTTAGTAGCATTCTAACCTTTCATTAGTATCATAAAATATCCTGAGTTGGAAGGGACCCATAAGAATCATTTAGTCCAAGTCCTGGCCCAGCACAGGACAACCCAAACAATCCCACCCTGTGCCTGAGAGTGTTGTCCAAACACTCCTGGAACTGTCAGGCTTGGTGCTGTGACCATTCCCTGGGGAACCTGTTCCAGTGCCCAGCCACCCTCTGGGTGAAGAATCTTTTCCTAATATCCAACCTAAACCTCCCCTGACACAGCTTCAGGCCGTTCCCTCGGGTCCTGTCACTGTCACCACAGAGATCTATAGTAGAGATCAGAGATATTAGTTAAGCTGCTCTTCAAATCCATGAAAATTTGCTCCACTAAGACATCTGAAAACAATGTGAATCACAACATAAAGTCTATTAATCCTGGAAATACAGTTCTAGTATTTCTCTGTATTAAGTCTTTCAAAAAAAGAGTTATCACAGATAACTCTCACAGACTGCCATAAAAAAAAAAACAACAAAAACATGTGAAACCATTCCAGTAAGTGATCTGAATGGACAATAACTAGAAACTTTAATGATCTTCTTAAAGGAATAATTAGTGCATGAAGATATAATCTGGAAAACATCTTTGAGCCAGAGTTAAACAATATAAGAAATTCTTAGGAAGTTTCACATCCATCTCAAGTGTAATTCCAGCGCACTAATGGAGGCACAGGCATTTAACAGCCCACTTCTGTTATCCTGACCTTTCATCAGAGTGAAGTCCTGAGGAAAAATGTACTTGCTACAAGAACAGATTTTGTTGTTTTTAAGTTTGACCCTTCTACATGAACACCTGAAGAACATCAGCTTTATACCTGACAAAATAATTTTTGCAGTTTTTCATATTCAAATTAGTGATCCCCAAGGAAAAGACCTGCCAGAGACACCACAGCTATCATAAGGTGATGGGGTATTTTCCTAAATAGGAACTTTAAAATTCTTAAACTTCTGAAAATAAAAAAGGGAAGGGGGGGGGGGGGAAGCCATAGGTAACAATTTTTGTTATTACTTTCTTTCTTCTGCTGAGCAAACAATTTTTGTTATTACTTTCTTTCTTCTGCTGAGCAAACAAAGCCAGCACAAATAAGTTATGAGCTAAGGACACAAGGAGAGCATTCAAACCATACATTAAGAGCTGTAAAGGATAGAAAAATAAACTAAAGGAAAGATCATATAATCCTTTATTTATGGTCATTTTAGGCGTAACTTACAACAAAATAGTTGATTAAAGTTCACCATGCAATGTTTTTCCTCTTGGTTCACTGTAGTCAGTCATGTTCCTCTTCAAACAAGCTCATGTGTATTTTGGGAGAAGATCCCAAGCCACTCCCAGCCCAGGTCTCGCAGAATGAAACACACACAACTACACAAGATCCAGCTTGATATTCAAATTCTTTCTTTCAGTCATACTGTTATCCCCACCCTTCCTTTACTCCATAGCTGTTGCTGTGAAAACCCTGGGTAGTAACACACCAACACTACAGCAAGGGGTTACAGAAATTCACAGAAACTGCACTTTCTGTGGAACAGTTGTATAAAAACAGAGTGAATGCATCATGGGCATCAGCAGAACAGACTAAAGAACACATATTTAGGTACCATGATTATTGGACTCTTCAGTTTGCCAAATTTCATCTTCTCCTTAAGTAATTCTGCAGCAGAATAAGACACTTTCAGTGACTGCCACTGAAAGTTGTGTGCTGTAAAGGAGCAACAGAGTCTCATTCCCAATATCCTGATGCCCTGATCAGAGCTCACTGCCCTCCATGTGCGAGGCTGGCTCTGCTCTGGATTTTCCTCCTGTAAAAGAAGATAGATGAATTCTCCAATCACTCTTAGCAGATACACATCCCCTAACTTGCCTATCCAAAAACTTTTATGAACCAAAAAACCTTCTACTATGAAAGTAAAAAACAATTCTGAAATTCCTAACCACTTACCAAAACCCTTTTAAAAAGTCCTTCTAAAATTTGCAACCATACAATATCCCATTTTTGTACTTTGGAAGAGTCCAGTGATGCCTGAAGTGGCCACCTAAAAACAGAGACTAGACAGGAATAAGGGAATAAAGGTAGGTATTCATTTGAAAGGCCTTCAAAGGTACGCCCTGGGGAGCCCAGAGGCTACTGCCAAAAATGGACCCCAAGATGGACAACAGGTCACAGGTTCTTCACACTTTTCTAAGTCTGGTTCATTTGCATATCAGGGTTCATTCTCCAATTAATCCTTCAGTTAATGATGTACTTTTCCCAAGCTTGCCCCCCTTTAGAGGCTTTTGGTTTATACTTTTTGGGCCTAGGACAGCCTGAGTGCCCTTGCAGAGCAGGCCTGGAGAGGCTTTATTATGTCTACCTAGCATGAGAGAGCAGAAGTTAACAGGCTACAAGAAACTTCAGAGTTACACACCAGGCAGTACAGGATTTCAAAAATATGAAAGTTAAAACCTAAGGCATCACCAGAAAAAATTTTAATTCAGATCTCCAGGTACATCATTTGAATAACCCTTACCAACACCCCTCCAGCTGTTTCTGCACAACCACCACCAGCCAGTTTGCCAGCAAGAACATACATGTGGCTGTACAGAGTGCAATGAACCTTCCTCACTTAGGGAATGCCTCAGCTGAGTGTGAACTGCCAGGTCCTGGATATCCACCTATATCTAAATAGCACAGAACCCACAAGGAACCATTTTCGCTCTGTATTCCTTTGACACCACAACAGGTAAACATCTTCTCAGAGTACATAAGCATCCTGTTCCAAGCAAAACACTACTACAAGTTATTTATTTTTTGACAGCATGTAGTACAGAGCTCTAAGTTCCACTGCAATTCCTCTGATATTGTACCAACAAAAATCTGTAGTTCAGATTCAATAGTTTCTGTCCTAGGTGTCCCCTTCCCCCCCCCTCAAAAAATAACCCCCTAAGAATTTTCAAGGTTTTCTTCTTTTATATTTTGTCCAAAAGTTCTGTCAAAAACTTGCTTTATTTATTTTTTTTTAGAAGAATGCCAACTGTTAGGATGTTTAAAATAAAGCACTAGATGATCCCCATTCCCTACACCCTTATTTACACAAGACATAAATTACCCACCTCTCAGATGAAAGACTAACAAGCCTCTTCCTGGTAAACCTGGCTGAGGAGTGTCACCAGGTACCCACATGACACTGAGGCTCAAGCTTCTTGTCCATGATCCTCAGCGAGAAAATAATCTTACTATTTCTAAAACAAACTTCCCAAACTAGGGAATACACATACCCTACTTAAAAGAATGAAGCGTATGTCCAGCTGACTTAATTCAAAGCTGAGTTGCATAACTGTAATTCAGGATATTTCAGGTTATCCAGGGTGGAGCAGCCACACCTTTTTTTGTCACTTGCAAAAATAAGTAGAACAATTTTCCCTAGGAAAAGTACCCTTATCCCTCCAAACAGCATGGTTCCTAAAGACATCATTTGTAGTATCAATTTCTAAAGAAGCATTTTCTAAAGAAGCATAATTTCCCATTTGTCCTAAACCAGAAATTAAAACAAACAAACAAACAAAAAATCTTAGATACTATACATTCAAGTGATACATTTACATGTGATGCACCCTTGATTACTGGAATTCTTCCACTTTGAGATGACTGCCCAGAAATAAGCAAGAACAATCCTCACAGCAGTGTATGTCTCCAAAACCTTGGAAGCCAGAGCTACAGACAGGAAATGGTAGAGGAATGTGCTGAATTGCTGACTTTTTTGTTTATTTTGAAGTGTCAGACTTTATTGATCCAGCTTGTTAACATACATAGGGACACGGGGCAGAGGACTCAAAGGACCTTTCATGTCATCAAATCTTACTCCCTACCTACTCATGCAACCATGTCATAGTCCGATTAAGAGACCAATATATCAAATTTCGCTTTCTTTGAGCATCAAATCAGACTAGAGCAGATACCAGGGGTGCCACATCATTGCCAATACACCTGGTTTATGTCCTGAATTTTTTTTTATAATACTACTCTCAATTCTCTATATTGAAACTTCTTTTCTTCTACTCCCTCTCCTCCCTTTTTCCTCCATCCCGATATGCACTCCCAGAAAAACAATGTTCTGCAGCCAGGGCAAGTTGCTTAACTACAAATCATTTTACAGACTGCCCTTGAAAATGGGGGAGGTTCCTGACAGCCAGAAGAAAGCAAATGGAACTTGAAGAAGGGAGGATCTGGATAACTGAGGCTGGTCACCCTTACCTCCATTCCTGACAAGCTGATGGAACAAACAACCCTGGAAGCCATTTCTAAACAAATGAGGACAATAGGGTGATCAGAAATAGTCAGCAGGGATTTATGGAAGGGGAAACATGCCTGATCAACCTAATGAACTTCTTTGATTAAAATACAAGCTTGGCAAATGAAGAGTTGTCATTTCTCTTAACTTCAGCAAGACTTTCAACACTGTCTCCCATGACAACATCCTGACAGACAAACTGATGAAGTTATGGACTGAATAAATGAACAGTGAGATGGCCTGGAAACTGTCTGGACTGTCAGGCTCAAATTTCTAAAGGAAAAACACTAAAACTTAGCTAACTTAGAATTTTTTGAGGTGTTTAATACATCTCATCACCTCAATACTACTACTTAGCTCACCCTCCTTAATAAAGATGTTTTTCTTAACAAACCATGCTGTTGCTCTTGCCCTGTCTGGGCAATTAGCCATAAAATATGGATGGGAATGCAGGGAAGAGGGCAGTGTCAAAAGCACAGCCAAAATAAGCCAAGAAAATTTCACTGGAAAAGCTGGCAAATACACAGATTTCATGTCAAGATCTTAGTGGTCATCTCCCCAAGTATTCAACACAAAAATGAGATAATCAACAGTGATAGCTTACAAGGGATAAATACATTGCTTTTCCAAATATCAGAGGTATACAACAACAGGAAAATGCATTTTATGAGGTAGAGATTATTAACCTGTTAAAACTGTTCAACAGAATTCTAAAACAGGAAGATCTAATGCACAAATAAGAGAAACTTCTTCCAAGTGACACTGAAGCTCTGTCAGCAATAACCTCATCCAGTAGTAATAGCAGTTTCATGATACGGCATTTGGAAAACTAGAAATAGCACCTGCCTCACTGGTAGTGAAAAGAATTAAAGCTATAGGGCACATCTGCATCAAAAGAAGAAAAGTCTTCTCACATCTTCAGAGCTGTACAGGGCATGCAGGCAGCTATTCTAACTGACAGCACTAATACTGCATAAACTAAGATGTCTTCAATTCCATACTCATCACACAAATAAAATCATAACTCAAGCCATTAAAAATATATGAAAATTAAGTTTACTGTTGCATGAAAATCAGAATTCTTAGTAACATTCACAACGATTCCTAGAAGAAAAAATACTTGACTTTTGAAGGGATTACTGAAAATACAGCTTTTAGAGGGAAAAGTACATGTTTCCTTGTATAGTTCCTTCAGCACAGTGCCAGGCATTCTGAAATGAGAGGAACTGTTCAGTCTTAATGCAGCTTGTATTTAATTCTTACTTAAAACTGGAGTGACAAATCAAAAAGCCACTATTTTGTACTCTTTCACTTCTGCCTACACAGTTGGTTACCTTTCCCCCCCCTTTAAACAGGGATATTATCAACAGTTCTCTGCTCATGCTACTGAGTTTATTCTCAGCTGCATGAATAATCATTGCATAATTTATTACCCTCTGTAATACATGTGAACATTTATTTTAAGAATTCTGCATAACCTTATTTCTGTCAATTCTTGCCTACTGCAACTCTGGCAATACCTCAACCAATTTTTAATTTTCCATCTTTTAACATCATAGGAAGTACCCAACCCTTTGGGGCTTTGGAAATTCTGGTTGCTGTATTTAGGTTCATCACACAGGCAGGTGTAGATTTAGGGTAAGGGAGATCTATCACACAGCACAGCATTAAACACCCCATCTCCTGCCCAGTGGGTTAAGAGGAAGGGGTAGCAGGAGGTTGTTCCAAGGCTGTGGAAAGTGCCAGGAGATGAATCTGATTTCATTAAGTGGATCAGGAGCAGGCCCAGTGTAAGCAGCAAGGCCAAACACAGCAACAGACTGAATGAGGACATGCCTTAAATTCAGAAACAACTTTAGGTTGAGCTGAAATTATGTAACTTTTTTTTTTTGTCCTAAATGAGAACTTGGAAGTAAAAATAGTTACAAAACCATTTCATATTTCAAGATAACAATGACTGTGTGCAAATGGTGCTTCCACCTAAACTGTACATTATACAGCAAAAAGTGAACACAAAACCATCAGACTTAAAATGTGCTGTATATCTGAAATTAGAACCAGGCAAAGGATGCTTATTTCCTATTAATTTTTCGATATTTTATGCTAGGAGTCAGCAAGATTTTATTTGACTCACCAGCTACTATCTGGAGGAGTCATCAAGAACAAACAACTGTACCTGAGATTCAATCTTGGCATAATGTTTTATTGAATTTTTAACCAAAATTCCAGTATATGCTTATTTCTTATATTTGTCTTTATTTTCCTCTAGTTCTTTGATACAGTTTCTTGCTTCCTTACTATTTCTTGATTCTGGTAATGAAGACACATTTGCACTGCAGGATCAGGAACAAAAGACCAGCTCTTAGGAAAAGTCACCTACATCACACAGATGCTAGAGCTGTTTTAAATTCAGAGCATGACAAAATCCAGGAGGGATTGTTTTTAATCCCAACAGGATCAACAGAGAAAGTTTAACTGCATTTACCAGAGGAAACCAGTCTTCCATGCCCTGAGGGATGCTGTGAACACACTTGTGTTGCAAGAGAACTTCCCTTACAGACAGGAGAACTGTGTTCTCTATCCACCTTCAAAATGATAATATTTTAGCAAATAGTTCTCCAAGCCCCTCCTGGTTCACATTCCAAAAATCCTCTAAGCTCATCTCCATGGCCTCAATTACAAGGCAGTAAAAACCCAAGTTACCCATGAACTTCAAAGCAGGGATACAGATTAATTCAGGATAACTCTCCTGAGTAATGATTTAACTAACAACCTCATCAACTAATACATTCTCCAGCTCAGAAACAATCCTTCTTTACAAGGTTTTGCTATGAAATAAGTGTTCTGGATGACCTTGATATATCACTGACTATACCAAATTTATGTATAATGCAACCTCAAAGAAGACACTACAATAAAGACACCACCTGAAGTAGTCTCCTCCTTATTGCAAAGTCTTCAAACACTGCAAAAGCCCCCACCTCCCCATATTATGATGAAAATTTAGAGCACTAAAACCAGGTGGCAAAGTGAGAACATTTCTAGTGACATCTATTGTCCACTGCTGAAAGCAGCACCTAGTAGAAAAAAGTTCTTCAAAACCTGAAATGAGAAAATACCATTATTTAATGCAAAGATGAGTTCTGTTGATTAAAACTTCCCATCTGAACGCAGAACCTCATCTTTATTCAATTATATTATATCTTTTATCAAGGCTGCTTTTTCAATTTATCAAATTTCATTTGAATTTTAATCACATCATCCAGTGCGCTCGTAACTCTTTGTGTTGGGTGTAACTGGCAGATAAAGGCACAACATGTCCATTTTCATGGTCATTAATAAAAATACTGTAAATACCACAGGACAATTCAGACCTCTGTGGGACTCCATCTTTCCCTTCTGACAGTATTTTAAGCATGATTTTAAAACAAGTTTCCTTAGTTCCCTTACCAGGGGGCACTACCAGATCTCTGCTACAGGTAAGCCACGGTGTGTAGTTTTTATACCCTCTACAAAGGCCTCTTGCCAGGCCATGGGAAAAGCTCATCCTTTCGAAATCCTGGGAAACCTTCTGCCCTCTATCAGTACTTCCAAGACACAGTTAAGGAGTACAATTAGGACACTCCCACACACAGACTCAAATTGAAAAGAATAATCTCACTGTGACTCAGATTCACACCAGCCAAACTCTTCAAGTCCCAAATATAAACTCAGAAGTTGTTTCATCATACATCCTTGTCCTAGAAGCTGCAGAAAAACCCCGTACAACAATACTTATCTTCCTGTCAACCTGACCTAAACACCAAGTATTTATTTTTCCAATATTTTCCATAAGCACTTGCCTGCCTGACAATCACTCTCAGCATTCAAAATCATTTTGAAGACATCTTCCTTAAAAGAAAACTTTCACATTTAGACTTCTCTTCACTGCTCCAAGAAAACATGATTTTTTTTGCAAAAGAGCTGCTCTAAAGTTCTTGTGGAAAAGACTACAAAGTACCATGTATCAAGCTTTTAACTGAAATTGCCATTTGATTCCAAAAGGAAAGAGCAGCTACCTTCAGAGCAGGTATTAATATCAGCAAGGAGAAATGAAAGAATGGGTACATACACAAAATCACCAAGGCAGAGGGCAAGGATAAAAGGCAGCAGGCCTAACACCCAATCCCTTGATCAACCAGGAGTAGAAGTGCACTTTAGTCAGGATTCCACAGCACAAACAAGGAATAGATGAACAAATTCCATCTGCCACAGAACAGGAGACATCCTCACTCTGAGCTCTGCATCACAACTCGAGCCCACAGCACAAACGGATGCATGAATTGTAAAACTTTGTTAAAGACCACATGTAACAAACAATAAACAAAAAATGCTATTTTAAAAAATCAGGTCAGCAGGGTTGGGATTTTTTGTGAAGTGTGTGTTTTTGGTGGGTTTTATTGTCTTTATGTTTAGGGCTTTTTTTAAATTTTTAAACACCACTGATAGAAGAGTCCAATAGAGCAGCTCGGACACAAGTCCCCTGTGACCCCAGCCAAGTGAACACTCTGTTACCTTCCCTACTATAACCTGGGGAAATTCCTTGCATCCATAAACCCCCATCCCCATTTCCTTGCACACTGTCCCTCTGAACCACCACTGATACTATTTGTGGCTACTCCTAATCTGCTCCCCTGACAGCTGTATCCCACATTGTGCTGAGTCGCTTTAAGCATTAACTACCTCACACGCATATTTAACAACCGCCTATAAATACACCTCAGTTACCTCCTCCCCTTGTCAAAATACACCATTTAAATGGAAAAAAATCTCTACCTCAACAGGTTTTGTTTTGACCTCGGATCCCCACATGACTAAGTACCATGACAGTGCCAGTAAGAACCGATATTCTGATTATATAAAAGCATGACTATATGGTAAGCAAGCCCTTAAAAGCTGCCTGCTGTCACATCAAGACATAAATGAAAAAAGGAGAACTTACCTGCTGGCAAGGGAAGTCTTGAAATATCTGTAACAATAAAGAAATACATTTGGAAACAGAAGAAAAAAATAGCTCTACAATTGCATTGGCCTAATAATTTTTCTGCAAGGCCATACTTGTTTAATAAAGCACATTATCTGAAGCAATTTGCTGGCTGCCAGGAATGCCACATGCAAATCAAAAGCATTTTCCTTGTCTCACCCTGTTCATTAACAGGATTATGCTTTGCTCACCTAACTGAAGGACAAAGATTATACTGAAGGCAATGAGTGTAATTACTGCAACAGAATACAGGTCACTATGCACAAATTAAGTGTTACATACAAAATTCACCATCATCACCTACAAAATTTAAGAGCTCAAAAGTGTCAGGGATAGTCTTTGCAAATAAAGAGGACTCTACAGAATGTTTTCTTTATTCTTAAATCTTTAGAGAAACATTTAAGCTTTCAAGTGGACAAGCATAGAACAGAAGAAATAATATTAAAAGAAAGGATGCTGATTTTTGTCACCAAGGCACATTAGACACAGTTGCTGAACATTTTTATGGTAAATGCTAAGGCTGTCTTGAGCTACAAACAATGACCACTGTCTCAGAGTCTAAATGGAACATATTAAAAATTATACACTAAAGAAGTATACATTATATTAAACTCTAAGTCATTATACTGTCCCTGCCTGCTTTTCTATTGCCCTCTCAGTACACATCATCATGACTGGGACCTGAGGTGCCCATCAGAGTTCAGAACAGAAACTGGAACCCATAAAGAACTAGAAAGAAAGAATTACTCAAGTCCGTAAGGACATGGACTGGGGACAGAGGTCAAGGGGTTAATGAAAACTAAAATAAATACAAGTGAGAGGGGATGAGAAAGGGGAACCAATAAAACAAATGAGAGAAAAACTGAACTGAACCTAAGGAAAAGGTCTGCACAGTTACTTGGTTAAAGGAAACAGCAAAGTTGAGTAATAAATTGTCACACTGGGTACAAAATCCACATGGAAACTGAACTTTAACCACAGGTGTAGCAGCTGAAACAGATGCAGAGATTATCGGGGCAGATGGTGACGGCTTTGCTACCTATTTGAAGAAATAACGAGGCTCAATAAATTTATTAGCCCTGCTCTCACCAACAGATTGTTACAATTCATGTCTGTGGCTGGAAAACATGATGAAACGTGAATACCAAAGAGAATTACACCTGAAATTAAAGGCAGCCCACTAAACATTTCAAAAATGAACTGCACTGCTCTGAGGAGATGATGAAACAGCAACACAAAGTTGAAACACACTAAACCATGAAATCAAAGTGGCAACAGGACATCACAAAAAGCCCCCCAAGAAAATACTGAATGCCTTAGTCTGGTAGAACACAATATTTAAAAAGATAGTAAAGTACATTTAAAAGATGTTCATCATGCTGTCTAGTTAGGAACAAAACTATCTTACATATAAGAAATGCCTCAAGACAGGAGAAATGCAGCCAAGGAGACACAAGAACTGGGGGAAGCAAAAAACCCAACAGCTCCTGCACAGAATCCAAATCAGCACATACGGAATGGAGCTTTCTTCCATCACAAAGAGATGTTGCAGTGACAATTAATTTGGAAAGTTACATGAAGATAAAGGTTGCATCATTTCTTCTGTTTGTATAAGTTTAATTGTTTCCATGCTCTTTTTCTTTATGAAGTCACAAAAAAATTCCTGCTTGTCACTAGGCTACACAATACAACTGCAGCCACATGAGTAAAGCATCTAAAACTGTGGATTAGAAAATGCCATTTTTGATTTTAATTTTTCTACAGTGATAGAAACTAATGTGTAAATTCAATTTATAATTAACAACTATCAAATGATTTAAGTTACTACAAACACTTAAAAGTGCATTAAAATATTTTAAATTTTGTGTACTGGGAATGTTTTATCGCAGCATTTATTACTTTTGAAGCAGATTATTTGGTTAAATGTGCCTACACAACAGATGTCAGGAAAATAACAGTAAACATAATCCCCAGAAAAATACGTTATTATTGTTATTATATACACACAGGCAGAAAACAATCGTTTACATCTCAGGATTTAAACAGGGCAAAGCTCTGCAGCTAAGACACACACACACACATATTTTTAAGAAAGACCTGATCATATCCCAGCATTTGTTCCTAACACCTGAGTTGCTGTTTCCGCTGTGATCTCTCCCTGCCAGCGTTCACACAGATCCTGTTACTGCACCAGGACCTTCCCAAATGGGGCACTGACACCATCAGCACCGCTGCTATATTTAAGTCAAACACTGTGAAGATTTCTTACTTCCATGTTCCACTGCAAATTAGTCCCACAAGTGCATTAACTGAAGAGCTGCTGCACCTCTGGGACAAGTCTGCTGAACAGCTTCCTGCAACTGCACTTTCTTCTATTACAATTTAGTGCACGAGACTGTTTTCTGCCATTAACTGACATACATTAGATCTAAAAACAAGTTGGACAGAAGAAATGGAAGCCTGAAGGTCCTATCAGTATACTCAAAACTGCATATATGCACTTAGCAGGTTACTTGTATGGGATTTCTCTATTATTTCCATTAAGCACTAAGTCCTTACAGGCTGATGTATCTTAATTTTAGCAAACACCAGCCACTACAGAAATGTCAATTCGTAACAGCATAAATTAAATAAATACTTCACAGTTCCAAGGATAAAAGTAACAATTCCGCTCCTTTGTGTATACAGACACCACAACAATAAGTGAAATGCTCATTACCTTCAGGTGTTTCTGTTAGTGTGGAGTCACTTTAGGAATTTCTTATTGTTGAGTTTACCCCATCTCCCCAGCTCACTCTCTTCTGGCTTGAAACCTCTTAGCTTTATTCTCAAATATGGTTTTTCATTTAACATCTAACACTGAAAAAAGACAAGTGGATTCTGTCCACACTTTAAAAACTTCCTTCATGGAGAGGTAAACTGAGAGTACACACTTAGGCTGCTACTCATTTCAGGCTCCATATACAAACTTGCCTTCTCTGCTGTGTAAAACTTCCCTCTTTTTGAAGCACACTACAGCATTTCAATCTCTAGAGAGAAATTCAACCAGTGCTGAGATTTGAAGAGGAAAAAACCCAAAGTTAGGGGTTTAATCTGGTTTGTGACTAAAATGAGAGGCTTGAGAGCATTTTGGAGAGCTGTCCTGTTGGAAAGGATTCCCTCATATCAGGGAGGCCTGGACTGACTTTTCTCCCTCCTACAACTCAGTTTCTGAATGCTTGGAGTGCTGTCACACAAACCACATTTACAACAGCTGTACAACATGAACCAATCTTACTTTTTCATCTGCTCCAAAGTAGTTCTTCAAAGTGAAATCTAAAATGAATCATATTTCAAGTGCTTCTGCTCCTACTGATCCTTTCAAGGGATCACTCGTGTTCTGCATTTATATTCTTAAGTATCTCACTGTGCTACTTGGCAGGGAGCAAACTGCCAGTTTGAACAGGCAGAAAGAAAAATTACTTTCACATCATATTCTTTATCATAGCCAAACTTTTACATACTTTGCAAAGGCTAATCAGTTCTCAGAGGAAACTGGTTCTATCCCCATGTAGATATTGGGAGGATGGAGCAGATGGCCTCAAGAGCTCCTTCCCAAGCAAGGTTTCTGTAATACTGGACACAGATGATTATAACAGACCAGGAACAAGCTGAAATTACTTTAGAGGTCCTACAAAATAACAAAGTTCCTCAGCTAAAGAAAACTTGCCACGTAAACCAGTTATATAGATTAATTCACCGAGGAACAAAAAGGACAATATTTTAAAGAAAGAATACTACTATTACTTCTATATGCACTGAGATGGTTTGGGGCACTACAATCCTCAAACAGGCTGTGTAGATCCCAGAACCAATAGTTTTTTCTATGATTTATGGATGCCCTGAGGACCGGATCTCTCTACCACTGTATTTGCTTTTATAAAACTATGCCATTTACATTGCAGAGTTTCACCGAATGTTTTCTTAGAAATGGAGCTGCAACTTTAAATCTTCCTTCCAAGAGTAACATCTAATCATCAAAAACAGGAATGTTTTGTGAGCTTCTGTTGGGATCCCTCCCCTGCCGTGGAGTCCTGGGAGAGGGGCCCTGGGGGACAGACACGGAGTTTCCCTGCCCCTGGTCAGCCTCCTTCCCCATCGGTTGTTTTGTGTTCCCCTGCGCGGGAAGGGCCCTCGGGTCCGGGATTGAGCAGCTCCTCGGCAGATCCCGGCCATGCGGCTGGAGAAATAAACATCTCTGAAACATCAAGAATCGGTCCTTGTATTTCTTTTCCATGGGCCTCGTTGATTGATATGTGTGTTGCAACATCCCCGTTGCAACAAGCTTCCTATTCCTGCCTCAAGATAAAATGAGAGTATGGCTCCATGGACAACTCCAGAGACTGCCCCATCTGCAGCACTGATCTCCTTCCAGAGCTGTGGTAAGCAGGACACCACAAGAAATTTAATCCTGTTCTCCTGTAGCAGGAGCTGGCTGACTCCATCCTAACAGCATTCCCTTGAAATTAATTCAGATATTCAGTTCACAAACATCTCTCTTTCCAGGGAAGAGTGAAGGCTCAGAGCACACAAGGAACCACAGACCACAGTCTCCAAGAAGCCAAGCAGCACATGTCATTGGACAACAATCCTTCCAGCTATATGAGGAATATCACAGACTCAACATAAAATGCAATTTTCCTATTTAGCCACAGCACCAAAATAATTTAGGAATACAGATGCATATTCAGCTTTTAGTCTTTTGTGGCTGGTCCTGAAGGATGTTATCTTAGAGGCTGGATCCAACCACCTCGAAGCCTCCTTCCCTATATTCTCTTGCAGGCTAAAAAGGATGTTCCTCTGATCTTTAACAAAGTTGAGATCTCATCATCTGTAAAAATATTTTTTTTTACAGAGCATTTGCAAGCAGAAAACACAAGTCGTCTTTCAAGAAAAATGCTTTGTAAAATTACATTTGTTGAAAAACTGAAGGATTTATCCATGACCATCAGATCTACCGAACAAAGACCTTGGAAACGCAATGAATTCATCCTGACAGCACACCCACTAAGGAAAAGTTATTAAAAAGTTTTACAGTATGATTAAAAGATTGTATAAACCACCAGTTGCATTGTTCCATATATGTATTTTTTCCCCTTCATCATTAAAAGTGCATCTCATTTGTAACCTACATCCAACCTCCTTCTAATTTAGCAATATGCAGGGCTGAATGTTAACAACCTTTTATTATATCATTTCACATTAAGACAATTTTTAGGGCAATTTTCAATGCAACTCAATAAAATCTTTTCATATACTAGCTATGTAGAATGAGAAGCAGAAGTGCCTCACTGTAAAGGCCCATTTTTCCTAAACATTTTATTATCTTTACAAGTCTTAATGCTCCAGCTGTTTTGGCTTTCAGTAGCTGCCCCGATTTCCAAACACCAATACCTGACACAGTATTCATATGTCAGTCATAACAGCACTAAAACGACCATTTGCTTACTTAGATTAGAGTCTTTCCCCCAATTGACATATTTATTGCATTTGCCTTAGGCACAGCAGCAGCTGAACATCCAGCTTAGCTGCAAATCTTCATCTGTTACCCTGGGGAGAGATGGAGGGGGACAATTGTAGGACAGACACCTCCACCCACTAAACCTGGCAGCAGTTTTTTTGTGCTTTGGCCTGATCAGAAGAAATTCAGCATACAAAACCACACATCTTGTGTTTACAGCCCTACTTCACAGGAGATCCACGTTGCACTGGAGTTCCTTATTATCTTGGTTTAAATCTTTGCTTCAGCTGTGAGTATCAGCAGTAATGATTTAATGCTCTCATTTCTGTCTGCTGAAAAGGTTAACGAGCAAGCGGCCAACAATGAACTGCTGTGACACCTTGCAACGTGCACAGCCTGTGCTGTGCTTTTGAGAAGTTCTCTTTAACCAGTTATTAGTTCTAAGGCAAGCTGCTGCCTCTGAAACACAAAAGCAACACAGAATTTAGCAAGGAAAAATGAGAGGACCAACTGAAATACTGCACAGAACACTAAGGGTTTTTTCAAATTATATGTTTCGTTGATAAAACAGGTACTAGGCACATCTATGGTTTGATGATCACCACATCGTGATATACCTCAGATGGCTTTAAAAATATGCAAAAGCATTGAGGATTTACACCAGTAAAACCACATCAGCTAACTCATCCCATATGGGGGAATGGGAACACCTTCAGTTTGTATCTGTTTCAATAACTTCTCATTTTGTTGTCAGTTTATCACATTCCTCTCACTACTCCACTCTTCTGTTTGTACCTGCTTTCCTCTGCCCATTTGAAAACAAAATCAGTATTGCGTTTCCTTAATTTATAGCATCTACACAAAAAATAAAATCATGCAACAGTTTCAAATCTCAATTTGCCTTCTTCGACTGATACTCCTCCAAAATCACTCTGCTTATGCTTCTTAAATACTAGTTTTTGAAATTGAGAAAATCCAAACTCTGATTAAGACCCTCAGAATAATCCACCTGTGTTTTCCTCCATCTCAGCTGAACTCTGCATGCACCTTGACACTTCAAATTCATTTATACCACATCACTGAGCATGACCACTGAGTTATCCATGCAGTCACCAGGAGCCAAATTTTCGACCAGGCACACTGAACGGTAGAATATTAAATGAAAAGGTTCTGGTGGAAGTTACATTTAAGGAGATTACAAAGAGCAAGAGAAATCACCCAGTCATTACTCAGGGCAGGCGGGATCAATCTCATTACATACTGAGTTACAGAACATGCAGTATCTAAGCAACTCAGATAAAGAATTTAGTCTCATATCTACACAAGTACTATATGCACCTTTTGCCTATGGGGAAGAGAGGTTTGGATAGAGAAGAGGATGGAGTAGTTCCCCCATAATTGGTTTTATTCAGCATCACAAAATGGGTAAGTGAACTCTGCAAGTCTGCAGGTGATATTAAGCTCTTATAGGTCAGCAAAAGTCTTATTAATGGGGGGAAAAACCAACAAGGATCTCACAAAATGAAGCAAGTTGCTAAGACAGCAGCTACGCTTCAGCACAGAGCAGTGATGTAATACATCTAGGGAAAGAATTCTGAGCAATACCTCCTTAACCAAGTAACACTTGCACTTTCTCCAGTTCCAACTGCGGGAGGAAGGCTGAGTCACTGTTTTCTCTGAAATCATCAGCTCAAACTGGAGTAGCTGGCCAAAGGCAATAAAACATTGTGTCTCATTAGGAAGGGCATTGAAAACATGGTACTTAAACATATTACTGTGCAAAACAATAAAGCATCGACTTGTTGTGTCCAGTTCTGGTCTCTGCACTGGAAGGAGGTAGAGATGTCTGGAGCTGGGCAGCTGAAGTAATTGAGGGATGGAACAGCTGCCAAGGAAGGCCAGAATATCAAATCTGGGGCCTCTCAGCAGGGAGGACATGAGGCTCAGGGTGAACATGATCACAGCACAAGTGGAGGGGGTGGAGGAAGAAGAGAGGAAAAAAATAAGAAGAGGAATAGCAAATAGATGCAGCACCACCATTCAACAAATCCTGCTAGTCTGAGCAGTAGGGAGCATCTGAGGAAACTACTTGAGATTAGGTTTAAACCAGTAAGAGTGCCTTCTCCACAGCTGGCACTGAGCTCCCTGCAATTCCTGCAAGAGAAAGCATGGAGAGAGGTGGCACCAGCCACTGGGCCAAGCATGCAAACTCTATGTAAATAACATTTTCTGCTGCCATCGAGGCCCAGTGCTGGGCTGGGCAGTCACTGCTCTCATTTAGCAGCATCTCTTGTATTAGCAACACTGTGCCCAGTGATTGTCCCCCTGTGCTGGGCACAGGGGATGCCACACCTCGAATCCTCTGCTCAGATTTGGTCCCCTCATGACAAGATGGATATTGAGGTGCTGGAGCGTGTCCGGGGAAGGGAACAGAGCTGAGGAAGGGGCTAGAGCACAAGCCTGATGAGGAACAGCTGAGGGAGCTGGGGGGGCTCAGCCTGGAGAAAAGGAAGCTCAGGGGGGACCTTATCGCTCTCTACAACTCCCTGACAGAAGACTGGAGACAGGTCGGGGTTGGTCTCTTTCCCAAGTAAAAAACAAGGGGACAAGGGGAAATGGCTTCAAGTTGTGCCAGGGTAGGTTTAGATTGGGTATTAGGAAACACTCTTTCACAGAAAGGGCAGTCAAACACTGGAAGAGGCTGCCCACAGAAGGGGCAGAGCCACCATCCCTGGAGGTGTTTAAAAGATGTGTAGATGTGGCACTTGGGGACATGGTGGAGTGGTGGCCTTGGCACTGCTGGGTTAACAGCTGGAACTAACAATCTTAAGTCTTTTCAAACTAAAATCATTTTATGATTCTCATACTCTTAAACATGTTGTAGCTCTGTGAACTCACAAGTTTAAACATCAACTATAAGAACACCTACTCAATCAAAAGTACTGTTCTAAGGATTTCAGCCACATTACAGGAATATTCTTACCCTTTAATGGCTTATCACAAAAGGAGATGTGTTTAAACAAGCCCAGGAAACTTTAAAGGCATTTAAGATGTTTAAGCAGGGACATGTGTGTGCTGGCAGTAGTTCAGATCTATCAGGAATATCTCCAGCACTATGATCTGTGATCACATAATCCTGATAGAAATATTGTGACATTTTATGAACATAACAATTCAGGCCCTCAGGCAGGCTTAGGGAAAGCTACAGACATGTATTCTATACGTGTGTTGCTACCCCCTACGTGTACTACAGAGTGCTTGTTCTTCCAAGTGAGAGCTTTAGTGGATGTTTTTCTTTCAAGAAACATTGTCTTGACATTGCTTGCTATGATTGAAGCTCCCTTGTCATTTTCTGTGAAGGACTTGTGACACACAATGTGCCACCACAAGTCACCCACGCCTTCAAAAGGCGACAGGATTGTGTAGCTCCTGCACTGAAATACAAATTAGCTCTGCATGTCAGCGAAGGCTGGTTTGTGCTTTAGGTATGACAGGAACTTAGCACAGAGCACGAAGGTGTTCCAGAATGTAAAATAGATGTGTTTCCATGTACAGAAATGAGTGCCAAGGGCACAACCCGGAAGGGGAGAGAACGAGGAGAAATTACCTCGGGCAAAATATTAAAAAGCTCAAAACAGAGCTGCACATCCCAGATCACACGGTAAAAGAAAACTGCTTTCTTGGGAGTTTTTTTAGAGGGGGAGGGGGTGAGGTGAGGGTTTTGATGTGGTTTTAAAACGATAACTAGTTAGAAAGATTTAGAGTAATAGATTAACAATATAACAGAAAAAATACCCGAAGTTTCTTTTTGGGATACTAGACCAGTACTTTGCATGTTTTGGGTGGCTTTTTTGTTTAAACACAAATTCTTAGAAAGTTGGGCGAGTCACTTCCTTTCATGTTTCACCACTGTAAAATTATGCTGTTTCCATGGTTCTGGCCCACACATGGATTCCATTGTTACAGCAGTTTTTCAGGAGCTAGAATTGAAGTTTTAAGTTTTTCTTATTTGAAGTTACAGATGGGTAAAAGGAGGTTGAAGATAACAGATGCAGCCAGCACAGAGCAAGGGAGAAAAAATTTAAAAGTTTTCCAGTAAAGAACACATACGAAATAGTTTGTCAGAAGTTTAACAAGATTATCACCTTTGCACACACATGGTTCTTACCTAAAAAAAAAAAAAAAAAAAAAAAACCGGGGGGGGGGGGGCGTAACACTTCCATCCATGAAAAAAGTGACTTAGTGCCTAAGAAATAACATTTTATTGCTCACAGTGGGATTACTCCAAAGTGTTCACAGTGACAGCAGCTGCACAAGTTTTACTCTGTACAGAAACCTGCCCCAATAAATAAGATAATAAGGTAAGATTTTTAATAAGAATACCGGGGTTTTCTTAGCCCAACAGTGACACTATGGATGGAGAAAGAATTTGCTTCAGCTGGAGCTTGTTCTCAAAGTGAAGCACAGCATCCCTTCACAACAAATAGGCATTTACAGCCAGAGCTACAGAGGCTGAAATCAGTTCTGCAGTGAGACATGACAGTTTTGGATCTTAACCATGTAAGAAATAAGAGAACTGAGGACACTCAGTGTGCTAGAAAAAGTCCAATAAATTCACCACCATATGCACAGGAACAACTCCTTTAATGTCATCTGGGTGTTTCCACAAGTCTTACACATCCTCCCAGGGACACAGATTACACCGCTTCCAGTTACTGTAGTGGAGGTACAACATGCTGCAAGCTGTCATTCTGGTGGTTTTCTGTGTTTTCGTTTTTTTTTTTTTTTTAATAAAAAGTCAAAAAATATTTCCAAAACCAAGGTTACAAAAACACATTGATTCAAGAACTATATAGATCAAGTAAATTATTTGTTGAACACCACAGCAGACACAAGGCAACAAGAATTAGCAAGGAGATAAAACCAAATTTCTATCATTACACAAGAATACACAATTCTTTGTAAGCCAAAAAGACACAGAGCCTACGTCAGGGTGTAAACAGGAGTTTAGGGGCAACAGAAGTAAAGACAACAAATCAAGAAAGGGCAGAAAAGTCATTACAGAGCAATACATTATGTATTCATCTAAACCGACAAAATTATTTTTTCTTATTATGTTGCATGTTAGCATGTTAGTTGTGTTAGGCTGGTTCCCTCCTCACACCACAAGGCTGATGCACCAGCAGAAATAGAGAAAAAGCTTTTCCCCGGCATCTCCTCTGCTTTCTCTGACCCCTTTTATAAAGTTTTTCAGATGGAAAATAGACATAAAATGAATTAAGACAGCAAATAAAGATGACAAGTGAGGCAGGGAGAAACCACGGGCAGAATAAAAAAAAAAAATCAGGCAAAGAAAAATACACACATACATCAGGACAAAGAAACCCAAAGAAATGACTGACAACAGTAGATTATGAAGGTAAAGAGGGGATAGTGGGAGAACAGGAGTGCAGACAGAACTGCAGCACACAACATGAGACGGGCTTTCTTCTCCTAATTGGTTCTGTCATGTAGCCGTCGGAGAGCGACTCAGAAGACAGCAGCACTGGTGTAACAGGAAACCCCCCAACACATCTGTTCTCTGCAAGAACCTGATCAAACAGGAGACCCAGTTAGTTTGACAGAACACAACACACGTGCAGCTTCCATATCCCGTTGGCTGCTCCTTCCCAGCTCAGCCATTACTCATCTCAGCAAAGGGAACAAGGCAAAGTTTGTTTCCAATTCGGCACCATGCGAAGTTGAGCACATATGATTAATGGATTCTCATTTTCACAACCCACTGAAAAATTTCAGCTTGGCATCATTAAGATTCTATCAGCCCTGAATTGCAACTTAAGATAGTATTTTTCGCCTTAATCTGCTGCTCTATTTAATCAATTTAATGCACAGTAAAAACTTAATTTGACAAAATTGAAAGCATTATTTCTCCCTGCCTCTGGCATGAAACAGATTAAGACCACCAGAAATACTTGCGGAAAGATTTAAGATTCATTACACGTTGGGTGGCAGATAAATATTAGATATGCTATAAACTCTAAGTCTAAAAGCTGTGGGCTTTAGTTAATGCTGCAATTACCCCCCAGCAGCTAACCAAAGTCACGCTTCCTACACGAGCCCTGACTGTGATTTTTGAAATCACATCTCCTAAAACACTGTTTTGTACAATGCTGACAAACTCCACAGACAGTAGGGAAAAGGAACAAGGACAGCAAAGACAACTTCTCATTTATATACACTTTACACCGCCTGTGTAGGTTCCTGGCAAAACTCAGGTTGGATAAGGGCACAGGTCAGAACAGAACACGTTCTAGGTCCAGGATGAAATAACAAACACCTTACACCCCTGCCCAAAACTCAATTTAAACTAGTTAAATTATCCACAGAAGGTGGAAAGACAGTGACAGAAAGCTGCCACATAAATATGTTTGGAGGTCTCTACAGACAATCTGAAGCTCCAAGATAACTCAAGTTTCAGCAGACACATCCACAGCTCAGCCCCAGAGCTGGAGGTACCCAAACGGTCCCAGGTTGGGATTGGAGCTGATTCTCAAAGCAGCAGCTCCTCTCATCCCATGGCCAGGGCTACAGCACGACAGCACTACTTGTACTGGGAATGGAACACTTCTGCCTTCAGGGCTGTCAAACCAATTTTCCTCGTAAATAAGTAACAAGCCAATTTAAAGGGCAGCGGCAGGGAGAGGAATCCTGACAGCATGCTGCTCACAAAGCACACTCATTACTTTCTTAGCTAAGAATCACTAAGTCCCTTAGAAACTGACTTGCCTTGTAAGTATTTAAGTAGAGTATTACAAGTTTATTTGAAATGGATTTTAAAGTTATTATAATTTTGTACCTAGACATGACTTCTTGGAAAAGAAAAATCAAATACAAAATGCATCTACTGTTAAAACAATCTGAAATTTACTATTCCTGCTGATGTTAAGAAAAAGCGCTGCTTCACTTGAAAAGTACAAATACTTCGGTAACAAGTCTCTCCATTTATGTCAAGGGATTACATAGCATATACACTTGTATAATTACATCTTACTTCAACTTGCTTTGTTGATATATAAAATGCAATACTAATGGTGAATACCTACCCTGCTGATGTGTAACAACTCCATATCAGTAAACCAAGCTGGCTGGAGCATAAAGCAAATCATGATGCAGTCCTTTAAGAATAAATAGAAAAGAGCCACAAATATCCTAATTATATAAGTGTATTTGGTACAGTCCTGTGTAGGCTGAACTCAGTGAACAAGTATTTTCTGCACAAAGATAAGAATTCAAAACCACAAAGGAGTGTACAGTATAAATGTGGCTTTTGCCTCAGCAATGAGTACTGAGAAGCAGAAAAACATAAATCTTTTGTACCACAGTATAATCCGTAAGAAAGGACAGCAACAGTAATAAGGCCTAAACCAAGAAAAACGTTGGTAAGCTTTTAAAATTCTTCACTGATACTGTAGTTTATTCCTTTCCCCACCATTTCACAAGAATGAAAAAACACCAGCTCACCTCTTTGGTTATTTCAAGTAAGGATATATTATTTGAGGATTATTCTCTAAAAAGCTTTTCCATTTCTGATCATTCATTGCTCATGGAAGCAAGGAAGATAAGCAAAAAGAAACCAATCCAGCTTTCTCTGCTTCTGATCCAACTTGGACAGAGTTAGATGCCACTGAATCCCACCCAAGTGAGAACAAAGAACTGAACTTAGTCACAATGATGATCCAGAGCTGAACTGACAGTTGTTTCACGCTCTTCCAACCTCAGTAACGTGAAGAAGGCGAACATTTTCTAATTACTCTATGTTCTAGTTTTCGATTTATCATGTGTGAAGTGTCAGGTACCCCAAGCACATTAAATTATTTAGCATACATTGTAACTATATATTCTGCCTCACATAATGTGCAGAATACATATGCAAAGCTTATTAAAATTTTTAAATTAAAATATTGAAAAAACATTGAGTTCATCAAGGTCTGCAGTTCCCCAATCTTCCCTCTCCAAATTGCTCCTGAACATATCATAAGACTCACCCTGAAAAATATCATGTGAGTTCAAGCTTGAGGCATAAATGAGAAAGAAAATGGTCCAAATTAAAAACCTTATTCAAATCTCCAATAATTATTAAAGAGATTCATTTTCAAGCCCTTCAAGATCTAAGCAGGTTCAGAGTGGACACAAACTTAGATTTGCTTGAATATATTAAAGTAATTCTGGCACAAAATCAAGGAGGTACCGCACAAGGATGCCGGTACTTCGGGAACTTCTGAACACATCTTTTTTCATTGATATGAAGAAAGAGATCAAATTAGAGAACTGCAGTGTGTACTTATGCCAGTGTCAGCTCTGGTACAGTTAATATTTATTTTGTCATCCTGCAAACTAAGCATTTGTGACAGTACAAAGGAATTTCAGGCTGCATATGCAAACGACTTGTCAGAGAACTGGAGCTGGAATAATTTCTACTTGTATTTGTCTGCTGCAGCCCCACAGAAGAAGAAATGCACAAGTTCTTAATAACAGGACACTGAAAGCTCAGAGCAAACCACAGGAAGTTCAAAGGACCAAAAAGAATTATTTTCAACCAAAGTGACACAGATGTTAACTCTGCTGCCACCTCAACGCAATTTAACTAAACCCATTTATCTCCTTTTTCCCCAGTTCCTGAATCACAGAGTAACAAAAGTCATGAGGCCCAAAGGAAATCTATGAAGTGTGCCTCCATAGCCAAGAGAAAAACCACAGAAATCTGCTAGAAGAGTTTGGGGTATACTGGGCAACTCTGACCTCTGAACTCCTCAGGTCCTTGGAACAGACCCAGCTGGATTAGGTCTTTCAGATGCCTAAAGCATTCCCCAGTAATCCAGCAAGGCTGGAATCACAGAATGGTTTGGGCTGGAAGGGACCTTTAAAGGTCACCCAAGTTCCAACCCACCCACCACAGGGAGGGACACCTTCCACTAGACCAGGTTGCTCCAAGCCCCATCCAATCTGGCCTTGAACACGAACACTTCCAGGGATGGGACATCCACAGCTTCTCGGAGCAACCTCTGCCGGTGCCTCACCACCAACATGATTTTGCCTCCTTAAAATATTAAAATACTTCAGCACATTCTTATAAAATGCCAAACTTAAAATTAAAATTGAGAAAATTTTCTGAATAGATTAACAAAGCATTATTTACCACACACCCTTATATTCAACTCCGTGGCAGTGTTCAGAACACCCTTGAGCAAGGAGAAGGCACCACCAGCATCGCTGTGGTCCCTTTATCCCAAAGCCAGCACAGCTCATGAAACTCACCTGACTCCCCAACCCCCTCCTTCAGAGTGCTCTGGATGGTTCAAAGTTCCAAGTGTACCAAGTTTGGGGGATATCCAAGGGGAAATCACAGAATCATCTGCGTTGGAAAAGACCTCTGCAACTTATGATCTCAGAGGTCTTTTCCAACCTAAATGATTCCATGATCCTGGGTGTGAATGCTGCTGTTGGCAGCCTGAAATCAGCAGCTCCATTCAGCTGTGGTTTGAAGCTTCTGCCTCTGTGCAGAGTTTGGTAGGAACCCGCTTATGGCCAAAAAAAATATGGGGGAGAGGATAACAGTGAGATGGCAAGCAGCACAAACCTCGTTATTTAGGAAACCAATGTAACAGACAATATTGTCATAAATAAACAACCATAGAGAGAGGCAAAGTGGGATGTCAGGGGTGGTGACTTGCAGTGGTTTCATCCTGTCCAAGGGAGTTTCTGCGTAGGGAACAAGGGCATCGTCTGGTCCAAACTACCTCTGACAGAGAACAGACACTAAAAGCCTTAACCCAGTGATGTATGACTACAGTGTACCAGCTAAAACTCATTTAGTTCACCTCAGAAAAAACAAAACCAAAAAGATTTTAGGTATTTCCCACACAGAATTTTCTAATTAAGACATTGTCACATCTGTCTGTAGACATTAGACAATGTCAACAGCTTTACTAATAACCTACAGCTCTAAAATTTAAAGTCTACAAATTAATTAGACACTGTTCAAAAAATCACAAAGTGCAGCTTTGAGGCTGGGCAGTGATTTTGCCACTCAACCCAAAAGCTCTTGCCAAAGCACTTGAATGCAAAAACCACTGAGTTTCACCTTCCTGAAGTGTCCTACATCCAGAATGTCCATTTCTGAAAAGTTTGGCTTTTGAAGAAGTTAATACTAATATTATCAAGTTCCAACTCCTCCATATCTTCCTCAAAGTACAAAAATACCAAGATACACTGAGAAACAAAGGACTGACTTTATTCTGCCAGGACTTTTAAGTTCCACAGGATTTGACTCCTCATTGTCTCCTCAGCCTCTATGCCAAACCCTAAAACTATGGTCATTCAAAACGCAAATACGTTGGGTTTTGCAGTGGGGTTAAGCAAATACAGACTTTTTTCCACAAAACAGTTTTAAAGATGCTCCCTCCCATACAAATCATGAATGGACACCTTTCTCTCCTTATAAACTGCTAGTGGACGGCGCTACATCTGTTGTCCTCTGGCCAACTGTAACATTATTAAGAACCAAATAACACACATCCAAATACTTTTATGTAGCATAAAGTATTAAAAACAACTCTCATGGCCTCAGACAGCAGCTAAAAAAATTTATTTTTAGGGCAAAATCCTCTCATTCAAGTAAAACATGACAGATGATTAAATTTATTTAATTCCTGTGTATTAAGTCGTGAGAATAAGTGAGTGGAAACCTATCTTTGGAACATTCCTGGATTTGTAGCCCTCATTACTGCCTAAATACTGACATTTGTGACTGAAAGCTCCAGAAAAATCAAGGACTTTTGAGGTCTTTAGGAAACTGAATGACACAAGTGGAACAGTGTCAATGGTAAAAGTGTGCAATTTTCAAATATTTTACATGCAAATAAAATTACTTTTGTATTAGAAAACTTGCCAGCGGTAGCTTATGTCTTACTTTGTTCTATTCTTATTTTCCCTTCATATTTACAGGCATTTCAAAGAACAAATTGCACAACAAAACTAGTTAATCTTAAGTCTGTGAAACTGGTTAAATACATGAACCACATGTGTAGGACATAGAGTAATTTGTAATTCAGATGCCTTGGTCTCAGAACCTCCATGTGTTAGTTTGGAGATCAATTAACCACAACTCAGAAGTGCTTTGAAGCTCAAACCCAGCAATGCACAAATCAATATTTAATTTGCAGTCAGTGTAGGAGTTAAAAATGTATCAGAAGCTATGTACAAAGTATATATTATAAACCACAAAACACAATAAATACCAACATGCACTACCAACAGCCTCAGCAGTTACAGATGAATATTTCAATGTAATTTCTTTTAACACCTCCTGATTTTAACAAATATTTGTGAACAACCACCACATTTAAGTTACAAATGGCTCATGTGTATCATTATTTACATCATCCAAGCCCATATTTTTCCTGTATATTTCTCTTTTTACCACAAGGAGTATCGTAGGACTGGAGATGTTTTCTTGTCCTTGGGCTGTTCACATCCCTGACCCCATCCCTCCTTCAAATTTCTGCATTCTTCAGAAATCTGAGATACAGCAGGCAGATTAAGATATGTCCTTGCTTCAAAACACATTTTAGGCAATTTTAATGATACAAGAGAACTGTAAAAATAAGAAAATGGAAAGTTACCAGGATTTTCTGAACAGACTATGTGTGACCTCAATTAGTCACCAGATCAGCTACACAGAAACATGGATGCTTGAAGACATGAAAACCAGGATTCACTGAATTGGGCCAATTTGCAGAAATTCTACATTGCTGCCACTTGAGAGTCTGAGAAAAATAGTAATTCTACCACCCCAAAAGCAACCAGCCTTTTGTTCAGCTTCTGTAATCTTCCAGAATTAACTAGAAAAATTTTAGACCTGAGGCCAAACTTTGTATCCTTCCTACAAACTGCTTTTCAAATGTCCACAGGTTCACACTAATTTATCTTGAAAAATTATTTCAAAAAAACCAGAAAAAAGAGGTACATACTAAAGCAACGATTTTAAACTCCACCTAGCTCACCAAAATAACACAGAAATTAGGGTTTCTTCTGACAAAAATATTTCACAGTTCAGATGCAAATTGAGGAATTAAATGTTTTCTTTAAAAATATAAACCAGGTGAGGAATTTGAAAGAAGTGACTTTGTAGAGCCATCCAATTGAGTGCAACACTCTTTCCCCACCTCGGTGCTTCCACACCTTGCCCACTAAAAATTATGGAATGCAGAACTTCCATCAGAAAAGCGTTAGATGCCAACAGAAAAATTAACTCTCTATTTGTACATTTCAGCTACTTTTTCAATCTGTGATGCTTCCCTGAATATCACAATCACACATCTTCTTTAATTCTTCAGTGGGAGTTTTAGTCAGAAAAGCTAAACTGGCATCTTCTGACCCCTACTTCTCACATTCCTGGTACACAGATAATGCAGAGATGGCAGCAGCACTCCGTGGTTTCTTTGGACATATGGATATATGAATACAGAGACCTTCAGGACATTAAGCAAAGTAATTTACTGTTTCCCTTATGTCCTCCTTTCTCCTTTATGGGGGGAGAGCTGCATTAGGTTAATGTCTTCAAATCGAAGTGTTTATTACCAAAAGTTAACACCAAAACCACAAATTCCTTGTATTAATATCAGGATTCAGTGATTTTTATGTCACTAACTCTGGATTTATTATGGAGCTCTTACTTAACCCTTCCCTTTAAAGAGCTGAAGAATAGCTGGTGAAAGTTTCACACCACATATGTTTATACACACATACAACCCCCACAAAGAAAATCTTCCAGGTAGCTTTGGCTTGGCTTCTCTTCAGACCTTATCAAGAGGAAAACTCTGAACTGAAGCCCAGATTTCACCACCAACACCAAATGTTCTATTCTTCATTCACTACTTACATTCCTACAGATCATTGACTACTTACTACTTACAGATCTGCTAGAGAAAGTGGGCCTCAAATTAAAAACAAAGTCACCAAAAAAACTGCCTCCCCCCAAAAAGAAGATGCAGAAGTCACTGTTCAATGACCACCTTCATTTAGGGTCACTCCTGTTTAGGATTTAGCATAGAGTAGAAGCATAAGTCTCAAACTGGATACGAACACATCCAATGCCTAGGAAGTTTTTTTAAGGTATCTAAGAAGGATTCATACAGACCCCCAAACATCACACAAATGGGAGGTGCAAATTTACATCCTGCTTGCTTGGGATTTTTTCCAACCAAAAATAATTATGCAGAGGCTTCTAAGGTAAATTATTCACCATATTAAAAGTCCAGTGCAAATTTGTATGTAGAGGGATTTACGAGAGTCAGCATCAGTCACATTAAAGGCATAGGAATACAGCTGAATTCTTCTGTTTAAAATAACTAGGATACAATATGGTTTAGACTACCAGGAATACTACTGCTAGCAAAACAACACAAAAAGAGTTTGAGAAACAGAAGGAAGTATATTACTCATGTATTTTTACTATTAGAAAAATCCTACCACTCCTTTTGGATATTGCTCTTAACAGAGATCATTTAGAATAAAGGAATAGGCTGAAGGAAGAACTCGATGATTACAGTGTCCCAATTCCTTTGGACCTTAAAACTCTCTACAATTCTGCCAAGCTTTTACCTTCCTATCCGAAAAGTTCAGCTGGGTAGACTGATCCTGAAAGAGGGAAATGACAACACAGCCACCTGCTTACAATACATACAAAAATAACCTGGAATGCCAAACTTGGAGTCCTGTTGACAACCATGGCTTTTTATGTGCCCTTTTGCTCTGCACAATCTAAATACTAAAATAAGAAATGACCTTTTTTTTAATGGGAAACCTGGTTAGCAATTTAAAGACTGCACCTTCCAAAACACAGCTGGGAGTGGACTGTTAACAATAAACCTTCCACTTGTTGTTAAAGGGCAGCATTTCAGTGGCACCTGGGACAGCTATTAACTCCTGCTAGGTGATCAAGGCTCCCTCTTGGTACAGAAGCTTTCATCTCATTTAACACATTCATTTTCAGGTGCGGTTATAGACTCTTACTGTCTCCTTGTGCATTCTTCCTCCTTCTTAATAAAAAAATGCTGCCCAAGCTGCATTTGTCTGGATTCTTGCCAGGGAATTCAAGTTGTCTGCTTTACTTCTTGCCTGGAAAAGAAAGTACTGATACACAGCTACTGGTCAAAAAGAAATAAAATAAATCACTTTTCATAGTCCTACTCTATACCCAAGACAGCAGTAAGTGTAGGCAGGACACAAAAGCATAAAAAAAAAAAATTCTAATTCTTGTTATTGAAAATGGATTTAATGAAACTCAAGCACATGAAAACACTGCATTCTTTCAAAAATGCAGTAGTTTCAAAAGAAATTGGCATCTAAGGAATTGTGATGCATCAGGAAGACCTATGCAATGTCTCAAAGGAATAGAGAATAACCAAACCAAATTATCTACAGGCATCCATGCATGAAGGGGAATCAGGCTGATTTGAAACATTTTACACTGGGTGTTCACAAGTAACTGATGAGTTTTAGAAACTCACGAGAAGGAAAGGAGTCACATCACAGGCTTCCAGCATCATCCCATGGTTTTCCATCAGCTTTAAAACTAAGCAAGAATAACCAACATTGCATGAACAGAATGAGATTATGAGCAAGACAGTAATACCAGAGAAAACAGAAAGGGTTTAGTAAATCAAAAGGGAACAAGGACTATTGGCTCAGTTGGTCAGGGTTTGATACTGATAAAACCAAGGTTGTGGGTTTGATCCCCATATGGGCCATTCACTTTAGAGCTGGACTAGATGATCCTTGTGCGTTCCTTCAAACTTGAGTATTTTGTGATTCTAATGAGACTACTGAGATAAGGGGGAAAATAAATATAAAAGCAGTTTTATGTTGGTACTTGTCAACAGGGTGTGCCAAACAGGAGGGAGACAAGTAATGGTTTTACTTTGTACAGTGCTGATAAGGGCTAGGGTAAAATACCAGGAGTGAAATTCCCTGCCTCTGAGGCACTAATTAAAACACACTTCAGGAAGTGCACTTGAGCCCGCTTCCCTTCAGAGGAAGTTCTCCATGAATGTCTGCCAGGAAATAACCCAGATCCTTCCCTTACCACAGCACACACAAACCAACCTTAGCAGCCCCTGGGCTGTCACTTGCTGATCCTGCTGCCTATCAAGCTGGCCTTTTTTGGTTTTTTTTTCCCCAAATATTTTATGACAGGTCAGTACGTTTGTATCCCCTAATGTTCCTTCTCTTGTAAGGACACTCATTATAACGTGTCCTGTAACTACAACTCAAGATGCTACACCAGTAACAAACACTGCCATTAAAGAGAACAGGAAGACTGGAAAGCCTCACTCAGTTTTACAGGTAAAAATGAAATTTTGAAGCCTTGAAAAGCTTTGAATCCATCTGGTTTGAATTTTGGTCTTTTTACGTTTTCAGAAAATTCACTTCAGGTTTTCTTTTTACAAAATCAAGGTAACATACTTGGATGAGCAAGACTGATAGGGAGTTGATTCATTAAGCATCTGAAATCCAGACATACTGGAAAGTTAAGAAATCTACCACCTAGCAGTGAGGAGCACATTATCATTGATTATTTTGTACAAGAATGGTTTTGTTCAAAGATTCAGAATATCCTGCTGTTTTAGAAACTTTCCTAGGCCAATGTTAAACATTTTTGTGCATTTCCTGCAGTAAACAACAGCCAGTACAGACTATAGCCCATTAACCAAGATGCAGGATCAAAGGCCAGCTATACATTACCACTGAGCAAGCCATGTGTTCTCAAAGAAGCAGAGCTACAAACTTTACTTCAAATATTAACTAGAATATCATTATTTAAATCTGCCATTCAAACAGCCTGGAAAGGAGCAGCACCAGCTGCCTATGGCTATCCCTGGCATCATCAGAATGTGCTGCTACAGGCCCATCCAAGCTGCATTACAAAGCAGTACTATTTACAGAGTCAGACTTTGTTTTCTGCTTGATGTTTCCCTATTCACATTTACCAGAGGGCTAACAACCAAAACAAATATTTTGTTTGGTATACAGAAGACCTTTGGCACCTTCAGAGGGAAGACAAACTCTACTTCATTCTACCTCGATAACATACTCCAAGATACTCCAGGCAGGCTGAAGTTTAATTGAACTCCACGGAGGGATGAGACAATGAAGGAGAATACCCCAAACACTGAAATTTATTTCCCCAAGCCCACTTACTTCCTTGTAAGAGACAACAGTTGCTCTGGGGACAGGCTGAGGAGTATCAGCTATTTTCCAAGCAAAAGCCAGGACAGAGCTCAGAAAGGCATCAGGCACCACATGGAGTGGTTTGTGTTCCTTACATCCACATTCATTGCTCTGAAAACCCTGGTGGTGCCTGTCAGCACAGACAGAGCACAGAGCCCTTGGAAGGGCCCAGCCTGAGAGAAGAGGATGTTCTGTACTGAACTCGCACACGTGTGAGCCTAGCCTGCCTGGAAGAAGCTGAAGTTTATCATAACCTTGGTGGCAAAGTAAACCTCTCTGCAATGACCCAGAAGTCCAGAATAACAAACCAGTCAGGATGCCCAGCAAAATTCCACTTCCAGAAGCCAGGAGGAGCTATAAGCATGTAGGTCTTACTGGCAAGGAGCAACATCCATTAATTAGCTTTATACTTGAGAAGAGAGTGGTTGTTCTTTACACCTTAAAGTGCCAACTGAAATCTTCTGAAACGAATTTTGTATCAAGAAAAAAGCCCCGAATGTATTAAAACAAAATTAAAACATGCATAACATCCAAACTACATAAAGAACCCCAATCTTTGAGATTTCACTAGGAAAATATTTCTAACCATAAAAGATAAAAAGGAACATTAATTTCTCTATCTGCAATACTGTATTTAAACAAGTGCTATGCTGGATACAACAAGATTTCTCATCCAATACGAGCTTAATTCCACCTGAAATAAAACCATGAAGTTGGAAAGCACCTGAAGTGTTTGCAGTAGAGATACAATCCAGAGAACATCCTTTGGAAGCTGCCCCTTAGGTGGAAGTGCTGCTGCACCTACTGTCAGTGGCTGACCAGCATCTTTGAAATCACACAATAAGTAGACATAAAATTACACCTACTTTTATCTACAGAATGCCTGCACCAATTCCCTGCTCAAACACTGGCCTGAGGAATAAGTCAGAATTACAAAGCTAAACAGAACTGCTGCTTATAATCTCTTCCTATTGATAATGTGTCTTCTGCACTCACTAATTGAGAATCATAGAATTATTTTGGTTGGAAAAGATCTCTAAGACCATTGAGTCCAAGCATCAACCAACCCTGCCAAGGCCACTGCTAAACCATGTCACAAAGTGTCACATCTACACATCTTTTGAATATTTCCAGGGATGGGAATTCAACCGCTTCCCTGGGCAGCCTGTTCCAATGCTTAACCACTCTTTTGGTGAAGGCATTTTTCCTAATACATAATCTAAACTGCCCTTGATGCAATTTGAGGCCATTTCCTCTCATCCTGTCCCTTGTTACCTGGGAGAAGAAACTGACCCCACCTGGCTACACCCTCCTGTCAGGGAGTTGTAGAGAGCAATAAGGTCCCCCCTGAGCCTCCTTTTCTCCAGGCATTCAGGGATTTTGGATGATGTTAGCAGAGTCATTTTGTCAAGTTTCCTGCTTTCTTTTATGCCTTGCTACCTGGGAAGTTAAACACAGAACTGCCAAGTGATTTCAGGTGCTGTTCAAATCAGCAAGAGATCTGCTCTGAGTGCAAATTTTAAATGCTACAACAAAAGCAGGCATGTCAGAGCACAGACCCTAAGCTGAAACCTTTCATCTTAAGTTCTGTGACTCCATCCAGTACAAATACTAATAAAGCCATAAGATGAATGGGTGAAGGCAGTACTACCACAGCACACTTAACAGGAAAACTCCATCCTGTAAGAGGAGGGCTTGAAGACTGCCATGAATAGACAGGGTATTTTGAGAGTAAACAGATCGTGATTCTGTGGAACAAAGCATGTGATCACATAATGAAAAGACTTTCATGGTCCAAGGAACAGCTTGACTTTTTGCAATAAGAATACAAAAAGTAACAGTTTATAAAGCAGTACATTTTTTTGTCACTTCCACTGAAACTGTCATTTCAGTATTTGCATATACAATACTACTTTCAAAGAGCAAGTAGCACTAATTCCTTCCTCCTACCAAATCCTCAGCCAGAAAAAAAACCCAAAAAACACAGACTTCAATGTAAACCTGACAAGTCAGAAGTACTTGCAATTTACATCTATAATTTTTCACTGTTTCCTCTTACTCTACATTATATTTCACAACCTTATTATTCACTGAGCTGGTTTTCTATAAAGTCTTATCTAGGCAGGTACTGCAAGATATTTACCTAACAAACCAATAAATACTTTGTTGTCATGGTTTTACCAGGATATGACTCACTTGGAACCATGTACTCCAGGGAGCAAATGGCTTCAGTTCACAAAACATACAAGTGCACTTTTTCGCTTGTGACATCACAACAGTCAGAGCTGTTCCTTTCAAAAGGTCAAACAAAATTAAAGGAAGCATTTAAAACCCCCTGAAATCACAGATCTGATTTGCACACCTTTATATACGATAAAATGCTTTGCTCCCACCCCCCCAACTCCTTGTTTTCTGGATTTCCCACACTATTAGTTTTCCATGTCGAGGAAATATTTTTCAAGTGTCTGGGTTTCCATCTGAATCATAAGTCAGAATGAACATGAGGCATAAGGCTACAAATTTTGGTTTTAACTGATAAAAATATCAGTACTGGTTCCAACTGAAATACTTTGGGTTTTTTCCCATTTAAGTGACAAAACAGAATACTACTATTTTTTAAACCATTCAGACTTGTCTTTCGGAGTGATGAGAGTAGACGGAATTCCTTGGAAAAAACTAACTGCGTAATATAAACAAACATTATCCCATACCAGAAAAGGGAAGGGAGAAATTGCAAAGGAGAAGCAATTATTCACCATAAACTTGAAAACAGAAGTTTTAAAAAGGCTGACGACATCCAGAAGTAAGCTACTGAAGAATAAAGATACCTACCCCTGCAAATTTAGATCGTCAGGAAACATTAAATGACCCTCTACTGATTCCTGAAGATGAAAATATGGATACAAGATCACAGCCTGAAGTCCTATTAGGGGCCTGCTCCATGTGAAATGCAAGCAGCCACATCTCCTTTGTTCTCAAGTGTATCACAGTCCAGGCAAGAACATTAACGACTCTAAAGCAGGTGATATCAAAGTTTTAAATAAGGGCAACCACAAGCACAAGTTAGATTCAAAAGTGCTCTTGAAGTAGCAGGAGATGAATTTTGTTACCTGCCAGTGCCTAAGCAATAGGAAAAAAACCCCCAGTAATTTAATACATGTTCCCAAACCACCAACCACAGGGAAGGTTGCAGAAGGGGGGGGGGAACCAAACCACAAAGAAAAAATAAGGATCCAACAAGTTATTCTAGCCACACTCAAACGTAAGAATATTCCAAACATCCATCTACATGAGCAGCAATAAAGGCAGAAGTTAGAAATACCAACTATACTAAGGAGTAAAACTTAAGTTTGCAAGTATAAACATCCACCCTGGGAGGGGTGGGGTCAAAAGGAATCAAAAAATATGCAGAACAGAAATAAATTCCTATAGTACAAAGAATACTGTGACTGTAACTTCTCTACTCCTGCTTTCAGTTAAACTTCTTCAGATTAGGCCAAGTGCCCCTACAGCAAAGATTTTACTTTATTAAGACCCATTTTTTCTGTACTACAGAAAAGCAGAACATGAGAACAGAGAATTACTAGTATGTTGCTTCAAAAGGCAGCACATGGGACTGGCCAGACAATTTTCAGCCAAGGGACTTTGGCAGGTGATAAAACACCTTACAAACTCCTCCCACGCACCATAAATTAACTGCTGCACAGGTCTGCCCACCTCTGTACCCTCAGGCTGAATGGAAGGACCATGAACAGGCTGTCAGAGAAAAGCCAGTTCCAGGAGGCTCAGGAGAAAAAAAAAAAAAAAAAATTCTGTTTTAACACCCACTGTTTAACAATCAGGATTTTCAACAATAATTACAAGGAAAGAACAACAACATCTCATCTTGACCTGCTTTACCCAGAATAACCTCTGTGTGAAATTGAAATCATTAGCTGTTGTACATACCCTAAGTAGACTTTCCAGCTCTCAGCAGCAGGTGCTCAATACAGGATGAAACATGCAATCTGAAACAAACATTTAGAATTCATTAGGATATTTTCTTAACTAATGTCAAAATACTCAAACATCAAAAAAACTTAAGAGCAAATTAACTGATATTCTTGTTATGAAGACAAGATAACCTCCCTAAGGAACCAGCTGCAGAACATATCCTATTTTACAAGTGCAGATTATTTAGCTGGAAATCCTTAGGAAAAGAAAAAAAAAAACAAAAACCCAACCTAGAACAGAACACAGAAGAAGTTTGTATAAGTAGAAGCCAGGGACTTATATTTGAACTCAAAACAGACATCTTACAAAGCAAGTTGCCTGAAATCCTGTTGGTCCCATGAAAGCAAACTAAAAATTTCCCTAGTTATATGGATTTGTTATTTTGAAGGAGGAGAAGGGTTAAAGGATTCTGAAATGAACCTTTATTACTGATAATATACATTTAATGGCAAAAACAAGTGAGCGCTGAAAACCCTGATGAGTGATTCAAAACATTAGCAGCATCCAGATCTAGAATTAGAAAGTGCTTCCCTGGAAAATAAAAAGTGTGTGGGAGGAACTAGTGAAAAGCATTTATTTCCTCAGGGTATGTGCATCACAGGGCAGCCAAGCCAGATCTCAGCTGAAGTAACAAATATATACAGATATTGCTCAATACAGACATAATACACAGAAAGTTGTGGGTTTGTTTCTTAAAAGGAAACAATTGATCTAAAAGAAATCCAGAGCCAAGTAATGTAGAGAGTTGAGGTTACTACTTTGCTAGTTGTTTTTCTTCTTTCCCTTTCAAACAAATATATACTATAGGGACAAAGGTAATACCACTAGAAAGCCCAAGCTTATATATTATGCACTTAAAATTAGATTTCTAAGAACTGTTTCCCAAACTTTATTCATCTTAGATACTTAATTTTCCACACACGTAAAGGCCACCAAAAGATATCCACAAAAGAATCTCATGACGTAATGTAACATAAAAAGTTCAAATTAGCACAGTTTAAGTTTCCATCTAAGCTGTAATAAACTGGTGGTGGAAGAAAAGTAATTTAATTTTTAATTTCAACATGAAAACCAGAAAAAAAGTGTCACAGACATTTACCTGAAACATACATCCACACCATGGAGAAAAAAAATCAGCGGGAACCTGGGCTGCTCTTATGGTGCTACATAAGATGAATGGCACTGCCTCCAAATACTGATTTATGGTTAACACAGAATCTGCTAAGTCAGATTGTCCCACCATCTCTGCCAGACTGAGTGGCAAACGACAGCTTTCCCCAGAATCACGTCTGCTCTGAACATTTCTATGGAATTAGTCATGATTTGGGACAATTTGTAAAAACACCAATGATTAACACAATGGGAATGATATCAAGTCCTTTATGAAAAGGCAAATTGCTCATTAAACTATTTCTCACACTGAGAAACCCGTGCACTTGTTGATTTAACTAAAGATGTTTTCTGATAAGGCAAAAGCTACTTTTAATTTCCAAGGCCAGTAGTAATGACCTTTCCCTGCTCTGGGAAGTTACATCAGTAGCACCCTCAAAACATTTGTTAAAATAATTGTGTGTGCAATACCATGGGACTTACATGCAGCAGCAAAAAAGCACCAAATACTAGAAAAATATTATTTTAATTGCTGAGGCATCAATAATGCAAACACTTACAGGCATGTTAAATTTTCCACACAAATTCTCCCACTGATTTTCAATAGAATCACCCATGTGTGTAAAATTCAGTGTACAAATGCATGGCACTGTGATTTGATTTGATGCTGGAAGGCAATCCCAGAGGACAGATAAAGGGCCTCTCGTTTGCTCATTAGCTGCTACGAGTAAGGTATTCAGGACAATCCAAACACTGATCATCTCTTCCCCCTTACACCAACAGCCATTTCCAGACATACCTTCCCTGTATTTGTTTTCACTGGTTACTTATTGATTTACTTCATTCATCAATTACTTAGGAAGCAAGTGGTGACAAGAACTCTCCTATGCTAAACTCAAGTCCAACCAGTTTCAACACTTCTTAAAACACCAATTAGTCTCCTTCTAATAGGGATAAAACGCTGAAAGCTTCTAAAGTGGTCAAAAGGAGATTAAATGTAAAAAATGGTTTGGGTTGAAGATTTGTGCTTTTATTTCAACTTTTTGTAAAAAAAAAAAAACAAAAAACAAAAAACTTACTTATCTTACAAAATAGTTTCTTTAAAGTAAAAAAAAACCAAACGAGTACATCTGCTCAGGGGGAAAAAATTAGAGGGGAGGGGGATTTTTCACAGCTTTTGAAATTTCTCTACCTTTTTCCACATGGGAAAGGTTTTCAGTAAAGTAAAGTGACAATATTTAAATGTTAAATTTAATGATTTTTTGTGGTGTAAAACTATTCCTTTTAAGACTTTTCCCAACCAGCTGCAAATAACCCACTTGGTCCAGTTTTGCTTCCTTCTTTTTTCTTGTTCTATCTATCACTGTAATACCTTATTCTTCTCTTAAAATCAATGCAGAATCCTACGTAATTGTAATTAAAAGACAATTTACTTGTAGATCTAAACATCCACATACAAAGCCTGAAATTTTAAGTTTTGTCCTCCAGGATCATTCTATTCCCTTTCCAACTTGATTCCTTCCCCAACCACACCACTGAGCCATTAGACAATTACCAGTATCCAGGAGTAAAAATCTTAATTTATCTTCTAGGCACGGAGCTCCTTCCTCAGCTTCCTCATGTTTCCAGTGAGCTTTAAAGCTCTTTGATCACACTTTTCAAGAAAACTTGTCCTCTTCACTCTCTTCACACACAAATACCTCTCCTTCAACGCTTTCCCAGATTCTCCACTCCACTTCAACACAGCAATGACCTTAATGTCCACAAAACCAACGATGGACCACTAAAGACCAACATTATTTGTTTCACTTCCCTCTCCTAACTCTGATCCACAGCAAGAAAGCAAATAAACAATTTTATGCAATGCAAAGTTTTTATCCTTACAAAGCATTTAATCTGGTCTCTGATGATGCCCCTTTGGCTCTACAGTGAGGCAAAGGAAAACTCCACAAAGATCACAGAAGACAGGAAAGACTTGAAGAGCTCTGTCAGTGCAGGGAAAGAAGAGAACAGCAACTGCTGGGCACAAGTAATATCTTCTTTAGCAGAGATGAGACGCCTATAGCCAAGTTATCTGCAATGTTATTATTCCTGTAGCTGTACTCTCCTGTATCTTGCACAAACAACTGAATCAAGTGAACTTTGGCAGTCACTGAGCAACCACAAACAAATTTCCATTAGGGAATTGTACACTGTTCATAGGGAATTACTCTCCAGTCACTTGTTTTAAGGAAGCAGAAAGGAACTAAGCTTTAGTTTTTTAACAAGATAGAAATGAAGCATTCCATAGGTGTTTTGAAAAAATACAGACTGGATGAACATATATATATAGGACACAAAAAAAGGGGATGAAGCTGCATCAGGGGGAATTCAGACTGGATATGAGGAAAAGGTTCTTCACAGGGAGGGTGGTCAGTCACTGGAACAGGCTCCCCAAGGAAGCAGTCATGGCACCAAGCCTTAGGCAGACTCAATGATCCTTTTGGGTGCCTTCCAACTTGTACATACACGAAACCATAGATTATCTCACTACTCCTCTACACCTCACGCAATGAGGGCAGCAGACCTGCCTGGAGCACTTTCAGCAGCAGCACCAAAAACACACCCATGCAAAAGAATAATTACAACACAGCCCTGAGAACAATCTGTGAATAAATGACCACTGGCCTTCAGGAGAAGCCCCAGAACAGTCAGGGCAGTTACTGAATTCTAGACCGACTCAAAAGCAGTGTTTGCATGGACAATGCTGTGAGCATTTAATAGTCTTGCTTCAGGATAATTGGCACACAAGCACTAATTTCATCTTGCCATTGCTTAGTGGCTTGGTCACCAGAAGGATATAGTCCATAAAGCAGAACCTGGATACCTCACTGGACCCAAACACAGAGCCTAAGCACATCACCCCAAAAGACAGTCCCCTAATGGCCACTGTAAGCTACACCACTAGTACTTCTGCAGAAACTTTTAACTAGATTGCTATAGCTAAACTGCAGAAAGAAGTGCAAATTTCAGTAAGATGTCAATTCCATATATGAAAAACACACCAAAAAAAAAAAAAGAGTCCATACTTACTATCACTCCCTATTCACATGAGTAATCAGAAAAAATGAGCCAAAGAGACAAAGCTTTAACAACACAGAACACAAGTTCAACATAACACTTCAAACTGCTGCAACACAGACTCAGTGCAAAAAACGATCATATTTCAAGTGACAGCTGTGCATTAAGTACTCACACTATAGGCACATGGGCACCACTCTCCCCCTCCCCACTTCCTTTTGACTGTGCTCCAAATCCTTTCTCTAACTCACCTTTTGCCTTTCCAAAACTGACCTAGACCCAGCTGCCCACAAGGTCTTGCCTTGTTTTTCTACTTCTATCAACTTCAAGAGTAAGGTATTAAAGGAAATGTGTTTTATGTACATTTATTTTCACAACTTGTGCAGTCCTCACCCTTCTTGTACTTTCACTCTATGATCTCTTCCTCAGTATAATATGACCAATGTTCCTATTCCACTTGAGAATACTGGGGCTCAGTATCTATTTCAACAGAGGTAACAAAGACTTTTGAAAGAGAGAACTTCAATGCAATTCCCATTTAACACCAAAAAGTCACACAGATAAATAGATTACAGAATTCCAAAATCTGTTTCCTAGGAAGGGAAGCTCTGTTCAATACTCTCTTCAGATTGTGAAACAGTTTAAAGGTTTTGTTTGCCTTTACGAGAAGAAAAAGCTGATTCAGTTGTACAATGAAGCCAACATTACACACTCCTGTCTTGAAGAATTCCCTCTCCTCTCCTGATGAAAGGAGAGCAAGGCCCAACACTGGCTGTTGGAAGCCCTGGAACAGCGTGAGACGAACAGTGCTGCCGTCACACAAAGAAACCCTCCCTTCACTGAGCTGAATGAGCAGGGGCTTGGGGGCCTATGACACAACTAAACTTTCACTTCATTTAAATCTCCAGCCAAGGATTAATCATATGCACTGCACACCAGCTTCTTCTAAAGGGACCTAATCTTCTAAAAATATTCACTTGGTTGTTTAATAAATTCATGTAGGTAGCAAATTTTCACAGTACCAAAGCTCAATTTCTTATACAAATGAAATACTGTCAGGAACCCCAGGCAGGAAATGGAACAGCAGTGAATTCAGTCTTACATCCCACTCCTCCTTTTAACTCCATTCTTTGACTAAGTTTTACAGAGGTTCTGACCGATATTTTTTTCCATCCACCACTCAAAAAACAGAGATATTAAACTCAATCTAATATTCACAAAGTGTTCAAGAAGAGACCGGGTCAGAATATTCCCCCAGAGAACCACATCCCATATACTTTTTTTCCCACTGTTTCTCTTATAAACTTCAATCCTCAAACTGCATTATCAAAATACATGGGCAAAATAAAAACAGTATTATTCACTTACGGAAATTGATTGATTTTTCCTGACAACCATTGATTAATACGTGCAAAACAGTTTCTGTGCATATGCACTGAAGAGTATAGTAACTGCAATCCTCCTTGGAGGAGATTTCCCCAAGCCACCAGTCGAAATCCCACAATTTACAAAGGCAATCCTAAACAAAAAAACCAAGTAAATCTGAAATTATTATTTTCCTGATAATGAAGAGTTGGTACCTAGTCTATGTGTTTTTAGAACTGATGAAACAGGTTTTAATGCAGATGACAAGAAAAGGCTTCCCTTTACTTCCACACCAATTCAGGGGTTCTTAAATGACATTTATTTCCCCAGACCACAGCAGTTTACACAAGTTCACACACATTGCACAGACGCACACTCTTAGCTTCACCTTTTAGCCTAAAGGCACCATGAAGCCTCAGATGCAGCACTGAAGTGTTAATTTCAACAGCTTCTGCCTCTAATTTTTAACACAGTGATTAAAAAGCTACCAGATCCATGCATTTACTCCTTCCTAAAGATCATCTCAAATGCAGGCAGCTCCATTAATCCCAGCTTTCAGCAGCAGCTGTACCAGGTACAGCCAGCCATGATTACCACATTTTGTCTTCATACACATTTCCACTAAAGATTACTTAATTCTGCTTCCCAATGTCAGTAGCAACTTGTTCCTTCCATGGCAAAATGCTGAGAAACATTCTGACTTGATTTAAAACAGATTCATGTGAGTTATGATTAAGACAAAGCCTAGTGGTAAAACATCAAATACAAATTATACTGAAGAGTGAAAGACTGACAGAAAAACAAAGGAAAGAGTCAACAGAAATTCCTATTATTCTGAAAACAAAGCTCATCTTATTAATAGGTAATAATATACTATGATTAATTAAAGGACAATACTAAAAGAAATAAGAAAAGTCATCCTAAGGCCACTCTATCAACTTGTTTGTACAATTTAAAAGTCTCACCTGTTTTACTCCTTGAAATTGGATCAAAACAGCAACTAAACTAATTGTGGTAACATCAATAACCAGTTTATAATTCTGTTTTCCAAGCCATATCTAGGTAACATCTGCATCTGTAGAACACTACAGTTTCATTTACAGAAAAGGTCTACTCCCCGTGACCTTTCCAGCCTTCCACAAAGGAAACACAACCTTTGCCTTCAACAGATTCACATCAAAGCTGCCCTGTGTTGCAGTGGCTAAGTCCACTTTACAGCCCCCAAGTTGCCTTAAAAGTGGTCTCTCCTTACAACACTGTGCTAGAAAGTTCTCTCTTTGTCTAGATCCTGCTGGTCGCTGGTCCTCTCCCCCCCTCCCATCCCTTTTCCCATTGGGCCCTGTTATGTCATTCAACCTTGCCTCTGCCCCCTAGCCCTCAGACTATAGGTTTTGGATGCTCTGCCTGCCTTTGGGAGTTTTTGGGATAAAACTGGCACAGGCTTTCAGTTTGGCGGTTCTTCTTGCCTCTGCTCTCTTCGGGTGTGTTGTCATTAAACACCTCGGAATCACACACAGAGAACGTTCGTGCACAGACTGTGTGTGTGAGCGGCTGTTCGCGACTGCCTGCGAAGGTGAGGTTGTGAGCACGCGTGGGTGCTGGCAAAGCGCCGCCTCAGCGGTCCATGAGGGACCCAGCAGGAACAAACGCGGCATCGATCCACTGAAGCCCTCTTCCACAGCCCAGTCTGGGGCAATCGGAGAGATAACAGAGAGCACATGAGCTCAGGGAGAACTCTCAGCTGCTGGGGTTACTGTCAGCTACCTTTTGATTATCACCATAATTCTGCAAATAACCCCACATTCTTTACCTGTTCTCATCATTAAAATCAGTGCTGGACAGGATTCAAGAGGTGACCTTGTCAAACTGCCACTCCTAAGGTAGGAATGAACAGCATCCCCTTTCTGACTGCTGTCTAATTTGTTCTTGATGAATCCCTTCCCTAATCTATTTCAGTGGTTTGTTATTCTTGGAATTAGATGTCTTCCTCCCCAAGTAGCAGCCCATGTCTTTGGTCCTATTATTTAAGTCAACTAATTCTCATTTTAGTCCCTTTAATCCTTTATCATCTTCATCCTCATAGTGGCCTAACACATGGGAATAACTTCTTATCTCTCTGTAGTCTTAACATCTTAATTTGTTCAGTTCTTGGATGTTGTATTCTCAGGCATCTACTACCAAAAGCATCCAAAAGAGGAAAACCCTTTCTTGATGTCCAGTGCCCAAAACTGAACACAGAATTTTAATTAAAACCTACCAGTGCTGAATCTAGCAGAAAAATTATTTACCCCCCCCACTACACCACAGCAGAGCATTTTGTTACCTGCACCAGCAGAACAAGGTTAATCACAAACTGAGCACCCATCAATCAATCAATCACTTGCACTCCCCAGTTCACTCAGCTCCTGTAGGATTTTAAAAGCATATTTTGAGCAGAACATTTGAACAACAAAATTCAAAATGCACTAAACGCAGAGTAGGAACAGAGGCTGTAGAGCTGAAGAAGTGCAGAAAACAGCTGGCTTTGTGATTTATACAAACTGAAGTGGAAATGACAAGATAATTAATAAACTAACTGAAATCTAGAAGCCTCTAGGATATAGCGCTTAAGCCTGAAATAGAAAATGAGAGCTGATAAAAATTCAGAATTACTTCTTTAGCCATTAATTAACAGTGTTCCCATAATGGAGCTGTTAACACCAGAGTAAGAACTGAAACTGTAATTTGTAACATTTGCAAAGAGATTCACTGAGAGCGAGAGACCAACACATGTCAGCAGTCTGTGAAGGTTTCCTGGGTGAAAGCTGGCAATGGAAAACAAGTTAAAAATGTAACAGTATTAAATAGTTTTTTATATAATTAAAAATGGAACTCAAGAGATTAAAACTCTCCAACTTGTGGCTCATTACTCGGGAGGTACAATTGTACGTACATATTATTTATCAGCCCTTTTTCTGCCATACCTGTAAAACAAAATGTATTTTATTTAGCAAATGCAGTTCTGAGTCAGGCATGAGGAGGGGTAACGAGCACACTGACAAACATGAATTAACTGCAATGGCCATGCCATGGTTCACTCCAAGCTGTAAGATGGCACCTTAAATCAACAACTTGGATCCAACACCATTGTTTCTGCTTCTCCTTGTGATGGGCACTTCAAACCCTACACAGGAAGCACCTCAGAACTGAGGTGGTTTTGTGCCAGGTTCACTGCCCTTATATTAAAGGGGAATAAACAACAGCACAGCAGCTGAATTGGTTCTGCCATTGAAAGGAAAAGAAGCCGCCACAGGAGGAGAAATAAAATTATCTCAACTTTTGACACTGCGGCTGTGTCGGTGGTTCCCACCTCTCTGCACCACTGGCGGACAAAACCAGCATTACCACGCATGAAGGGTCCTAGACAGTGGCAAAAATACAAGAACACCTTCACCAAGTTCTGGAACTTGGTGAGGGAAAAGGGTGAAGAAAGAGAGGATAGGACTTATACAATAAAGTATGAAGTTCACCTCTTTACAAAAACTTAGTTCCACCAACTGAATGACAAAGGTCCCTGTTATACATCCCTTTTGTGCCTAGACTGTGAAATCCATTGTGAACAAGTACCTCCGCCTGTAAACAGCTTCCACTACAAGAGCATCCGTAAAGCAGCAAAGGGGATGGAGGAGGAGACTGCTAAAATCTGAGGTATGCTCAGGCATAAAAGAACCACAAGAGCATTCAGCTGCCAGCAAAAGGAATTTGTACTTGAAAAGTGTATTAGAAACAGCAGGGAGAAATACTGGTAAACAACTTGGTTGGTTAACCAAAAATAAAAAAGAACCGTACTCTTTTAAACACTAACTTTATTTTTCTTCTTTCTGTATTAACCTTTACTTGAACAAAAGCAGGCAATAAAAATTCCAGCATACTAACCCAGAACATAGACTATTTTCCCCTCTGAAGACAGAAAGATTGGAACTGCCCAATTCCAAAGGAAAAAAAATCAAGAACAGGTACCTGTGTGCAAATAGGAAAATGGTGGCAGATTTCATGTTTTCGCACTATCTTTCACAGAAAAAGAATTTAAAAGATTGCCTGAAATCAGTAAGAGGAAATTCTCTTTTGAAGATCACAGAATTTCTGAATCTCAAAGCTGCAGAGTATTACTGGGAACAAACTTGCCTCAGCATTCATGCTGAACATAAAACCTACAACAGACGGGATAAAACAGGTATTGATTGATGTAAATCTCCACCACTGGATGTAACTCAGACATTGGGATTTCTAAGTCTCTCACCAGTACCTTCAATAGAAGTAACCTTGGATGCACTGCTAGAAAATTACCTATTAAATGCTAATGGAGCAGAGACCTTACTGGCTACTGTACATCCTATGGATTGTTATCAGTAAAAATTCCAGGTGTGCTTAAGGCCTGGAAAAGAAGTGGATACCTGGTTAAAGAGGCGCATTCACAGCTGCAAAATACATCATTTAATTCATTCTGAGCCTCTCCTAAATTAAACTTCTGGTATCCCCTTGAAACCTAATCATTTGCCGCAAGAAAATAGGAAAAAAGAAAAGAAAAAGGGGGGGAAAAAATCTGCTGCTTCAAATCCTTCCTACAAACTTCAATGGGACTACAGGAAAAAATTATCTCTGCGTTCCAAAGACACTTTAGAGGCTCAGATAGTCTTCTCCCTCTCCCCTCCTCCAAACCAAAATAAAACAAAAGCAGGAATCGCACATTTTTATGTGTGGGTAAACAATGCAAGGTCCGAGCACGGCAGCAGGAAGTGGGAGCAGTTCAGAATCAGCAGAGTCCTCTGACCCCTTTCTCGCTGTCCCAAGCTGTGGAACAGCTTCAGCTCAGTCACTTCTATCTCTGCAAAGACAGCAAGTGCCTCATTTAAGGACTCTTGACACATACACAGGCTAAATGTTTCCAAATTTATTGTTCAACATAGCTGGAACGACAGTAGTGGCTGCAGGACACTGACGCACAGGTTTTGCTTACACACTTCTGGGCAAAAGCAAGGAAATTAGTCTGGGATCTTGAAATGAGTTAAATTACAGTTCCATGGGCAGGGAAAGGGTCAGCATTAGAGGGATTAACTCTAAACTGACCTATATTACACTCTTACCAAGTTGGAACCCAGCAAAATGAAACAGAGCTGAGTGCTTGAGGTCACCTTCCCAGAAGAAAAACAAGAAGTAATGCTTCCATGCAACAGGAAGCTAACCAAAACTACTTTAAAGTTCTTCCATATGCCCCTTCTGCACTGAACATCATAAAAAGGGGCAGAGGGATGATGCAGAAAATCAGATGGCAGAAAAAAGTCTTGAAGCCATAGGCAAGAAACGAAATCCAAACCAGGAGAGTTTTTCCAGTTCAGCCATGGACAGTTGCAGAGCTGAAGAACATTTAAATGCAGCCAAAATTCACACTAATGCAAGTGAATCAGACGTTCTCTAACAAAGCCTGTTGCCTTCAGCATTTGTTAATTACCTCTTCCATTCTGATTTTCACTTGACGGAAGTTGCATTCACACCCTGTAAACCAGATTTCAGAAACTATTCTCCATTTTCTTCTCAATTCTTGAACCACTGACACCACCACTGAGCTGCATCTCTACGTTTCAAGCACTGTCAGAGCCAAAGAGAATCAGTTTCTGTGGTTCTTCTGCCGCCTCTGAAACTTTTTCTTCCACACACAACTCCCTGAGTCAACTCCCTCCAAGAACACATCCCTCTGATGGGCTGAAAGGTGCACGAACTGCTAAAATTTGCATGGAGGTGCTTGGAAAGCTACCACACACCTGGGTAATCACAGCTGTCTCTTTTGCACCTGCTTTAATACAAATCCAGAAAACCAGGTAAAGCCACACGAAGTTTTTTGTGCTTTTGGTTGTTTGATTATATTTTTGTGGGTTTTTTTTAAATAAAAGCCCTAACACTCAGAAGTCTACCCAAATGCAAGATTTGGATCCCAGCACCAGGAACACAATGCTGAACAAGCAACAAACTCCTATTTTGGAAGCTTACATGGTGGAAAGAACACAGACGTTATACAGGAATGGGACAGAGAACATAAAAATTTAAACCTACAAACCCAAACTTGCAAGTTTTTAAACTGTTCAGCCCCTAAATAACCACTTTCTTCAACAGTTTTTCATATTAGCCATCAAGCACTGCCTGAATATGGAGAGCAGGACATAAGGATGAAAGCTTTCAGAAAGATCTACTCTATCTCCACAGAAGTTCTTCCTCTCCCACACTCAAAAAACCCTATTTAAAACCAGGTATCTATATGGATACCATGTTTTCCACTTAATTTCCCATTCTTTCAGCTTCATGTCTTTGTAACAGACACAATAAACCACATTCATTGAACACTGGTAGAACACACAACTTTCAAGGCTTTTAAGTGGCATTATAAACAAACCAAGAGATTCACCTGAAATCGCGAACAATCAACAAACTCTGCTCTTGCAGTAATCTGCATCAAGGTTCTAGGTTTGGGTTTTTTCCACACTTAGAATTAGAAAGACAGCTTTTAGCACACAATTATCCTGCAAAAGTTACCATTCAAGGAGACAAGGATCACTGTAGTTCAGGTGCTAAATAAATGCATTCTAAATTGCCTTCCAGAAGGTTTCTCCATCATTTCTGCTCTTATTCCATACAAGGACTTAAAGTGATGCAGTAAGGATTTCTTCGTTGCAGTTTTTAAAATTCTGACCTCTAATCAAAACCTTCGCAAGAAATTAAGTCAGTATGTCCATGTTTTCAGTGGTACTTGAAACTTTACTATTACCCTAACACAAGACAAGAGGAAACACACCTTTAGTCTGGAATCCACATCTGATGGAGCTAAATATCAGTCACACGAGGAAATAGATCTGGAATATGAATCCAGTACGAGAGTGTCCTTTTAAACTGCCTCCTGCCCATTTACTGGCATTTATCCAGAATGTGAAAATACACTTTAGGCAATAATCTACATAAAACGTAAAGGTACAAAGGTCCAATTTAAGATAAATAAAACCACATGAGACTATTCGAATCTTGTATGTTTTTACAGAGATTTAATAGCAAAATTACAACCTATTTATAGTTACCAATATTCTTCAAAACTATGCTCTGAGAAGACAGAAGGTTCTTTTTCATAGGGAAAAGGACTTTTCCATAAATCCTAAAAGATGTAAAATGAATGGGAAAAGCCTGTATTGTTATTACAAATTATATCAAAATAAAGACCATTCTACTACACACAGCAGTCCCTACCAGGGGAAAAAAAAAAAAAAAAAGATCATTTTGTTATACAAATGGCAACAAATAAATTATTGATTTTTGAGTTACCCTCCTAGTGGAGGAAAAAACCTCCAAACCACCACATTCACAGATGCATAAAAAAAGCAGAAGATAATTTCCTAAACCATTAAAGCCACCTCTTGTACTACTTAATCCCTAGAGAGCACTCCTGCTTTTCTCTCCTCCTGTCATCCTCCCCAAAATATCTATTAGCTTGGTGGAGTTCATAATACTGAGATCCCCCATTCAACTATTACTCATATGGCAAACCATTATATTACCAAAAAAAAAAAAAGCCCTTTCCACAACAAAGTCTGAAGCAAAGTCACATCACTAGATATCTTGAAAGAATTTTTAAAGCTATTTCAGCAAATTACACATTCAAGACATGAGCGCTATTCTAAGAATATTCCTTTCTGGATGAAGTATTCCAACAGGCTACTAGTTGATTGCTGTGTCACTACACATGCTTAGTACCTTTAATAATACCCAAGGCTGAGGCCAAAAAAAGCTTAGAGCTTTTGACAAATAAGCACTGTGTCATTTTCCTTTCATGTATACATTTTAACCTTCCTGCAAAATAAAAGGTCAACCAACACAAACATAAATCCCAGCCATGTTCCACGAAAACTGCATTTAAGACATAATAGCACAAAAGACAAATTAATTTCAGAACTGTTTTTCTCTTGCTGAGTTGCCTGTAGAGTTTTACAGTCCTGTGAGAGGCAATTTTTCCAGCAACCAGTGCCTCTTCCCTTTTTGTTCTGTTAACAGGATCCCAGATTTTAGGACCATTAAATTTCCTGCACGGATCGATCTCGACACACACACATTCTGTACAGAATCTTAGCCACAAACCCTGCTTTAAGAAACCCAAGGGCTGTGTTCCCCATCCACAAATCACACCACAAAGGTGTTCCCACAAAGGGGGGTAAGGTAACAGCCTGATTTCAAGGGTAACAAAAAAAGGGCCAGGCAGAGAAAGGAAGCGGTGGAACTTTGGACGTGGACAACATCAGTGAGATAACAAACTGTTCCAAATAACTGTGTAACATTTAATATTTTCTGGCCCAAATCCAGTTGCACTCCTGACCTTACCCAGGTTTAACAGAACCAGAGACGACAAAGGCAGATTAGCTTCGAGGAATGTAGGACTTTTCCAATTAATCCACGAGGGGGAAAAAAATATATCAAGCAATTTAATGCCAAAGGAATGTGAATTTTAAAGGGACGCTGCAATATCACTTCACTCCTACACTAACATTTGCATTAAATACTTCAATATGAATTCCCAAATGTTTCTCTTTTCAAGTGAACTTTTTGTTTAATGCCTTTACTACAGCACTGCTCTTATCCCAGTGAAACTGCCAAAAACTGGGCTCCAGGCTGACGCTGCTCCAGTGCCAGGGCCTGCAGGATACTCTGCTCCCAAAGCACTGGAACAGGACTGACTGCGAGGCAGCTAACACAGAAACAACATAGCCAACACTGCTCCAGCCAGAAGACAACAAAAAAGAACGGGAAAACAAAGAAAAAAGTCTACTCCTTGTCCCAAAAAAAGCATCATCAGAGCACAGGAGGTCTGGGAAGAGAATGAATGTGAGAACTGGAAATGTACAGCATATGCTTCAGAATTAGTCGCGGGGATTTGAGGAGAACGATTCTCTGTTACAGCTGCAATTCTCACTGTACTCCAAAATCAGGTTTACAACCGGAAAACGAAAAGATATCAGATTTCTCCAAGAAGTGCAAAGGCTCCTCTGTGTGATCCAACTTCTGTGGCACCACCGGGCCGACTATGAGCCGGGCTGAGGGGACGCTCGCTCCCCTTCCCCGCTGCAGGCGCCGGGGGCTGTCCCCGGGTTAAGGGACCGGAGCGCTGCCCCGATTCTCTTTGGATCACACGGTCCCAGCGAGCGCAGTACCAGAACAAACCAAAAATAAACCCCCAAAGCCCATACACCTAAAGAAAGCCCCAAATCCTAAAGAGAAGAAACCTCAACCACTTCCCCTGCGCTCCCGCCCCGGCTCCAAGAGGCAGCCACGGATTTACGCGCTTGCCTGAGGAGAGGAAGGGGCAAAGCCAGGCGGTCCGGCCCCGGCAGCGAGGGGACACCTCCTCCTCCTCCCTTCCCTTTCCCTTTGTTTACTTTACGGACCGTCCCGCTCCACCTCGCCGCCTCCCGACACATCCGGTGGGACCGGCCGGGGCTGCGGGGCGGGCAGGGCGCAGGGGGCGGCCGGATCCCCCGGGGAGGGGGACGGGGCAGGCGGGGCACCAGATGACCTCTCCCCGCAGCCTCCTCCTCTCCCATCCCCTTCCCATTCTGCCTTCCCGGGGAGGGAAGCGGCCGTACCCAGAGAGACCCCCAGCCCACCGCGCGGTGCCTCCTGCGCCCCGGTGTCCGCGGCAGCCCCTCCCCGAGGACACAGGAACGGGCGGCACCACGGACGATGTTCCCTTCCCTGCGGAGCCGTCGCCGCTCCCCAAGCCGGGGGTTGGGGCGGGGGACACAGAAGGAGACACCGCTGCCCCCCTACACCCCCTCCCCGTGATGTAAATCGGGGCCGCTCCGCCCGCCCCCTCCCCGGGCAGCGCTCGCCACCAGCACTCACCGCGCCGCGGGCACGGCCGCCTCCGGGGCTGCGGCGAAGAGGAGAAGCCGCGGTGGAGGAGGAGGACGAGGAGGAGGAGAAGGTTCCGAAGGGTCTGCGCGGGCAGTGCCGCCTCCCTCCTTCTTCCCCTCCCTCCCTCCGTCCTTCTCTCCCCGCCCTCCCGGCGCGCTGCACCATGGGATGCGCCGCTACCCCCCCAACATGGCTGCGGGGGGGTCACGGTGCCGCCCCTCAGGGAGCGGGGTGGAGGAGGTGGAGAGGGCGCGTCCCGTCTCCGCGCCCGCCTCAAGGGCTCTCTCCTCCTTCCCTCCCTCTTTCTCTCCTTCGCTCCTTCCCCGAGGCAGCGCAGATCCTGACGGGATCTGGCGAATTTGCTCGGGAAGAGGCGAAGTTTGACGCCTTGTCCTCGCTCAGTGGCACCAGCTGGCACAGTTGTTCCCTTGTTCTAACACTGGGATATTCCAGTTGTGGAGTTTCCCTCCCTGGGGGTATCCCAGAGCCGTCTGGACGCGATCCTGTGCCGTGTGCTCTGAGATGACCCTGCTTGAGCAGGGGGTCGGACCAGATGACCCTGGTCAGAGCCTGGTGCTGATAACGCAAAGGTTGTGGGTTCGATCCCTGTATGGGCCACTACAAGTTGGACTTGATGATCCTTTTGGGTCCCTTCCATCTCAGAATATTCTGTGTTCTGTGACCCACTTGGTCCCAACCAACCTCACTCGGTCTGTGGTTATGTGATTCTGTGATAGTTCTTTTCAAGGAAATACTTGGAATTTACTTTAAAATGACCACAGCATTTGAGTGCCCATCAGTCATTCTGTATATTTAATAACATAAGTCTGAAATCACAGGATCATGGAATGGGAAAGGTTGGAAGGAACCGCAGTGGGGTCATCTGGTCCAACCTTGCTGCTCAAGCAGGGTCATCCCAGAGCACATGGCACAGGATTGTGTCCAGACATTTCTAGAATATCCCCAGTGAAAGAGACTCCACACCCTCTCTGGGCAATGGTGGAACCTCCTGGGCATCAGTTCCTGCCCGTTCCTCTTGTCCCATTTCTGGCCACACCGAGCAGAGCCTGGTCCATGCTCTGACCCCTCCCTATAGACACTGACAGGCAGGGATGAGATCCCCTCTCAGTTTTCTGTTCTCGAGGCTGAACAGCTGCAGCTCCCTCAGACTTTCCTCATAAGAGGGATGCTCCAGTCCCTTCATCGTCTCTGCTGAACCCACTCCAGGAGCTCCATGTCTCATACTGAGGAGCCCAGAGCTGGACATTCCAGATAAAATGTGGGAGTTGGCCTCTTCTCCCAGGCAACCAGTGACAGGACAAGAGGAAATGGCCTCAAGCTGCACTAAGAGAGGTTCATGTTGAACATCAGGAAGAATTTTTTCATGGAAAGGGTTGTCAAGCGTTGGAAGAGGCTGCCCAGGGAGGTGGTGGAATCACCATCCCTGGAGGTGCTCAAGAAATGACTGGATGTGGCACTCAGTGCTGTGGTTTTAGTTGACGTGGTTGTATTTGGTCAAAGGTTGGACTTGATGATTTTGGAGGTCTTTTCCTACCTTAATGATTCAGTGATTCTGGGAAAGAGCCAGAAATAATAAATGTCTCTGTTAATCTTTCCCTTGTCTCTCATGGCAGCTGAACTCAGTTTTTGCTGTCCTGCCTGCCCCAGGCAGCTGGAGCTTGAGCAGATCCCGGACTTCCACCTCTGGAAGTTACAGTGTGTCTGGAAACTGGAGGCAGGGGCACAGAATCATACAATATCCTGAGTTGGATGGACTCACAAGGACCATCAAGTCCAGCTCCTGGACTGCATCTCACAAAGGTTGATGGAGAACTACTCAATATAATCAATGGTGTTTGGAATGTGAATTTCACTGATCAAACCTGGGCAGTTACTTCAGGGTAAGACAAGTCCCACTCTTAAACTTACCTCCATTTATTTATTTACCTACATTTATTTTACCAGGCACCAAAAGGAAACTCAAGGGAGACATGGAACATGTAGGGACCTAGATTGCAAACACAGTTTTTAAGGTGAATCCCACCTGAAATGGCCCAAGCCCTTCCAGGAGCCAATCCATTAGGTAAGCTCTGAGCATAATACAAATGCATTGAGCACCATATAAAAATGATTCCTAGAAACTCTCTTTTAAACAGCAGTATAGCAATCCCCATTCATCTTTTACAGAAATGCTGGGACATAACCAGAAGGCTGTTGGATATGCTGGAGACAGGATGCCAAATACACTCTACCCTTTCCACCGAAGCTGGACCACTATGCAGAAATGAAGGAAGGAAGGAAGAAGGGAAAAATTATTTCATTTATTTTGTAATTATTGGTCTTGGGATCATTATTGATGCTCTTGCCAGAAAAGGTAGAAATGTGCTAATTAAAATTACTGATGACAGAAAGTTGGGAGACATCAATAAAGACGATATTCATGGTAACACACCAGAAAAATCAAATGCTCCTAAGGACCGGAATGGTAAAAATGGAAGGAAATGACTGAGTGAAATAGGAGTGTGTGCTCTGATTAATATACAGGGAAGGGGTGGTATAAATACTGGAAACAGAAAATGAAAGGGAAAATGGAGCTTCATAAATTTTTATGATACAGTTGTTACCAGCAGCAGGGAATTGCACTAAATGACCCTTCCCAGCATTTGATCCCAATTACTGATCATTTCTCCTCTGTTTCTTCCTTCATCCAAAGATGTCAAAGTGCTGTAGCCTCTGAGCAAACTTGTGAAGAAGATACTTATCCCCATTTTTCACACTGGAAAGCTGAGACAGTATTTGAGTTGCCAAAAACACACATAATTCCCTGGATGAACAGGCCTAAAAGCAAACAACTCCTCTCCAGGTCTGTATTCTGTGCATTCGGGACAGCAGCAATACCTACTTTCTGTCGTGCATTGTATGTCCTATTGATGTCATATAAAGGTTTAATAAACATTCTTCATTTAGGCTTTTTTTCAAATGTCCTTGCTTTAATAAATAGTTATTATTCCTGTATTTTTAGAACTTTATGCTCTGCAGATTCTCTGGACAACATCAGGGTACCAATTCTCTCCAATTTGCAGGTGGAAAAACTATTAAAGAGTTATTTAGGTGATTTATGGAGGAGAGAGACTAAATCCAGAGCAGTGAGTCTGATCCTTACATTCTCTTCTATCTTTTAATAGTTTCACTTTTTCATATGGAAAAAAAAGGGGGTTGTCTGAAGTCCCTGGGAGATTTCCCACTGGTTCTAATGGGATGAAGGCAAGCCCAAAATAATCTATCAAATTGATGGTTTGTAGTAAATCCTGAAAAGGCTCTATTTCAGGTTCTGGTGACAGGTTTTTTGTTTGTTTCTTGTTCCTTTCCTTCATCAGAAAATTGCTTGTAAAAGCAGAAGCCTTCAGCAACGTACTGACTTCAACAAAAATGTGAGGGAATCTCCTTTGTGTTACAGAATGCAGGTTTCAGTCAAATGTTGAGAAAGCTCCATAAAAGCTGATGATCTGAGCTCTCAGGTGGGAGAGGGGAGCTGTGGTGATGTCCAGTGAAGTTACTTCATTATCCAAACTGATATCTCAGCAAAAACTCCTGAGGCGCGAGCAGGGCAATAGTCAGGGATTCTGTCAGCGCTACAAGGCAGCCAGGTACAAAACTCTGCCATTTTTTCCCCTCCAACTTTAGGGCCTGATCCAAACTAATTGCCTATGAGAAGGGCACTTCCAGTAGCTTATCCACCCATCCACCCATCCATCTGTCCATCCGTCCATCCATCCGTCCATCCATCCATCCATCCATCCATCCATCCATCCATCCGTCTGTCCATCCATCCATCCGTCCATCCATCCATCCATCCATCCATCCATCCATCCATCCATCCAGCCTATTGAGAATCCAATGAATTGCTGTCTGATTACCCCTATTTTTCTCAATTAACTGAGGGAGAGCCCTGGTAATTAGCCCAAATCTTGACTCAGCTAAACTTTTCTAAGTTGTGACTTGCTCCTCTGTTTTGTAAGATCCTTGTTTTCTTCTGATTCTTGAGAACTTTTGTAGAAATGTAAAATTATTTTCTCGCCTGCTCTGTCTACACAGAGGTTGTTGGTAGGTGGAAAAGACAACTGTCCCCTATAATTAATTATGAAATGATTAATATGGAGGGATGACATTTAGTTTAATACTACTGGTATTATTTGAGCAGTCCATGCCATTACCTCATTTAATTTGCAGGGCTTATTAAACCTGGTATAAACAAAAAGGTAGGAAATTTCATTATGGTGTAGCATGTATTGTCTTTCCTTCTATTAAGTGACGGAGCTGGGGGTAATGGCTCTGAAGAGAACGAGTTCTTTCCGGTGTTTGGGAGCACAGCTGCAGCCAGGCATCCTCCACTTTTCTGCAGGATGGTAAATATTCATTAAAGGAACCAGAACAAGCAGGTAGCTCTGAACTGCAGGGCTATTTCAAGCTGTGCTGATGAAATACAGGGGGATTTGGGGGGGAAAAAGAAAGGCAAAAATGACAAGATGGTAAATATTTCACGTAATACACAGGAACATCCTTCATTGTAAGAGGATTTTTTTTTTTTTTAATCACCTAAATCAATCTCAGATGAAGAAGTCAACTGCATATATAAGGAGTCTACATAGTACTCTGGCATTGGTGAAGGAAAAGTATGTAGTAAATAAAATTAAAGGCACCAAAATGTGAATGTTTATACATCTATCCTTCTTTTTGGATTAAAAAAAAAAAAAAGATAAAACATTGTATCAGCATTGGGCAGTGCCTGAAGTAGGAGCTGAATGGAAAGTCACCAGTGGAGGTTTTTCTAATTTATTAAACAAAACAAAATGCAAAGAAATTCATAAGAAAAGCTTCAAGGGAAACTGGCAAACTCACACAGGATCAGGAAGGAAATTTCAGGTAGAAAATTTGGTGTGAAAAAAAACAAATCAGCAGCTGGGGGACCCACTTGATGAGTTGCTGTTGTTAACTAAGACCTCCAAAGCAAATGTTAATGTGTTAATTAGAGGCAGGGTAATAACCTCCTAGATTTCCCAGTGGGAAGCAAAACAAAACAAAAACAAGACAATTTCTGTTCTGGATTTAACTGGCTGAAACCAAACATGGCAGGAAGGGAACCCTCCCAGTACTGGGTCTGCATTTTCTGATGTGGGTTTGCAGCATCACTGCCCCAGTGGTACCATACAACACTTACCTGACCCCACAGCTGACCAGGTGCAGTCATGGGACCCAGAAGTTTATTTATCTTTCCAGAAAATCAAACAAAATCCCTCTCCTGACTGGTAGCTTTGATTCCTAGAAAGAAAGGAAAGATCCCACACTGGCTTAGTGAGACTGGTTCCAAGGAAGGAATGAAGTCAGGACTCTCTCAGGTGGAGCCCTGGTGCGACAGCAAGGGAAGTAAAATCCATGATCTATCCTGAAGGGCCGAACTTCCCATCACAGAATCATGTCTTTGTGTTTTATTTTGTCTTCCAAGACTGAAGTCAACTTCTTGGTTTTTTTTTTTTCTTTCCCAACCAAACCTCAGGCAAATTTGTTGCTGAGCCAAATCAAGCCATGTACTTTAAAACTGCATTCTCCGGAGACCCAGCAGCACAAAGGTCTTAAGGACATTTAGAAACATGTGAATTCTTTGGCTTATATTCTGCTGTTTTCTGTCATTTTGCTGCCTTGAGCTGTGGTGCCCACTGTTCCTAGGAAGGCTCAGGAGGGAAGGAGGGTGTTCAGGACTGTGCCCAGTCAGTGGAGCACACTCCTGGGACTGCCAGCATTGGAGCCCCAGGGCTTACATTCCAGGGTTGCACTTGGTGGCTTTCCCAGTAAAGACATAGCCTTTCAGCTTGTTTAGGTCTGAGCCAACCTGAGATTATTTTATTTTTATTTATTCAAACTGCTATCAATAAATCTAATTTTTAAAATGTATTTTGTCCTTATGCAGTCCCAGTTCTTTGTCATTAAAATATCAAGTCAGGTTATTGCAGGAACTGTGACAGTTGCATCATATTCTGCTCTCTGTCAAATCCCTCCCCAAATTCCTCCAGCTGCTCTGCAAGCTTACACTTTTCCTAGAGCCCCTTGATGTGTAAAATGTGTGCGATGTTTTGATCAAAGGGATTCTTGTACTTAATGCAAATTTCAGCACACGTACAGCAGTCAGATGTGAGTGTGTGGATCCAATCCTCCCATCTCCACTGGGCCCCCAGGACATCAATCCAGCGAGCAAGGAGGGCAGGGATGACTGGTGCAGAACACTTCCACTTCTTTATTTTTAAGACTGTGTTAAGCTTTCTCCATATATGATAATTTTAACTTGTTCTGAATGCCCGTCAGCTAAAAGGTTACAATGACCACATCTGAGAAAACTTGTCTTTTTTTCTTCCACATTTTTTTCAACATCTGAGCAAACAGCAAAAGGAAAGATCCCCTTTCTGCAATTCTTTTGGACGCTTCAAATGACATTTTAGGTACCAGAGGATCATTTTCTGAAAATTTATTTTCCAACACAGACCCAAATACTTTAAGTAGGGAGACTATTTTCTGTGGGAATTAGTGGTCATTGCTGATCAATCTCACACTTAGTGAATGATTTTGAATGCAGATGAATATTGATCTTTCCAATGTTTTCTTTATTTTCCAATCTGTCTGTTCATCTGTACTACCTACAAATTTATTTCTTCTGTCAGTTTGAAGCCATTCCCCCTTGTTCTTATCTGTACATGCCCTTGGAAAAAGCCCCTCTCCAGCTCTCAGGGTTTCCTATCCTCTATCCTGTTTCAGAAAAAATCCTCCTGCATTACAGTCGCCTCTTGGTAAAAAGAGTTACTCGAAGTTCTGGGCAAGATGCTGCTGACCTGTATGAGTTAATTTTACAATGGCTGCATAGAGTTCCTGCTGTCCACATGAAATCATTACTTGGGAACCACTGAATCAGTGACCTCATAAATTTAAGTTAGCCAGGAGGGAGAAAGATTTCTCTCATTCCTCTAATTTGTTCATCCTGTGCTGCTTTAACAGCTGGAATCAAAATGGAATAAAAGAGCATTGTGTCTTGAGCTCTTCAGTTGCCTAATTAAAAATTGATCATTTATTCTCATTTGGGGTTCTGCAGAAAAAGGATACTGCTCTTGCAGTAAAACAAAGTTTTTGAAGAGAGCCTCTGGAACAGATAAAGCATGGAGGTAAAAACCATAGCAGGTATGTTTAGAAGACATCGTTTTCGTTTCCATGTAGCTCACAGTTCTGCCCTGGTTCTTTCAGTACAGGCAGAACAATTTTCCGAGGTGTTCTCTGAAGTGCCTTTGTGTCTGACTGCCTCAATACCTCACCTGAGTTTATTTACTCTGTAGCAAGAATATTGCACACCAAAAAAAAGGTGAGAGAGAAGACCTGTGGTTTGACTTAAAATCACAGAATCATGGAGTGCTAAGGGACCTGAAAGATCATCTCACCCTGCCAGGTGCATTTCAGTTTGCACTGAAGGTTTGCACTTTGTGGCAATCTAACATTCATGCATCAGTGTCACCATTAGCCATAGAAAAGTGAATTGACAGCAGGTGTATCTTCTATAATAAAGCTTTTAATCAGAAGTTGTTCATGAAATGTTTCTCTCCCTCTGTTCTTGAAGTGTTACCCTGTTTATTTAGAAACATGTTTTTTACACATCACAATATTAACTTTGTAAGAGCATTACTTCTCAGCATAACAGATACACAGGATTTTAGCTGTCACATTGTTTACAAGTTAGAACCAGCAGTGCAGTGTTAGGTCTTTTTATCTGCTCTGAACTTCATGCGGTCTTAAATGTCATTTAGGGTTTTGATGCCTCTGGTTCTAGTCCATAAAAATGGCATAGCAATGTGATCCTATGGGTAGATACCAGGGGTTACAATTAGGAGAGGTTCAGAAAAGTGGTTGAAGCTGCTGAACACTGAAAACAAAGTGTACAAGTCAGATTTTTTCTCTTTCTTCCTACAGTTGTTGTTTTCCCAACCCTCTTATCTTTCTCTTAATAAAAACCCTCCTCTAGTTTCAGTGAGGTACTGGAGCTGTGTGTAACAGAGAAGCAAAGATTTCCTTACTGTTTTGTTTTGATGCTGCTAGATCAGCTCCTGTATCAGACTTTTTAAAATATCTGTTTATGTTGAATTAGTTACAGGCTGAGCTGCTTTGTTTATTTACCAAGCAGGTGCAGCAAGTGTAGAGATTTTTCATGCTCCTGTTAAGTGTTGTCTTGCACTATGATTTAAATCAGATTAATGTGACCAAAATGTAATAAAGAGAAGTAATAAATATATTACAAAATATGTATAAATATGTCATTAAAAATCCTGTTAAGACATTTGGCAGATTTCATGCTTAAAATGCAAATTCTTGTCTGTAGTGGTACACATTCATAGAATCATGGAATCACAGAGTGGTTTAGGTTGGAAGGGATCTTCAGGATCATCCAGTTCCAACTCCTCTGCCATGGGTGGGGACACCTTCCACTATCCCAGGTTGCTCAAAGACCAGTCCAGCCTGGCCTTGAACACTCCCAGGGATGAGGCATCCACAGGCAACCTCTGCCAGGGCCTCACTACTCTCCGTGTAAAGAATTTCTTCTTAATGTCCAGCCTAAACCTGCTCTCTTTCAATTTAAAGCTACTCATGGTATAAATTAGTACTCCTCTTTTACAAAAATGTATTAATATAAATAGTATTAATTTTCCAGTTGTTGCTATTTTGATTGCAAATGCATGTGTTCACTCTTACCATTGGATTTCTCTTTGTGAGTTGAAAAGTTCCAAAGCAATTATTTATGTTTTTCCTAAGTAATTGTATCCCAAAAGAAGTCTAACTTCCAATATTTTGTGCACAGGGTTGCTCTCTTACACAAGTTGCTTTAATGCAGCACCTGAGAGATTTAACCACTGACCTATTTGAAAGCAGTGTGGTTGTGGAAAGGTAGAGAAGAGAATTTTATAAACATCAAGTTTGGCAGTGGAGCTTTTGGAATTTCACATTTATCTGTAATTTCCCTGCAGCACAGACTACACCCTTTCTCTAGGGCTGATGAAGAGTTGCAGGAGTTTTATTTACATCTAGTAGAAATTAGGAGAAATTCCTCAGCACTTGTTCTTCTGTGGATAGATCCAGTCCCTGCCCCACTTCAGTCAGTCTCTGCCTGAGAAATACTTCACAGGAAACAAAAATGAAAAAGAACAAATTCAATAGCAGTAGGAGTGTTATTTTTAAGCTACTGTGCTGAACAATGTCGCCTCAGAAAAATAACACAAATGCATGGCTATTGACCGCAATAAATGAGGAATTTGGGCTTCTGTTGTCTTTCTCATGCTGCAGCTGTAGTGTGAAGTATTAGAATTACCGGAAAGTCACCTGTGGAATATCTGACATCCTTAAATACAGGCTTGATGATGTTTATTTTTAAGTACATAGAGCAACAATCCTTCATTATTTTGCCTTTTCACTTTGAATTAAAGTATTTGTCTTGAATTTCAAGAGACAACTTGATACATTCATTCATGAGCTAAAATAAACCGCAGTGAGCCCACAGAGGAAGAGATTCTATAGGAGAACGGCTTTTACTCTGTTAGACTGGCCAAATATTTGCAGCTTTGCAATGACTCATCCATTTTCCTCTCTTCTTCAGCAGAATTTTGGAAGAAAGGACTAAGGAAGGAGCTAATGATACTCCTAGAGGGAAAGAAGATCAAGTCCTTTTTTGGTGCTTAATTTTATCTGAACCAAATCCTTCGTTGCCACAGTGTGGACACAGAAGCGAACAGAGCTGGCCCTGTTCATCCCAGCTGAGGAGCAAGACTTTTATCTTCTGCTTTTTTTCATATTTATTATTTATTTTACAATAAATGCTACTATTTAGCATCCATTATTATCTTTATGCAAGGAAATACTTGGGATTGAGGTTGTATCCTGATAAAAGTTTGGCAGACATAGATTGGGACCATCCTGAATGTTGGAACTGAAAGGAAGCTCATAAATCATCGGTGCAGTGTCCTGCTGCCACCAACCACCTCATGGGATGAGCCTGATCCTGAACTGGAATTCAATCACTAAACAGTCTGTCTGTGGTGTTGTGTTTGCCTTTTCCCCCAGGTTGTACAGGTTAAACAGTTCTTTCCTTTCCCTTCTTTTCTCCTGTTCCTGCCTTCCTTGTGTAGGGTCAGGGATCATTCGTTGTGGCAGATACATTTTGCACCTTTAGTGCTCTTGGGCCTGCAGTTTCCTGATGAGACAGTCCTTTGGGACAGGGTTTGGAAATGTTAAGTCCTCAAAAGTAATACTCAGTTAAAGTGTTCTCATTCCTGGCTTTTCTCTCCAGCCCTGGGCACTGTAACAGTGTCAGTAAAGATGCTTGAGGGACCGGGTTGGGAACTGGGCTGTGGAACCGGTCTGGCAAAAAAAAAAATGTATTGTGTTTCTCAGCCTTATAGAATTCTTAAATATAATTAAAAGTTTTAAGATAAATGCCCACAAGTGTGCCTATCAGTTGTGCAAACCAGAAGGAAGGAGAAAACTCTCGAGATTTACTTCCATTTATTTACTTTTTATCTTACAGTTAAATGGATGAACTGTTTTCTAATAAAATTAAGGAATATGCACAGAATCATAGATTCACAGAATGGTTTGGTTTGGAAGGGACCCTCAAGATCATCCAGATCCAAATCCCCCTGCCAGGGGCAGGGACAGCTTGCACTAAACCAGGTTCCTCAGAATCCTATCCAGCCTGGCCTTGAACACTTCCAGGGATGGGAAGCTTCTCTGGGCAACGTGTTCTGGTGTCTCAACACTCTCACAATACAGAATTTCTTCCTAATAGCCAATCTAAACCTGCTCTCTTTCAGTCTGAAGCCATTTATCCTTGTCCTGTCACTCCAGGCCCTGGCAGTCTCTCCCTATCTTTCCTGGAGGCTCCTCCAGGTACTAGAAGGCCCGAATTAGGCCACCCCAAAGCCTTCTCTTCTCCAGGTTGAACAATCCCAATTCTCTCAGCCTTTCCTCACAGCAGAGCTGCTCCATCCCTCTGATCATCCTGGTGGCCTTCTCTGGCCTTTCTCCAACAGCTCCATGTCATTTCTGTGCTGGACCCCAGGACTGGATGCAGCTCTGCAGGTGGGGTCTCACCAGAGCAGAGCAGAGGGGCAGAATCACCTCCCTCGCTCAGGCCACACTGCTTTTGATGCAGCTCAGGACACAATTTGCTTTCTGGGCCATATTCTCACTGCTGATCCTCTTCTTCTTGCCTAAAAGAAAAAAACCAGACTCAGACCTCTGTGTCCAGAATCCACTGAGGACAAATCCTGCACACAGGCAATCGAGGCCATGAAAGTCATTTCCAGAAAGACTTTTTCATCCAGTGCTTCTACCTGCATGTTTCAGTAACACCTGCACTACTGTGATATGTCATCTGAAGAGCTCAAAGCACATTATAGGTTCATATTTAGCTAATGGATAGCAGTCACTGAAAGAAGGAAGACACCCATCCTGATGTGCCCATCTGCAGGCACATCAGGAGGTACCTGAATGGATAAAATGCCTTGCTCAAGGTCAGAAAAAGAGTTGGTGGCAAAGCTGGAGAACACTGAGAGGTGAATTAATACATCCTGATGGCAGCCAGCTGCCTTGCTGCAGCTGTGCTCAGAACATTGATCTGATTCTTGTGGATACGAGGGAACTTCTCTAGATAAAGGATCTCACATAAAATCAAACCATTTATCAGCCCTCGAGAGAAGCAAACTGTGAAGTCACCAGTGGTGACTGGGCTGTCACCACTGTAATGCAAGCAGCAATTGCTAGGCACTAAAGTGGTCATGTTTTCCCTCTCCCTCCTTGATGCATGTTTCTATAAAGCCTTGGTCCTGTGGAAAAACTATTTGCCAGACTCTTAGCTCGGTAAACACATATTCTGGTCACAGAGTGCTTCAGCCTGCAAACCCTTCACTGCTCATGCTTTTTTAAAATGCAGTATTCAAGGACACTGCATTTTGACTTGCAAGTCATGTTTCTGAAAGTAGAAGCACCTAAATTATAACTCAGTCCCCAGAGGCCTGAAAAGAAATGTACAGCTTCAATACCTGCAGCAAAAGTGGTGCAAAAGGTTGCTTCAGAGGCAACCTACAAACGTGGCAAACTAAGGGTAAATTAAAAACCAATGAGTTAAAAAACTTCAGACAATGTTCTTAAGATAGGCTTTAACTTTTGGACAACCCTGTATTAGTCAGGTGGTTGGACTAGATGTTCATTGTAGGTCCCCTTCAACTGAAATAGTCCTATTCTATTCTATTCTATTAAAAAAAAAAAAAGAAACTACAAAAGCCCAAGGTGTGGTGATTATGGTATAAATCCATGCTCTTTTCCACCATCCATCTATTCCCATGGGAGTTGTTCACTAGCAGTAAAGGGAGAGTAAAAACCTCAGCAAGGTGCTGTGCACATCTCTGATTCTCCCAGCACTACCTCAGCTGGTGGCACTCAAAGGAGATAACAAAACAAATCACAGCTTCCTTCCCAAGTGGATAAATATTAAAACAACTGCAGGAAGAGGTGAGCAGTAATTCACTGCCCACAGCTAGAACAGAGATACCCCAATCTCCTCTAGCTCCAGGTGAGTCTTCTTGGCAGAGCCAACAAACCCCATCCCACCATGAGGTCACACAGGGGAATGTATCAAAGTGAATAAATCATCAGGTCTGGTGAAATACTTCAGAGGGTGAAAATTTATTTCCCCTTGGCTGATCCTTGCTTTTATGTCATCTTGAAGTGCCTTTTTTTCCTCATCCTTTCTTACACAAGACCACAAGTACCTTTGTCTCCCCTGCAGGGACCTGAACATATTAAAAGGTCACTGCTAGATCAAAAGGAATATGCTTTTAAAAAGAAGCATTTCCCTCAATTCCCAATCATGCCACAGTAAAGCTGTAATAAAAACCATGCACGGTTTGCCTGCATGATTTTTATCATTTATCAGAGCATATTGAAAACCAGAGTCATTCTTCTTCCACCAGCCACTTGTTCCTGCTAGTTTTACACTCACTGGAGCAGTAATAGTGCCAGAGCTTGCAAGGAAATATTTAAACGCTAATTAACTTGTTAATTCTGTGTGTGTGGGCAGGCCCCTTTTCCCTCTAGAGCACAACTGATTTTCGAGATATTTGTTTGGGATTTCAGGGTGTTTGCGTATTGTGTATGGCTCCCTGTGTATGTGCTGGTATGTGTGTGGGATGCCTCTGGCTGTATTTGCCTGCAGCTGAGCCTGCACCACATTCCCCTTGGAACAGGCAAGTTTTCCAATATGAAAGTTTAAAAAAACCCCAATCCTCTCCTGTTTTATTTCAGCCACTGCATAAAAGGCAGCAGATCACATGGCTATTCCATGGAGCTGTGTTACGGCGGCACAATAAATGTGTGTCCCTCCTAGCTGTGGGGTGCTTGGGTAGATCAGTTTTCAGCATCTGTCCAACAGCAGTTCAGCCTGCAGGAGTCACGCAGAGGTTTTCCTGTTCAATTTTTCTAATAAACAGATCTGCAGGGTGTTGCTAACACCAATCTGATTTTCTCTGGGAGGTGGTTAAGCAGTGACTAGAGTTTGTACGAACAGTGAATAAATTTTCTTGTGTTTCCGTGCTCCCTTCCCATCCTGCTTCCTCTTTGAAAGTCCTGGTCTAGTGGAAGGTGTCCCTGCCCGTGGCGGGGGTTTGGAACTGGATGATCTTGAAGGTCCATTCCAACTCAAACCATTCTGTTATTCTGTAAGTCAGCTCTGATGTGGCACATCAGAAATGGCTGGGAGAACAATATTGAGACTCCGCACTTAACCTGCATAGCAAATACATCCAGGCCATGTTTCCATGTGTTGCACGAGAAACCCTCACAGAAAGTAAGTTCTTAATACAAAATTCAGACCTCAAAGCATTAAAAAATGTTGGTATTAAGAAAAGATTTTTAAATGGTTTGTTTTGAACAACTGTGGCAATGGCTGTGTCTCAATAATCCAGTTTATGATGTGGCCCTTTCTGTCCCAAAGCTGCCTGGACAGAACAGGAGTTCTTGTGCACACCCATTTGTAGCAGTTTCTTCTCACCATTAAAAACCAGGGTGCTTCCAGGGGGACAAACAGGCCATGGCTTTGTAGCTAGAAATCATGGAGAAGCCAGGGACACTCATGCACAGTTCAGGTGGAATTGTTGTCACTGAACTTTAGGTGCAATAGTTTCATTTCTTAGTAATGGGGCAAAGACTTTAGATGCTTTAGGGACAAGAAGGCTTTAGGGACGTGGGAGGCACCTGTGTTGCAGAGAGCTGAAGCTGGGAGAGGTAAGTCCCACCCTTTGGGAACAAACCCTGTTTCCAGCCCCAAGGAATGCCGAGGTAGCACTGAAGGACTTGTTGCTTCACGCCTGCCTGACAAGAGACTGGAGGCCCATGAAAATAGCTCAAAGCAGCCCAGCTGCTGTTATCCCTTCAAGTTTCCCCCCAGAGCAAGAGCGAGGTGCTGCATGGAGCCTCCCGCTCTGCTCCTGCAGCCTCCAACACACAGCCTCCTACAGACACTCACCCAGATGTTTCGAGGTACAGATGTGCCCTTTGCAGGGGAGAAAACACCCACCCATGACTTTTAATTCAGTTTTTCCTTTGATTTGCTTCCTTCTGTGAGATTTGTCGTAACACTTCCAAAAGAACCACATATGTAACATGGGTAAAGCTGAGCATTAACCTTAAATGTTTTTTCTCCTCATTATGTTGCCCTTAACAGTGTCCAGTTACACTCCCTGTGTGCTGAGAGCAGGAATTACCCAGTAAATGTCAGGAGAAGCCAATGTTTAGGCTTTTATTATCACTTGATAAACCCATGTAATCCCTATTAAGGCTGAGAGGAGTTCTGTGTGTGTATCAGGGGAAAAAGGGACCATTTGCTCTCAAGTTCATGTAACTAATTAAAAATTTAAGAGCATATAGCACATAATTGTATTAGACTGTAGGTTAATGCTCCTGAATGAAAAAGGCAGATGAACTGAAATGCTTGTACAGAACAAGAGAATCCCTGGCTGCCTCTGTGCAGTGAGCCTGTGTGCTCTCTGTGAATGGTGCCAGTATTCCCTGCTCAGGCTCGCTCCAGGGTTGGGGGCTGATGGAAACAGGCAAATCCCTGGCTGTGACCTTGATCAGGATCTGCTGGGCAGGAAATTATGCAGGGAAAGACAGGACAAGCCTTGGCACCTCTGAGCTGGTTTCACATCCTCTGCTGAGCTGATTTGTGATGTGGTTTTACTCCCCAGAGCAAGCAGCACCAATGTCCTACTCCCACCTTTCACCACACAACAGCCTCTCGCAACCATCGGAGAAGCCCAGGCTTAAGGCAGGCTGCTCTCCTGGGAAGATCCCAGTGCCAGCAGAACCTGAATTCCTGTTGATACCAGACTCCAGAGCAGTTCCAAAATGTGTGCCTGCAGGAAGGGTGTCACCTCCCTGCATGCACAAAGCCATCATCCACTAGAATGGTCCAAACAGGATGCTCATGGGAAGGATAACCTGGAGTAGCAAACACAAATCCATACCTTCTGCTTCCTATATAATTGTGTTTCAATACACAAGGCTGGTGTGGGGCTGTGTTAGAGTTAATATAACTGTAAATAGCCAGTCATCTTCGTTAAAGATACAGATAATTGAAATTACACAAAACTATGTCTGTCCCTGCCCAAACAAAGGCATGTGCAGGACACATGGATGGAAAACAGCTTCCATGGCGCTGAAAAAGAAGTCACAGCCTCTGGCACAAAGATGGTAAGCATAGTCACAAGGAAAAGGACCAAGAATTAAGGTTTTTTATTGATTCTTCTCCAGATCAAGGAAAAGAAACCTCCTAAGTTTTTGTAAATAAAGAGAATGGGACCAAAGAAATACCCAGCTCTGCTACAGGTTTGATATCCACCTAGGAAAAACTCACAGGAATTAAAACCTCGTACTTCAGTTAATGTACATTTCTTGCAATCATTACATTTTATGGCAAAATCCATGGGCAAGTGCACAGTCACACTTTTTAGTGTGACTATCAGCTTATTCCCATTTCCTTAAAATCCTTCTATGGTTTCAGAAAGCCCCAGCAACAAAAAAACCCGACCTTTAAAGTTTCTGTCATGTGATTTACACCCCTGCAGCCACTGCTGGTTTGAATTTCACATTCATTCTGGAAGTGAAAGTTGAGCTGATCTTTTTTTTTTCCTTTTATGATAAAAGAGCAGCCACTGAATTAATAGCAGGTCAGTATGAGATATATTAGAGCGTGGTTTGGCATTTCTGCTGAGAATCTCCTGTCATCTCCACCACCACCCACAGACGCCATAGCAACCACACTGCGGAGGGGCTCGAACGTGCTGCTACATGAATGCACTTCTTGTTTTGCCATTGTGATGCTGAATTCATTTCAGCTGCAGTTGCTCCTCCCTGGAAAGCTTCGTTTTCCCTCTGAAGAGAAAATAAACAAACAGCTCCGATTTTGCCCTTTTTGGAATGTAGCAGTTGTGGAGGATTCAGCTGAGCGGGCAGTTAAGGAAAAAGTCCTCAAATTATCTCTTGCACTTGCACAGAAGCTTTTAGCAGTGCCATAAGAAAGTTGTCTTTACAGTCAGCACAAGGTTCAACCAGAAGAAGCAACAATTTATTGAGAAGTTACAAAGAACAATACTTGTTTATTCACCAGTGTTTGAATATTTAAGTAGTTAATGCAATCATTCTTAAGTATAACAGCCTGAGTTTCAGCAGAGCTGCCTAAAGCTTGTGCAAGTCAGTAATTTGCTGCAATTAAAAATATGCAGCTTGCAAAATACAGGAACATTGTTTTTAGCACATTCTTATAATGTGTTAAAGACACTTTTAAAGTGTGGTAAAGCATCCAGCTTGTTCTTCGACACGTACTTTCTTCACAGTTTGTTCTCCTATGAAAAGCTACCTCCAACGGTGTGGGCTTTTCTCAGCTACTGTCGTAATCCCACTCTGTTACACCCACTTCCAACTTCTCCATATCCCTGTGCATCACTTCCAGTTATGAGTTAATTACTCCAATCCTTGTAGGGATCGTTAGTCAAATATTTCACTCAAACACTGCCTTACATATTGTCCGAGGACAGCCCTAAATCCAAGAACAAATTGTTCCTGTTACGTATTCACCGTTTTTGTTTTTTTCCCCTCATTGTGCTTCCAGCCATCTCCCAGTAGAGTTGAGAAGAAAACCCCCACACAAAGGGAGGGACTGCACTCCAGGCAGGATCTGCAGCCAGATGGAGTCATCCTGATGTGAACCACCCATCTGACCTTTGTGTATCTGTCGTGTTTGGCTACTGGCCTTTGAAGAGATGGGATAAGAGGTCTCCAAAAGGGGCAGGTAGGATGAGGGAAATAAATGCTATGGGCCCAGTAAATAACTTATTTTTAATGTCTTTCTCATGTACAGCGTTCTGAAGTGTTGCTGCTCTCCAGCCTTTTCCTGTTTCTCTTGCTCAAGGTGGTCAGTGCCTAATCCTTCCTGGATTTTGGGGAAAAGGCACAGCAATTCTCTGCCTGAGCCCGTGATCTCTGTCTCCTGGTTTAGCTACTCTCCTGAGAGATCAGACAAGAGCTTTGGGAGTGCTTGTCCTGAGACAGGCTATGCCACCAGATTCACATCTCTCAAACAATGCAACATTTCTTTGGCACCGGGATCAGAACAGAGACAAAAACCACAGAATGAAAACAGAGCTGGAGAATCCTGGCCCCAAATTCTTTGGCCACATTCACACTGAAAATCTGGTGTGCAACAGGCTCCTCTGGTCCCTGGCTGAATCAGCTGGGAGGACCTGTCAGAATGTGCTGTAGCTCTGGTTGGACCAGGCACCTGGAGTTCTCTTTGAGAGAAACGCCAGCGTGTCCCCCTGATAAGGTGGCAGGACATGGCCAAGCTGTGCACCTGGTGTGGGAACTCAGACCAAGGCTGGTGGCATGGGACATTCCTGTTAGTGAGACTAAAGACAACTGATACTGAATTTCTCCCTGGAGGTTCTTGGATCAGTGTCCAGCCACCCCTTAGCTTTCTTTTGATGAGCTAAATGGACCAAGCTCCTTAAATCGCTCCCTGAAAGTCATCTTTCTCAGACTTGTGTACATTCTTGTGCCTCTTTCCTGAATTGTCTCCAGCTTTTCAGCCTCCCCTTGCTTTGCGGATGCAAGAGCAGGGCACAATGGTTTGGCAGCAGTTTCAGGAGACGGGGAATACCCAGACAACATTATCACCCTCTTCTCCCTGGATTTCCTCTGCTTACACATACAAAGATTAGGTCAGTTCATGGACAGTTGATTACTCACCATGACTTGCAACCCTTTTTTGGTCATGACTTTCCAGTATAGAACCACCACAGCCCCACCAAGCCAATATCTTCTTTCTCCAATGTTGTGACTTAACTTGGTTGTACTTGCTTACCTTCAGATTGCTAACTACCCGTTGGCATCAGTGACCTGGATTCCTTCTTTTGACCATTTTCCCAGCCTTTTTCATCTGAAAAATTTGTTGATAATGATTTAAAGGGGTTTTTCCTAAGTTGTTGATAAAATACAATAGTGTAGAGCCAAGAAGTAGTCCCTACGGGATCTGTCCAAACACACACCCACTCAAAGAAAATTTGTCTGGTTATAATAATATTTAAGACCTGAAGTTAGCCAAATCTTAATCCACTTAATGTGTTTCACAGTAGTTTTGTACTGTTTTAGTTACTTCATCAACATTTTGTACTGTTACAAGACAAATTTCTTACAGAAGCCCAACATCAATTCCCTCATCAGTCAGACTTGAAATCTAACACAAAACCACCCTGAGCTGCATTAAAACCAGGGTAATGGGAGATACAGAGTTAAACTGCCACATTTGGGTATCAGCAGCAAGGTGGGCACAGCAGCACAGTATTATAAAAGTTATCTTTGCCCCCACAGCCTTGCTCTTGGCAAAGTGAAATGTTACTGCAGACAGTGCTGGTGTTTCAGGCTCTCTCTTCAGAAGCTGGCCCACATGATCCATGGAGAGATGTCCTGGAGGAGAGCCTGATTTTCCAGGACTAATGCCACCCCTTTGTAACCAGAGAACCTCTTGTTTGTAATTCCATGAAGGATTTGTGAGCTGAAGGTGTTTATAAAAGAAATTCTGGCATGTTGGAGGTAACCTCAGCCTTCCATTCAGGTATCAACATAGCGCAGCACCTCAGTGACTGCTCCAGCACTTGGAGGGCAACATGAGTGGAATGAAACTTGGAGACAGGATGCTTATCCTCTTCCCCAAGGGTGTTTGGTGTGATTTTTATCAGGGAATTAGATTAATCAGATTGTCTTTCCTTTCTCCAACTATAGCAGCATCTCACATGCATGATATGCTCCTAATGTATTTGCCCTGATGGAGAAGGAAGGAATAGGGTTTAGGTCATGGTACATATTTTAGTGACGTGTAAGTGGTATGGTCAGCACAAATTCATTCATTTCCTTGACTGCAAAGAGTGTAATTTTAAAAATTGTTCCTTTCAAAGACACCTTTTGAACCCAGAGAAAGGACTTGTAGAATTTGTTCGTCTGCTGCAGGAATGAAATTCATGTGTTTGCAGCAGCCTTGGATGTCTTGACTTCACCTAAAGGTAGACAGTGAACAAATTATATATAGACACAAAATTAAAATTAAACAATTGTTATCTGGATTTAGATTTGAGAATGAACAGGATGCTAATGAGATAATGTCTAGGCATGACATGGTCTCACTTCTTGGCACAAGAATGCATAATCATGTCTTCTACACTGTGCTACACTGAAGACAGACTCTAGAGATACCTTTTCAATATTCCATAGCTATTTATTTCTATACATTTATTAGCATGAGATTATTTATAATTTCAATGTTTCTTAGTGTACCTAAAGTCTGATTTAATGCTTGTATATAACTTAAAGTTCCAAAGACCATAAGAAAACAGGAAACTCTGGCACAGGGAGCATAACTCAGCAAGGGCCAGGCTGTTCCACTGGGAACTGGATCTGCTGCCTAGAACTGACTCGTTTCTGGTGAAGCCCAATAACACTTTCATGTTCAGCTTGATTGCAAAGCAAGGATTTTTCAGCAGCAGCAGCCAGAACAGAAACCACTACAGGGACGAAATAGGAAGGCAACATCTCTGCAGCCAGGCATTGATTCATGCTAATCCGCAATTAGGGGAGGCTGAGATTGCAGGACCATGTGTCTGACCACATGCAAATCTCATTCCAACCACAGCAGCCACCCAGCATAAGGTGGGTAATGGATGATCTGTGTTCTTATCACTCAGCAAACTCTTTGGGGAGGAGTTCATTCATATAAATAACAGAGAAGAAAAGGAAGATCAGCTCTGAAGCAGGTGGGTCAGCTGGGAGACGGAGCAAATCACCTCTCCTGGTGATCTTCTTGCTGCACCTGTAGCTCCCGGTGGTGTTCCAAGAGTCCCACTCTGCTGAGAGCAGGAATCATGAGGCAGAACTGCATTTTTTCTCCTCCCCTGATCTCCAGAAGGGATTGAAAAGAATTGTTGCTACTGGTAATCATTAATCACTCTCAAACCAAACCTGGCCTTGCAGAACTAACTGTGCAGTCAGACCACTGGGAAAAACTAGGAGGGGGAAGAAAGTGGTCAGATGGTTTCTAGATGTCTCAAATTTGGGGATTCCCATATTTCATTTCTGTGATTATTTTTTAGTCTCATAAATTACACTCCTGAGAAGCATTTATTTTTGCATGACCTGCATTTTTCTTTGGACAGTTACATCCAAATATTTAAATTTATTATTCCCCATCTGCTCCTGAGTGGGGAATAATAAAGAAATAATAATGGCATCCTGCTACTCTCTCATCTGTCTGCTGATTCAGTCTGCTGCAGCTAAGAATGAATGAACATGTGTTGTGCTACCTAAAATGGGAAAAATCCCAGTTGCAAAGCTCTGTGCTCACCACCAGCTCTGAAGCCTCTTGATCTTCACTGGGACAGGTTGTTTAGAAAGCAAAAAGTCCCAGTATAAACTGGTGGATGCAAACTAAAGGATACCAGCTGGATGCTGAAGTTTCTTTCTGGATCATTGGCTTTTTAAAAACTTTCTATCCTGTGGTTCCTCTGTAAAAATGTCACTTAATTGGAACATGAGGTTCCTTTTGCTGATCCCTCTCCAGGTTCCTGAAGACAGCTGGACAAACACGTGGGTGGTCAGTGATGGTCAATGATGCTGAAAAGTATCCGCATTTCAGTCCCATGTTTGCTGTCAGAGGGAAGGTGCTGGATCCCTGGAACAGGTGGTTTTGAAGTCCTTCCCTACCCACCCTCAGAGTGCACTCTTCACTTCCATATTCAGGTTCAGGCTCTTTCGCTCTCTGAGGTTTTCAAAGGTGTAACAATGAGTTGTGGAAGCTGCATTTTCCTGACACACTCGGCTAAAACTCCTGAGCCATCTTTTTTAAAGTTCCTGTAGTTGTCATTTTTATACATCTTTTATGCATATTTTTAGTTTCTCCTTCGGGTCTTTGCACTGGTGTAGAGTTGCAGCAACCAGCAGTCGTTTGTGGCTGGCACAAGCACGTGTGAGGGAAATGGAGAGGAGCATTTGTTTGGAGAGGAAATAAAGGTGAACAATCACATGGACCTCACAGACATGTTGAAACACAATAAAACACTGATGGTTTCAACTTTGGCACTGAGGAGTGACATTGTTTAAACACAGGCATTTAGAGACCATACAAATAACTTCCAGAGAGGAGAAAGATAATGCAGCTTGGACATGCCTCCAGTCTAGCAGCAGCCCCTCCGTGTGTGTAGGACTGCCTTGCCTTTTGCTATCTGGCAGGTGGGTGTCTCCCTGCACTGGGCTGGCTGTGGGATTTTCCCAGCTGAAACTTTGAAGTTGGCTGTTTAGCCTGTTCTGTGATGTGGCGATATATGTTTATAATTTGTGAAGCACCTCAGGGTGAAAGGCCTTCTGTAAATGCTGTTATTCATCAAGGAATGACCGGGTCTGTCCTTTAACTGTGAGCTGGAATCGTTCCCAAACCCCACTGCCACACTCAGCTGTTTATTATTTTTACTAGAGCGGTGCCCAAGGATGAAATGGGGTGGGGGTGCCTTGTGCTGAATGCTGTGTGAATATAAATGTCATCTCACTGACAAGAGAGGAAAAGGCTGTGGGAAGGGAAGGGTTTTATGCACTGTATCTGAGAGTCTTTCTTTCCCAGCTCAGCAAGGACAATCAGAGGCCAGGTCTCTACATTTTCCCTCAGACCTAACCTAAAAGTGAGGTCTACAATGAGAACAGCCCCATCTGAGCATCTGGACTCCCCTTTTCACTGATGATGGCAAAGACTCATCCCAGGGGCAGTTCACCCAAGCAGGTTCAGACACCAAAATTAAGATGAGATGAACCACATCCTTCCTGAACCTGCTTCTCTTTCCTGATTAAATCATAAACCAAATCTAGATGTAGACACTTATAGGAGAGTTGCAGGCTGGGATGAGAGGAGAGAGACTGGGTGCTCCCTGTGGGCAAACCCCACAATACCATTCTGTAAAAACAGAAAGGTCCCTCAAGATATGTTGCCTCAGCCTTGGGGCTGAGCCACACACCAATCTCCAGCTCCTTTCCCATTTCATTTGCTTTACAGGAGATAAAGTAATCAAAGAAGATCTGAACCCTCCCAGCTAGGAGGAGTAGTGTAATGGTAGGAGTATGTACATCCAACCAGAGCAGAACAAGTAGAAATACTGCAGTGAATTAGATGTTGTGTGTCTGACAAGAGACCAGTCAAAGCTGCAACAAACCTCCATTTATCCCCATGGGAATGTAGCATGTCTTATAGGATGCCAAGGGCAGTATTCATGTTAAAAACAAACAAAAAAAGGTCTTCTGTGTGAAATTAGTACTGAGTGTTAGTGCTTTGCAGAGGGATTTGGACTCTTAGGTTTTTTGGGCTGCAGCTCTCTCAGGGCAATTGTAGTCTTGCTAAAAGTGCACCTGCTTAAAGCTATGATGAACCATTATGGGTTTAATTCCATGGTTAGCTAAAATGCAGCTTCTGGAGCCAGCACTTTGGGGCTGGAACTTGTGCACAAAGGGAAGTGCCTGTGGCTTCCCTGCTTCCTGGCTTCCACTGATTTAGAAAGGTTCCAGCAGAACATCTCCTCCTTTTGGCATTTTAACATCCTTTTTTGGCAGGGCTCCACCATATCAGCGGTGTATAAAAACACAGAATAAAACAAACATAACAGAAGGAAGTAATTTTGAACAGTGCATAAGGCCCTCCTGATGAAAACAGGGCCAGCTTATTTAAAGATCTCACCTCAAACCCTCTTACCTGGTTCTGCTGCCCATTTATTTGTGTTTCACAATGTCCAAGCCTCTCCACTAAGGTGAGACCAATTTCTCTTGAGATGGGCCCAGGCTCTTGGAAGCTGGTTAGAAAAAATAGAGATATAAAATAGATATTAGATATTAAGAAGAAATTCTTTACTCAGAGGGAGATGAAACACAGAGAAATATTTCCTAGAGAGGTGGTGGATCCCTCATCCATGGAAACATTCAAGGCCAGGCTGGACAGGGCTCTGAGCAACCTGATCTAGTTGATGTTCCTGCTCATTGCATGGGGGTTGGACTGGATGAACTTTAAAAGTCCCTTCCAACCCAAACTGTTTTAAGATTCCATGAATTGCAGTAAGATTTTAACTCTTCCTGGTCTGGTTGAGGATTTCAAAGATGCTTTGGTCTGACAAGAGAGAACTACTCCCCAGCTCTCCTCAGGGAGAGGGATACCAGTTTCTGGTGTAGTGCTGGTTTGAACTGGTCCCATCCCCTTCTTGCTGTGCTTATGAAGAGTGTTTTCAGAGACTTTGAGAAGTTTTGGTTTTTTCAGTAATGCCTGCTTGCTACTCCTGGAGCAAATACTGCTACACCTCCTCTCTGGCCAGTTTACATCTGCTTCCATTGATAAGGTGGTGTTGGGTACCACCATGTGTGTTTTTCTGCCCCTAAATCCCATGGACCTGCCAGGGCTCAGCTTTGTGAGCAAAACCACTGCAGATGCACTGCACCAGGTGCATCACCAAGCACAGACTTGTCCTGCTGCCCATCAGCTTTGCAGCACTAAAATTTGTCACATCAGTACAAAGTTGCATTGCTTTATTTTCCCATTGTAGTAATTTATTATTTGGACTTTGTGCTGATTCCCACCCTGAATTTGTGCTGATACTTGAAATACCCAACAACCAAATGTAAACACATGCTCTGACTCAGTGGTGGTGTACTTTAAAAGACACAACCTATAAACATCCTTTCCTGCTGGGGCCCAAACAAAGGCAAAGGGTTTTCCTTGGAGCAGGATGCTCAGAAGGTTGGCTCTGAATGTCTTCTGCAGATGCTGTAGAGTCCCCTGTAGCTCTCTACTTTTATCCTATTTCTTCTATGAATTTTATTTATTACTCCCCAGATGTCTGACTGACAATGTTTAATAGCACTCCTCAATCACCCTGCCTGGTGCAGCAGGGTTTGCCTGAAAGCAGGCAGTGGTTTGCCTGAAAGCAACTTCCAAAATGCCACTGGCAGATTTGTTTCATCCATTGAGGCAATTCAGGTGCCCAAGCAAATAGTTTAATTTCCAGTAGCTGTAGGAACACTTTGCTCCTTCATTCTTCATGTTTCTGACAATGACAGGAATTGCAAATATTTGTTAATTAGAAGAAATTGGATATAATTGGCAAAATGGAGTGAGAGGATGCTGATGTGTATGACTGGAGCATTAAAACTGCTGACTAAAACTTGTGTGTGAACAGCAGAGTGTGCCTAAGAGAAAAGGTGGAAAAAGAAAGGAAAAGAGACCGTGACCCGTTTAGTTGTTAAATGCAGAGATATTAAAGCTGTAACTATCAAAGTTGGGGGGGGGTGTAGTGAGAGGTGAGTGTGTGGTGCCTGTAAAGGGGATTACAGACCATGGGTTCACATTAAGAGGTGAGCTGCTCCTGGAGCTTTTATCCGTAATAAATGGAAAGAAATACCAGGTAATGGGAGATTTCAATCATAAAGATGTATACTGGAAGTCTCATATAACCAGAAATAAATCTCTTTGAAGTTCCTCAAATGATGTGTGATCATTTTCTAGCCCAGGAGATATTGCACCCAACACAAGATAACAGTATTTCAGATTCCATTCTGACAGATTGGTTGGTATCTGAGGAACATATGGCTGGGACTCCATTTCAACAGAGGCAGAGGATGGACAGGCACAGTTATGAATATATTGGGTAGCTCCAAAGGGATAATTTCCCAGGATTGAAGCAGCATAAAAAGAATGAAAGTTGGGCTTTCTATAAGAGGATTTTACCAGCTGACCAACCACCTTGATTTCACAGTGATGTGAGAGGGCAATTTCAATTAAAATCCCATCCTGCAAAAAAGGCAGGATATCACTCAGTATGAGATAAATGACTTAATAAACTGATTGGGGCAAATAAAATCTACATTAAAGTGGACTGATGCAAAGCTACCCTATCCCCACACTGCCAGGGAAAGCTGGGAGCAGCTCAGGGGGAATTTTGGCCTTTGATGGCTGAAATGCTGCATCCCATTTGTATGTTCAGGTTTAGAAAAGGTTGAAGACTGGGCTGAGCTGGTGTTGGTGGAAGTGGGAAGATGGAGACAACACCAAAGACCACCAGAAATGCTTTGTAGCCAGATGTAGGAGCTCTGTCTGTTTAGTTTATCCAAAAGAAGCCAAGGGCAGACATCCCATCTGTGTCTGTGTGCTTTGTGGGGAAAGCACCAGGTCACCAGGTTGGGAATGGGACTAGAGGAGGGGATTGTGCTGTGCATTCTTGGAATCAAGCTGGTGGTCCTCTGAATCTGCGAGATGCTGGTAAGAACACTGGTGATATTTGATTATACAAAGTTTATTCAATGTTCCACACTGTTTCCTGGAATGATGCAGCATTGTCTGCCACAGGGAACAGACTCAGCAGGGTGCTGGGTGAGGCTGGTTCCAGCAAGATGCACTTGAGGAACGAGCTCTCTGCTTTTGTGTGGAGTCTCTTATCTTTCAAACCCCATGTTAGAGCCAGTAGATGGGAATTTTGGGTCCTGGAGTCTTGGCATGTTACTAGGAGAATGGGAAAAATAAGTTCAGAATCAGAAATACTGTGAAATGGCAAAATATTGTGGAAAAGGCTGGAGGTTTTATGCAAAGCTGCCTCTAGCTATGCCACTACATCCCCCTCAGGGGACCTGTATCCTCATCTCAGCTCTGCTGAGTGGCAACAGGCAAATCACTAGCTTCCCATGTGTCCATTGCCTGGCTGTAACACAATATTTTAGAGAGCAAATTGGCACTGTGCAGAATGGCTCTTTAAGTGCTTGCTGTTGTGGTTACATTATGATTCCAAAAGAGGAGAAAGTTTCTTTCCCTTTGCACCAATAATTGAACTTATCTAGAATGAGACATTGATGGGCTCTGGAAAGGCAGAAGAAATGATGTCTAAACTGGCCTGAAATTCAGGCAACAGCTTGTAGCATCTCTGAGAGCCTCTGAGTACTTGTTACTATGTCTTCTGTCTTCAAAATCATGAAGGAAATCAAAGAGAGAAATCTGTGAAGTTTTTGCAAGGGGTCAGATGACTTTATTTCTTAGGAGTTCTCTGGTAAACAAAGCTTTCTTATCTTTTTTCCCCCCAATTGCAGCCCTTTCCTTGAACTCACATATAATATTGTATAACCTGTCTCTTATTACAGTGCTTTCCCAGGGAAAGGAGGGATGAAAAGACATTTAGGATCTCTCTGGCATTTCAGAAGGGCTATTTCCCAGTGGGTTGATAGGTCTGTTTCAGAAAACTGGGAGAATGACCTTGCTGAAACTCATCCATCTGCAGAGCTCAGTTCCTACAGGTGTAGAACTCAGACCTGCAGTAAGATCTTGTGTGCTCACAAATCCCTCATGGTCCTCGTGCAGAAGTGCCTCTGTGCTGAGGGGAACTGAAATACTTGTTCCCAGCCATTCTGCCCTGGATTTGAGAGAGAAGAGCCCCAAAAGACTGAAAACACCACCAAGTGCAGCATGGAAGAAACTTGCACAAAAAGTTCATCTGTGGCTGAGAGATTTAATTCATTTGAACTGCCAGACATGGACAAACTCACTCTGGCCTAACACCCCTTGTTTTATTTCTAACACAGGAAGGGTGCAGGGGCTCTTTGTCTATAGTAAGAGTTATCAAAGTTGAAAGAAAAAGGGGAAGAATAAATCCCTTCAGCTCCCCATGGCTAATCAGGTATTCATCTTGAACGAGTACTAATGAAAGCAGCACCACATCAAAGGGGAAGCTGGCTCCAGTTGAGAAGGTTATTAAAAAATTTAGGAGTAACAGGTAGCCCCCAACCAGCAGAAGTGACTGCATTTCACATTCTGTTCTGAACAGAGAAATGAAGCCCCGTGCTTGTCTGCTCAGCTGTCACCTGCTTTGGGGCTGGCACCATCAAAAAGAGGCACTGGGGGACCTGTCCTTGCAGGCAGGAATGGTTTTTTTTTTTGCTCAGGGACTCAGTATTTCTCTTGCACTCCTCACACAGACATTACCAGAAGGTAACAAACCCACCAGTGCTGACTTGATTTTTGATGCATTGGCGATAGCAAACTCCTTTCTGTCACAGCAGTAAAAATACATTAAATATACAGAAGGAAAGAACCAAAACATCCCACTTGCAAACACAGTGGATGAAAAATAAACGTGGTTTTGTGATAGCAGTTCACTGGGAATGGGACACTTCCAGTTTGGCCTCCAGCTATACACAAATGTAAGAGGTGAGGAGAGAGTCCCAAGCTGGGATGGAGCCACTCCAGGACTTGTAGGTTACTTCTGCTGCCACAAAACGGATATTTATATCAAATAGTGCTGCAAGTAAAAAGCTCAACCTCTTTGCCAGGGGCAAAGAGAGGGCATCTCCATATCTGTCCATCCTGAACTGCAGGATCATGCTCCAGACACGCTCTTTTTTAAGTCAAGGGCATTTCTTGGTGTAGGAGCTTGAAGGAATCTTTATTTCTACCACCACTGGGGAATTTTCCCCTCAACTTTAACAGCATAAATGCATACCTGCAGGCTTGTACACTTGGACACTGGGGTAAAATTCTTCTCACGTTAAAGGCTTAAAATGCTTAATTTTTCTACCATTTTGGACTTCTGTTATCTGTCATGGGGCCCTTTGAGTTCAAGCTGAAAGCACCCAGGGTTTTATCTACAAATAACAGCACAGCCATCCCAAGATATGTGATGCCTAATGTTGGGTCATTCCTTTAGTCAAAAACTCCCCTACAGGGCATCAACATCCAGATTTCAAAGTAAGCTGATGCCAAATGAAGCCACAAGAATCTGCTCTATTGCACACCTGAATCACATCATCTTAGAAAACGACAGAAGTGTCTTTAGGTCCTGCTGAACTCCCGCTATGGAAGATTCCAGAGACTGAAATCATTGTCCTGAAAGTGTAAGGTCCCTCCCAAGTCACATGGCAGAAGGAAATGTGTCTGCTTGTGGTGGTTGTTTTGGGGATTTTGCTCACTACTATTTTATGAAAATGTCTGCACCTGTGAAATTGAGGCAGGAAGGCTCCAGAGCAGCAAGAGGAGGCACCAGGCACCACGGTTTGGATGGAAGGGACAAAGTTTCCCACAAAATATGGCATTTTGGCCCTGAATGACAGAGATGAAATAAAAACAGAGAGAGCAATGACAGTCTTTGCCATGTGTCTTGCTTTGCCAGGGAAAATAGGAGTTTAACTACACGAATACACTGAAACGTGCCAATTTTACCTGGCTCTGTCATCGAATTCTTTTTCATCTTGAGTTTCAATAACCACATGGTTTGTGTGAACTGAGCATTAGCTCACTTCAGTCTCCCTACAGTGTTGTGGTTTACGTGGTTCACTGATTTTCCCAGAGTCTGGCTGAGGTGCAGATATGCTGATGCTCTGACTAGGAAAAAAAGAGGCCAAGGTGCTTCAAAGCAGTTAATGTATTTATCCACTCAGTATCCAATGAGGTAGACAAATGGGTTTTCCATGTTAAAGAGGGGCATGGAGTCCAAAGGGGAAAAAAAAAGTGTTATTAAGTGTTCCAGTGCTGCACACAAAATACATATTTGTGCATTTCTGTATGTGTGTGTTTTCCTAAATGGTGGATTTTGCTTAGAAAACGTTTAAAAATCCCAACACAGCCAGAAAGTCTAACCTGTGGCTTAAAAATTACTCTTACAGAGGAGTCAGATTACAGTGATGGAGGGAACCCCTCAGCCCAGGATTGACCTTGGTGGAAGTGACCTCTCTGCAGCACAAGGGCCTGAACCCCACAGGTCTGAGAGCACTGCGAACCCCATCTTGCAGGAGACCTTGGAATTCGTGCCTTGGAATTCCCACCCTGGTGCTTGCTGAAGCAGCTCCCTGAGAAGTCTCACCCAGGAAAGCAGGACCAGCACAGCCCACCCCACTGACATCACCAGGGGCTAAGGGAGGAACCCTGACCTCGAGCATCCTTTCCCCAGCTGTGTGAGCCGCCTTTGTTTGAGACCTTCATTGTTCAAGTCCTGGCGAAGAATAGGCTGTCCCCAGGAGCAAATCGCAAGAAAAAAATTGCCACACAGGCAAAAACTGTCCTCATGTCCTGTTTCCAATAGAAATGGATTTTTTTGAATGTCTGGTTTCAATAAAGAAACCCAGAAAGAAAGAATTGGAGGAGGCATTGCTTTTCATGGAGTGCCAGCAAATAATTGCAAAAAGTTGCTTGTTTTTAAAGAGTTGCATGACCAGGGACAATGCAGGGTGCTTGGGGCTGTGCAGACCTACCAGATTCTGTACCAATTCAGGATTGAGTCCTGCTACTTATTCTTCTCCTTGAAAACACCGTGGCTTGGGCATTTTTCTTCATCTCCTAAAGCTTCCCCTGCTGCTGACTCTGGCAAGTATACGGTGAATGGAAGCATCAGATACTGCTCAGCTGCCTAAAGGAGAGTTGAGCCACAGTGGTATTGCTGCATGAAGGTATTGATCCTGGCACTTGACAGACATCACACAGGCATTGGGGCTGGTGCCAATTCTCTTTGGCCACTGCAAGGTGACTGCGTGGTCAGGGTGGAACCAGCAACCCTTCACTTCCGCTTCAAATTTCATCAAATCTGGGCACTCTCTGTCCCTAACAGCCTCAAAATAACCCTGAGACAAAACACTGCCAGAATATTACAGAAAGTCTTGAATTTATGACTGTAAAAACCAAGCATGCAGATCTATGCTATATATAAATCTTGCTGTGCTTTTTTTCCTCATAATTTACCCTGTTTTTCCAGGGAGTACTGTTTGCTTTGAATTTATCTGTTTTATTTGTACAAAGGTAAAGCCTTCTGGGTTTTGTAGTCACCATCACTCAACTAGTGAGTCCCTCAAGCTTTTCTTCCTTGCACCTTGTAGTAGGTCCTGCTGAATTCCATTTGCATGTCTATTCATGTCACAGAAAGTATCACACCTGCTGGCATGTGGAGTGTGTTCATCACGGGGTTAAGGAGCTTAGATTCAAGAAATGTAGGATTTTTTTTGCATTTCAAATGTCATTCTTATTTGGAGCTTTTAGCCCAGGCTTTACAAACTGTTGACAGTGTTCTGACACCAGAAGCACTGGTGGGGACATTTTTGGCACTGAAACTCTTGTGGTAGGTTCCCTGTCCCTGCTGGCTCCTCTCAGGGCTTAGCAGGTCCCATGACATCAGCAGTGCCAGGACAAGGCAGGATGCTCTACCCCACAAGTACAGGATGCTCTTCCTCCATATAAATACATGAGAAGACTTTGGACAAAATTTCTATCAAATCTCTCTGTTTCATCCTAGAACAGCTCTTTTTCATTTGCTGTTCTGCCAGCTTGCTATAGAGACATTGATATGGAGTAACCATCTGAGCACCTTCTGCATTGTAATCCTAGATGAACAGTTTCTTCTCTGCAGGATCAGCTGAGAGGCTCCTGTGAGCAGTGTCAGGAGAGCCTACAAATACCACAGGCATTTTGCCCTGTTTGGGGCAAGATGAGGTAAGGCAACCCCCTAGTGCCAGTGTGGCTCTTGTCCCTCTGAGTTCAAAAAAACTTTGTCAAAAGTTCTAGAAAAACTTTGCAGAAGAACAGACAGTGGAGAGATTGCTGCTGGGGGTCTGCAAAACTACTGTTCCCAGTTGGTGGGGAATTGCAACAAAACATACCAAAGTCAGCTGTTTTGAGGAATCTATAGCCACAGGTGCTGCTTGGGCTTTCCTACCCATGAGCCCATCATGAACCACTCTAGAAAACAAACTCCTTCTTTAGTATGTGGAACGCAGGGGGGGAGCAGGAGGAAAACTCCTGCTGCACACCCCAGACCACAGATAAATAGAAATGACAATAATAGTGATAAATAGTCATAACAACAGTGAAAAATAGAAAAGAAATAGCCATGGTGTCTTAGGTTACAATGTAAGATGTAACCAAAAGTATGTATTCTATCACCATCTGTTAAAACCAGGTGGGGCAGTGTTCTTTATTTCTTCCATGACACATCCCTGGTAACTCCCTCTGGGAGATATCTTCTGTTAATGGGCCATCCAGCTTCACTGCATGACTCCTAAAATTACATCATCCCATTGTGAGGTGCTCCGCCCAGGGGGAGGAACTAAGCATTCCTACCTGGATATAATCTGAGGTTTGGAAGACCACAGTCAGCCCTTACCTACTGGGTTCCCAGAAGACGAGAGCTACATAACCACCACTGGACCTTCAGAGGAAGATCAGACCCTTCTACAGGATCACTGTTTCAACAGCACCACATCTATCACTTCAGGAGGACTGCAGCCACCATTTCATCGGACTGCTACCACCACCCTGCCCGACCGGGTGTCAGGTTGTATCCTGACTCTGTCAGTGTTTCTGTACTGCTGCATTTATTTTTAATTTTCCTATTAAATTGTAGTTCTGATGTTGAGTCTCTCAGTGGTTTGCTTTCAAACTAGTACACATGGGTAGGTGGCAACCAGCAGCAGAAGACAACTCTGTGCTTGGCCTTTCCCACCCAGGACACAGAGGAACATGGAGAACCTCAGAGGCAGCATTGCTCCATCCCCTGCTCACAGTGTGCAGCCTCAGGGTCTTTTCAACCCCCCTGGTCAGGAAGAGGGGGCAGAGTGAGAAAGTTTGGGCAGAATACTCAGGATGACAAATTGCTGAGCTTCTCAGAGGCAATCATAAGCCTTAGGGATGGTGAGGCTCCTAGAGGAAGAGAAGACTTATGAGGGAGGTTGTGACTGGCTGGACCTCATCCTGCTGTGCTCCCAAAAATTCTGACTTCGGGGAATGGCGTGGGAAGGTGTCCTGCCCTAATGGGAGAAATAAGACAGCTCTGCCTTGAAATGTCTGGGCAAAGATTAAATGCGACTTGATGGAAGAAAAAAATGCTGTGAAATTGTGCCAACGGGCCACAGAGCTGTTCGTGTTGGGATGAATTCTCTCTGTGAGCAGCACAGGGGCCCCCCGTGCCTGCCAATTACAGAGTTTGGGGAATGCATCCCGTGCTCCTCCCTGCTCCTGCAGGACTGCAGTTTAGTGGGGCTGGAGAGCGTTCTTCTCTTCCAGAAGCAGGAATTCATTGCTCCGTTTTTTTGTAACATGATTTTCATAGTTCAAAGCAAGCAATGCTTGTTTTAATTAAAGAATATGTTTCTCTTCTCTTTTTTCCTGGCTTTCTGCCTGGTCCCACATTTTCGTGCCTTCAGAATAAAATATTTCATTCAAAACAGAATCCTCTTTGTCCCCGCGTGGCTGCTGCTCAGAGAGGTGAGGGAGCTGGGGAGGTGGCAGCAGTTTCAGTTTTGGGGGTGGGGGAGCAGGGAGGGAGAAATGGGCTGGATTACAGAAGAACTGCAAAGAAAAGACAAATTTTGTAGCGCTCACCGCACTTAACTCTTCCAATTTTCCAAAAGCCGTGGCAAATCCTGTTTATGCAAATCCTCACCTTAGCAGCTTTCAAATATTCTTAGAGCCACTGGTGTGAACAGAAGTGGAAATTGGAAGTATATAATCCCAGCAAAACTCTTTGTACCTGTGGAGTTCACTGCAAAATGTGTGAGTAATGATGTGGCATATTTAACTGGTGTTTGGTGACCGCTACCCCCAGCATCAGCTGTTTTTTCACAGCTCTGCTTTAGCTTATCAGCCCTCCTCGATATTGGGCTAAAATCCAAATAAAGCAGGGGAATCAGCTGGCCATTCATTTGATGTGTTACATTTTTTTTTTCTCCACACTTAATTGAGCATTCCACTTCGAGTAATCCGCAGCATTAGATTAAATCTCTATTGATCTCATTTTAATGAGCTCACCACTGTGACCAACAGCCCTTTCTCCCACAGCAGATGGAGACGTGGCCGTCCGAACGTGCAGCAGAAATACCTCGTTTCAGAGGGCTGACTCCTTTTCCTCCACATGACTGTCCTCGGCACCGCATTCCCCCGGAGTCTGCGCACCCAAAGCCAGCAGATGTGCCCTGCCCTTTGCACTGCACCTTTGTGAGATTCCTACTGCAGGGAATTGCTGTATAAATACTACCAAGAGCTTCCTGCATAGCGATTTCATTGCTGAGCAGGCAGTGTCCATGTCCATCAGAGTGAAGGCAGGTACCTGAAGGCTCTGTATGAGCTCTCTCTAGTACCACAGGGAAACCAGGAGTGCTGGAGTGCTCGCAGCTCTGACTGCCTGCTTAAAGGGGAATATTGCAAATTCAGGTCTGGGGCAAATCAATTTTGTGAGCTACAGAATTGATTCCAGTCTTGCATTTAAATTTTCACTTGAGATTAAACTATAAAAAGAAGGAAATTTCCCTTTCTTTCCTTATAATGAAAAAAAGAAAGTGATTAATGAGTGCTTAAATCCTAATGACAAACACCTCCTAATGACCCAGCACTTTATGATTTGCTGCACCATAGCATTTTGTGGACTTCATGGATCAAATGATCTTTAGGGTCAGCTAATCACACCTTCTACCTAGCAAAGATGTCATGGGCACTTCCTTGGGGATTTTTGCATACAGTCCAACAGCTTGTATTAGAACTGAACAGTTTAATCCTTTTTGAAAGACCTTGATGTAAAGGTGACAACACTGGGGTGTTCTTAGGGGAGCAGTGTAGTGCTTTCGATGAGATAGCTTAATTGAAGTTTCATTCCCCCATGGTTTAAGAGCTTGTATCATCAAAAAATGTCATCTACTAAGTTAATATATCAAATCTGTATGCCCATTTTTGTTGGGTTTGTGACAAATGGCATTGCTTGAGCACAGCTGAGATGCAGTAACCAAGGCAGGGACATTGTCTGATGTGTTTTAGCATGAAGTGTGCAATGTGAATTTGCCAACGCTGCCCATCATAATTTTCGAGTTTGGTTATTGCTCACTTGCTTTCTTCCTCTTTATCTACTAGAGACAATATGTCTTGCATCAGCAGATTGTGATTAATAGTCATGATGTGTAATGACATTAATTAGCAATAGCTATTGCTAATGATTAATAACAGCAGCTAAGTGAAACCTTGCCTGCAATGATTTATTTTGGTACTTTTATTGAGCTGTGCATCTGGCAATATTGGGATGCTGCAGCAGCTTCAGGGAGGAATGTCAGTGTGGGGACATGAAGAGCTGAGAAATGTGTTGAGTGAAGCAGGTGTGTAGACTTGTCCCTCCATATTGCTGCACACAACGATCCACTGGGAAATTTGTGTGCCTCAGTGGGAGGGAAGATGGAAGCTCATCATGCAATGTGGCATGAGGCTTCAGAACAGGTCATAGGATCATCAAATGGTTTGGGTTGGAAGGGACCTTATAGATCATGTTGTTCCAACCCTCTGCCATGGGCAGGGACAGCTTACACCAGACCAGGTTGTTCAAAGACCCATCCAACCTGGCCTTGAACACTTCTAGGGATGCAGCATCCACAACTTCTCTGGGCAACCTGTGCCAGTGCCAGTAAAGAATTTCTTTCCAACATCCAATCTAAATATCTCCACTTTTAGTTTAGAGGTCTTCCCCATTGTCCTCTCACTATCTGCCCATGTAAAAAAAGTCACTCCCCCTCTCTTTTATAAGCTCCCTTTAGGTACTGGAAGGGGTTCTAAAGTCTCCCCAGAACCATCTCTCTCCAGGCTGAACAACCCCAGCTCTCTCAGCCTGTCTCCAGAGCAGAGAGGCTCCAGCCCTCTGATAATTTTTGTGGCCCCCTCTGGACTTGCTCTAACAGGTCAATGTCTCCTTTGTTGGGAACCCCAGAGCTGGATGCAGTGCTCCAGGTGGGGGGTCTCACTGAAGAATCACCTCCCTTGACCTGTTGGACACTTAGGTCCCCTATTAACCACGGACTCCAAAAGAGTTTGGCTAAAATGTAAGTTGTGTTGCACAGATGTTTTATAGCTCTTTCACAGGGAAATGCTGTTTTAATGCTTTAACTTGTTTTGACATTGGATAGGAGACAAGCCAGAAGCACAAACCAATAATCTCTACCGTTGCTAGGAAAGGCTTAAAATAAAGTCCAGCTTGAACATCCCTGCACTTTTAAAACAAATTGGAAATGAAAATTTGCAATATGGGCACATAATGGTTGTTCCTTACCCAGCTGAATGGAACGGGCCCGTCTTCAGCATGGCCTTAGTGCTGGTTCCACCTTCTGGGAGAACTGAACTTGCATTTGGGTTAAATACAATTATTCCTTTTTTCCTCCTGCTTCCTATTAATTATATGCAATTTACTCTGAAAAGATCTGTTACTGTGCTAATCTTAGCAATTGCCGTACTGCAGCGAAAACATTGCACAACCCTCTGCGTCTGCAAGCGCTTCCAACGATGAAATTTCAAATTAAAAAGCAGCAACAAAAATATCCTGGACCACTTCTACAATTTCCCTCTGTGGCACAAAGGTTTCTAAGAGAAACATTTTGCTTTATTTATAGGCACTTCTGCTACCGCTGCAGTTGGTTTTGTGGTCTATTCTTTCTAATTTAAGCTGCAGCATGAGGCAGTACCCAGTTATTTGATTTGTCTCGAATGAGCCACGCAAACGGATGATGCAGGCAGTGTAATAATAGTCCGTGTTAGGCAGGGACTTACAGTCTGGGTTGTACAGAAACATCCCACAAGCTTGAAGGAAATGTGGGGCATGAGAGAGCTGCGTGGCTGGAAACTTTCCAGTGATGAGCTGGTGGCTGCAGTGCAACTCCAGGTAAGTGCGATGGAAAGATCATCCAAGTTCTGAGCACTGGGAGATCCTGTAGCGTTTTATACAGTGCAGATGAGAAAATGAGCATAGAAGGAGATGTGAAGCGTGAAAACCCCAGAGAGCACAACTGCCAAACTTGGACAGAATTCTGAGTTTTGAGTCAGAAGTGGCTCCTGCACCTCATGCTGACTTTCTCTGCAGGCTTTTTTGGAGCTCCCAGTCAAGCCTGGGGAAAGGAACTCTGACCTTCTGTGGCCCATGTCAACAATTTCAGGAGCACTGGACTGGCAGTGGTCAGGTAACAGCCACCAACAGACTTAAAGACCCAAGATGACCTTCTCCTCTGACATCCAAGGAGCAAAGGCCTCAGAGGGTCCTGCACTGGAACCAGCAACTTGCAAACCAGTTCAGCCAACTATTTTAGAATAAGGCACTGTCTTTGTAGTGAACTTTGCCAAGTGCTTTGAAGACCACTACAAGACATCCAATTTTACTGCCATCACAGCTGGTGATAGTCTGTGACCTGAGAGGTTCAAATGATTGAGCCACAAATTCTTCTTGGTTAAAGCAATGATCCTGGTGGAGTTACAGTCCAGCCAGCCCCACCTAAGCAGCTACCACATCCTGAAAACTTCTGGACATAGGATCATAAAATCATGGAATCATAGAATATCCTGGACTGGAAGGGACCCACAAGGATCATTGAACTCAAAGTCCTGTCTCTGCACAGGACAGCCCCAAGAATCACACCTTGTGCCTGAGAGCATCATCCAAACACTTCCTGAGCTCTGGCAGACTGGTGCCCTGACCACTGCCCTGGAGGGCCTGTTCCAGTGCCAGAATCCATCTGACTAAATGTGGATCTACAGGGTGGGTCCTGGGAACGCACCCTGGTCACTTTTGCAATCAGTAGGGTGAGAGGCACCTGTCAGTTGAACACAGGGTGTAATTAATGTCCTGAAGAAGACACCTGCATGGTTTGTGTGAACAATACTCTATACTTAATGCCAATGACTGGACCACTTCTATCTTTAATGAGCACCCAGACCATTAGTTCAGATGTGGATGTCTTGGATGACATTAAGTGCCTCAGCAAAGGTGACAAAAGCTGTGCTGGCTGTCACTGCAGAATGTGCAGGTCTCCTGTGTGTTCAGTGTCACACCTGCCAGCCCTGGATAGAGGTCTGGGGTGACACAGAGTAGCCCATATGGCACTGGGTGTCCAGATGGACAATTGTACCCCAGCCCTGCCTTTCGTGAGCTGTTAAAGTGAGGTGAGATGAATCATACTCCAAGTGTCATTGCCTGATCCAAAAAGTCTTCTGCAGAATTCCTCTGAATGTCCCTAAGCAAAAGCAGAGAGAGCACTTAGGGTGACAAACCAGCTGAGGATGACTTTGGTGAACACCACACTCCTCACCTCGGTGCTGGGGCCCGGAAAGCAGCTTCGAAATCCAGGCTGACAAGAGGGGCCCATTTTGTAGCTCATGGGCTGCACAGAGGGGAGGTCTTAGAATCATAAATGGGTTGGGTTGGAAGGGACCTTAATGATGTTCTGGTGCAGCCATGGGTTTTGTGTTTCCTCTTGGTTCATTCCACCCATCCCCTGGGTTAGTGTTTGTGGTGTCATGTTGTCTGTACAAAATGCCTTGCTCTCCCCAGGGGCTGCAGAAGGATTTCAGCATCTCTCACTGGGCTTTTGCTTCCGTGGTGGGACCAATTTTGCTGAAAGTTTTGTGGCACATAAAAATAGGCTCTGCCTGGAACAGAGCTACAACTACAGTGCGAGTTTGTGGGGCTGCAGATTCTCTGACCCAAGTTTGGTGGTAAATGAGAACAGGAGACTGAACTGAATTTCCATACCACAATGTGGCTGGTTGACTCACAAAGGTAATTTGAAACCAACTTTCAAATTTATTCCCCTCTGCTCTTGGTGCAGCTTGGTGTGTAATTTTTCAGTGGCAGCACTGAGCTAAGTAGGGTTAAAAGGGCTTAAGAAAAAAAAAGAGAGTCATGTTTGGTCAGGTTATTATTATCCCAGATCGATCTCTGCAGGATTTATTGGGCAGGCCACGGAATGTTGTACTGACACAACTGAGTGGGCAGCAGGAGGAGATGTTGGGATTGCTCAAATTGACATAGCAGCGAGAGAAAGTGTTTGCCAGCCTATGGCATGCAGGGAAAGGACTCCTTTGAAGTGAAACTCACTGGAGTGACTTATCTATTCACTCACTTGTCTACTCACTCACTTATCTACTACTGACTTACCCACCCAGATCTCCATCCCCAGTGCAGTAAAAACAGACTAAAAATAGTAGAAGACCAGCTCTTTATTAGTTTTTGTTGAAAAGAACTTGATGCACAGAGAAGATGTTAATGAAAATGTGTTCAATACTTCTTGGCGGATCGTATGGAAAACTCTTAGTAAACTCCTCAGTGCAGTTCACGTGCACAGAGCTGGAAAATAAAAGCTAGAAATGAAAATGAGGCAAATCAAGACAAAAATAGTAAAATTGAGTATCAACCCAAACCATTCTATGAGCCTGTGATTCTTTCTGAAATAGGTGACCCTCCATCTCTGGGGACTTCTGGGAACCTAGGAGCTCATGGTTGTAACTCTCAAGGGAACTAAGGTAACTTGGCATCTCCTTTTCCACTAAGCAAAGTGCTGAGCCCCACTAACTGCAGTTAAAACCTCAGCCTGTGTTTCTTGTTACCACTCTATATGGAGTCTAGCCCCAGTGTAAGTGTAATACATTGAGTTTATTATCCTCATTTTCCAGCACAGCAGAACTGAATGCAATTACAAAGCCTCTTAGAGGTGATTTGACTATGCAGACGCTCTGCAGCCTGCTGCTTTTTCAGACACATTTAGTGCCTGTTGAAGAACAGAAATCCTTCTAGGCTGATATTGAAGCCATTTGGTGATGTCTTTTTCAGTCCAGTAAACACTTCTGGGTTCAGTTTAGAGGATGTCAGTACATAACAGCTTATTTAAGAGCCAGAACTGGATGACTTTGAAAAGCACATACACCTTGGGGATGATGCAAGTGTGCAGCAGAGATTATTCCTAAGCCTAATAGTAGAATGGAGAAACCTGAATCATTTCTCTTTAAACACGGGTTAGGGGGTTGAGTGCAATTTTAGTGGCATGTCTGAGAATGACAGCAAGCCTCCTATTTTGTGGGATGATTTGAATGTAAAAGTGTGTCTGCATTGAGTGGTTTCCTGCTGTACTGCTTGGAGCAGAATAACACCATTGATCCACTGGGCTGCATGTAAAGGATGCACAGTGTCTGTTACACACAGGATTAGGCCATGTTGCTCCCCTGGAGGTGTTTCTTGTCACCACACAAAGCCCCTAGCTCAGCACCATGCCCAAGGGAAGCTGGTAGCCCCGTGCACCTTCTTCTCACACCCTGGCTTTTCTTTAGATCTTTCCTGTCCATGATGGGACCAGCTTAACTCCATGGGACTGGCAGCCTCTTGTGAGCTCACACCTGTGTCTGGCTTTGCCCTTGGCAGCTTCTGAACTTTCGGCTTCAAGCCAAGGTAATTTATGCAAACAATATGAAATGGTTTTGGCAGCAAGTTATAAATAACCATCTTCTGATGGTATTTCCAAAGGTCTTTTGGTTACTGAGTTTCCTCTTCATTGAAGTGTCTCTCAGTAATTTGTGCTGCAGCTGTGATGGCTCCAGGAGCCCATTCACTAATCAATATGCTACATGCTCACACATCCAGCTGCTCATGTCCCTCCCTGTCCCTCCAGGTCAGTTTTCCAGGCAGCAGATGTGTCCCTATCACCCCCTAGTTTGCACACTGATTCGGCACACTTTGCCTTCTGCATCAACGCCTGCAGCAGCACAAGGTATTGCTGGGAGCCAGGCGAGCAGGGCTGTCGGGGTCTCTCCCCCTGCCATGGGGTCCTGGGAGAGGGGCCCTGGGGGGGAGACACGGAGTTTCCCTGCCCCTGGTCAGCCTCGTTCCCCATCGGTTGTTTTGTGTTCCCCTGCGCGGGCAAGGACCCTCGGGTCCTGTGATTGAGCAGCTCCTCGGCAGATCCCGGCCATGCGGCTGGAGAAATAAACATCTCTGAAACATCTACCACGAATTGGTCCATAGATATTTCTTTCCAGGGCCCCGTTGTCTGATACATGTGTTGCAGTATCCCTGCTGTAACACACTGTAACACACCTTTTCCTTCAGATTCCTCCCTAACAACTGCCCTTTCTCCACTTGTCTCCATGAGATGAAGCGGTAGGAAATGCTCCCAGAAAACTTTCAAGCAGATATTCCCCTTGTCCCTTCACTCCCAGACATGGGAGGGTCTCCCTCCTCCCTGTCTAGCAAACCATTACATGGTGCCCATTACTAAGCCACATGCTGGCACCTGTTGCCATCAGGAGCTTCACCCGGTGCCCTTCATTTCCTCTTTTCTCCCTGGTGGTCCTTGTGCCCCCACACCTTAATGGGATTGCAGGTTCCCCTGGTTGCAGCCCTGGTCAGGCTGTGCAGTGAGGCATCTGCCTGCTCCCAGGTGATGTCAAGCCATAACTAATACTTTTAAAATTAACTGCTAGAGGACAAGGTTTTGAGATGGTTCACAGACATTTCATATTATGAGCCATATTTTATGGTGGAAATTAATTCTCACAGTCATTCATGAGTGCATGTTCCTTCCCCTTACAGCCCTTTGCTTCTTCCCTGGCATCCACTGCTGTTCTCTGCATGGCACAGTGGTATTAGGAGGTTGAGAGTGAGATTTAATTATATTTGTGATCCTAATTAACAGGTAGGTGTTGTTGGAAAGGATGGTCAGGCTTACCAGGCTGCACATTTCCACTAAGTCCTATGTGTTGATTCTGCTGCATGCTCTTGCTGGGAACTGCACCAGCAAAAACCTTCTGTGGCACAAAACCACAGAAGGCTCTGTGATGGTTTAGCTCCCTGGACTGGCACAGTGTGGGTCAGAGACATAGCAGTGAGGTGAAAGGGAAGTTGTGGGATGCACGTTGGGGTCAGGGACAGCATCAGGAAGCCGGACATCCTTCTTGGCAGTACATAAAAGTAGGTTGGCTCCAGTGTTTAATAAAATCACAGTTACCCAGACCCCTATGGAGCTGCGTATCCTGTAACAGCTGCCCTTTAGTTCCAGTGTGAGAAGTGAGGTATTGAATTTGGTTTCAAAAATAATTTGTTTCAACAAATGCAATCTTTTCTCTTCTTCGGGAGATGGTAAATCAGGTGGTATTCAGGCTACCTCTGCCCCTCTTAAGGGAATGAGATAAGCAATAAAGTGAGTCTTGAGGTTTGCCAACCTTCATATCCCATGTCCCCCACAGCCTCCCATGCCTACCCTGATCTCAGGAACCTTTGGGACAAACCAGAGGATTCTTGAATTGCTAATCAGAGCATCCCTGGGCTGGGAGAAAGATAGAAGGAATGGCAGGCAAGGAGGACACGATTCCCTTGGTGCAGGCAGGTGGAAGCTCTTTCCATGACAGGGGACAGTGGTTCACAGCCACAGTACTGGGCAGCCATAACACAGACCACTGAGATCATCTCTCCAAGGAAACAGGGGTACAACCTTGTGCATCACACCCAGCACATACGTGCCTTCAGGTGCTGCTCTTGTGCTCATCTGGATTACTCAGCCTGACCAAGGTTTGCTTCCTGCATATCTGTGCTCCTGCCAGCAGAGCTCTGTAGCCTGAGTCACTCTGCAGTGTGGCAGCTGGTTCCTACCAGTGTCTGCTAAAATTTTTACACCTCTTCAAACTTCCCAGGCAGGTCAGCTTTGTGATGGGAGCCCAGTGAAATATGTGAGAATGGGTTTTGGAAGAAGACTCAAAGCAATACATTCCTTGGGCAGCTCAGGGGTCCAGAAAGATCTCTGCAGTCAGTGCAAGTCTCAAAAGTGCTGGTATTTCACTTCATTCAAAAATTGTTCAAACTTAAAGAAGGATGAGATGTATTCCTCATGGGAAGGGAGCATGCTTGTTTGCCTTTCTCTGGTTTATTTTTGAGGAAATGACCTTTCTGAGCTGTTTAGCAGCTGTTATTTCTCCATAATTTATTTTCTTTCAATATTTTTCAAAATTTAAAGAAGTCATAACCACACCACCCCAAGAAGAAGAATGGTATGAGACTGCTAAGATGGTGTAGCCAGGCAAATAGTGCAGATAAATTGATTGATGAATAAGCATTCTCAAAACTGAAAATCATCAAGGATATGATCAGGAAATAATTCATATTGGCTTATTCGATGAAACCAGACTGTCACCTGCATGAAATTCCCTCTGAAAAGGGACAGAGAGGTTTTTCTGTTTGGGAGCTGAGACTGTGCTCCTGATTCACTGCACAGACTCATTCCAGCATACTCTAAATAACCTCATTCCCTGGGGACTGACTGCAACCAGCAGCTGCCAGCAACCAACTTGTCTGGTGTTTCCTCCCTTCGTTGGCAGGACTCCCCACCCCCAGGTTTTTAGGGGACATGGTGAGAAAGAGGCATTTCCTGCCCCTTGGAGGTGCAAACAAAGGGAAGCAAGTGCTCATCTTTCAGTTCTGACAAAATGGAAAGGACTGACTGCAGCATGGAATTTTGCATGTAAAATTTTGGGGTAGGTAGAGGAATCCTGACATGGGGAAATGGTGCTGCTCTTTGAGTGCCATGCACTCACTTCTATACCTGACCAAATCCAACAATAAACACTAAGGGGAAACTCTGGAAACAATATCCCACAACTCCTGCACTTCCAGCACCCGAAAGTCGAGTCTGGAAAATACAGATCCAGTGGGACCACCTTTGTCCCAGCCCCTCAGCCTAAAATGAGGTGTAAGCTCTTCAACAGCATAAGGAGCTGAAGAGAGGGTTGGTATTGTGCTGCTGCTTTGTAGGAAGCAGAAAAAAAAGGAATTATTGGATGCAGAGGTAATTGTGATGTGCTGTGGAAGTCAGCATGGCTTTTATAAAGGGAAGCCCTGCCACAGTCCCTGGAGTTCTCTGAAGGTGTCAACAAGCCTTTGGATAAAGGATATCCTGTTGATATAACCAGCTTGTATTTCCTGAGAGCTGCAGACAGCATCTCTCACCAAAGGCTTTTAAGGAAAGTCAAGGCGTAAATGGAAAGGTCCCTGGATGAATAAAAAAGGAATGAATTAAAAAAACAGGAAACAGAGAGTGGGAGCTCATGGTCAGGTCTTGTGGTAGAGGCTGATCAGCAGTGGTGTCCCCTGGAGGTATGGGCTATTTTCTTACAAACTCATTCATGAACCAGAAAAGAGTAAACAGTAAAGTGACAAGATTTAGTCATGATATTAAAGTACTCTGGGTATTAAAGATGATTCAAAAGTGGGAAGAATTGCAGAATCTCAGTGACTGGACAGAGAAATGATGTCTGAGGGGAAAAGCAGCCCTCAGCTCACACGTGGCTCTGAGCTGGCCAAGAGGGAAAAGCTGGGGCTGCAACAGATAGTTCCATGAAAACATCAGCTAAGCATATAGTAGCAATCAATAAAGCAAATAAAATGTTGGGAATTGTCAGGAAATGGGACAGAGCTCAAAACAGAGAATGTTGCTAAATAAATAAAATTTTTAAAAATTATAATTTATTATTATATAAATACATAAATCTATGGCTCTTCTAGCTTGAATCCTGTGAGCAGCTCTGGTCCACTCACTTGAAAAGGAAACAATAGATGAAAAAGGATTCAGAGGATTAAAAGGCTGATAAGAAGTACATAACTACTCAATGTAAGGAAGAGCTAAATACGTTATCTCTTCAATTTAAGAGATGACCAGGATAAATCTATAACATCATGAACATCATGGAGAAGGTGAAGAGATTGATTTTTCATTGCACTTTCCAATAAAAGAAGAAGGAAGCAGTGATTTTGAGTGGGAGAGGACAAGCTCAAAGGAAACGGAAGGAAATGACTCTTCATGCCTGTAGTTAAACTTTGGAACTTCCTGCCACAGTGTGTTGCAGGAACTAAAAGCTGATGGGGCTTCAAAAGCACCCCTTCAAGGAGGCTCTTCGAGGAGGAGAGAGATTGAGGGCTATTAACATACCAAGTTCACCTTGTCAGGAAGTCCCTGAACTGCACATGATTGCAAAAAGGGAGTCTGCTTTTTACTCTCTTCCCGAAGCATCTGCTTTGGCTGATATAAGAAAAGGAATCTTAGAGACGACAACTGGTTCTTGGGCTGCACTAAATCAGGGACTAAGCTCATGCACTGACCATCAGCACCTTCACAGTGGTCAGTGTTGCACATTTTTCTCAGTGTTGCTGTGCATTTAAAACCTTGTCATGGTTTAATCCAGCCAGCAACTCAGCCCTACACAGCCGCTCACTCACTCCTCCCTGGTGGGATGAGGGAGAGAATTGGAAAAGTGAGTAAACTTGTGTGTTGAGACAGAGAAAGCTTAATCGGGGAAGCAAAAGCTGTGCATGCAAGCAAAGCAAAACAAGGAATTAATTCCCTACTTCCCATGGGCAGGTGTTTGGGCATGACCTGGAAAGCTGGGCTCCAGCACATGGAACAGGGACTTGGGAAGTTAAACTCTGCTGCTCTGAATGTCCCACTCCTCCTTCTTCTCCCAGCTTTACATGCTGAGAATGATGTCCTGTGGTATGGGATGCCCCTTGGGCCACTTAGGGTCAGCTGTCCCACCTGTGTTCCTTCCCAACTCTTTGTGCAGCCCCAGCCCACTCACTGGCGGGGTGAGATGAGGAGCAGAAAAGGCCTTGACGCTGTGTAAGCTCTGCTCAGCAATAATGAAAACATCCCTGAATTATCAACACTGTTTTCATCACAAATACAAAACACAGCCCCATAATCACTATCATGAAGAAAATTGCCCCAGGCAAAACCAGCACAGACGTCCAGGACCTGGCCTGGGAAGCAGATAATGCAATGATCTCAGACATTCAGGTGCTATTTTCTTTCAGCTCATTTCCATCAGCCTGTGCTCATTCCATCCTTTGGACTATTATTTCCAAATTTTCATTTCTTTTATGGGAACACCATTTGCAGTCATTAGAAGATTGAGGATTTTCCTCCTATCCACTGCATTAAAAAGGTAGAATGATCACAAAAGATGTGAATTCTTGGTATATTATTTCAAGTGCTATATTTAACTAAATTATCCCCTCTTTTGGAATTGTTTGTTATTCCTTTGGTGATAGAACAGCATCCTGTTTGCCTGTACATACTGCAGCTGCAGATTTTTAGTGAAATCCTCATGGGTTTCTTGAAATAGCTTTAGAACTGAAACCTCTGAAACACTGCAATGCACTTCCAATTTATTTAACCAGATCCTAGTGTGAACAGACTGCTCCTATCACATTGTTGTTCTTCAGAATGCATGACCATGGTGTTTGTTTAGTGCAGGGGCTTAAAAATACCCCTAAATTATGCAATTTTATCTTTACCAAACTATGTGACTCAGCTTGGGCAAATTCCAGAAGGTGTGTTTGCTCCCATAACCTTAACTCAATTATGCTGCACATCCTATGTGAATAATCCTTTGTCAACCACAGGAAATGGGGATCTTGTTCAACTACCACAGCCTGATTACAGACAATGATCCATAAACTGGTATTTCTGAGTAATATTAATCACTTCCCTGAACTAAATACTAAATACTTGAGTTTAGATACATGGATAAGTAATTAATTCAGCACTATAAATTTGGAGAGCTGTAAGAGCTAGGTTGTACTGCTGCTAGAGCAAACAGCTACATGCCCTAGTAATATTCCTTGCTTTCCATATTCTGAAAGTATTTCTCTTCCTCACAGGGAGGGCCTAGGAGCTGGGATTACTAATTGCTTTTTGAAGAGGTGGTCTTCACATGAAGGTTTTATTTTGTAAACAGAATAGGACTGAATCGAACATAAAAGAGGCTTATGGATTAAGGATGTTGGTGTTAATTATACCTAATAACAACTGGGTAGCTTTGGAAAATCAGAATCTGAACATCTGCTACTAAATAACAGTGGAAAGCAAAGTTAAAAACCTGTATGGTAAAACATCCAAATGAAGTAGCTCCCAATTAATCCTTGGGAGATGAGAGATAGATTGGACAAACTGCCAGTGCCAGAGTTTTCACACTCTTTCTTCCCAGACACATATCCACTGTCCTCTCTAGCAAACTGGGTTCTGCCATCTCTAACAACCATTTGGTTTCAGTTTAAACTCATTACACCTGACCCACTCCCAGGAGACATGGAGAGTGGTTTACAGTCTCCCTTTCCACAGCCAACTTGCCCACTCTCATATACAATCCTCCAAGCAGCTCTGGGCCGGAGAACCTGCCTTCCCTATAAAAAGAGAAAAAAGGGTGAAAATGTTGGCTTCTATAAACTGTCCATTATGTTACACAGATCTGCAGAATATCAGCTTCTTGCTCTTTGGTAATGATGTAAGCCTGAAATTAAAAGCACAGGTATGGCGTATCTTTAATCCAGCCTACTCTCCTCACCCAAGGTGATGTTTTGCAAAGATATCTGGACACTCCAATGATCTCTGTGCAGAGGCTTAAAATTGCATCAAGAATAAAATTAATGAAATAGCAACATTCTCTACCTGAAGTCCAGAAAAATGAACAGGAGCACTTGAATTTTAAAAGCCACCAAAGAGCTCATTCCATAAAGGCACTGTCATGGCAAATCAACATGTAGGGGTCAGTGACAGTGTATTTCACCTAGGAGAGCAGAAGGACTTCCTAGAAAGGGAACTAATGATGGTGCATTCTGCATGACAGATGATCTCACATATGGAATCCATTTGGCCACAGGCAGAACCACCCATCAAGCAGATTACAATGATCCTCGGCTCTGCCGCTCTGTGCAGCTCCAGCCACTCCGCCAGGACAGACGGGTTTACACCGAGTACTTAAATATTCATTACCTCCATCCAGCAGATTAAAGAAAAAAGAGCAAACTGTGGAGATACAAGAGTCTAAAGCAACAGCTGACAATATAGGAGATGCTTTGCTTGGTGCATCTGTTGCACAGATTATGGATAAGGAGTTGTGCTGCTGAGCCACAGCTTTTCTAGAAATTCTGTGTTGGAGGACACATTTTCCATGTGACAGGCTCAAACCCTGCATCTCTTTCAGGGTATGAGGGAGCTGCCTCTGTTCCTTCTGGCATCTTTTTTCAGTGCTTAAAGATGTTGTTTGGGGAGCAACAGTGGAAACCAGAACAGCTGAGAAGGGTGTTAGGTTTCTGCCTGGATACAACTAAGCCACAGCATATATGATCAGAACGCTGTATATATGACATATATACAATATATATATGATCAGGACACTGTGTATATGATTAGGGCAGTGTACCCGGTGGAGATGGGGTTCTCTGTGTTTTCATATATAAATCTCTTAATCTTATTGCTCATCTTCGGCTGCCCCTTGTTTTTCTCACTGATGTTGTGTTGAACTTCGTGCTTTTTGTGCAGCTAATACTTGGGGGTTTCCCCCGTTTTGATGGTTATCACCACTGACACCAGAGTTGAAGACCAGGAAACCCCAGTGAGTGCTGACGGATCAGGATTAGGTAGCACCTTAAAGTGGCTGGCAGAGACAAAGCTCAGATCAAACAACCTGCTCAACAATTCACCCTGCACACAAGTGCTGCCCTTGTAGGCTGAACTTCTAATGAACTGCAAATTACAAACAAGGTTACCAGCATCTTATCACTTGCTTCAGGTGCTGAGGATAAAGAAAGATTGCAAGGAGTTGCTAAAAAACACAGGAAGAGGCAGGAAAAGTGTTCCATTAAAACAAATTAAGGGCAAGGAGAGACTGGCGGTTTCTGGGGTTGCACTAAAGGGCTTTGATGAACAGCAGCTCCCAAAGGACGGTATCATTGGCTTCAAGCCTGGGCAAACTGGTTGCTGTGTAAGTATCAATGCACAGACAGTTTTTCTGATGTCATCTTAATTCACATTAGAACAGTCATCTGTTCCTTCTCTCCTTCTTAGCCTCATTCCTCCTCTCCTCCCACCAGCACAAACCTTTATTTACACTCAGTTTTTTTGACTCATCTGTGACACTTCTCTCTTTTCTGACCCTCCCCTTCCATTACCTCTGAGTACTCTCACTCCTTTCAACCATCTTTGTCCTGTCCTCCTCTTTTGGTCATGTTGTCCCTGGAATCCCTCATCTATCACAGACAAGATCACAGCTATCCAAGGTATTTTTCCAGCTTTTTGGGTCTTTAAGACCGTATCACCTCAGGAAAATCTGCCATTTGTCAAAAAGGGAGAGGGCAGCAGGTGAAATTTAAGGCTTGTGCTATATAGGACATAAAACCTAGCGGTCACATCTGGCTTATTTCTGGCACTTTTCTCCCTCTACCTTCTCAGAGGTCTTGTCCTCTTCATCTCACAGTTTTTTCTCTTACAGGATGCTTCCTGCTGGCACTCCCATCTTTTATCAGAAAGAAAAATATTGAACTTATTCTCTACCTGCTGCCTTGAACCCTCCTCTTTTGAACAGTTTCTTCCCTTGATACTCTTCTCCCATCATCTCTACTGCTACTGCTTCTCTGTAACTGCCCAGCTTCCCTCCATCATCCTTCTTCTTTTATTTCTATTTCTTTTCTTTCTATGTTATTTTATTTTCAATTTTTTCCTTTGTTTCTTTCTTCATCATCTCCTCACTTGGTTCTTAATTAGTTTGTTAATCTAGATGGGGATTTTAGGCCTAGATTTTCCAGGGATACCAAAACCAGGACAGCCACAATCTATTTTTCCTTTTTCTGACCATTTGGAGAATAGATGTTCAGTTCACTGTTTCCTCCTATTGATTTCCTCAGCAGCTATTCACAGGGTTTATTCTGTGAATTGATTCAACATTAGGGCTGTGTTATTTCCACCTAGTTGGAGAAGTAATGTGATGCTGTTTTCATTCCCTGCATATTCAAGGACATGAAAGATCAAGCATGCATAGCTGTCTGATCTTAGCCATTCATCCTGAATGTGGAATGTGCTCCCTATCAATGCTTTTACCTGAAAATAAATTTATAATTTGCAGAGTTATGAACTTAGACATTAAATATAAACACTGACTTTTCCACTGTTATATCTAACATTGATTAAAATTGCAAAGAAATATTCAGAAGCAGTTATTTTTCATACCATTCCCTTAACTGTAATTGCTTCTTTCTCTACCCAGACAATAAATCCACAGCAGAGATGACAGTTTCATGATTTTTAATCCATGATACTTCCTCCCATCTATGTAAAAGAATTAATAAAAATGGAGGAAATTCTGTGCGTTTCTTGACTAAATGAGGTAGATATGGGCTGCTGTTTGAATCTCAAGTTTTTTACCTCATACATAATAATCTTAACTATCCTGACATATGGACTGGTTACTAAGGAACAACTGGGAAGTCCATGTTGGGTTGGATAGGTTGAGAAAACAAAAATCTAAACCAAAGCTTGTGTTTAGTCCTAATGACTTTTTGGTCTGAATGCATTTACCAGAAACATTTCTGTGGAAACCTTGCCTGCAGACAGTTTCCAATTCCACTTTGCCTCTGGGTGGCCTCTGGCTGGTGTGCCACTGGGGTGGCCTGACAGCAAGTGAGGACAGTCAAGCTTCCCACTCTGGTGCTTTACTCTGCCTCTATTTCCTCCATGATTCTTTTTACTTAGATACTGATATGGTCTACTGCTTCTTCTAAGGTGAACATCCCATAATCTTGAAACCTTCTGCCAGGGAAACAGGATGTTGTTATTAACCTCATTCTATCAATGTGGGACTCACCATGGTCACAGGTATCAAGTACCTCACAGAGCAGGGCCATCAATTAAACAAGTGCAGAAAAACCTTTTGGAAATTCTGGAGTGGAAGGCCCTCCAGAGAGAACAGTAATTATCATGATTAATTAAGGCAGTCATGTGGCAGGGTGCTGTGACTTTGCCAGCTTGACCAGTGAACATCCCTGTGGGAGTGTGCCTGGGTAGAGAGACACCCCAGTGACAGAGTGACAGAGCTCCTGGAGGAGGGGAGGAGCTTGAGGATTATCAGGGAGTCTGAGAGAGAAACAGACTGTTGGAATCACACTCTACCCTCCCTGGGACAGGCCCAGAGGCAGACAGGACAGATGACACAGAGGATTACTTGTCCTCTCTCTGCCTGGCTGAACTGAGCGACTTAAGAGACGGGGAGCAGTGGCACTAAGCCCCTGCCTGGCACAGCAGGGACGTCTCCTCTGTGACTGCCCCACCTCCCCAGGTACCCCAGTGTAACAGGTAGGAGGCTCTGCAAGTGGAACTGAACAATGATGAGCATGATGGTTTCTCTAGGTGGGAAGTGTTCCTGAGTTAATGGTTTCTCCAGGTTGGAAGTGTTGCCAAGGCTAAGTCACCCTAAGTCAAAGCTGCTTCCATAAAGAAATAAAGATGGGTCACTGTCATAGGAGACTCCCTTCTGAGGGGGACAGAGGGCCCAAAATGAGGAGCCCGGTGGACACAGTCCCTTGGGAGGCAGTCCTGAAGGGCAAAGGAGTCCAGGAAGGCTGGACATTGTTCAAGAAGGAAGTCTGAAAGGTACAGGGGCAGGCTGTTCCCATGTGCCACAAGACAGAGGGGAAGAAGACCAGCCTGTCTGGACAGAGAGATTTGGCTGGAACTCAGGGGAAAAAAAAAAAAAAAGTTTATGACCTTTGGAAGAAGGGAAAGGCAACTCCAGAAGACCCCAAAGATGGTGTGAGGTTATGCAGGGAGAAAATGTCTAATTTGGGCCAAAGCCCAGCTAGAACTTAATCTGGCTACTTCTGTAAAAGACAATAAAAAAATGTTTCTGTAAATAAATTCATAACAGAAGGATGCCTAAGAAGAATCTTCATCTTTTATTGGATGCAGGGGAAAACATAAATGACAAAGGATGAGGAATAGGCTGAGGTACTTGATGCTTTCTACAAAAAGGCATTGAGGTGCTAGAACATGTCCAGAGAAGGGCAACAGAGCTGGGGAAGGTTCTGGAGCACAAGTCTGATGAGAAGTGGCTGAGAGAGCTGGGGATGCTCAGCCTGGGGAAAAGGAGGCTCTGGGGAGACCTCATTGCTCTCTGAAATGACCTGAAAGGAGGTTGTAACCAGGTGGGGTTCAGCCTCTTTTCCCAAGTAACAAGTGAGAGGACAAAAGGAAGTGGCCTCAAGTTGCACCAGGGGAGGTTTAAATTCAATATTAAGAAAAATTTCTTCATTTCTTCTCTGAAAGGCTTGTCAAGCATTTGAACAGGCTGTCCAAGGGAGTGGTGGGTTCACCATTCGTAGAGGTATTTAAAAGACATGGAGCCATGGCACTTAGGGACATGGTTTGGTGGTGGACTTGGCAATGATGGGTTAATGGTTGGCCTCAATTATCTTAAGGGTCTTTTTCAACCTAAATGGTTCTGTGATTAACTCCTATAATGTCCTGTGGAAATAGATTCTGGCTGCATAAATTTGTCATTAGAGTTTTGTAAAACCTTGGGATTGAGGGAGAAACTTGGCCACAAAATATCCTCTAGAAAAGGATAAAAGATGGTCCTGGTCCAAGAGGCACCAAGCACACATAACTCCTAATGAAATCAATGAATCCTGCAGTTTCTCAGCTTCATGTAGCACAGAGGTCAGGGGGCTGGAAAGATCAGGGGGAAACTCATAATGGAGCTGAGCAGGGTCAGTCTGGATCCATCTCACAATGCAACTGGAGAGCAGCTGTGTTTGGTAGCAAACTGTGATACAGTGGCCAGAAGGCTATTCACCATTCCCTTTCTTTTGGGATGGGTTTGAACTGTCTGAGCTCCCTGTGCCACTTTGTCAGGCAAATAAGAGACACCCACCTTGGGGAGTGAGGAATCCAAAGTCAGGTGCAGCTGCCATATGGCACAGATGTGCATTTGAACTAAGAAAACTCAGCTCAAAAGGTCTGGGCTGGATATGAACCAGTATTAATTCCAGGGAGGAGCAATATGACCCACCCTGCAGTTGCTGAGTCAAACTGAAGTCAATGTGCCAGAAAGTGCTGCAGAGGCTGAGAGGAGCCTCAGTGCCGAGCAAACCCCTTGGACAAAGCTGCTCTGAGATGAGGTGTCTTTAGCATCCCAGTGTTTCCAGGGCAACCAGAGCTGGAATTCAGTTCTGATGAAAGTTCACCAAATTCGAGCTCTTTCAGACATAACATTTTTCACCGACTGAACTGGCATCTTTGGAAGTTGTTTCTGAACAGTGGCTCTGGTGTGTGTGGCCATGTCAAGCACCAGCATGGGCACAATAGACAGACGTTACACATTTCTGGAAATAAGAGGCAGCTCCTTTGCCTTCACAGCTGTTATTGTTCCTTGGGAACACAGACATCACTGTACTGTTGGATCCATGGCCATTTGGTGGGATCACTTGTTTCTGAGTGTTTAGTAATGGAGATGTCAATAGAGGGTGGAAACAAGCCCTGATATCTCTTTTTTCCTGATGGTGTAATATAATTCCCTATATAAAATAGATACCAAAGCATTTATCTCCCTTCTGGATTTGGGGGTCAAGTTTTTAGTTTTCAATGTTGCAACTGCATATGTTCCTGTTACCACATCAAGATTTCTCATGTTTTGGTTTTCAGTAAATTCCAGTGCTCTGTGTTTTGTAACTATGTCGAGCAAGTGCTTCTGTAAAATCGTAATTTGCTATTTCTCATCTCTTTGAATGACACTTTGCTCTTTTATTATATGAAAGGGAAAACAGGCACTCTTAATCCATGTGTCCTAGACTGTTCATAGTTTGATTTATCACATCTTATCCTTCCTTCCCAGATAAATGGTTCCAATCCTTTAGGTTTTTTTATTTATCGCTGTGAGAACGCTGCTTGTCCCTGAACTCCCCAATCCCATTATTTATTTTTGAAACAGACTAACAAGCACTGAAGACCGTCTTCTGATGACAGCAATCACATACATTGTGTAACTGAATTATATAACCCTTCATCCCATCCTTTATATAGCCTCATCTATGTTTGCTTTTTGGATGCGGCCACACAGCGAACGCAATTCTCAACTGACCTTTCTCCAGTAATAGCCAAGGACTTTTCCTGAGTCAGTGCTTATCCTAATTTATCGTGGCACAAAGGCACACTGAACTGTGACAGCTCCGTGGTATAACTCCCAGCTGTGCACACGTATGCTACACCAAGGCTTTCCACAGAGAGGAGTTATCCCAAAATCTCTGGAATGGTTTCCCATGTAGATAAGGCCTAATTTAGGGCCACATTCCAGTCTTGAGAGTCAGTTTGGGAAGAATCATGGAGCTGCGTAAAGGAAAAATAAATGTACGAGCAGTGAATGTTGCCATGGATAGTGGACCAGGGAGTGCACAAGGCTGGTGTGACAGGGTGGCTAAATAAAGTGGAAGTGACACAGTGAAAGACCTTGAAACATGCAGCACAAAATAAAATATTTCTCCAAAAGACAGATCACTCAATTAAAAAAGAGAAAAAGCCCCATTTCTAGTCAGAATGAGCTGTAAATCTCTGTGAGAATAGAGACAGCAACGTTCTTCTCAAGTTACAGTGAAGGGCAATAAATTTGCAGGTAATTCTTGGAGTGACTGTTCAGCACGCTGACCAACAAAGGTCTGCAGGCCTCTGCAGCCTGGCTTGCAGCTCCTCCTGCTCGTAGATTTAGCTCAGAGAATTATACACCAGGTCAGGCTACTGGCATTGCATTTGGGTACTGCAGGCTGGAGACCACTGCCTCAGCAGGCAAGACCTGTGTACTGAAGATACAGGTGATGACAAACGTATGTGCACTGCCAGTCCCAACAGACCACTTACCAGAAATTTAAGAACTGAAGGCTTCAGCTGAAGCATCTCTGGTGAAACTCAACAGAGCTTTGACAGGCACTGAAGCTGCTTTCACAGCATGTTTAATTATCAGAAGTAATTTAAATGGCTGGGGAGCTGCAGTTAGAAGGGGAATCTGTGAATCTGAGGCAGACAATGGGGTGTTACTTCCTTCAGAGCTGCTCAGGACTGAATTTTTCTTAATAATGTTGTTAAATGTGCCCAGAACTGCTGGAATTTTGTGTTACCATGCTCCTTTGTGCTGCCCTCAGACTGACAGCAGGACAACCCTTTCTTTCTGCTGTAATTTGGAACTTGTGTGGAAATTGTATTCTTTTGGGAAGGTGCGAATGGTGGGCTTGGTCTCTTACATTGCTGTACACCAGCAATGGTCTCTGTGGTGGGGAAAACCACATCTGAGTCCAGAGGCCATGCCACAAAGAGAGGAGAGGAGCTGATGAACTGGAGAGTTTCTTTATGAGATATCTATTGCCTTGCTTATTGGGAAGCTCTGGATACAGCAGCACTTCCCTCAGCAGCTGCAATAATCCTGTCCCAGCCCATATCTCCAACACAATCTGCTCCTAAAATAGCCTGTTCCTCTACACAGGAGATCTCATTTTCAAAGCATTTCCTCTGCTGGTAGTCTCCCAGCTTTTACTCACAGTGCTGGTATCCAGTACTGCTGCAGCGAGCGGGCAGCAACGCCCATGCAGAGGGAGGAAGGGAAGGGACCCAAGGAGAGGAAAAGATCATCTCCCTCCATATTGCAGGAAGCAGGGAGAGGCCACGTGCCGAAGGGCCCACACACAAAAGGCAAGGTCTGCTGCTGCCTGGAGAAGGATGAGGGCAGGTAGTCTGGCAGGTACCTCAGCACAGCCTGTACAAGGTGCTTCTGCAGTCATGAGGCAGTTCACAACCAGAACCATCAAGTGCTGCATCTTCCAGGGCCTGTCCAAAAGCCACGTGAGAGGTGATGCAGGATGCTAGCAGCAGGGTGGACAGAAAGAAACACATTTGTCACCAGGAATGAGCTCCCATGCTTACAGCTCAAGTTGGAGACTGCTATCTCAGCTGCAATGGAAAGGACAGTAATGCTCTGACATGGAATCTCCCAGGTCCTGACCTCTTTTCCTGATCCAGTATCTTAGGAACTCTCGCTCAAATCCTTACTTTCAGTTACCTTACTCAAACCCTTTGGTCCAGAGTCATTCATCCTTGTCCAGCCCATTTCCCTCACCTCATATTTTCAGTCCACTATAAAATTTAAGCAATTTAAAGCTGTTACAGACCATACTTGCCATCTCTCCAAAGTGAAAAACTGTATCTATCTATCAATCTATCTACAAAAATTCTCATATGTATGAACACAGTGTTTCTGATATCAGCCTTGAATTTAAGGAGCAAATTCCCCAGCACTGCACAGGACTCTGGTAATGCATCTCAAATGGGATTTATCTCAAGCACCTAAAAACCACATGTACACAAATTAATATTCATTAGTAAATTAATATTCATGTTCTTCTTCTGTGATAATTTCTCTTCATAGACCTGGGTTTGGCACTGTCCGCTTCCTTCATGCTGGGATCCGTTCCTTTCTCCCCACCTGATTAATGTGTTGATTTGAGGCTTCAGGTAAATGGCCAGACTGTAATTTATCTGTCCTTTAAACCAACTGTTTCTTCGTGGCTACAATTCTGTCTTTGTTATTAAAATCTTGTGGTTTTCTGTGCTCTTGGGACATCACTGCTGGCTAAGCTCTGCCTCCATATACCATAACACCAAAGAACTTTCTTCTGAGTCTGAACTCTCATGTTCTGGTCCAGCAGGAGCTCATCTCCTCCCTTCCCATCCACCTGTACTGTGTGTGACAGACAGTGATGGATTATTCATGGCGAAGACAATGAGAAATTTTGAGCTGGTCTTTTTCTCACTTCCTCTGCTAGAATAATAATTTGAAATATTTGTATAAACCCCAACCTATTTCCCCAGTGGAGTTTTTTTTTGTAGCAGAAATCGCTTTGTAGCAAAGCGTGTCTCTAAAACTAAGGTAAGGTTTTGCCAAGCTGTTTAAATGCAATCCAGCTGTCAGAAAACAAACTTCTCCCTTTTATAAAAATACCAAATCCACCACCTCCTTTCATCCTTCACAGTTCCTCTCTGGGCAACATCTGGAAACAGTCTAATTAGTGGTCCTGAACATAACTCAATGAAATCCTTTCTTGGCAGAGTACCATAAATCAAAGGCCTTATGATCTCCTTGTTGTAGCCAGATCCTCGCTCATCCCACAGATCCTGCTGCCTGGGCAGGGCTGAGAGAGTTGCCCAGCAGCCTTTTACTCCCTGTAAAATGTGGGCAGCCTCAGCAGTGAGGTAACAGCAGCTGATGGTACAGGAGGGGGATGAGGAATTGCTTAGGAAGTGGTGGGGTTTTCTCATCACGCCAGAGCCATCTGCATACCGGGTGAAATCCCACCGGGGTGAGGAGGTGATTTCCTTCCTGGCAAAATATCCTGCTCCAGCTGCAGCAGGACAGCACGAGTGGTGAGAGGTGGTCATGTCTGGCACCTGTGTGTCTGTGTTCTTGCTTGGCCCACAAGGGCTTCCCACAACCTGCAAGAGGGATGTTTCCCTCCAGTTTTCCTTCTCATTGTACCTCAGATGGTAAGAATTTCACAGCAAGGACTTTGTTGCAGGCCCCCGGAGCAGGAAAATGTTTTAGTGATACAAAAATAGACAGACGCAAAAAGAATTCCTTCAGGTCCTTGAAGATTCCCTACATTAGATTAGACATGGGCTTGAATTGAATTTTCCAGAAGAGAAGTGATTAGTGCAGAAATCATGGAAAACAACTCGAGAGCTCCTAGTTGAAGGGAATATCCAGCAACTCTGGCTTTCAAAATGTAAATAAGAAACAGTCACAAAATCTTATCTGTACTTTGCAGCTAATGAAAACACTAGTCTCTCCTGGGAGCCAAGTCTTTGCTCTAATTTTAATGCATTTTCTTAGGTTCTCCTTAGCTGTGACTAATTTGTGCTGTCAGGTGTGCCTTTTTTGAAGTTAAAAAGCGTATCTGAAGTGCTACAACCTCTAGCCAGAATATTTAAATTAGTGAGTATCCACATCTCAGAGCCTGTTAAGCGAGGGGATGGCACTCAGCTGCCCTCATGCTCTGCTGAGCCATGGGTACGAGCAACCTCTGCTCTCACGGGAGCCTGGAGGAAATTCTTCCCAGGTGAAGTGCTGTGCTGGCCCCTGCCACTATGTAGGCAGTGCACAAACAGCACTTGGACTGTCAAACAGAAAATTTCAAAGGTGGGTCTCAGCAACCTCCTAGAATGGGTCTAAATAGCTATAATTGTGTATATTTAATTATAACTTTATTATAATATGTAACTTCAAAAACTTCACCCACCTGCTTACTCTGGCTGTGTTCATGTCACAGATTAAACCTGGCCCTGTTGATCACACCATAAAACCTGTATCCCTAGGCCACAGAGCCCCTTAGCCAAGGGTCAAAGGCTTTAGGAGACCCTAGGGCTAGAACTTGGTGGAGTGGGGTGGGGTGGGCTGGAATGACACTGAACCGTTCCTAATTGCTGTTCAGCTGCTGCTTCCTCTGGTTCAGCTGATCCCTGTGCTCAGCTCTGCTCAGTGATCCAGAGGATAGAGAAGGGAGGGCTGGAGGAACCCACAAGCAGGCAGCAGTCCCAGCTGGGCAGCTCACCCTGCACAGCAGGTGTAATATATAGCATGGACATACCTTATGGTGTCAGTGACAGATGGAATAACAGGGCACCCTGAGTTTAGGAGAGCAATTCAGGCCACCTGCTACCCACAGCTACCAGGCCATGGGGGCCAGGTTCTGCCAAGGCCCTGTAGGAAGTCTCTGAACTGTTGCTAGAAGTAAAGATGGTGTAGTAATGCAGTAAAATGTTTAAGTGCACTTCATTCTGCGTGTAGTTTGGGATCAACATGGCTGTTCCCACCTGTGGGCCTGTGAAGACCAAAGGAACTATGATCTGTTACTCCAATAAAACCAAGCAGAGTTTCAGTTGAGGTGTTCAGTGCCACCTAATGCTGTACATTCAGATACGGGAGGGTAAGCAGGCTTTTGGACAAGGGCCAGAGATGAGATTGCACATGATTTACACTTAATGTCAGGCATGTGACTCGCTGCCTACAAGGCGAGGAGTTGTTTGCACATAACTGTGTCTGCATTGTCCCTGCAGCTGAGCAGAAACAAATGATTGTGCACTTGTCTGCAGACATTAACCCTGCAGAGTAGGGAGGCTTGTGCCACCAGAGCTGGATCTGCAACAGCCAGTATTAACTCCTGGAAAAGCACAAAAAGGTGTGGATGTGTGTGATACAATTAACATCATGACAGTGAATGTTTTTCTACTGGGAATGCAGCCAAAGGAGGTTTTGAGCTGTCTCCACAAAGTTGTCAGCCCTTCTCTCCATGCCCCCTCAACAGAATTTATTTTCTCTAAGCAGGGAATAAAAAGCAGATGTTGCAAATTTACCTATCTATCCTTGCTTTTTGACATGAAGATCAGATAAAGACATAGGTGCTTCCTGCGTACAGCAACAGCATATGCAAGCTGAGCAAGAAGTCCATTCAGTGCTGGATTACAGAGGAAAAGGTTTGGATATTCTGTGCTGCCCAGAAAGAAACCTGCACAGAGAGTGAAATAGTTGTTCTTTTGTACTGTCAGAGCATTTTCATTCTGTCTAATGACAGCTGTGTCTTCCTGTCTTTCTCCGATGCTGGCTGGAGCTAAATTCCTTATTTTCTGATTGATTTTCTGTGGAGACTTGCAGAACCATGGCACCTGGTGGATTTTGCCATCCTTCCTCTTCTTGCTAATAATATTTATATCTGTTTTCAGTCACATAAGACAGAAGGGCAAAATGCTGAACAGAAGTTCATGCCTTTGTGAAACAGGCAGATGGGTAGAAAAACAAAGCACCTGTATGCGTAGCTAGTAAAGTAAAGGCTGCAAACTCATGCATCATTAGAGAATCCAGGTGGGAAGGACATCTTGTAGGTGCTGCTATTATGGGAAAACCTTCACTTGGTGATTTTGCTTTGAAGTTAGTCAATCAGGGCACAAATCTTCAGGAAACCAGGATTCACTGGTACTGGTGCTCAAAAATTACCTGTGCAAGTACATTACAGGTTTTGCAGGTTGCTATGAAGACTTCTCTTTGTAACTGGTTTAGAAAAACTTGGTGCACAGCTATGTCTTTGCTTCTTTTTAGAAAAGGCTATCAGTGTGTCCACACCACATGATGCAAACACAGTCTGATCTTTGAAATAATTCATATACTATTTAACAAAACATCCAAATTTACCCCTCTAATCAGAGGTTTGCAAAGCACTTCAATTCAAAGCCACATCGAAACAGCACACGGTGGTCAGTCTCTTCCACACCCTTCACTAAGGATGCCTTCAGTGCTGCTGCTTTTCATACCTGCAATTGTACCAAGTGGTGTTTGGCTCATACCTGTTGAACTCTAAACTTCATGGGACCAAGTTTAATCTGTAGGTTATTCAGATGTTCATTGAGTGCTGCTTCTTTATGTGAGAACCGCACAGCTCTGCAATCCTGCTGCATCACACAGAAATTAAATATCTCTCAAAGTGTCATAATTAATGGTCCTCATTCACATTTGTAGTAAGGAAATATAAGATGATGTATTTCAGCTTCCAGGGAAGTGGCCGGTGTGGTGAGGCTGTGGAAGTTGCTATGATAAATCATGCCTATAATATCTAAAAATGTGTATATTATTGACTTCCTTGGATAGCGAAAAAGCCAACAAAAGCTTTGGCTTCTAAATAATTTTCTGAGATTTTTAATTCTGTACCAGCCTGTGAATTGTCCTGCAGACTTGTGTGTGTGTGAACTGATCAGACTGGACAGAATTTGATTGAGGAAAGCGGCAGAGATCAGGATTTTTTTCATTAAGCTTCTCATATTTTCAAGCCTGTTTGGTAACCATGCAGTGGATAGAGAGATTCCAGTCATTCTGCAGGTGACCTGGCATACTTTTCAAAAGTCATTTGGGATATCTGAGCTTTGAAATGGTGAATATCACAGGAGTGCAAAATCCCCCAAGGGGGACGTTCCAAGTTTTGCAAGAACAAGTATTGAAAACAAACAAATGCCAAATGCCATCATGTTTTCAGGCAAACTGAAGGCAATAAAGTATATATTAACTCACAGCAATTAACAATCCCAGCCAAGCCATGCTTGCCACCACAGAGCGCTGTGAAAACAGGGTGGGTCATTAATGGGAATGGGCCCTTTAGCTGAAATGGCATCCTGAGTTATAGCTACAAACCCCTCCAGAACCAGAAAAGCCTACAACCTTCATTAAAAATATTGCCAAAAGTTTTTGTTTAAGATTCAGCAGAACAAATTCCCCTCCCCTCCAGCTCTGCCAATATTGGCTGTCTGTGCTGGGTGTGATGGGATTGCACTGGGACAGCGAGGAAAGCTACACTGGAAGCAGAGCCTAAGCTCTAGACTCGGGTCAGGCTGGGACATGTTGAGCCTTCTGGGCAATCCCAAACAAAAGGATGAATGAGGTGTAGATGTGTCCTGGGGTGATGTTCTGAAGCCGCTTTATTCCTTAACCATCCGCTCAGTGCCCAAGGACGCTGTGGCTTTAGGATGGACCCGGGGCCGGGCCCGGGGCCTGAGCGCGGGGCAGTTTAACAGCTGAGCCCAGCGGCTCGGGGGGCTCTGGGGGCTCTGGGCAGGGCTTGGGAAGGAGCGCGCCGGGAGCGCAGTGCTGTTTTTCTGGGTTTCCTTTGCGTTCCAGCTAGCTGGGAGAAGGTTCTGTTGGTTTTTCTCTTGTTCTTTTTTCCCCTTCCTTCCCCTTGCCTCACTGCCTCCCCTCCTCGCCGGTCCGGGAGCCTGCGGGGTTGCCCCGGCTGGTCCGAGCCCACGTGTCTGTTCCCTCGCTGGGCATTTGTTGTATTTTGAGGGGTTTTTTAACCTGTTCTACCCTGTTTTGTTCGTGTGTCAATAAACAGTTTGGTTTCTTTTTCCCACTTCTTGTGACCCATTTGTCTCATTGACGGAGGAAAAGGGGAGGCCCTTTTCCCTTCGGAGGAGACACTCCGGAGTGTTTCCTCCTGAAGTTTTGTCTCAAAAACCGAGACAAGGTGATTACAGCATCTTCCAGCCCTGGATGGTGGAAGATCTTAACTGGTTGGACTCCGTGATCTTGGAGGTCTTTTCCAATCTAAACAATTGTATTATTCTATTCCTCTGACCTAAACGCTAAAATTTGCCAGATCCGTTACAGGCGGGAGATGGTCTGAATACGGCTCCTAGTGGTTAAAGGCACCCATGACATGTTTTATATGAGCTTTGCTCGTATTTATGAGCCCTTGGGAAATGGGATTAGTAACTCTTCCCTTTCCCTAGAATTATCCATTGTAATCTTCCTTTTTTTTTTTTTTTTTCAAATTTGATTTTTCATCCTTGCTAGAATGCCTGGACTTCCTCTGTAATGAGAAGGATGACAGCTGTGAGAAAAAGGATGCAAACACAGAAAGATGAACAGTACTCTGACTCCCAGCTTTCACAGGATATTTTAAGCAAGTCATTTTGCCTTTCCCTATCTGTCTTCCCCATTTGTTCACTACTGTGCATGTTGCATGTTGGAATTTCTGTCACAGAAAATGATCCCATTGTGACTGAAGCAATAAAAATCTGAAATGAAAAGCTAATCCTGCCCCAAATTGCTTTTGAGGTGTAAGACATGAAACAACAGATGGGTACAGTCACGGAGGGGAATTTAAGGCAACGGTGAAGCAATCCTGATGGGTGTGATAGGCAGCCAGCACAGGGTATGAGCTGTTGCCAAGGCTTCTCTATTGTTGCAGAAGAAATTTTAATGAAGGATTTGAGAAAAGCTAACGAGAGAGCTCTGTAAATATTTTTGTAAGCCCAAAGCATGAGAGAAAGCATGAAATTGATTGCTTGAACATCTAACAGTAACTAATTTGTGTAGTAAGTATGCTACCCATGAATTCATAATGGAGATTATGAAGGTTAATTCATGACCATGTCTAAGTGTGTTTAAATATCATTGAAGAGTATTGTTAAATGAATCAGTCCAGGGAAAAGTTTTTCAGAATCATTTTTTAAAAAGGCAGCATGATTTTACACAGGCAATGAGTGCAGAAATTGGAAGCTGTTAGGCCATAACCTTTTGATATCAGCAAAGGAGATCATTAAGATGAAAATTTCCAAAGGGATTTTTTAGCAATTGCAGCCTCTGCTGTATCAGATTGCATTTTATTTTCATTTTCAGTGCCTAAAATACTGGTGGCTGCTCTGACCTCAGTACAGTGTGTGTTGATTTCAGGAGGTAAAAGACATCTCACTGGGGGTGAGAGAACTACTTATGTGTGTTGGCATGGAAGAACTAAAATACACAGCAAGACTTAGAGCCAGTGTGTTCCTGTCAAAGCAGTAAGCTCAGCACAAGTGAGGAACTGTAATGAAGAAAGCATCATAGCTAAACCCACATAAAATTTGGTTTTGAAACCATTATTTGGAACAGAAAGTAACTGTCAAAAAACTCCAACTTTTAATCTCACAAAGCTCCTCAGAGGCAATTCCTGACATAGCCCACTGACCCTGAACACTCTTCGTCTGCTGTCTGTAGTGAAGACAACTGGGAGAACCACTCTGAAAAAGGCTTTGTATGAAGTTACAGTTATTTGTGACATGTAACAGCAGCTTGAATACATTTCCCAGAAAACAGATCCTCCAGGTTTTATATCAATTTGAATTACTGCAAAGTTTTGTCTATTACTATTTTTTAAACATACGAGGTTTTCTCTGTCCTAGTTTAAAGAGCTGATTTTGAGGTTGTCAAATCTGATCTTTCAAGAAGCCTTTAGAAAAATCTTTCTAATGTGATTTGTGCAAGATAATTCAGGCCTGAGCAAATGTGATCCCCCTGTGCCCTGTTCCTGCCTAGACAGAAGCAGTCGCCTGCAGCTGTGTCCATCTTGCCCTCAAAGGATTTTTAAAGTGCCACTTGACACACTGAATGTATTTGAATGAATATTTTCTGTCATTACCAATTGAAATTACTCCTGCCTTCTCCTCATGACCTTCAGAGCTGGAGCCCATAGAAGAACAGCATTCTTCCTCTTCCAGACAATTATGTGTCTGATCACTCTATGCCAAAATGGAAGTTTATGACATGGGAAGTACTTCCCTGTCCTTGAAGGGAAGTGGTGGGCTAGATGATCTGTGTAGGCTGATGTTAAATTAATTTAACAAGTCCTGAGCTCTAGCTTCAGGCAAGCTCAGACAGGAGCTCACTCTGTGGCTGTGGACACATATGCTGGGGTATTTAATCAAGTCAATTTTTTTTGAAGTTTCTGTGAAACATAAACAGGATTGCTGAGTCTCAGTGAAAATCAGACAGTTTACCAGGGGAATCTGAGACTAGGCCTACCAAGAATTAAGTGACTGTGGACAAAATGACAAAAGGGACCTGGGATTTTCTCAGCTGGAAGACACTGCACATAAAAAGGAAGATAAAAGGAGTACTCTGTGGTGGGGGAAACCCCAAGACCTCAGTTATAGGAAACAGTTCACTCCAAGAAGGTCCTTCGGAGAAGACAGAACTTTGATTTTGCACACTGGCAGGAACAAATAATTGTAGCTTTTTCTCCTCTGTTATCAGCAGCAGAAGAGAAGGGATGGAAAGTCCACAGTTCAACTGCATTTTATATGATTTCTGGTTTTTAGAGAAAGGGTAAATAATTTTCCCTGACGTTTTCTCAGAGATGTCATCGGCTGCCCAGAAGCCATGATGGCCCTATATATCCAATTTATATTGACTGCAACCACAGTCACAGAGGCAGCCTTTCTGAAAATTTCTATTAAGCTACTTCAAATTCAATATATAAAAACACAGTCAAAATCAGTAGGTACTTTTGAAATTCCTTGCCTCCATTTAGGATGTGCTTACACTCCAAAGAAAGAATAAAAGAAGAAAGTATGCTCTTCATCTGTGCCTGAAAGAACTTGTTTATTAAATTTGAAGAGCACTAGCTGAATAAAAGATAAGACAGTTAATTACCTCTGTACATCCAGTTCAGCCTCTTACCTGCCCTGTTCACAGTGTTTGTTTACTTTGAACAGATGGAGCAAGGTAAATAAACTGGATAAAATAAATCCTGTGGAGCTACTGTACCTGCTTTATCTGCACAGATGTGAAGCACTCAAGAAGAAGGCAGCTCAGGTCCTGAATGTCAAGGCATGATGGCAACCAACACTGTTTGTCTGACAGAGAAGAAAGCTGCACACTGATTTTTCCCTTGTGATCTTACAGACGTGAGTCATGGTGAAGAGAGGTGCAGATAGAATTATTTTATTTCTAAACCAGAGGAACCAAATAACAGCATTACTGTGCATCATACAGAAAATGCTGCTCATACAACTCAACACGAGTGGGCTGGCAGTGAAGGAAAATCCAGCTTGTTAGTTTTTGTTCATCTGAACTATAAACTTTGACCTAACCTCTCAGGCAGTGTCATTTGCCAGTCTTAGTAATTGTTAGCAGTCAAAACAAAAAGGTGAAAAAATCCTCCATAATCATCTTCTTAGTCATTCCAACGACAGACTAAGCACTGAATGTGCAGATAACTTCAAGCGTGGGATTTTTTCCTCATCAGTTGTAGCTGGAAAGATGCAGACATGCAAATGTTTCTTGAGAAACTTGCAACTTTCCCGTATGTATGTATTAGTTGTTCTGGTGTCTCTGTACCTTTATTAGAACAATTAATCTGAGGTTTATCACATCAATCTTTAGGTACCATCTGAAGTATCTAAACTGAAATCCAGTCCAAGCTCCTTCTGTTCTCAGTGGTCTCATCTCAATGTCAGTTTGAATGCTGGTCTAAGTTGCTCCATGGTTGTTATAAGCAGGAAGTACACTTTCAAAACCTACCAATCCTCTTTATATCCTGCTGGGTGTAAGCAGTATCTACAGGTCTGAAGCATGGCAGGCTGGAGGGAAGACTTACTTTGGTCTGCAAACATAAAAGTGGCAATGATGCTCAGAAATTCAAATGCTGTGGAACATCCTTACCTGTCACCTGCTTTTGCATAGTTGGTTACTTGTGGGTAGTCTTGGAAGATAGGTATTATCTGGTTACAGAGTAAGACTATTTTCTTGCACCACATTGGCCCACACCACTAGTCAAAAGTGGACATTTGCTTACAGTTCCACAATCTGCATCCAGGATGTTTGCACACCCTTACAAAGGCAGGCTCCTTCCACTAGCAGCCTGTATGTTTACAGTGTGCCACAAACAGCTGTCATACCTGTCATATAAATGCATCAATAGTAATACAGCATTTCCCCTCTCTTTCCCAGGAAAATCATAGAATCATCATAGAATCATCATAGAATCACAGAAGAGTTTGGGTTGAAAGGGACTGTAAAGATCATCTCATTCCAACTCCTGCCAGGGGCAGGAACATCTTCCACTAGACCAGGTTGCTCAGAGCTCCATCCAATGTGGCCTTGAACACTTCCAGGGATGGGGCAGCCACAGCTTCTCTGGGCAACCTGTGCTAGGGCCTCACCACCCTCACCATAAAGAATTTCTTCCTAATATCTAATTGCAAATCCACTGTGACATTCTTCACTTGGCATTCCTAATTCCTTAGCTGTCATTGGGGCTGTAACTGTTCTGCAGCTCCTGAGGTTTGGGAGTTTTGTTTCTGTTTGATCTGCAAGAACCCAGTTTCAAACATTCAAAGCAGGTTTCATCAACACGTGCAAGATAAACGCTGCACAGTACTCACCAGTAAATGTGAGCAGCCTTTTTCCAAGCTTGTACTTTTCCTTATTCCTTCCATCTTGAGTGCTACCAGAAGTAATTTTTTTTCCCCCTTCTGGAAAAAAGTGGACACTAGGGAGAGCAGAGGATTAAAACTTAAAAAGAAAATAACTGCAGTGGAGGAAGGGAGATAGCAATGACTCCTGCTCACCTTTGGATGTGAAACTAATCAGTCCTTCAGTTCGCAGTAACTCTGGTTTGCCATCCTTTAGTACTGCCTTGCTAGTGGGTTCTTGTTTTTCAGAACCTGTTGAGAAATCATCCGTGTTACATTTATGTATCAAGCTTGTATTTATTCACCCAAAAGGACAGCAATGAACGCAAAGAACTTAAACTGACAACTGAAAGAATTTAAATGGACAACAGTTTTATTGTTTCAGTCTCTGCGGTGGTGGATTTGACCTTGGCTGGCTGACAGACCACACCCAGTTGCTGTCCCTCCCTCTCCTCAACGGGATGGGGGCAGGAATGGGATGGAAAAGCTCACAGGTCAAGATAAAGACAGACAGATCCCTTACCAGTTACCATCACAGGCAAGACAGACCTGGGGAAAACTTTTAATTTATTGCAAATTAAAAATAAAGCAGGATAGTGAGAAGAAAAGATACAGCTGAAAACAGCTTGCTGTCACTCTCTCCTATTTCCTAGGCTCAACTTCACTTCTTCCTTCCCAACTCTTCTACACCCTTGCCTCTCTCTGTTCAGTGAAGGGGGATGCAGAATTGGGTTTGTGGTCAGTCCATGACACTTCCTCTGTGCTGCTCCTTCCCCCTCACACTCTTCCCTTGCTGCAGTGGGGAGTCCCTCTAACAGGATAGAGTCCTTTATGAGCTTCTCTAGGGTCAGTCCTTCCCATGGGCTGTAGCTCTTCAAGAACTGCTCCAGTGTGTGTCCTTTTCATGGGATACAGACCTTAAGGAACAGACTGCTCCAGCACAGGTCCCCCATGGGCCACAGGTCCTGCCAGAAAACTGCTCCTGTATGGGCTCCTCTCCTCAGGCTGCAGAGTTGGATTCTTCACAGGCTGCAGCTTCCTTCGGGGTACATCCACCTGCTCTTGAGGGGTCTTCCATGGGGTCCAGGGAGATGACCTGCACAGTCTTCTCCATGGGCTAGAAGGGAATCTGCTCTGGTGCCTGGACCACCTCCTCCCCTCTTTCTTCACTGACCTTGGTGTCTACAGCATTGCTTCTGTCACATTTTTCTCACTTCTCTCAGCTGATGTGCAGATTTTTTGTCCTTTCTTAACTGTTTTCCCAGAGGTGCCACCACTGTAGCTGATTGTTCCAGTTGTGTCCTGTGGTGGGTCCCTTTTGGAGCAGGCTGGAGCTGGCTCTGACACAGGGGAGTCCTTGGCCTCTTCTCACAGAGACCACCCCTGCAGCTCCTCCACTGACAACACCTGGACATGGACACTCAATATACCATCTCTTATAAAATGTAGGATCAAAGAAAAACTCAAGCTGGAAGGGAATGCTGGAGGTGTCTAGCTTAATCCCCTGCTTGAAGCAAGGATAACAAGGAAATTCGATAGGGTGCCCAGGAATGGGAATTTCGCCTCTCTTTATCAATTTGAAGGAATTAAAACTGGATGGGTAGATGATTTGCAGGAGGGGACACTAAAGACTAATTTGCAACTCGGACTTAACCATTTCTGAGGTTGGCTGAATGTCAAGAAACTAGATGTGAAGAGAAATCAGTGTTGGCATCCCCACAGTTTGCAGTGAGAAGTGTTCACATGACAGCAGTCATGTTACAGCTACCACTAACTGCTTCCATTCTGCCTTGGGGCAGAATATGCAGTAAGGGTGAGGAAAGATGGAGCGAAAACGTTCCCTAGGGGAAAGACTTGGAGTTTATACTGCATTTAACAAAATCTGGATCCTGATGGCTGTAGATACCACTGGAGTACAATGACTTTCTAATTAATTTCTAAGTTCTAATGACTTCCGTAGGAACCACTTGTGAGTTCCATTTCCAAAGGTAAGGGTCAGGCAGTCTATAAACTCTGTAAACTCTGTACAGCTGAAAAACCTGATGACCTCAGCCTCCATCCTGACCCTCTGCTTTCACAGAAACATTGCATGTTCCCCTGTGGCAAATCAGAAAAGGTCTTGTACACGACAAAGGACAAAATTATTCACTGGGTATTTCCATTATCCTTTTCAGTGGTGCTTTAGCTACAGGGTGAAAACAACCTTAACAAATGTTGAGCACTGAAACAAGAGGATATTTAAAAAGCCCCTATTTTTCAAGTGTGCATAGTTCAGGGTTACTGTGATCACAGGCAATCTGACCCCTGTCATCCTAGGGAGTGATAGCAGATGCCTGGCTGAGACTAAGCACTCCCTGGCACAGGAAACAGGATGCATGAGATGACCTGAGCCAGAAATCTCGTGGGAAAACTGTGAAGAGCATGCTCTTTCTACCTTGAACAGAATGGGAAAGCAGAAGTCAGTAGCTGTTGCTTATGCACTGGCAACCTTTGAATCTTCATCTCATGCACCTTCTCCTTTTCCTTGCTGGCAGCTGGAGGGGTAAGCACACATTTTCAGAGCTCTGCTATTGACTACAGAGGTAGCCATGGATGTTCTGTTATCATAGAGTTGGAATGTGTTGGAGTTGGCTTTGCTGTCTGAAATGAGACAGGTAGTGAAAGATAATAAGGAGAAAACCTTGCCTGATGATGTGAGATGCAGTTAAAATTAATATGAAAGCAAGGCCACAGACTTTGCATATTTATGCAATCACTTGTCTGGAGGATGTGGCTGTTATATTTAAATTCTGATATTTATTTTAACTTAGCAGTACTGAATGCCATCTGTACTTAGAGAATAAAGACAAAACAAGCCCATGTTGCTTGGCTGTGGGTTCTGTAAGCTCTTCAGAGAAAAGACTGTGCCATGGGGCTGTAGGGCACCAAGCATCAGTGGTGTTACAAGCCCCATGGGGTATTTAGGTGCTAGGAAAAATAAATTCAGTAGTTGGCTTAGTGCTGAATTACAAATTCCGCTTTGTGCCAAAGCTTTAGTGCTGTTTATATTTAAGGCTTGCTTTTTGGCTGTGCTGAAAAACAGAAGGCTTGGCTGTTGTTATTTGACAAGAATTAGAAAGGTCCAGATCACTTGGAAACTCGAGGGTTGCTGTCTCCCAAACAAAATTTCCTGCTTTTTAAAGATGTTAGTATTGAAATAAATGCAGCCTTTTTATCATATTGTAACTACATACTGCAGCACAGTGCCCTGTAGGACTTTTCTTGGCACTGCTTTAATGATAATGTCTTTGATTCCTTCCTGGTTAGCTGATTGGTCTTGTTACAGTTACTCTGAAGACTTCCATATTGAGATTCAGGTTTTGCTCCACAAGAGACTGAATGTTTCTGGACAGTGCATAAATAAATTACCTTCTTTCCTTTGAAATCTTTATCATAATTGCATGATTTGCAGGGGTAATCATGCATGTCATTATGAAGGGGTGATCATATCTTGTTCAAGTCAGTCAGCTCTCTAGTGGTGCTGCAATATATTAGCAGCAAATCTCTGTTAGAAAGCTTCCATGAAAAATCTTGTTAAATCTGGGAGAAAACCCAGGGAAATATGAACTAAAGAAGAGACTTTTCAGGAAAATCTGTTTGTAGATTCATTTATGAACTCCACTAACGTGCTTTCTCAATTAAACAATGCTGCTTTCTTGTAATTATAGCCAGGGAAAGACAGGAAAGACACTAGAAATTTTGTTGAACCAGCTTTTATGACCAGCATGTACTATGGTTATCAAAGACACATGTAATCTATTAGTGTACAATTGGCTTTTTGACATATGAGCAATTTGCAGTGCCTGAAGAAAGGCCTGAAAGGGAATGCCTCACATGGCTGTGCCAAACTGCACATTCCTAACATGCTCTAAAAAATCACCTCTCCTTTGGTACAATAGGGACAATGCAGAATGATGTATTTCACAATTATTATATTAATGTCCCCTCCAGCCATGTTCAGTGAAGGGACCAAAATGCAATTTGCTGACAGATGTAAACCAGCTTTCCTTTAAAACAATGGAGAACTTTAACAGAGATACCAGAAAGCAGTTGGTTATTGTTGTGCTGTTTCCGCAGCCTTGGACCGGTGCCCTGCTCTGCAGGATGACTGAGCTCCACCCGGAGAAACTCCTCCCGCCCTCAGGCATTTCCAGTCTCAGGTAGCAACACGATAATGAGTTCAGTGGGATTGATCCTGAAGGGAAAAAAAAAAAAAAAAAAAAGAGGGCTGAAGGCTTAATTTTAGAAAAGATGCAGCAAGTGAACTTGCCAATACAAAAAAAGTAGTTGGGAACAGAACTAATAAGAAAATGTTGTTGTTTATGCCTTCAGTCTATATAACATGAGAATTCAAAACAATCTGGGGTTTTTTAGCCAGGACTTAAAAGTAAGTACCATTCTCTGTAGAAGTACAAATAAATTTATTTCTAACTGTAGCTTGGGCTATATCTGGTTTTAGTTTTTCATACAAATTTACTTAATACAAGCTGTAATTCTATATGTTTTTATATTACATCATTTTTACTCTCAGTAGGTGAGCAGCATTGGTGACAATATTACAGGAACTATGAGCAGTGTTTTCTGAGTCACTGCTTCTCCTAGGAGGAAGCTTTCCCAAATCATATGACAAAGTCCTTTTTCACTCCAGTACTTGCCTTTGCCTCCACAACAACTCTTGGTAAAATAAAAGAACTCTTTTTTTTTTCACAGTCACCATGAACACTCCTGTAACATATTGTAACTTGGCAGCTAACCAAGCTGGGCTCCTGGTGTTGTGTGTACTCTGCAAACACAGAAAACTAAGAGCCACCCTTCAGGAGGATCACCCTGCACTAGGAAGGCCAGATGTCAGAAATGGTTTGCTCTTTCTGACACTTGAAAATTGGACATAAGGTTAGTCTTTGTGGAATATGAACCCACTTTTATAATTTTCAGTCATTTCCATTTATGTCAGGTTATGTTCCTTCCTCATGTAGAAATGTTATATTTTGGTGGGTTTCCCTTATAGAAGATTACAGGTGAATCAACGCTGAAAAATTCTCTGAATGCCAAAGAACAATAAATTGAATCAAGGAAAACATTAGATTCAGCTGTGCCAGAAAAGGAAGCCTAAATTGTTCTAAAAATTATTTCTTAAAATATCTTTGATGAATAATTCACCCTGGTAGGTGAGATATTCTCTCTGCTCTTCAGAGAAAACTGAAGTAGCCATTATAGAGGAACAAACAAGAATCACAGAAAACAAGACAGTGGGGACACACTGTCAGTTAAGGTTTCAAACCCAAAATTTGTTTGTTTCTTTTAACATTAGAAGTGCAACATGGAAAACAAGCACAGACTATTGGGTGGTGTTTGTACAAACGCCCTTTTCTCTATATAGTAAGTTGTGCAGAATCCTCCTTGGTCTCACTATAGAAGCTGACACATGATTAACTAGGAGTTAATTATTTATGAGGTTATGTTCTGCCCAGTTTCAGTCCTACATGACACAGCAACATGTGCCTAATTGCTATATTTGATATGTCAGGCAATATTTAAATACACTCCTTTTATAATGCTATAGCAGTACACCTAAAAGTAGACTATATGTTTAGCCATGCAAATGGTTGAACTTTGTTCTCTGTTTACTGCACTGTTAAATCTCTAAGGAACCTTGGATGCAAATAAAGCAATATGGGCTTAATTAAATACAAAGACAAATGTTGTTTAGAAGGGACCTTTGGAGGTCGCTAGCCCAACTCTTTGCTCAAAGCAGCAACAACTTCAAAGTTAGATCCAGTTGCCCTGCTCTTCCTCCAGTTTCAAAAATCTCTAAAGAAGGAGGTCACACTGGCTCCTTGGAGAACCTGCTGAAGTGCTTAATCATTCTCATGGTGAAAACCTTTTTCATTGTATTCAATCAGAAATCCCTTGCTGCACCTTTCAACTGTTGTCTCTTGTGCTCCCACTGTGTGCCTCTGAGTTTGTGTTGCTCTTCTTTATGACCCCTCTTCAGGTGGATGGCACTGGATTTCTTATGGCCGCTCTGCCCTTCAGCCTTCACCCATGGTGCCATCCACAGCCTTGCTGAGGACGATTTCCACCCCATGGTCCACATCCATGGTGAAGATGCCAAGTATTTTTAGCCCTGTATCAAACACTGAGGAATGCCACTCATGACCAGCTGTCAGATTTCAAGCTGTTCACCCCTCCCCTTTGAAACTGATGGTCCAGCCAGTTTTCAGCCACCTTGTGGTCCATCTGTCTAGTCCATATCTTCCTAGCTTTGGGTACAAGGATGGGAGATTGTTCTGTCCCTTCTGTGCTTACAAAAGATTTTCATGAGGTTTTGCTCCACAATGCAGCACTGTCTGCTAGGAATGAGGAGCAGCAGCATGGAATGCTGACAAGTTAGAATGGTCTCACATTATCCATAGCCATACTGGCTAATACCTGTGAATTCTCTGTCTTAGGCTGCTCTAAAGGATACTTGGTCTGTGCTGCTTTTGGGATTCTTCTTAAAGCATTTTTTGCCTGGAGATAAGCAGAGGTCACTTGGAAGCTGGCTATTTTACATGGAAAATACGATGGCTATTCTGGTTGGATCCAAGCCTGGATTAATCTTCTTCAACAGCTTTGTTATGTGATCATTTAAAAATTAAAAACCTTTTCATATACAAACAGTTCACCAGCTTAGAGAAGATTGTTTCTTATATAACAAAGGTCATTTTGTTTACATATGCTGTTTTTTCATAAAGAGAGTGATGTAAGGGCTGCTACAAAAAAATCAAGAGCGAAAGTGTTTGGCTTTTAATATGCATTTAACTAAGCTAAAATTAAATAAGGGTGATGTTTACTATATGGTGCTTTTGTCAAGCTATGAATTGCTGATCTTTTCTGAACACAGTGGAGTATCCCAAGAGATTCCCCAGATTCCAGGGAGAAAAACCAAGCACACTTTATTAAATTAAAAAAAGCAAAAAGCAGTTCATAGTTATGAATGATGATATCTATGCTGATGTATTTTAAGGTTTCTTACAGTGATGTATACAAGAAGCTATTACACTAAAACTGTTAAATTCGACATTTTATTTTCTGTATCTGACTGACAATCTTTGTACACTAACTGACCTCTTCGCTCTCTTGTCCTACTACTTCAGGAATTCTGAGTCTGCATTTCTCTTACAGCAATGCTGTAAAAGAACAAATGTTATGAAATCTTAATGTTACTATAAAAAGCAGCTGCAAAATCTCCTTGGCTGCCCAAGATTGTACCAGATGGTAAAGAACTGGAAGTATAATAAGTGTCATATTAAGCCAGTCAGATTTGAGGGACACGTTATACATCCCACATAAATAAAACACTGCTAAAACTGCCCCTGGAGTGATGAGATTCAGGAATAAGCTTTTCTGTAGCCTCAGGAGTATCCCATGGTATCTACAATGCAAAGTGTTTCTAATATTCAGAGCACTCAGATTAGTCTGGTTCTTTGCCAAGGCCTGACAGCTCAGTGTTGCTACATCTCTCTAGATGCAGGGGTTGTGATAAAGCTAATCTCCCTTTTTTTCCCTCCTAGGACTTTCACAATTTTTTTCTCTAAAAAATAAAACTACAGCCAGCCTTCTTATCAGAAATATAGAGATGATGAGGAGTAAGTGCTGCATTGACACCCAAAGCTGTATCCTTGGGACTCAGTTATCCCATCACAGAAAAATTGTGTTCATTTAAAAGGTCATTGACTGTACAACTGGCTGAGCATTGTCCCTATTTTGTTTGCTATAATTCTAACATCTTGTTTCCTTCATATACAAATTTTTAGCCCTCCTGCTGTGTTAGTACACAGAGACCCCAAGAATGACAGAATCATCCATGTCAGAGAGAACCTCAGGAGATCTGTGGTCCAACCTCCTGCATGAAGCAGGGTCAGCTGTCAAGTCAGCCCAGTTTGCTCACAGCTTTATTGGTCTCTTCTTGAAAACCTCTGAGGATGGAGACAGCACAGCTCCAGGCCTCTGCTGCCTGATTTTAGTACATGGTCAGCCTTTCTCAGAGGTGACAGAGAAACACAACAAAATCGTTTGGCATATGTGGATCAGTCACAAGGATCTGAGCTTTAAGGGGCGTGTTTCCCTACAAAAGGTTGAACTGGGGGTACATTTCCATACATCAAGAGCTGAGGAAATAGGAGGCAGTAGGTGGCTTCTCCAACACACAGGCAGGTTCAAGCTGAGAACACAAATCCCACATGCTGACACATTGTAAAACCTGCTCCATGCTGGCATTCTTCTGTTATGCCAGTGAAATACATCCATGTATTCTGAAAGAGATGCACAATAAATGACAGTTAATGTTGCAGAAAATTTGTATCCTGTAATACCATAAATGGTGAGAGCACAAACCAGACAAGCCAAGTAAAAAAGAAAGAAGATGCAAATGAAACTGTTAATAGGTGCAGAGATCTCTGAACTTTCCTCCTTCCTCTCTGACATGTTTATGCTGAACTTAGTGATCTTTTACAGAATAATTTTGAGGCCAAAGTCATTGCACTCAGTTGGATGATACCTGCAACAACAAAGAAGTTTCATTATAGGTTTTTGTAGCATTATTAAAAATGGGAATAAGTCTCTGAGGCATCAAGAGAGAAATTTTAAGTCTGTGCAGGGCCATAATTTTAAAATCCTCATTTGATTTGCATAGTCAGTGGTTGCTTGGTTGCTAATTTCAGTGTAAATTTAGAAAGTGAATTGTCCTGAATGAAAGAAATGTTATGTCTGTCAGTAAATATCTTTCACTGCAGATTCATGGAAATCTGCTGCTTCATTATTCTGGAAGAAGGAATATAAAATGAGAAATGCTTAAGTTGGAGAGAATATGTCAACCTGACTCCCTGAATTTTATTCAAAATAAATCCCTTGCCCTATAAATGACCTTGATGATAAGAGCATAAGAACTGTGTTTAGAGACAAGGAATTTAAAATCCTGAGATGTGGTGTTTTTAAACAGACTTCCAGATTGCAAAGAGTTGTCTGATATGTATCAGGGCAGCACACGTCAGGCTGTGTGTCCTGTCTTCTCTTTGGGTAGAACACACAGTTCTTACTGGACAGAATAAAGATTTCTTATTTATGCAGTCATGCTCAGCATAGACACAGAAATCAGAATAATGGAAGAGTTTGGGTGGGAAGTGACCTTTAAAGGTCACCAAGTCCAATCCCCCTGCAATGAGCAGGGACATCTTCAACTTGATCAGGTTGCTCAGAGCCCTGTCCAACCTGACCTGAATGTTTCCATGGATGGGGCATCCATCACCTCTCTGGGCAATATATCTTCCTGTGAGCCAAGCAGTGGAAGGAAGCAGTGGTCTGAGTTTCAGTTCTCACCTGCAGATACTGCTGTGCCACAAGCTTAATTATATGCCAAAGAGAGGGTATTTAACTATCATTAAACCTGCAGAACATGAGTGATGTCTGTATTCAGTTTCAAAATGAAAACTCCTGCAGTCCTTACACCTATCATGGTGAAATTCTTCAGGATGCACAAGCCCTGAGTTAGTCAATGTGTAGTTTCCAGCGCTGTTTGGAAAGGGGCAGAAGCATGAGTGAAAATTGGCCTTCTCCATGTTGGTTTTCTGCAGTTCTCCTGTCTTATTTATCTGTGTGTGTGGGGGTGTGGACTCTTTCTTCAATCTTCCAGTTTTGACCAACACACTTGTAAAATCCCTCAACAAATTCAGCTTCAGTTGTGCCCTTGGCTGCCCTGATCCCATCCCTACACATCTGGGCAGTGTCCCTATATTCTTCCCAGGATACCTGTCTCTTGTTCTACTGCTTGAGCATTTCCTTTTTACACTTCAGGTGGACCAGGAGGTCCTGACTGACCCATGCCAGTCTCCTGCCTTCCTTGCTTCATTTCCTACACATGGGAATTAGGTGCTCTTGCACTCAAAGAATATTGTCCTCAGAGAGCTGCCAGCTCTTCTCAGTTCCTTAAGAGTAGTTTCCCAGGGGGTGCCATTCACTAATTCCTTAAAGAGCTGAAAATTTGCTCTCCTGAAATTCAGAATCCTGACTCTTCACCCGGCCCACATCCCTCAGGACTGAGGTGTTTGCAGTGTAGGCATCTACAACTCAACAAGTCACTCAGTTATTTTATAAACAAGATCACATCAAAAGAATACAACTTGTGAAATTATTTTCTCCCTTTAACAGAGGCAGTCTGTCTAAAACAGAAACACTGTATTTGGAAGGTAAATGAGATTCTATGCCAAGAGGATCTTTAATTATTCAGATATGGCCCTGTAGGTCTGAGAAAGCCTTTCCCATGTTGAGGACATATCAAGAACAGCAGTTTTTTCTGCATTCAGCAGCCTAGTACCACCTCAGGGAGTTAACAAACAAACAAACATTTACTGTATTTGTGATCTTACAAAAAGAAAACACATATTAAAAGGTGGCATTTCTTCCTCAGCTGACAATTTTTCTTAGGAAGAAAATTACTCAACTACATGAATCTTTTTGTAGCACAGAGGGATTCTTCTTATGTGAATGATTTTGTCTCTTACCAGGGACCCCATAAAGCAGGTTTTCTCCTTCCAGGGTTCTTGAGATTTTACCAGACTAACATTAGTACCTTTCATCTTGTAGTTCTGTTTTGATAATAACTTCACCGTATCTTTGCTTTGAGGGCTACATTAATTATGAACAAGAATCATCCCGTATTTATCATTGCAGATAGCAGAGAAATCAGAAAATAATCATGATATAGATTAATTAATTATGGGTGACCTGAATTGCTTAATAGCCTTGGTTCATTTGTAATTTTCTTTTAATATGGTCAAATGCTTGGTCACAGTCACAGGTCAAGCAATGTATGATGTAGGATTGTCATGTTGGAAGTAATAACCCTAAGAAAACTGTACTGAGTTGCAGGGGATAACTAATTTAAACACTACATCCTTTCTGAATGATTCATGTATCTGTCTGTGTTTTAATTAGGTGGGGATATCAGTCAGAAACAGCAATGTGATTTATCACTGAACATTCAGCAATAATAAAGCTTTGGTTTTGGTGTTCATAATTCAAAAATAATACTGGAAAAATTTGAAATATTTGAGAAAAGATGCACACAAGTGATTAGGAAAGGAGTTTTAACAGTATGAGTTGTACAATCTTTTAGAAATAGAGATTAATAATCTTGAACTCTGCAGAGAGAAATCTTTTCATAGTAAAATGCCTGTTCAAGCAGCAGCCAGTGTAACATGATCCAGCGACAAAGAGCTAAGCTAAAAAGTGAAACTAAAAATGAGATGCCCAACATTTAATAGGGACTGTTAACAATTCCTATTGGATGGCCTCAGCCAGAAGATACAGCATTAATACAGGACTCACTCTGATTCTGTGACCTGGGCTACACAGGCTAAACAAGATCATTTTAACAAACCCTTATGACCTCAAAGTTCATGAACAAAAATCTTTGAGCTTTGGATCTTCTACCACTTTGCAGAAGTGATCCCTGAACTTCCAGGTGTTCAAGAATTTTCGTCTTTTAGTCACTGCTGTATGAACAGAGTTTCCTATATCCTGGATGTGTGTCTTCCTCAACATTTGAGACAACCAGAGGCTGTATAATCCTGAGCTTTAACACCACAAAAATTCAGATAAGAAAACCCCCACGAAATAATAAAATTCCCTATGTTCTTCATACATTTGAGGAAGCCTGTTTTGACCCCTGAACTGACAAGAAGTTCATGAACTCCTGGAACCACTTAGACTGGGATTTTTTTTGCACTTAAAATACCTGAACACTAGTCCACAAAAAAATGTTTGTGGTTGTGATGAAACTTTATCTCATACATCCAGTTTCAGAGAAACCAATCTCTAGTTTCGGGTACTTTATGCTCCGGTCCCAGAGGAATTACATTCTCTCAGTGAAGATCTGCACAGAGCCAATACATACAGAGTGACTCATGGTGTATTTAGATTAAACAGCTCAAGAAGAAACCTCGGAGTTCCCTGTGCTGTGTCTCTGCTGCTCCAGAGGGGAAAGCACCACACAGCCTGCACCAGCTCTGTGCTTACAGTTCATTGAAACTGTGACCCGTGGTAACGTAAATAGAAAACTCTCGTGTAGTGGCAGTGACACAGTCGTGCTGAAGTGACACAGTCGTGCTGAATCACCTGGAGCAAACAGCAGGGAATGGCTGTGCTTAAGAAGGCGCCAGACCATGACATCACCTATGTCTGACAGGGTGACAAGCAGCCCTGAGGCACCTCAGCCCCTCTGGGCCAACAGCCCCACGAGGAAAACAGCCCGTGGAGAAAAATTAACTCGACCTTGAGTCGGGAAGTGTCTTTCCCAGTGGATGTCTCAGTGAGACAGAGAAACGAGGTGAGGAAAGAATCACAGAGTGGTTTGGGTTGGAAGAGAACTTAAAGATCATCCACTTGCAACTCCCTGCCATGGGCAGGGACACCTTCCACTATGCCAGGCTGCTCAGAATCCCATCCAGCCTGGTCTTGAACACTTCCAGGGATGGAGCAACAACTGCGGACTCCTCTCGTTCAAGCCAGGTCCTCAACTTGTTGCTTAGAAGTAGCAGATATTATAGCCCTTCGTCATGTCAACGTGGAATCACGTGACTGTAAATCACAAACCTCATCACTAGTCTTTAAAGGGGCCAATGGTATCTCAGCCCCTTAGCCCTGCACCCTCAGCCTTCAGCCCTGAGCCCTTCAATCCCTCAGCTCTCAGTTCCTCAACCCTGAGCCCCTCAGCCCAGAGCCCATCATCCTCCAGCACCTCATCCTTTCAACTCTCAGCCCCTCATCTTTTATCCCTCAATCCTGAGACCTCAACATCTCGCACCGGAGCCCCTCAGCTGCCAGCGCCTCTGCCCCACAGCGCGCTCGCGCCAAAGCCCCACCCCCGCCCGGCCCGCCACACCTCCTGCCGCTCTGACTGGTTGTATCTCCTTCGAGTGACAGGAGAGACAGCCAATCAAAGAGCTCAGAGTCGTGACGGGCGGGTAGGGCTCCCGTGTGTGGCGTCGGGAACTCCCCCCAGACCACCCCCGCGGGGAGGGACCGGGCGGCGCTGAGGGCGGGAAGGCGCCGCTGTCCCGAGGGCAGGAGCCGCTGCTCGCAGGGAAGGAGCCGCCCTGTCCCCGCTGTGCCATGGAGGACGTGCTGCCCTCGGGCCTGCTGGAGATTTGTCTGCTGGTCGGGGCGCCCGGGGAGCGGGTGCGGGCGCTGCTCCAGGTGAGCGGGTTCGGGCGGGCGGTGCCAGTGCGTGGGGTAGGGTTTGTCAGCACATGGAGCTGATATACCCCAACAGAAAGTTGTTTTGACAGGCGAACGTCAGCAGAGCAGGGAGAGTTTGGTAGCGGTGTGAGGTGGCTGCACTTTCCCAAAGGTCTGAGTTTAGATGGAGAGCTCACTGTAGGTTTATATAAATAGGAACAGCAAAACGCTTAAGGATGCGTGTTCTTTCTGGGTGTTACTCCACGTCCTGTGGAGAGAAAAGCAATCTGTATCCTCAGGAAAACACGAGATCTAAATCCCTGTGCTCAAGTGCTCTGAGTTTGGCATAACCTGAACCACTTGGATACGGCGGGAGCCGATGGGTTGGTTACTGCTTTTAATATATGATTTATAATTTGTTTGTATTTATTCACATGTGGGCTCACAATTATAGCCCTCCTCCCGGTTCTGCTTGGTTCAAGTGTGCTGACGGGTTTGTTCCATACCTACGAGGTGCCCCGCAATGGGAAGAGCTGTGGTGCCAGCACGTGCAAAAAAAGCCAAACAGCTCCCAGGGATCTCAATTGCTTTGCTTGAACTTGAATTTGATTGTGCTCTAATAGCATTAGATAAAGAAGTCTTTGTTGGGCTTCTTACTTGTTCACTCGCTCAGGAGACAGCTTTTGCTGATGTCAGCTTCTTAAGTGATAACAGCCAAGCGCAGGTTCACATTCCAGGATCTCATTCATGTGTACCTTCAGAATGGGAAAATAGTTCCTAAATGTTAGCACCAGACTTTTGAAATCAGTATGTGCATGGTGTTTTATCAGAAGCATGAGAAGTGAACCCAAAGGAAGGGGAATTTCTTATTCATTCCAGTTTGCTTAGTTTGATCTTACTGCTTTCTGAAAAAAACCCTGTGGAACAACAAATAAGAAATTGGCTACAGAAAGCAGAAGCCATTCTGATATTCCGATCACACTGCAGGTTCTGAATTGTTTCTTTGCTCAAGATACAAAAAGGTATCAGAAAAAAAAGTAGTCCCTTCTTTTGTGAATATGAACTTCAGTAAAGTCCCTGCAAGCTGTTGCACCACAGGAATTTCAGTCACTGTCTTAGGGCAAGTTTAGAGATTTACATCTACATGAGGAGAATGGAATATGTTTTATGGCTAATTTTAGTGGCTGTAGAAAGAAAATACTTTATCGACAGAAGATACCATTCCAATGGAAAGTAGTGTATCTCTGATGGTATTTACAGATGAAACAGTGGGTAAAAATCCTGATAGTGCTTCAAATCTTGGTCTTTACAGTGCGTTGGTGCATTCTATCACATGGAGTGATAAAGCAAATGAGGTCAATGGGACTGTGATATAACCCACACACAAAGTAAGAAAATTTTTATATGACTGACCTGTTGTTCATGGGGACTCCAGGAAAAAAGATACAGTTTCCCACTGAAGCTCATGAAACAGAAGTTTCTGGGCTGTCATCCATTGCTTATCCTTATTGCCAAGAAAATTGTCACTCTGAGATTTCAATTTGAAAAGATCAAAGGCTGCTATTTTCAGCTAGAGATTTCTTTTTAGCACTGGAAGCATGTATTTTGTAAGAATGAAATGTACAGTAGTGATGCTTCTTTTCCCTACGTTATCTGTAGCTATAAAGCTGGGTTTTGATTTGTCAAGTGTATGCAAGCTGTCTGTGACATGTCTCAGATCTTCCTACAGATTCCATCCTCGGGTTCTGTATCTACCCACCACAGTTAGTGGTACAGAGCTTGTCTCGTGCTTGCTGGCCCTGCTGATGCAGACATAACCACCAAAACAATTTTTTCTGCTTCTGTTATGCCTCCTTGGCTGAAAGAAATTATGTGTGATCAGATTGAGCATCAGTTATCAGTGTGTGCTTGTTGCAGTGAAAAGCACCTGGACAAGCTCGAAAAGTGAATCCGTGGGAACCTTGGGACAATCAACAAAGCTGAGTGCAAGGTGCTACACCTGAGTCAGGGCAGTGCCTACTCTTCGTACAGATTGGGTGATGAGGGGATCAAGAGCAGCCCTGCCAAGAAGGACTTGGGGGTGCTGGTGGATGGGAGGTGGGACATGCCCTAGCCATGTGCACTTGCAGCCCAGAAAGCCAGCCATATCCTGGGCTGCCTCCAAAGCAGTGTGGGCAGCAGCTGAGGGAGGGGCTTTGACCCCTCTGCTGTACCTGGAGTGCTGCATCCAGCTCTGGGGTCCTAAGCACAAGAAAGACATGGACCTCTTGGGATTGGGTCCAGAGGAGGGCCACAAAGACTATTAGATGAGCAGATGGGTATGAGGAAAGGCTGAGAGACTTGAGGGTGTTCAGCTTGAAGAAGAGAAAGCTCTGGGGTCACCTTATTGTTCAGTACCTGAAGGGGCTCCAAGAGAGCTGGAGGGGGACTTCTGACAAGGGCATGGAATGATAGAACAGGGGGGAATGGCTTCAACTGACAGAGGGCAGGGTTAGATTAGATATTAGGGAGAATTTTACTGTGAGTGTGGTGAGGCACTGACGCAGGTTGCTCAGGGAAGTTGTGGATGCACCATCCCTGGAAGTGTTCAAGGTCAAATTGGGTGGGGCTTTGGGCAGCTCGGTCTAGTGGAAGATGCCCTGCCTGTGGCAGGAGGATTCAAATGAGATGATAATTTAAAGTCCCTCCCAACCCAAGCCACTGTATGATTGAAAAGTAACTGTGTAATGGCCTGCATCATCAGGACTGTGGCTCACAGGCGAAGGGAAGGGATTACTACTATTGTTGTTATTACTCAACACCCTTGAGTTCCCATCTGGGATACTGTCCCACATTTGGGTACCTTTCTACTGGAGAACTGCTGGCAAACAAGAGTGAGTCCAGAAGAAGCTGAGCTATCTGAGGGCTGGGGCATAAGGGCGGAAGAATCTCCTTCCTAAGGGACTTCTGAAACTTGACTGAGTGAAACCCAATGCAGCCAGACCTAACATCAACCTTATAATTGCTTTGAGCAAAGAGTTGTACAAGAATCTCCAGAGATCATCCTACAGTTGTTTAGGTTGGAAAAGACCTTAAAGATCACACAGTTCCAACATCCTCGCTGTGGGGCAGGGACATCTTCCACTACACCGGGTTGCTCAGAGCTCCATTCAGCCTGACTCTGGACATTTCCAGAGATGGAGCATCCACAGCTTCTCTGGGCAACCTGTTCCAGTGCCTCACCACCCTCACAATAAAGAATTTCTTCTAATATCTAGTCTAAACCTGCCCTCTGTTGGTTTAAAACCATTCCCTCTGGTCCTATTACTGCAACCTAATTGTCCTGCCCAATCTAATTTTTCTGAGGCTTCATACTTTCCCTGCCTGATTATTTGTTAAAGAAGCCAGTTCTTTCATGACATTCAAAGTGAAATTAACTTCTTCAGTGATGGGAAGAGGAGAATGAGGTCAAGGAAACACCAGACGACTGAGGTCATGCTCTGATTTGTGGTTTCAACACACTGCTCTTTGTGTTTGAATAATGCAGTCATTGTAAAAGTCTGTCTTGCATCGGTGTCCTTTACAGCACCGCTGTTACAGGAACACTCTCAGCAAATGGGGATGGAATAAAATCCCCCACTTCTGTTTGTAAGAAAATATGTATGATGCAAGGACATTTGGTAGTAAGAAGCTACAAAAGAGAAGTATTTCAAAGTGAAGAAGTAACAGTAGCAGCAGAAAAGATAAAGTATTCAAAGAATAGCAGAAACAAGTGGATATTGTTTGTTCTGTTGCTGCCTATTCACTATCCCTGAACTCAAGGAGTAAGAAGATGTGACTTTGGCCAAGACATTAATATGAGCTGACTTGAATGCTGGGGACTGAGTCAGTGGGTCAGCGACAGTGCTGACAGTGCTGTTCTGTGGGGAAAAAATGGTGTTTAATGCTTCTCTTGTAGTTCAAGACATCAAGGATCTGCCATTTCAGGAGCTGTTAGGTTGTGAGGCCATTAAATTGCTGGCTGCCATCCAGCACTTCAGAGCACAGAGATGCCTCAGTGTAAGTCAGGGATTGCCCTGTCAAAGCAACTCTGTATGAAAAGCTCAGTGGGACAAATCTGCCGAGTTGAGTTGGCTACTGTTGGACTACATCTGTGTTTTTCTTGCATAACAGCCTCAGGGCTGAGCCTTAATTCTTAATTTCCTCCTGAAATGCTTAGCTGCATGTTAGTTTGAGGGTGATCATGGTGAATTTGTCTGTGTTTCCACTTTCTTCACTGCCTTTGTCAGCTGCCAACTAAGGAAATGACACTTGAAAGTTCTTAGCATGGGGAGGATGTGTCACTCAGTACCCCAATCCGTGATGTGCTTTTTAAAGTCATTGCTGTCTTTTGACTATCCCAGTGGATACTTACCTGACCTTTTCTTTTCCACTCCAATTTATTTCTAGTTCAGGCTCTTTGTTCATTAAAAGTGGTTTTTTGCTTCTTATTTTTAGTGAAGTAGTTTCTTTAGAGTACCCTATTATAAATATGGTGCAGTTTATGGAATTTAAGATACCATAATTAATATATCATGAAGCATTCCTTCCCATTTTTCCTATGATGCTCAAATGTGGAAAAAAAACCTATTTGTGGACTTCCTTCTGGGACGTAAGTGCTGAGACTTCTGTCTCAAAATTCGGACAGTGGAAGATTGTCTTCAGAGTTTTCTATGTTGTAGCTGTTTAAAAAACAATAGGGAAATGATGGGTGAGGCCAGCACTGGTTCTCAAGGAGCATCTTGCATCATGTCTGGTGATAAAAGCAGCATGTATACTTCACCTCATCTGACTTTGAAGCTGTTTGCAAAAAGTTGAAAACGAAACAACTTTTTACCACAGTGGGGCTCGCCTTTCCTGTTTCCAAATATCCGTTGGTTAAACAAAGCTTTTATTTGTTTTTTTAACCTTGCAGGAAGAATTAAAATTGCAATGAAGTAATTGGAAATGCAGCTACTTGGCTCGACTATATGGTCAAGAATACAAAAAGTGCTCCCAAGTTCAAGGAAATCTCTCTGATCACTTCCTCCACAGGTTTTCATTGCAGGGCAGTGAGGGCTTTCAGGCCAGTTGTACTTTGCAAAGCTGCCTGCGAAAAATGTTGTAATTTCATATGTGCTCTTGGGATGCCTGTTCCACTTAGTCATCGGTATATGGAGGAATTCTCATGGCTTCATGCTTTACAGTGTCTTAAAGTTGTATTTATTGTAACAGTGATTGTAGTTTTTAATTGTGCTTTGTTAATTGCCTTATAAAGTTGAGTGTTGTCTTGTGAAAGTCTGTGTTTGTTGTTTGGGGTTTTTCTTGGTCCATGTTATTCTGAGTTAAAAGGAAGTTCTTCCTGAAGTTGAATGAAGACTTATCTAAGAGGCTCAGCTGTTTTTCTTTCTTTCAATTTATTTGTTGCCTGGTTTCTCCTATTCCCAGTGTTTATTTTAAGTATAGCTTAAGTGTATCTTAACAGTGAAAAGGAGGAAATATGGTATTTGATACTTGCTAGTTTCTTTTGGCAAAGGCGTAATATTGATATGGTGCATTTTTAATGATGAAGGATTCCTTGCCTGCTAAAAATTCTCATTCTCCTTGCATTAACATGCATAAAACAAAAAAAAAAAAAAAAAAAAGGAGAAATGAATTATTTAGGAAGAAGAAAAAATGTATTCTAAACCCACAATTTTAGGGGGAGAGAAAAAACAGAGTTAAAAATTATTAAAAAAAACACATATCAGGATGAGTGTCAACTTAGTGTTTGTTTTGTTTGTTGTTGTTTTTCTATAGGGCACTCAAAGAAGACTCAAAAGTCTTCCACCCCTTGATCCAGAAGTTCTTTCTGTATTTGTGCCTCCATTTATCAGCAGAGATGATCTTCAAGTGATTAATGCTGGCAATAACTTGAATAAAAGCAAACGCCGGTCCTTCCGAAAGAAAAAAGAGAGACCCAAGATTGAAAATGCCAAGAGCCTCAACAGGGAGCAGAAAGCACCTGACACAGAAGATGTGACAGTTCCAAAGGACATTGATCTTATTGCTTTGCCACAGCTCTGCTTCCCAGGTACATGAGAGTTCACACTTATTGTTGAGAACTGTTTTAATGTATATATTTGTTGACCTATACTACAGCCCTTATTTTTTAGTCCTTGTTGGTAGATCTTGGTTTGAGTGAAGTGCACACATGGATACACTTGAAAAATTATTTTTCCCCCCAAAATGGCTGAGTACTCTCTCGCTTTTCATTTGGCATTTTGATATATCTGAAGTAGTGAATATTTCCTCCGGGTTTAATGGGAGAAATTTTAATATGTGTGTCATTATTGCAGACCTTTTTAATATCTTGGGGGGAAAAAAGTGAATTAAACCCATTTACTGTATTTTGTCTCTGAAAATGCAGAATAATTCCATTTTTGCTTCTTCAGTAATGTGCATCTTATAGCCTCTGTAACAACCTTTAGTTCAAGTGGACTGTATATTACATTTTAATCCCTTAAAATGAAACATTTCTCTTGAAATGAAGTGGCAATGTGCAGTATTTGTCATGAATTGCCTTTCACACAGCGGTAGTTAAATATGTAATTAAAAATATTGTTGCTGCCTTCATTTCAGGAGGACTTTATATAAGTTCTGAATCAAAAGAAGACCACATCCATTTCCTGGTCTTCACTGACGTCTGTGGTAACAGAACATATGGTGTTGTTGCACAGTACTACCAGTCTATGCAAGTATGTTATTTAACTCATTCGTTTATTAGAACATATTAAAATGTATAAAAACAAAGCACTTTGAAAATACTGTGAGATTTAATTTATGAAATTAGTTAACAGGTGTGTTTCTATGTTAGAAGTAGTACAGGACAAATCATACTTTTATATTGCCATTTTAAATTAAGTACTTAGGAACACATTGCATTAGGAAAAATTGTTAGGGATTTCATTTAGGAGATTTAGATATTTAGGAGCAGATTTTATCCCTTGGATTTTTTTTGGTAAAGACTGTTCTTTCCAAACAATGAAACATGTTCTTTCTAGATACATTTTGTGCTGAAATTCTTTTTAATACATATTGTTTAAGTCTTACAGGCTGACATTTTTCTGAAGACCTAAAGGGAGATAGACATCCAAATCCCTTTGAAATTTAGGGGGAATTGGGTATCACATCTCTAAGGTTCTCAAGAAAATATCAGCCATAAATTCGTGATTAACATAAAGACATTAATATGCAGTTTCCTTGCAGGATGGTTCCAGCTCCTCGAATGGGCGGGGCCATTGGGAGTCTGCGCAGACTGGGAAGGTGCCTGTCTGTTTTGTACCCTTTGCTGTTTGTGTTATATCCAGATACCCATATTTTAATGCCCTCAAGGATTGTCTCTCTTGGTAAGATTTGCTCCCGTGTGTGTTTCTGCTGGAAATGACTGCAGGTTTTTAACACCTGAATTTGCTTGATGTGGTCAGGAGAGCTGCATGGGGGTGAAACAGTGGTTAGTTTTATGTTAAGGTAGTGTGAGGTGTGCAGGAGAGGAAAGAAGAAATGCTATGTCAATGTTGCCCAGACAGTAAGTGCAAATTCTGAATACCAAGGGAATTAGTTATGATGTTGTCTTCATTTTCTTTGGGGTTTTTGCTGATGTGTAGGGAACAGATTTTTCACAGATATTATTGGTTGTTTTGGAAGATGGTTAACTGTAATTTTGCCACTCTTAGAAAAATCACTTTCAAAGCACAAAAAGGTTTTTATAATGCACCAAATAAATGTCATAAGAACATGAATATATATGTATTAATAAGCAGTTAATGACACTTCAGGGAAATAATCCAAGTCACTTGAGGAAGTACAGTTGTTGCTTGGCTGTTGTAGAACTAGCAGAGAAATTCTTAGGATACACTGGTTAGAGACAATCAAACAGTCTGCAGTGTGGATGATTGAAAAGGTAAGTGAACGTGGATATATGTTGTAATTAAGTAATTTCACTTATTTTGAGGTTACTTTATTGTTAAATTGTTAGGATCTATTTGCATCTTTTATGAATTTAAATTTCTTCATATCAGGGAACCTGTCTGTGTAGATTGGACATTACTGTGTGTCTTCACTTGCAGACCTGTGGTCCAAAGGTAGAAGAGGTTTTCTTCACTAAATTTCAGTCAAGCTTTCTAGAGTCAAATTTGAAGCCAGTTGCAGGTATTTGCTTCTTGTACATAAGTTGAAAGATTTTGGTGTTTTAGGTTGGAGCTTGACTCTTCCCCTTTGTTCTGCTGGTGCTCGTGTCTCGAGCAGATGAGCAAGGGAGCACTCTCTGGATACCAACTGAGGTGCATCACCAACTCCCAACCTGGCTCCAGACCAAATGAGACTTGAGCATTGATTTCCCCAGCCCATGCAGCTCTTTTTCCCCATGCTGTGGATTTGGATCATCTTGGAGCACTGACTGGCTTTCCCTGGTTTACATGAGGAGAGCCCTGGAGGAGCAAAGCAGTGCCTTCCACTTGGGCATTTGAGACGTTGGCTCAAAAAGGCTGTGAGATCAGAAATGAATCACTCTAGCAGCCCTTAAGGGCATGTACCTCTGCTCTGTCATTTTTAAAGCATTAGTAAAGGGGTTTAATGTGGACAAGGGACTTCAACATGATGGAAACTCACTGTGCACAGGTCAGTGTGAAATCAAAATGTTCAGTGAAATAAAAAGCAAATGTTTGTTTTCCTTTCTCTTTTCTTGCCCAGACCACTCCCACCCCCGCTTCTTATATTTCAGTCAATTACATCAGCCCTTGGTATTGCAGGAACTGATTCATTGCTGCCTTTTATAAATCTCAAATCTCAAGTCAATGCTAATCTGCATATGGAACTCTTCCAGCTGTGACTACAGCTCTGGCTACTGTTTCTATCAAGCCTTTATAGTGGGATTCCTGCTTCTTTTATACTGTGAACTCAGCCTGTGAGAGGGCTCACCTCACACCAGCTTTCCACTGAGTGAGAAATAATATGGATTCAGCTTGACAGTTACAGTACTCGTCAGTGGTTTATGTAGAGTATTCATAAGTGAGTAATTTCTTCTCTGAAGTGAGACATCTCTGAGCTGGGAGAAGCAGTCAATTGGCAAATGGATTTTAAAAGAGCCTGCTGAGGGAGAAGTGGGAAAATCTTCAGAACAACCATGGAAAATTCCAGATGTTGCAAAAGTGTTTCTAGTTCTCGTATCTGTTTAGAGGAGACAGTAACCAGGTAGAGTTAACCCTCTAGAGCTGCTTCTGCCTCTGGGTGGGTATTTTAAACTTTATAATTATTTAAACATTATAATTAAACACCTCTGCCTTGATCATATATAGTAGGGTTTAGCACCTGTTTAAAGCATTAATGTCCAAAGCCAACTACCACATGTGACTTTTCTCTTTTGAGTCTGCACTGGTTTCTGAGAGGAGTTTAGATTGATCAGTACCCTACCATCTGAGCTTAAAGTGATTTGTAAACATGTGAATATTTATAGGCAAGTTCAGCAGGACAATAACCTTCCATGTTAGTCTTGTGTGTTGTCCTGGTGCTTTAACAGGGGAATTTTTCACACAGCTGCACAGCTCTTCTCCTTTTTGCTGCTGCATCTGTGAGATGGGAGTGTGTGTGACTGGAAGGAGAGGAGGGGAATGCCAGTGACAGAGCTGAATTTGGTGTTTGCATTTCCCACTGTACTGGAAACTCAACTGATCACGTTTCCATTAAATTTTATTCTGTTTTTTTTTTTAATTTCCTTTATCTTGATACTATTTAATGGATTGTTTCAGAATGTCTGCCCTTCTGGTTTTTGTGTCTTGGTTTTTTTTAGAAAAACTATTTCACTGTGCCAGAGTACACTAGGGTGGAGGGAAGGGAAGGGGTGGAGAGGTACCGGTTTTCCTTATTTAGGTTGTACTACTGAAATGTTTCCATGTGGCATGAAACAGCTGCTGGGGTCTGTGGCTGTTCTGAATGCAACATAAACAATTACAGCCAAGACCTCTATGATATATTTTGAATGTAGTGCCCTGTACAGCTGGAGATGTTCTGACTTTGTGACATTACAAAGCATTGACATTGTATTTCTATAAACCAGAAAGGGAGTTACTGTGTGTAATCAGGTGACCAATGAGTTAAACAGCTAATTAAGTGTTTTCATTGTTTGGATGTACTCAAGTAGCAGTGCCTCTTATACATAACAAATAATAACACCTTCAACAGTACACTTGTATCCTTGGTATGCAGCAGATGTGTTTTGCAGGATGCTTCAACTGATTAATTATTTTCCAGTCAGGAGATTTGAAAGCACTTGTTAGCGGACCTCAAACCACCTATTTCTAGTGTGTAGCCCTTTCATTGTGAGAACTAGTGCAAGAATGCTGTTGTTCCTGAAGACCTGATGTTGAAGTAGCATCTAAAGGGGCTCTGCTTCCATTCAGGATGGGATTTTTTGCAGCAGAAGGTTTCCTTTTTCTCCAGAATTCTGTGCATAGATTATTTTCTTCAGTACCTAAGTGTGCAAAATTGTCTGTAGGTGAGGTGGTACTGGTTTTCAGTCAGAGCAATCATCAAAGGTATTTTTTTTCATAAGTATTCCTAGATAAAATCCAGGTTCCTAAACTTTTTCAAGTGGCAGAGTAGAAATCACAACTGAAAACAACCAAGCTGAGATGCACAGGCAGCATCAAGCCATAAATCCATGTAGATGCTTTGAACTGCAAGGGGATTTGCAAATTGTCATCATAGTAATGAAGGTCTTTGTGTTCCATGTCATTAATTTTATAACTAATTTCCGTATTGCTGGCACACAGTGCTTCCGAATCCAGAACATTTTGTGTGGAGTATGTCTTGCCTCTCTCCAAAGCAGGCAGGTGTGCACCTAAACTGTTCCACAGCACGGTGGCTGTTGAATTATTCTACATTTTATGAAAGGGTTCAGTTTTAACTTGAGAGGTTTTGGCACTTTGCACATGTAGTATTACCTCAATCTGTTAGACTGCATGAAAAGTGAAATATTCCTGGCAGTAATCTCCTGGATGAACTTCTGTGTTGGATGGATGAATACGCTCCATTCAAACAGTAAATCTTCCAACCTATGCATTCGTCCTTTCAGCTGCCTTGGGAAAAGGTGGGAGTGTGCAAATAGCTCCCAGCACTGAGGCAGTACAAAGGGCCTATTCTGAACTGCTCTTGCTCTCTGAAACACCTGTCTGTGGACAGTTAATAGCAGTAATGAAAGGTTCATAAACTCCTTAGCTCTCCACTTGAGTATTTCAGAGATTACTTCATTTATTTCTGCAGACGTTTGCAGTGCAGAGCTGTCAGCTGCTGTTAGGCTGCATTAATGGGCACCATGTCCTGATTAGGGAGCTCTTACTGTCCTCTCTTTACATCTGCTGCTTTCTCAGTCACGTTGTTTCTGTTGTGACATTTACTGGATGTCATGATAAGAGTGTATTGTCTCAAAGAAAAAAAAAAGACAGGTCTGCTTAATCTGTTAGGCCAAATCTGAGGCATTACTAAGTGTGACAGGGTATTTGTTTAAATTGATGGTTCTACTGTCTGGTTTACTTTGATAATTCTTAAATTCTCCTTTCTTTGAGCCCCTGAAGAGCTGATGGACTTTTTGTGAGTATATTTATAACAGCCCAGGTCTTTCTTCATATGGGAGTATAGTGAATTTAAATATCTCATTAAAAAGTGCAGTGATATATGACAGAATATGTTTTTTTCTGGAATCTAAATGCTATACACAAATACGGTGTCCTGAATTCTTATGTATCTCTTGACCTATTCAGTTGCTTTCTTCCTGAACAGCGAGTAATCTTCTGCAGGAAACCAGTAAAGCTGCAAACTGAAGTAAAACCCTCAGGGAGAAGAAAACCATATTCAGTTCCTAGTTTCTGTATATATAGATTTGCTGGCCTAGATTTCTGAATTTGTAAAGATTTGGGGGCTTTGCTATAAATGTGCAGGAGAATCTTCTGTTGAACAAGATGCCCTTTGTGACCACAAATATCTAACTTGGTAATTGTTGCATTTCAGAAATGCTGTGGTGTGTATGTTTAAATGTTCCATAATTTATTTGGAGTATAATAAAAACCACGTGACCTTTGTTAGGGTAATAAGTTTTAAGCCAAAAACATATGTCAGGTTTGCACAAATGTTCTTATTTTTGTGTGGGCAGGAATGACAGCAAAGGGCAGTGTCCATACAGGCCTAAGCCTTATGCTAAATATGGTTCTTGCTTCACATTCCTCTGCAGTCAAACCCAGGTCTGCAACCTCTCTTTTCCTCTGGTGCTGTTTTCCATCTCAGAGCTGGTGTCTGATGCTTGGGATGGGAGGAACGCCAAGGCACTGTGTTGCAGCTGTGGGTTTGGTTCCTCAAGCAGTCTCTATAAGACACTGTAGCTACACCTCACCATCTCGCCTCACACGTGGTTTCTTTTGGCCATCAAACCACTGTGCTGTGTCCTCGGATATAATGCAGTAGTGTTTTATACATGGGAGTACGAAAAACTCTGCTTCTGATGCAGCAGCATCATTAAAATTTAATGAAGCTGCTGAAGCATCTAATAAATTAGAAATTAATTAGCTGAAATAATAGCTTCATTACTCCTAATAATTTTTTTCAAGATTATCAGCAGAAAGAGTTTTCTGTGTTTGCATGTTACTATTGATAAGTAATTTCCTATCATTTAATTACAGCTTACTAGTGCAGCTACGACCTTTCAGGGATTTAGATGTCGAGGAGCACATAAAAGAATTTGCAGCAAAGCTGTTTTTAATCCCCAGCCCGCCACCAGGACCACTCCACTTGGTAATTACTCCTCCTGAATTCCATAATCACTTTTACATTATTTCTTATAAGATACTAAAATGCTGTGTTCAGTAAACTGGGTGACATTCATGAGTGTCAGGTCAGAGATTGTACTTGGTGGTGTGGGACTGATGTCAGTACCTGTGCTTTAAAAATAAGGTTATGCATTGTTAGTGGCGAAAATAACAGTGTGGCCAGTGTTCAGGCTGAGTGCTAGCCAGTCATGTTCTTTAGTTTTCAGTACTCCTCTGGGAAGGATTTGGCTCATGCCAACTATTTATGGTCTGAGATGATGCCTGGGCAGGTCTGGGAGCAGCAGAACAGTGTGATGTGGATGAAATGTTCAGTTGGCTGCTGCCTGGATAAGACCAAACTGAGAGGGGAAACTCACATCAACATTTGTATTTAGTGCTGTGTATTTGTTCCATTCTGACCTTTCCCAAGTCAAGCCAGATGTGAGCTGGGTCAGTGATTTCAGCACACACTCTGTTGTTATCTACTGCAGTGGCTTCCAGGGAAGCAGAGTTTCAGCCATGGACTTCTCCTTAGCTGCTTTCCTTGACTCTGGGATGTGGGGTTAGGAGTGGAGGAAAAATAGCATAGCTGGAAAACAACTGGGTGATTGGCTAAACCAGCTGTGAGTGCTGAAATATGCAGCACATGCAGGATCTGACCCCCAGAGATTTGAGCTGAAGTATCTGAAATGCTGAGAGACCTCGTTCCTTTTGGCTTGTTTTATTTTCTTAGCATGACAACCCATGCTCACTTACTTCGTTGATATTTTTTCTATTTCGTGTATGAATTTTTTCAATCGATTTAGTTTCCCAGTTGTATCTACATATTTAATTCAATTATTTTGTTATGCTTATAACAAAGCAACTTTAATTCTGTTAAAAGATGTTTTTAAAAAAAATTTGCCAGCCAATCACCCTATGAGAATGAGAGGAAACAAGTCCATATTAATTTTTCAAACTAGTTATTATGTCTTTTAATATTTCCTTCTCTTTTAATTTTACTGTTCTGCAGTATGCAAACACCTGTCTTCTTGCTCTCAATTAAAATTAATATTTTGTAGTTGGAACTAAAATCCTGAATTAAATGTCATGTGATAACATTTTCATTAAGGAGTAAACAGAAACCATCTGTTATTACAGGTATTTAATATGAAACCTCTTCAAATAATAATTCCTTCACGAGAGGATCCAGACAGTCCAATTATTGACTTGGATCTCCATCTTCCATTGCTGTGTTTCAAGCCAGAGAAGGTGCTGCAGGTAAAACTAACTCATACTTTAAAATGTTTTAGGGATTGAAAGTACTGGTAATTTGTAGTTTAGGAAAAAATCAAGATGTTTATTTACTAAAAGAACTTTAAAAGACCAACAATTCAGAATAGTATTAGTTCTGAATGTTAGAGATCTGGCACAATAAAATATACTTATTCTTAAGATATTTTGTTATTTATAGACCCAATTAGATTAAGGCATATTGCATTTCTTCCTCCTGTGGTTTAGAAATAGGTGCTAAATTTCTTAAGAATGTATTTTAAAATGTAAATATCCAAGCCAATTGACATATTTTATTTTGAATTTTCACTACACGAAACTACATTCACTACAAGATTTATAAGAGTTTTTTTCACGTTTAAGAAGGGGACAGAAGGAAGGATTGGTTGACAGTTGGCACTCTCATACAAATAAAGTGTAAATGGTGTAGAAAGACAAGAAATCCAAAAGGCTGTTTGAATTTTTTCAATGCTTCACAGAATCTCACAATAATATTGGCTGGAGTGTCCTTTGGAGGTTACCTAATTCAGTTGCCTGCTCAAAGGCCACCTGTGAAGTTAAATTAGGTTATTTAAGGTTACCAGTAGCATCTGAGCCACTTCCTCCAAGAAACCTCCTCAGTCCTGAGAGTTGGCAGTACTGCCTTATTTTTTTTGGGCTTTGCCCACATGTGCATGTTATGAATAAAAGTACCTCAAATCCTAAGTGGTCCTGTGCAGCTGGAGCATCTTGAAATGGACATTATTTAATTTTACAAATCTGTAAGGTAGCTACTAAAAATGAGAGCTCATGAGGCTGAGTCTCACATGCAGGTGAAATACTTGCATTTCTAGTGTGTTCTAGATACCTCATTACAAATACTTAACATTCTGGGTTTGTTTTCCAGATTATGACTTGCATTTTGACTGAGCAGAGAATCGTTTTCTTCTCTTCTGACTGGGCTCTCCTGACACTTGTTGCTGAATGCTTTATGTTGTACCTTCATCCTCTGCAGTGGCAGCACACTTTTGTGCCTATTCTGTCTCGGCAAATGCTGGATTTTGTGATGGCTCCAACATCTTTTCTCATGGGATGTCATATTGATCATTTTGGTGAAGTGAGCACGGTATGTTTTACACCATGACCACTCTTGATTTTTACTTGCAGTGCATTTGTCCCCTTCCATATTAGAGCATATTAGATTACTAAGTTTATGTATTGAGATTAGCATCTATTAAGGCAATTGTATTTATTTGTTTTGAATGTAATTGTTTAGTTATCCATACAATTCTCTACTTGTGGAAAAAATTTCAATCCTTTTCTGGTTTACCTCCTTGATGAAATTAATTGTCTGAGGAGTATGTAAATGAGAAGTTAATATTTTTACAATGTAAATATATGTACAGTCATTCTATTTTCTTTTGTTAAAAGGAAGGTGAAGATTTAATTCTAATTAATATAGATAATGGAGATATTACACATTCAAAAATGGTTGAAGAGGAGCTTGACATTCCAGATGTTCCAGCACAAGCAGCAGAAACTTTCATAAAAAGGTGACAAGATCTTGAAGATGTGTTTATCTTAGTGCATAAATCATGCATGATGCTCCAAGTTTTTTATTTTGTATTATTCATTATTATTATATTATTTCATTCATATAAACCCCACTGTATTTTAAAAGGGCAAATTGAAAATTTCAGTTAATTAGTATAGAAGTGGCTTTAAGCAGTTATAATCACCAAATAATTCTGTAACAACTGGAATGCTTGTTTCTTTTTTATTATTGATACGGTTATAGTCTGAACTTTACAAGGAAGACTGAGTGCACTGTGATTTAATTGAGTGGGGCTCCCTGAAATCTTGTTAGCTTGTCAGCACTTGTAAATCAATCTTGCACTTCTTCAGCTGTAAGATGCACAGGCCTAAATGACTTTCATTTTTTTTAAAAGTATGAAAAAAAATTGTTGATGTTAGGATGTAAGTTAATAGTTTTCTTTTGTGTGTAGAGTGGAGGGTCTGCAGCTGCACTTTGATCTGGAGCTCTGCCATCTCCGAGCCAGCACAGACCTTGGTGAGCTCCAAACCCGCAGAAGGGCTTGGCAACAGAAACTGAACATGGATGTGCAGCAAACCATGTTGCAGTTAATTGTTAATATCTTCAGGTAAGTGGATGTAGTATTTTCTATTACAAGAGCATGTGGTACTGGTTAAGTACTTTAAGCATCTGTGAAAATATTCTCATTTCGTCTTACTTTATAGATATTTTGTAGAGATTAGGTTTTGTTAGGGATTATGAGAAGGAGATCCTGTAGCCTGCTGGAATATGAGTCATTGATGTTTTGATGTACATATACATTGCTAGAACATCTTAGATAAAACTTTGACAAAATTTTGACCTTGTCTTTTGTATGAAGATTTCAGGAAGAGAAGTGCAGTCCTTGGAAAAGCTTAGGGCCCAGCAGGGATATCAGTCAAATTTTGGTCACTCTTGTTAGAGGAACCTGAATTTAAACCAGGACAGGGTAGAAGAGCTGAAAGCAGGAACAAGAGTTCAGAACACCTGGGAGTGTTTGGGCTGAGAATGGATGAGATACCTGGAGAGTGCAACCACCTGAGAAAGAAGCAGGGAGAGGAGCTGTTGAAACTCAAGGACAAAGTGCTGGCACAAGAAGGGACAGCTGGGCCAGGAGCTGGACTCAATGATCCTTGTAGGTCCCTTCCTACTCGGGGTATTCTGTAATTCTTTGGTAAGAAATGTGGGGTATTGGGTGTGTTTGGGACTGGCATTTTAATGCTGATGTGGCCTCTTGCTGGAGGTGGTTCCTCTCTTTGGATCAGCTACTGAATTGCTCATGGGAATTCTCCTTGGCACTTTCAGTCAGAAGGTGCTGGGTTAATATACAGAGTCCAGATGTCAGGTGTCTGTTATTGGATCATCTTAAGGAGTGTTCCTACAAGTGCCTGGACCCTCCAAGGAGAGTAGCTGCTGGGTGTGGGGAATAGAACAGCCTTTACAGATAGCTAGTTATGGAAACTGAAATGCATTTATTTCCACAGTGGGATTTTGTGGATTTCAGTGTTTGGCAACAATAATTGCAGACAAAGATGAGGAGAAATGTATTTTTGCTCATAACAGCTTGAACTCTTTAATGCACTAAATGCTGCAAAAAAAATGAACGGATGCTTTGCTCTCTAAGAGATAATGTGTGTCACAAAGGGGTTGATTCTTCTCTTGCTTTCTTTCTCTTTTCCTTCTGTAGCGGGTTGGGTTCGTAACCGGGCAGAAACACCAATTTAGTGTAGTGGTTTGGTCCAAAATACTCATTACTGTGTATCTTCTGTGAGATAAGAATTAGGAGAAATGCAAAGCAGGCACCAAACTTGAAAGAATATAAAGAAGTTTATTAACAGACCTAAAAGAAGAAAAAAAATTATACCACCTTCAGAACTCTCCTCCTCCCCCCACCTTCCTCCCTTCTCCCACTGACAATGTAAAAAGACAACCCTTAAGATGTTCAGTCTGTTTACCACTTCCATAATAACCTTGTTCAGTCCATTTAGGAAGAGAAGTCTCTTCTTGCTCGTGCTATGAAACCATTATCACAACGAGACAGCCACCCACTTCCAAATATTGTTCAGTCCATTTAGGAAGAGGTCTCTCTGCTCACGATGTGAGTCCCTTCCCCCAACTTGCAGCTTTTCCCGCAACTGCTTTCGAGGGTCCACTCTTGAAGTTTTTTTGGGGTACAGTTTTAAGGTTGAGCCATTCAGAAACAAAAACAGGGGCCCTTCCCCTTCCCTGGGAGCAAAGGGTCTTCATCATCTTCATCGTTAGGACTGTCTCTGGGAGCATCTCTACGGACTGAGGTTTTCTCCTTTCCCGTTTGGAGCAAAAGTCCTCATCTGGTTCATCTCTCCCTGTCCAAACTTCTCATGAAATTACAGCTGCGTCAGCATCTGCCTATCTCAGCGCAGGTGCTTTTGCTCACGAGCTGAACACTCCACCCCCCATATCTTCATGAAATTACAACAGGATACTCTGGTATATCATAGCTTCACAACAGAATTTCAGCTTTAAGCATCTCTGCTCTCTCTTCCCTCAGGGTTTCAGCTCTTCACAGCAATAAAAGGGTTACTCTCACCTCGGCCTTGCAGCTTTGCAGCTGGAATGTTGAATTTTTCTTATCACAGTGGAGAGGGGGGAGAGCCGAGCCGCTCCGGCTGCCCACGGCAAGGCAGTGGGGGGGGTTCCATGGCTGGAACAGGTCCATGGCTCCAGGATGGCCGTGGCCCGGCCTGGCCTGGCCCAAGCAGGGCCTGGCCGGGCCCGCTGGCCCCCACACGGGGCCTGCAGCCACCTGTGCCAGCGCCGGAAACGAGAGAGAGCTTGGGGGGGAGTTTGTCTATTCTTAAGTGTGGATCACAGAGGTGGTCACAACTGTAAGTGGCTTAAAGAATTGTCCATATTCAAACTGGCCAGCTGATAGGTTCTATCAGGTCCCAGAGGAAACTGTAAGCACCCCTTAGCAAGGACATCCCTTCTGGGGCTATGCTTGCTAACCTATGACACCTTCAAACTTTCTCTGTTCTTTTTTTCAGCCTTGTTTCTTCTATCTTCTAAGTCTGCCAGCATCCAGGAGTGAAGGAAAGTAACTCTGATGCAGTTATGCTGCCAGTTGTTCTGTTTTCAGCAAAGCATTGTAGTGATTTTGTCTGCATGGAGGTTCCAGGTTTAAAGCAAACAGTGCTAAATTATATGGAATTATGTAGAACTATGTCCTTTCATTGATCGCAATTTTTCCTGACCCCATATGGTTGCATAAACTATTAATAAGATGTAATAATAAATTGAGTCCTGTTCTTCGTGTGCCTATTACAGATGCATTGTGATGGGACAGTGTGAGCTCAGGTCACATCTTTCAAATTGCCCGTGATAAATGCACTTGTCTTTTGTGCTCCAATGGATTGTGTGTGACTCAGGAACTGTGTATGTAAATTTAATTCCAGGATTGGAGCCTAAGGCATGATTTACACAGATTCTCTTTCATGGTTTACTAAATCTCACAGAGTGTATGTGAGTTTGTCAGCAGATAGCCCACATTACTTCTAAGAATTTGAATTCTTTTTCTATGATTCAGTAACTCAGATTTGTTCATTAAAACTGAATTTGCCTTCTGATACTGCAGCACATTGCTATTCCATTTTCTGATGCTGCAGCATGTTTCTAGTAGTTCCAGTGGGCTTCTGCTATTGCAAAAGTACAACTTGCTTACAAATCTCCAAGCAGATTTACCTATTTATTTATTTTTGTCTCCAGGGAGGTAAAAGACCACCTAAATTATGAACACAGAGTGTTTAACAGTGAAGAATTTCTGAAAACAAGGGCAATCGGTGACCAGCTATTCTACAAAAAGGTAAATTCAGTGCTGTGATTCTGTTATTAATAAATCTGTATTTTAGGATTAATGCCAATACCTGGCAATTTAAAGGCAACAAAGTAATGAATCCTATATGAGAAATAGTGTTTGTTGGATAAAGCTTCCAATATATGCACACATTCTTAAAAACAAACAGACTAAAAGGAACCTAATAATATGTCTTCAGGAGAGAAATTGATTGGAAATCTTCTGACCAGGATTACAGATGAATAGAAAGAATTAAAATATTTACAGTAGCAGTTTCTAATGCTATAAATTAAATGGTGGCAATTTTATGAATTGAAATTTAATAGTAGTTTAAAATTCAGTTGTATGTATTTAAGAAGAACTTTGAGCAGCTGATTCACTTAAATACCAGGAAGAGCAAAGTGGCAGGTTTGCTTTCAGATGAATCTTGAAAAATAACACAATATGGAGCAGTTACTAGTGGTGTCTGGAATTATATTAAGAAAACTCAAAAACATCCATTAGAAAGGACTGAAATTTGGAATCTCCTGGACATAAAATTGCTAGCAAAATATGCCACCTACTGGAGGAATACTGGAAATTGGGAATCCTAATGCTTTTGGAGATGCTGTTTCACATAGTACATTGCAAGCGCATTAGTTAGAGGCATTTGAACATTTATATAACAGACATGTTGTATTGCCTCAAATCCCAGATTCCACCTTGTTTTACTGCGCAGTGATGAGAGATGGTGGCTTTCCCTCTTTTTAGTTCACACCTGGCGGTTTTTGTGGTATCCTCTATCCTAAAAGGAGCAATTTGACCTTTTAGAAGTTATTTCTGGATGACACTACAATAATTACCTGATCAGGGAGCAATTTTGTGGGTTACCAGAAGAAGAGAAGATTCACTTGTCTTTTCAGTATGATGACATAATGTTAATTTAGAGGGCCCCAAAATTCTTATTCCAAACCATAGACAGCATTATCAGCATTTGGTTTAAGTAGGAAAGATAATACTAAACTTGTAGCTCTGTTGCTCAGTATTTCTCGTTTTTGTTTGGTTTCACCTCTTGGGGGGCAGTCTGAGATTACTGTTTCCTACTAAGCAAATATCATCAAAGTCCAGAAGGTGAATGGAATCTTAATTAGTTTTCTGTTGACGCTTTCAATCTTTTTATTTTTGTGATTGCTAAATTGGAAGGTCTCAGTTATGCATATGTAAAGATAATAAAAATGAGGAAAACATACTAATGTAAATTTATAAATCATCCACCGTTAACCCCTTTGTGTCTCACAGGTTTTGGAGACCTACATGTTTCACTCTTTCCTTAAAGCTCGTCTGAACAGAAAGATGGATGCTTTTGCTCAGCTTGACTTGAGTACCCAGTCTGAAGAGGACAGGTAGAGTTTTCTCATTTCTTATCCTGGTTTTGAATCTTCTGTTAGTATCAGTGATAAAAGTCCTTTTGACTCTATTGGTATGAGATCAGGCCATCTATAAACAAGATTATGATTAATTCTTAACTCAATTAAGATTATTGTAAAAGGGCTACATGAACACATGGCTGTTGAAATTGTAGATGTAATACTATTATACAAAAAAAAATAAAAACAAGCAGTAATTTAGAGTGTATGTGTACGGATTTCTGAAACTAGTTATGTGTTATTTTTATTTTTCTCAGGTTTGATTTGATGTTTCTCACCCCCAGAAGGCTGATGATAGAGAAAATGGCTTCCAAGCGAGTCAGTGCAGAGCGCAAGGCCAGCCGGCGCATGGTGATCAGCATGCCCAACCTGCAGGACATCAAACTGCCAGAGGGCCCCATCAGGAACTCCTCACTTCGAAAAGTAGAAACAAGTGTTGGTAAGGGAAGATTGTGATGGACAAATACTCTTCTGTTGTCTTTTGGGGTGACATCACTGAGCAGTTGTCACAGAAACAGTGTCAGTTGCTGGGAGGAAATGATGGGCTGAGTCGCTTTGAGCTGGGGCCTGTCTGTGCTTCCCCTTGCTTGTGAAGTCAGTCTGTAGCCTGCTGTAAGTTTTGCTGGGCCACAAAAGAGTGATTGTTAACACAGGCTTAAGCTTACCACTGTTTAGAAATAATTACATGAGGGATTTTTTTCTTTTTTTTTTTTTCCTTTTCCAGAATTGATATTATCTGATTAGGGAATATTCTGATAATAAAGACAATGGGCATAGAAATGTATGTGTGTCCCTAGCATGGATGTAATCCTTCTTGTTTCTTGTAATTGCTTGTTGCTGTGATGGGGATTCTGTTTGTTGTTTGTAGTATTGCTGGTTGTGAAGATACTTAGACTTTTACTCCTTTCCCTGATCAATGTACTCTCTTGGTGTTTGTTTCTAGCTGTGAGAACGCCCTCCAAATCCATCACCACATTCAAAATCCCTGAAATTCACTTTCCTCTGATGTTCCAGTGTGTTCACTCCTACTACACAGACTTCTTCAACCACCTCAGCAAAGCTATCAGTACCTTACCCCCTGAGAACTCTGCGATGCTGGCAAGGTACTTCTACCTCCGGGGCCTTGTTAGCTTGATGCAAGGAAAACTACTAAATGCACTTTCTGACTTTCAGAACCTAGAAAAAACAGACTTAAGAATTTTCCCTACTGATCTTGTAAGAAAAATAGTGGAGACCCTGCCTCGCTCGGAGCGCTTGCAGGCAGACCGCAAACCTGAGCTCAAGAGGCTGATAAGTCGAGTGATGGAAAAACAAAGAGAAGTTCTAAAAGTAGATGACCACGTAAAAAATTTCGAATTGCCAAAAACACACATGCAGCTGGATGATTTTGTGAAGAGAATTCAGGAGTCTGGGATTGTCAGGGATATAGACACTATCCACCGGTTATTTGATGCCCTGACAGTAGGTGAGTGTAAGATGTTTGTTTTCCTTTTTGTTTATTATTTAGCACTGTCACACGAAAAAGGGAGATTTACTCAATCCCTTAGTGTTGATTGGTCTGTCAGTGCCCTGGGAAAGCTGAGCCCCTTGTGCCTGACCAGTCTGTCAGTGTTCCATTGTGGGGACCCTTCACTGTGCAGCTGCTGGATGGAGGGAGGCTCCACTGACTTGTCCAGGGTCACTTGCCAAACAGAGAGACCCCTCCTGGGTGTCCTTTGCCCACTGCCACCACCCTTGCAGGACTCACATTAACAGCTTAAAGAAGAACACTGTTTATTAGTAAAATTGTCAGAGGTTAAAATTTGAGAATTGCTGGTTGTAGTATCTGACTGCAAAAAATATGTTTAAAGCAATATGATTAATTCACATCAATATATGGACAAGCTCTAATCCCCAATAAGAGCCAGCTTGAGATAATGAATCAGTGTGCCTAGAGTATGGTTCTTACCCAGTAGGTGATCCTATGGGGGAGAAGACAGGTTCAGCCTCTTGACAGATCCCAGAATTTATATGGAGTCTTCTCTGACTTTTCCTCATTCTTAGCTCACTTTTATACTATTCCTTTATGTTTAGATGGAGCTGAAGTGACTTTTGTCACACATCTTACTCAGTGAGGGGTGGTTGTACCTTGGGGGTGGGTATTTCAGGATAGTGCCTGAAATAACCTTTGGATGGGGACATGTGCCTAGAATGTCTATACTTGTGTGCACAATAAAGAGGCACAGTTTGACAGTTACTAGCTTTTTAAACCCATCTTCCTGTGCAAATTTGTGTAATACTTTCTCACATTAAAGGGGCTTTAAAATATTTTTAGGACAGCAGAAACAAATTGATCCTGAAACATTCAGAGATTTCTACAACTACTGGAAGGAAACTGAAGCAGAAGCTCAAGAGGTGAATCTGCCACCAGCAGTAATTGAGCATCTAGATAAAAATGAATGTGTCTACAAGTTATCCTGCTCAGTTAAGACCAACTATGGTGTAGGGAAAATAGCTCTGACCCAGAAGCGCTTGTTCCTGTTGACTGAAGGAGGCCATCCTGGCTATGTCCCGATTGCTGCTTTCAGGGATATAGAGGTGAGCATCAACTTCTGTCCTCTGGCATGCCTGTGGATATAGGTTGTGTTCCATTCTCCAGAATAAGCTGGCTCTCAAGGTAAAGTTTCAGTAAGGAGAGTAGGAAACACTGCTGAAGTCACTATATGAGTGATTAGGTAAAATTCTGGGGGTTTGGACCAAAAATTTCGTGACTGAAAATCAAGAGGTTATAACCTCAGAGAAATGTGCAGAGTGCAGCACATAGGATATGGAGTAGAGAAGTTTAATAACATGAGCATTAAATGTGCTCGTGTGACTGAGGTATCAGTGGGTCAGCCTCTACCCACTGTGGAGCCAAGGCTGTATGATGATGTTTAAACTTATTTTCATGAATCCAGCTCTCCTTAATGGTGTGTATGGACAACTGAAATAATTAGCTGTAATTAGAGAAAGCTGCCCTGTGGGCTGAGTGCTGAACCTTATCTGTCATTTTGATACATTCTCCTCATTTTCTCTTTCCTGTAACTTTCCAGGATGTTAAGAGCACAACTGTAGCTTTCCTTCTTTTGAGAATACCTACTCTGAGGATTAAAACATTATCTAAAAAAGAAGTCTTTGAAGCCAACCTTAAAACTGAGTGTGATCTCTGGTACCTGATAGTGAAAGAAATGTGGGCTGGAAAGAAAATGGCATATGATCACAAGGTATAAATCGGGAATTTGTAACCAAATAAGTATGAAGAATGTGCTTTCTATCTCTGTTCTAAATAATTCATGCACTAATCTTAGAATTTCATGGTGCTTCTCTCCTGTGAAGAAAGATCCAGCTTGGAAATGGGTATCCACCCTGTGCCTGCTGTATCTTTACATATGGTTTTGTTTGCACATCCTGTATCAAGGTTGTGCTAGATCTGAAGTATTCCTGTAATGAAATAACACTGGCTTCTGGCTTCCTGCTCCAAGACCTGGCTTGGAACATGGATGTGGGAGTGGGGTCTGACAGCAGGTGGCAGGAATTATGCTGCAGGGCAGCAACTGGCTGGTGCTTGTGCTAAGCATGACACATGTTGTAATTTTGAACATGGTGTCTTGTAAGAATAATGAGCAATAGATAAACTACAGTAAGACTTCTGTCTTTAGGATCCTCAGTATATCCAGCAAGCACTGACAAATGTTCTCCTGATGGATGCTGTGGTTGGTGCCCTGCAGTCCTCCAAAAGCATCTATGCAGCCTCTAAACTGTCTTATTTTGACAGGATGAAAAATGAAGGTCAGTCACAGCAATGCTACAAAGCCTGCTGGTGTTTGCGTCATCTCTTTCTGCTCTTTCAGTATATATTCTGTTTTTCAAACTGGTTATGTGTAGAAATACAAAAAGACATTAGCCTGATTGCACTTTCACAAATGTAGTTTATTTAATAGTAAATAGAAAGTTTAGGGTTTGTCTTTTCTTTTTTTTCCTCCCTTCCCCCCCCCCCCTTTTTTTTTGTTTGGTTTGGTTTTGGTTTTTGCTTCTGTCTCCATCTTGGATGCTGTGTTTTTGTCTTGCTTTTTAGACTCCTTGGGTGGTGGATGTCTCTGCTACCAGAATTCATGCAAATGGTGTTTGGGCCCTCAGCTAAAGCTAGAGGGAAAGAAAAGTGAGAAATGCGAATGAATGGTGTAGAATTGGTATCTCATTAGTATTATAGTTCTATTTCAGGCTTAAGTGTGCACTTCCTAACCTTCTAAAAATCTATTTTAGTGCCTATGATGGTCCCCAAAACAACTGCAGAGACACTAAAGCACAAGATCAACCCCTCAGCTGGTGAGACGTTTCCACAGGCAATAGATGTCTTGCTTTACACACCAGGTAAGGGGATGTATTGCTCTCTTCAGGTTAGCCCAGCTTTAATTAGCCTATAAAGCACATTGTCTTGTAACACCTGGTATTATTATGCCTGCCTGATGTGTTCACATTCTGACATGGATTGGTTGTGTGTTGAATATTAAACCAGAAAAATCATTAAAAAAGAACAGTAATGTTGCATATTAAGATACTCCAAGGCATAGTGTTCCACAGTCTTACTTTGCCTTCCTCTACATTTGTGCCTTATCACAGACTTCAATTCTGTGTTAATGGGCTGATTTCTCATTAAGATTTCTGGCTCACTTACTGAGCGGGGTGGGTGGATGGACGATGCTCCCCCATTGATCAATATTCATTGTTATATTTTTATTTTTCAGTAGTCCTGTTGGGGTGTTTGGTTGAACCCCAGTGCAAGGAGTAGTGTGGAGGGTGTTGGATTCAGTGGTGCTTTTCTTTATTCATAGTATGCTTTTAAGAGAGGCTCTGATGGAGTAGACAAGAGTGAGTGGATTTATTAGTTGTATTTCATAGGGCTTAAAAGCCTTCCTGCAATCCCAGTGAGCTCAGCTCTTAGTCATCAATGGAAGAGATTATCTCTGCTCTCTTTGGAGTTTAAGATGAAATCATTGGGTGAACTCAACAAACAGATTAGAATGAGCACAAATTCATTGTGAGAACTGTGTCAGTAAGTAACTGGTGATGGAAATTCCAGAACACAGATGTATTTCATTACAAACCTGCTCTGCCTAATAATGGCTTTCCCATAGGTCTCCAAAAGTAATTTGTTTTCTTTCACCTCTCTCATCTTCTCTGCTTTATTTCAAGGGCATCTTGACCCTTCAGAAAGACTGGATAATGCTCATCCAAAACTCTGGTGTGCTTTAAATGAGGGGAAGGTAGTGGTCTTTGATGCCTCCACCTGGTCTATCCAACAACACTGCTTCAAAATGGGCCGCTCTAAACTGGTAAGAGTGGCACAGGATCACAGTTCCTGCTTCAGCTGGGTGCTTTTGTTGCTGTAGTCTGACCCTGAATCACATCATTCCTTAAAAGTTGTTGAGTTGTTTGGGCTTCAGTTAACCTGAAAAAATGGAGATTTTTGAGAAAAGGGGAAAGGAGGCTAAATGGATTAATAATAAAACAAGTCAACTGGTGAAAAGTGATGGATTGGATTTGGGAGGGCCTGATGGGTTCTTGGGGCAGGAAAGCAGGGTTGAAACAATTGAGGAGAAAGAATAGAATAGAAGATAATTAACCCAAAGAGAAGATGAGAAGGGGAATCCTACGAATAGATGAAAATTCATCCATGCTGAAGACCTGGAGATTGGGAAAAGGTGTAAGGAAACCAGGTAGATGCTATTGAAAGAGAGATAGAGCTCTAAAAGAAAGTGTCTCAACCAGCAGGTGAAAGAGTTGCTTGTCAAAGACCACCTGAAAGAGTAACTCTCTCTGTGAAAGGGGAATCTGAACCTGAGTGAAAAACACACAGTAGAGAGAACACACAGGAAAAGGGTTTGGACATGTCACTTCTGTGCAAGATAAGATACATCACTGTGGATGAGTGTGGGAGAGACTCAGAAAGGGAGGCGTAAAGCTGATGGTGAAGAGCTGGGTGGAGGAAAGATGGAATTCCAGGAGAGTCAGATATTGACCTAAAAGAAGACAAAAAAAGTTGGCAACTGATGGGACTCTGGAGGGAGATAAATGAAGAATGTTTGATTAAGGGGAAGGACATTCCAGAGACAGTAGAGGAGACAGTATTTTCTTAAACACTACTTTTAGCTGAAGTTGGAAGTGTGGATATATTGGACGGTTAGGTTGGTTTCCAATCCAGAGGAAAGGAGCACACTAACTAACTTCTGTGGTTCCCCCTGATGCCCTCTGTAACTTTTACTTTGTTTGGGCCAGGAAGCACACCTTTAGTCAGTCCCTAAGGTAAAGTATTAATCCTATTTACTGCAAAGAGATCTGTCCTCTCATTTTTTATAGAGCAGAGCAAAGGACAGAACACTGGAGAGCCAAGTCTTGTCTCCTACAATGATCACCAGCAAACTGTAGCTTCTGAATACAGCATTTTCCATGTTACATTAAAGAGTGATTTTTCTTCTAGGCTTTATTTAACCCAGCTTTTTCTCCCCAGACTTGCATGGTCATGGTGGAACAGAGTCAAGTGTGGATTGGTTCTCAGGACTCCATTATTTATATAATCAACACCCACAGTATGTCTTGTAATAAGCAACTGAATGATCATCGCTCTGATGTTACAGACATCATTGTGGAGAAGAAGAATGGAACACCCAGGTATATCTAATTTGATTTTCCTACATGTTGAAAGAATTTATTGTTTTAAATGGGAGGGTTCATCCTGCTAATAAAGTCTTAATTTAGCCCATTTTTGTAGCTCCCATATTGTGTATGGTCAACTAAGAATTTGCTTTTTAAGTAAAGAGCACTGTGTAGTTTGGAACAAAGAGGATAAAGGAATGCTCTTTTGGATGAGGATGAGAACAGCCAGGAATTGGCAGCACCCCGTGAAGAGCTGATACAGATGAAGCTTAAAGACCGCTTCACTTTCGCTTTGAGCATGTCGTCGACTAAATGTTTACAGCAAGCTTCTGGATTTTTCCTGCCTGTTTGTAAAAGAAATAATACATTTATTGTTCTGTTCAGGCAAAACGCTTTTGATCTTCTGGTAGCACTGGGAAGAGTGTTGGCTGAATGTCTTAACCTGCTGTCTTCCCATGGGAAAGGCAACTCCAAGGTCAATAGGTCTGCCAGTGGTGCACCAGGTGTAACTGGGTTTCAGGAAGAATTTGTTTAAGTGTTGTTGGAACCTTCTGAAAAAGGTTTTCTCATTCTAAGACAACAAATGTTAAAGGTAAAAAGAAAAGGGATAGTATAATTTGTTTTCTCAGGTGCAGTAACAAAGAAAAACAATTTGAGGTTTTTTTTCTAACTCAAGGGAAAATCCATCAGGAAATGTTGTTCAGAAGAATTATAGGGAATGTTTTGTGCTCTACTCCTCATGCATGATGTAATTTGTGCTCTCGTTCACGGAGAGGTCTGAGTTAGCCTGGAGTGTTTCCAGTGGTACAGAGTTTGTAAAGGATAATCTTGAAGATAATTAAAAAATGAACATGAATTTGGCTTACTGTAAAATTGGTTATTTTGCAAGTAAGTATCTTCTGTGTGTGTTCTCTTTTCTGAACATGAATGCACACTATACTTCTTTATTTTTTAATCTGTGCCAACAGTGAAGCCTATTCCAGCAGTTTAGATGGAACGGTGATTGCTTGGAACATCAGTACTCTGAAAGTGAACCGTGTCTTTCAGCTGCCCTGCCAAAATCTCACCTCTATAAGGCTTCATAATGGTCAACTATGGTGCTGTAAGTCCCTTCCTCAAATAATAATAATTTCAAAAATCATCTTCACATAAAGAAGCAAGACAGTTATTGGATGTTCCATTTTATTTTGCTTTTTTCCTCCATATTTTGTAGAGATGGAAGAAGTGGGCACCTCTGTTACTAACTCTGTATTTTTAATATTTGAAGGTACCAGAAGTTGCATTCTTGTAGTGTCAACTCACGAGTTTCGACCACAGATGAAAATCGAGCACCACCTGAAGGATGTGTGTTCCTCTTTTCTTGGATTCCAGCTCTTTCCCGAGGTATTGCACTTACTCTGTTTGATAGAGTTTGAAGGAGGCAGGGCCCTGTGCCTCCTTCAAGCCCTGGTTATTGTGATACATTTTCTGTCAGCAGTGCTCAAATGTATCTTTCTGTGCTTTAGAGAGATGAAGTGTGGGCGTCTTCCTCAAGGAGTAGCGACCTGTACATTTGGAACACCAAAGACCTTTCAAGTACACCTCAAAAGATTCATCTTCAGGATTGCTCTGAGATTACTTGTATGATAAGAGTTAAAAATCAGGTGAGAGACATTTGGGCTTATTTTGCCTCGTGTGGATTTCTTTACTGAAGTTTTGTTTGCAGCTGTCATGGGCTCTCATTGCTTCCTCACTTGGTGTGTGCACAAATACTGGTTTGGAATGTTGATTCCTCTTCGAAATCAGAGAAGCTAAAGACTGCCCAACACAAATGGCTGTTACAGGTGTACCCCAAAATGCATGGCAAGCCAAAACTCTCATCAGTAATTAAATGTGTGGTGACATTTATTAGCTATTGACATTTCCAGGGAACTGCAGAAACTGAAAGTTTAGGTCCTTTGATATTTTATCTCAGGACTCCTCAGACTAAGCCTTGAAAAATGGTTACCAGACAACCAACAAATGCCAATTAATTGGCCTGTTTTTGTAGATGACCTTTTCCTTGATTAGTTACCACATTCCTAATTCAGGACAGACCAAAGGAGGCAGTGGATTCCTACCTTGGCATCTTGTGTCCATGTCACTGTTGGCCTCTGTGTACCTGCTTTTATGTCGTATCAGTAGCTGTGCAAATGATTGGAGTTGCGCTACCACAGGGGCCCATTCAAGGTTACTTTGCAAATAAATAGCTAATGTATATCTACTGGGAAAGCAACTTTTGGAATCTTTTTCTCAGATTTTCCCTCCTTCCTTCTTCAAAAAAATTTTTTTAGTGGAATAGGGAAGTTTTCTCTGTATTCAGCCTCTGGTTAGACTTTCGTACTAAAATGGGAAATCATTTTAAGATATTCTTCCCCAAGGCAGAGATTGATACATTTAATAACCTCTGTTTCAAGGGAGTGAGAGGATTGTTTGGAACCCCCAAGGCATTAAGCTCTCTTTTATTCTACAGAAGAACTTTGTTCCTTTCTCTTCACTTCTTTAAGTAATTTATGAATAAGTTAAACAATACTGAGCCCAGTACTGACCCTTTGGGGACACCACTAGTGACAGGCTCCAACCAGGCCCTGCCCCTCCAACCACCACTCACACTCCTGTTCCCTTTACACAGCAATGAGTTACGGAGAGTGAGCTTGCAGCCTGATAAAGGCTGACAACAACATTGATAGGGCTGTCAGTCACAGGCTTTAATTAAAAACAAACCATTGTTTTTCTTTAAGAAACCGAAGAGAAACCCAGCTGCATATTGTGTCTATCTGAAATAGGATGTGTTCTGTCTGGTACCTCGGTCTATGTCTTTTATTACCTGTTTTTTGACCCAGTCTCTGTGGCTCTGATCTTGCTGGTGCCATAGTTCCCTGGAGAGCAGCAGGTTCATGAATTTCACTGCCAGCCCTGTACAGAGAAGTACTTTCTTCTCAGTGAAACGGAACTATTACTGGTTCCCACGTGTCCCTGACTTCCTTAATTTCAGGGTAGAACAGTGGTTCTACATTCAGCTTATCTGCACTTCTGTTAGTTTGTAAACCTTTTGTAAAGGCTCCTTAGCTGCCTTCTCTCCAACCTAAGGAGTCTTGGCTTTTCCATCTTCCATGTGAGGGTGGTGAGGCCCTGGCACAGATTGCCCAGAGAAGCTGTGGCTGCACCATCCCATTCAAGGCCAGGTTGGATGGAGCTCTGAGCAACCTGGGATAGTGGAAGCTGTCCCTGACCATGGCAGGGGGTTGAAATGACATCTTTAAAGTCCCTTTCAACCCAAACCATTCTCTGATCTTTGCTCATATGACAGCTGTTTCTTCCTCTTTGCAGTTCTAGTTGCTCTCCCCTGGATTTTCTCTGCTCTTGCACTGCAAGAGCACACTGTGCTTCTCACAGGGATAAGGGAGAGCAGCCCCAGTGCTGGCATGATCTGCAGCTGAACATTCCAGCATGGGGCACAGGGGGTTTCCTGAACTGAGGGAACCAGAGGGGAGCATAGACACCCACCAGGTGCCCTCAGCTCACGCCACAGCAGCTGAGGAGGCCTGGAGGAGGCCAGGAGCAATAGTAGCCAAGCCTCTTATTTATACTGAAGAGGAAATTTTCAGTGTTTCCCTTTTCCAGTCAAGCGTGAGACTGTACCAATGTGCCATATAAACCTCCTCAACTGTGTCCTGGACTGATAGTGAAAATGACTGTGGGTTTGTTTTGTTCCCCCAGCTGTGGGTTGGCAGCAGTGGGTGGCTGCAGGGCAAGAGCAGAGGGAAGATCTATGTGATCAGTGCTGAGAGCAAGAGTGTGGAGAAGGAGCTGGTTGGCCACGCCGATGTGGTGAAGGCGCTGTGCTCAGCGGAGGACAGGTACGTCCTCAGCGGCTCTGGGAAGGAAGAAGGGAAGATTGCCATTTGGAAGGCCGGATAGCCAAGCTATTCTGAGTGTGTCTGCCTCCTCTGGGGAAAGGCAAAGACTTTGGGCTGTGTTTACTTCAGCATTTTGCATCTATTTCAACCACCTGCCAGTGTTATTGTCTTGTATTTATTTGGTTTCCATCCCTATGTTGTAGAAAATGGAAATCAAAGCAAATCTCCCACACACCTTGTCCTGCTCCTGTACATTTGGTAAAGGAACAGAAATGGGAGAAGACAGGTCACTGTCTTCAAACTGGACACGAGGTGGTGTGGAGGGTTGGGGTTACCTGGCTGCCTGGGGCAGGTCATGTTGGAATGCCAGAGCTGGCTCAGTAATTCCATGGGAGCTCTCTCTTAGCAGTGCAAGGTTGCTTAAAAATAGGATTTGATAATGTCTTTACAGCCTGTAATAGGTGGAAGAGGACACTAAAAGGAAAAAAACAAGTGCACTTGGACTTATGGAGTTGTCACTGTGATCATCTTTCTGAGCTCGGAGCTGTAGCAGTGTCCCTTACCCTGGGTGGGATTTCTGGGGCCGTTTTGTTTAAAATGCAGGCACAGACAGGCTCTCCCCGATGGCACTGAAAGCTCCTCCAGCTGAAACAAGGTATTTTAAATGAATGTTTTAGGTTTTAAATTTATTTTTTCTTTGAAAACAATGCACAATACTTGGCATTTTGAACAGTTTGTGAAATTGATGATTTTTTTATCTGAAGCATTAATTTATTTAATTCCTGTATATATTATTCTTGCTTTTGGAAGCACCTCTCACCCCCTGTGCAGACCAACCTCTGCCCCATCTCCCTTCAGTTCCTGTTTCTGCAATCAGAGGAACTGCTGTTATTTTGGGTAGAACCTGCTCCATTTTTAAGTTCTGAAACTCCTCCTCAATCTCTGGAGCAAGCATCAGGGGCTGCAGCCTGGAGGAGTCTCCAGAGCAGCATTCCCTGATTGGTGCCTGATGCATAGTGGTTTTTCCACTGGTCACATTTATCTACAAGTAAAACAATAAATCTATGCAGAATGGTTTTATCTGCATCAGTGCAGAGTGGAAAGCAGTGTCTAAAAGACTGTAAATAGAAGGACAAAATGGGCTGCTACTTTTCTTAATAAATATAAACCAGTGTAGGGCTAAAACGAAGGGTATAAACAACTGGAAAATATTATGACTAGAAATTTTATGACTCTGTGCAATATTTCTGCTGATAAAAGTTTTTATGGTATCATGGTAACAGAAATGTTACTTTTTTAGCTTTTGTATCAATTTAAGAATATTAAACACTATATTGATACTCTGGCCTCTGTACCTTGTTCTTTTTCCTGTGTAATGCAATACTGAAAAATGATGATTTTTAGCACTGACTTGCATCCTCTTTGTGTGCTGTAAAGAATAATTGCCTGGGTTTTTTTCTCTGCATGTTCTCCTTTTCTGAAACAGCTTCTGCTGTAACATGTCCCAGTTTGAGCCCCTTACCTGTGACTTTCAGGTTCCTTTTTTCCTCCCCGGGCTCTGTCGGCCTGCTTGGGGTAAGTGACAGGAATTATTTACTGAATTCAAAGACACACAAGGCCTGTTAATGAATTTCCCCTGGCTGCAGAGATGAACCAGCTGCACCAGCCTGCTGCCCACCTGTTGCTGCCTTCATTGATTTTCATTCCTGACAGACTTTTTAAACCTGCTTGTCTTCTCAGCTGGTTTGTAGGTGTTCACTGACCATCTCAGCTTTGCTCCAGGATTTCAGCTGTGGAATGAACCTGCAGTCATAGCACTGTGAGGTTCTGTTCACTTCTCCAGTAGAGTTTCAGGTACTTCCTGTGAGCCCCTTGGTGTTGGGAAGGCACAGGGGAAGGACCCTCTGAGCTGCTCAGAGCTCCTCTTTGCCCTGCTGCCAGCTGAGAGCTTGCCAGGTGTAGTTGCCTCTGTGAGTCACTGTCTCCCAGCAAAGGGACAAAGGGAGCAGGAGCTGCCCCGGCAGAGAAGGGAGGCCCTGAGTGACCGGACTGAGCACACCCCATCCCTCTCTGGCCCTGAGGCCGTGCTGCTGTTGGGGTTGGTCAGCCTCTGTCTGAGCCTCCAAGTCCAGCTTGTGCTGCCATCCCCTTCTCTCCCTCAAGGAAATGTTGCCTGTTTCTTGGAAACCTCAAGGCTAATGTTTGCTGATTCTTTTTCCTGGTCTCCCGACCTGAAAAACCTGAGGGGAGCAGAGAGACCTGCCAGGAGCCCACGATGCTCTTGGTCCTATGTCCAGTTTTCGGAAGTACTGTGTGGAGCAGGGAGTTGGACTCGATGATCCCTATGGGTCACTTCCAAATTGAGTTGTTCTGTGATTCTTGGATCAAACCAAGGGATGGCAGTGTCTGCTTCCAGAAATAACTCGGCTGTGGAGATGGGAGCTGCTTGGAAATTCAGGGTGTTGTGTGCTGGGTGTGATCTCCCCCACAGGGCCATGCAGGAAGGGAGGAAACAGCCCCTTCCTCTGCCTCCCAGCCCGTGCTCATGGGCTGCTGGGGGGCTTCATGGGACCAGGCCCTGTCTTCCTTCAGTGCCAGTTGAATCCTTTTGTAGGCAAACTAAACCACATCCTCACCCCTGGATGTGCATTCCTTACCTTCCTGCATCTGTTTCATCTGTCATGGTAACCTGCAGGATTCTGCCTGGCATCCTGTTCCCCTCTCCATGGTGAGTTCCCCGGTGTCTTGGCACAGGTCCCCTGCTCTCAGAAGCAGTGGGTGGCCCTGTGCCACCCCAGTTGTCAGGACAGGGACAGTGCTGCACAAATGCATGAAATGCTGCCACCAGCCCCCCATGTCCCTAGCCCCGTTTTGGGATGTGAAGGGCTGCCCAGCACATGGGACACCAATGTGAGGAGGTGTGGGATGTCACCTGGAAGAGGTGAAATCCCACAGGCACATTCCATGTCCCCAGTGAGTGTGTGCCATAAGGGTTACACAGCCGGGCTGGCACTGCTGGGGCCTGGGTGCTCCTTGGGGGTCTGGGAGTGCACGAGGTCTCGGCTGGTGATGGGCATGGGGACCATGTGCCAATGGATGTGGGGACAATATGCCACCCCCACCCCCCAGGACGAGAGACACCCTGGCTCCTGCCAAACCTGGAGAACGCAGGGACTGACCCCACTGGGGCAGACTGGGCTCAGGGAGGGATGATACTGGTTTGTTGATTGTTCTTGGTCCAGACTGGGAAGTGGAGGCAGTGCTAGAGCAGCTCTTCTCCAGGCTGTTCCGAACCACTCCAAGGCCACTGTGAGTTATTCTGTAACAAGCAACAGCTCAGGGAGTGTGGCTATTGTTGAGGCAGACATAAAAGCACATACTAGTCATAATCCATAGTTGAGAGAGGTAGATTTTTTATTTTCCCTACTGCTATTCTTATACCTCTTCACAAATGCTGTGTCCTAATTGAGATTAGCAAACAGTGACAAGGCTGTCTAACAAGCAATGACCATTCAGGCAGTAAAACAATTAGCTATACAAGCAAAGGTATAGTTGCTATATATTACCTACAGGCTCTTCCTTGTACACTCTTAATGTCCCATAACGAGAACATCCTCCCCTTGTGTCTAGAACATCTCTTATTATCTTCTTGGCCTTCTCTGTGGGTTTCACTAAAGCTGCAAAATTTCACTGTAATATTCTCACGGGTAAATTCTGACTGGCTTCAGGTCTGACTATGAGACTGTCAGTCCAGCTGTCAATCTCATCAAGGGAGTGACCCAGCTCCACTGTCCTCACCCCCAGCACAGCACAAGCCAGCCAGCCCAGACCTAGCACCCCGCTCCCAGCCTAAGCAGGGACCTGCTGCTCTTGGACAAGGATCACAGAGTCCCACTCCCAGGGCCAGGGATGAGTCACCTCCCCTGAGCAGAGCAGGGGGATCACCCTAAAGGCACAACAGCACCCAAGAGATTTCTGCTTCTTGTCCCTCTCTCAAGGCCTCATCCTGCTGTGGTGCTGGAAGGGATCAAGAAGGCTTCCCCACCCCACGCTTGGCACAGGGGACAGGGCCTCTTCACTTGTCATTGCACCAGGAGAAGACGGGGATGTAGGACAATCCCTGCCACTTGTTCCCCCCGTCACTTTGGGCTCTCCAGGTACAGTCCCTCAAGGTGAGGATGAACCCAAAATTCTGCTGGGCAGAGTGGGGCCAGGAGGGGAGGTTCTTGCCCTCATTACTTGCTCACATACTTCATAGAAGCTACTAGGAAGCAACTCTATCCACCCAAACCCAGCACGGCCCCTCTCTGAGTGTAGGTATCTGGAGAGCCTCCTGCCGCAATGAGGCAGGTACCTGTTCTCCTCTCTGTGCTGGTGAAAAATGCCAACAGCATAGGGCGGGCCTGATGTCCAATTTATTGTGTTTTATGTTTTTAGTTCTTCCTTAACAGCATGTCCAGGGAAGTGTCTGGATATTCTGTGTTTAGCTTAGAGAGGAATTATCTCAGCCAGTGTGCGCACTTAGCGTGTCAGAGGTACTGGCATTAGTGGCTGCATTCCCCAGTGTATTAAAGGCCAAGAGCTGGGTAGTGCCCTTGGGTGACCACACCAAGGTGGGTGGGGGTGTCAATGTGCTCTGCAGGGGGATGTGGACAGGCTGGCTGGATGGTGTGAGGCCAGCGGGATGAGGATCATGAAGAGCAAGGCCTGGGTCCTGCCCTCGTGTCCCAACAAAGGCCCTGCAGTGCTCCAGGCTGGGGGCAGAGTGGCTGGAAAGCTGCCCAGCAGGAAAGGCCCGGGAGGTGCTGGCCAACAGAGGCTGAATGTGAGTCTGCGTGTGCCCAGCTGGGCGAGGAGGCCGGTGGCCTCCTGGCATTCTGTGTCAGCAATAGTGTGGCCAGCAGGACCAGGGTGGTGATTGTCCCTCTGTGCTGGGCACTGGGGAGGCCAGCGGTCGAGTTTTGTCTGCAGTTCTTGGCCAGTCATGACAAGAAGGACATTGAGGTACTGGAGCATGTCCAGGGATGGGCAATGGCACTCGGAAATGCTCTCGAGTACGAGTTTAATGAGGAGCATGTGACGGAGCTGTGGGGGCTCAGTTTGGAGGAAGGGTGGCTCCAGGGGGACCTTCTCACTCTCTACAACTGCCTGAGAGGGGGTTGTAGCCAGGTGAGGGTCAGTCTCTTCTCCCAAATCACAAGCACAGAATCACAGAATCACAGAATCAACTGGGTTGGAAAAGACCTTGGAGATCATCAAGTCCATCCTATGAGTCAGACAAGCCAAAACAGCCTCAATTAGCACCAGGGGAAGTTTATATTGTATATTTGGAAGATTTCTCCGTGGAATGGGTTGTCAATCATTGGAAGGAGCTGCCCAGGGAGGTGGTGGAGTCAGCATTCCTGGATGTTTTTAAGGAAAGACTGGATGTGGCACTCAGTGCTCTCGTCTACTTAACTGCTACAGTGCAGATACTATAACACGATGTATCAAACAAGAAGCCCGTGGAAAAGAAATATCTATGGACCGATTCTTGATAGATGTTTCAGAGATGTTTATTTCTCCAGCCGCATGGCTGGGATCTGCCAAGGAGCTGCTCAATCACGCAACCCGAGAGTCCTTTGCCCACACAGGGGAACACAAAACAACCGATGGGGAACGAGGCTGAGCAGGGGCAGGGAAATGCCGTGTCTGTCCCCTCAGGGCCCCTCTCCCAGGGCTACACGGCAGGGGGGAAGGGACCCCGACACCTAACAAAGGTGGTGATCAGTCATAGGCTGGACGAGATCTTGGAGGTATTTTCCAGTGTAATCAATTCTGTGATGATTCTGTGGAAAATGAACCAAACCCTAGGTGGGCATTGACTTCTTGGAGGTGCTGATACTCGTTGTGAGGAATCTCCTTTAGGAAGAACCACAGATCAAATCAGTCAAGGAAACTAGAAATCAAATGGGACAAGTGAGCTCTTCACTGCAAGTTTACCCATCAGCTGTTGTTTGTGATCTGGCTCCAGCTTTCCCCTCTTCTTGTTCCCAATGGTCCCAGAAGTTGATGAGTTTGGATGGGAACTTGATTTCTTTGGAAGCTGCTTGTGGCTATCGAATCATAGACTCATAGGTGACTGGGGAGACCCTCAGCTCCTCAGCCCTCGTGATGGCATGAGAGGTGACGGATTCTGTGTGGGAGCCACCACCCTTTGTCAGAGCAGAGTCTGGAGCTGGGGACACACACCTGCCCTAGGTATCCCCATTTTGTTCCTCTACCTGTGCTCTCTCCTGGGTTACACCGGAACCCTGCAAGTGTCAGGTGAGTTTAGAACCATCTGTGAATATTAACACCTGGATTTTTGCCAGGCAATGTTTGGCAGTAGCATTTTTTTAATGAAGCTCTGGGGTGCAGGTGAGTGTTACTTGCCTTTCACAGCTCAGGGACCTGGTGTCCCTCTGCTCACCTTCCCTACAAACACCACAGGGACACACACGAGCCACCAACTCTTACTGAAATGTTTATTAAGATCGAACTTCGGAACAACGGATTGGAACACAATGTCTCATGGAGTAGAATATTTCTAAATTGATTTTTTTCTTTTCTATGCATAAATGAAAAAAAAATCAAGATTATACAAAAAGAACAGAAAGTGCAGAACACAAAACAGTTCTCATGCAACAATTTTTTTTTAATCTTTAAACAGAAAATAAGCTCAACAGTGTAGAAATAAAAATCATACATACATTATGCCGTCTACGCACTCAAACATTCATCTGTGACATCACTTTTCTTTATCCCTTTTTCCTCATAAAACAACATTATGTGTTTAACACATGCTTATAAACATTGCTAAACTCAGCAAGAGCTATTATAGTGCCCCAACTTAATAAGTTGATAAAAAAGTAGTTGTCATATGGCCAGTTCACAAAGGAACTAAATATTCTCTTTTTTTTTTTCTTTTTTTCTTTTTTTTAAATTTTTCCCCGCTATGAGATGCCTATATGCAGCTTTCTAGTAATACGAGGCATTTAAAATAAGCTGGTCATTTGGCTACTTAAAGGGCTTAGTGTTCATGTTACATCAGGAAAAACAAATTCACATTGGGAACTGCCAATTTGTTGAGAGAAAAGTCTGGATTTTGAGGTTATTTATTACAATTTGGCTGTTGCTAAGGACTGAGTAGGTGCAGAGTAAATAAGGTGACAGCGAGTTTGACTAAATGCTCCCAGAGCTTCACCCCGAACTTCCAAATTTAAGAATAAATGTGCCAGAGCAGGTCAAATTGAACCATGCCCTGCATTTTCCCTAAAATTTTAGTAGGTCGCAAGGGCATCAAAAGTCCTTTAATTACAGCAGATGCTCTCTTTTGGTGGGAGATGTGTTTGTCCCTCCTGGGCACCCCTTGCGTTCCCTGGGGCGAGGGAAGCTGAGGTGGAAATTCAGCTGAAGCTGCTCAGGTTGAGGAACCAAACTGAACTGGTTTTCCAGGAGGTGATTTTAATTTACATGACAGGAAAACCTGGAACACCTTAATGAGCAGATCAGTGGGTGTGAGTGCCATGTCAGGAAAAGGAACTGAGCCTTTTTGTTGTTTTCTAAGGCAGCTTCCGAACTGCTGAGCCTCAAATTCAAACCCCAGTTGGTGTTTGAGCTGCTGCAGCTCCTTTGGATGCAACATGACAAAGAGAAAACTTTGGGTAGCTCCACTTTTTCCAAATGACCATTTTTTGACGTGCTTTACAAATGTTCAGCTTTGTCATTTAAGGAAGGAAAACAGCTAAAGGACTCTCTGGAACCATAGAGTTTCTGCAAAGAAAAATAAAATTTGGTATTTCTTCCACACAGTCATTAATAACATTTCTGTACAACATTTGGTGTCCGTTACATTTATTTGGCCTTTTCAAAGGAAACGAGGACAAAACAGCTGCAAAAAAACCCAACTTCTCTTTCACGACAGACACTTCAGATGCCGAAGCTGCTACATGTGCTTGGAATATCATGCAGGAGTTCATTTGTTAACTTAAATAGGATACATATTTATAGCTGAGCTTGTCTTGCATCAGACTAGGATGAGGGAAACCCGGAAGAACTCAGTTGAGAACACTGTGGAGTACAGTGGCAGCAACACACAACCCCCAAAGGTATTTTGGCCTGAGCAGTGTGTCTGGAAATGTACAAACACATAGGTGCAGACACACACACATCCCTAAAACCCCCAAATCTCAGCACCTGCCTCCTGCACTTCCCTCCTGCTCAAATGTCCCAGCTCTCCTAGGAATAAAATGTGACTTTCTCCACCTTGACTCAGAAGTGTGACCTCAACCTGCATAGCCGTGAGATCTAGCAGCCAGGAAAATCCTGCTTTTCGTGGTGGATGCTGGAGGAAGCCAAACTCACCCCCGACCAAGGGCAGGGGATGCATTCTTAACGATGGAACCCAGGTTTTAATGAGGAACCTGGCAAAAAGCACTGTGGTTGCTGCTGTCATTCCAAGTGCTAGGGGGTTCAGATCAGATGGGAGAGGGATAAGAAAGACTCAGTCCTCGCCTCTGAGGAAAACCTCACGCAGCCTGTTCCATCCTGGGGCCTGAGTGCCAGCATTGGTATCAGCAAGAAAACCAAGAGGGTAAATCTGCAGCCACCTCCTTTTCAGACTGATGCGCTGGGAATATTCCAGAGCCTAGAAAAAGGTTCCAAGTGAAAGGGGAAAAGGACATCCTGGGTTTCAAGGAGCACAAACCTCTGTTGGATTTACTGGCCTCCTCCCTCCTGATGATGAACAACCCCTATCTTTCCATGACTGCTCACAGCCAGCACCAGCAAACCACCAGGTTCGTGTTATTAAAAGGCTATTTAGGCAATAAATCTCATGAAAGTCACTGAACCAGCAGGAAGAGAAACATTCCTAAGAAATTATTGCTTCTGGAGTCTGAAATGGCCATCCACCAACAGCACAGATCTCACTGGGCTCTTGGAATAACCCAACAGGGCCAAATGCACACTCTGCCTTTCCGAGAGGTGGAAGTTAAAGCTTCTCTGCTCTCACATGAAACATATCAAGATGTGCAGCTGATCGACCACAGCCCTCAAGGGTCTGAGCACCAGCAGTGCTTCATGTCACACATCACGGCAGCAGAACAGGTTAAAATAGTTTATGGTCTTGAACAATGCTAAACCTTAGTCCTACTATACTGAAGGTCCAACGGGATGACTTTGACTAGACAGGAATACAAACAAAAAAAAAGATGCTTGTTGGCACCAGGAATAACAAAAAAAGCCACTTCAAACTTCTCTTTCTGCAAGTTCTGCAACAAACACATAAAACTGTACTACTTTAATTGTGGCAAAAAAAAAAAATCTGTATCAAAAGATAAGGTAAGGGACAGATGAAGAAATAAATCATTGCCCACTCTACCCTGAGAAGTGCTGGGGCTAGAAAGAAAACTCTCACATCCAAGGAAAAGCCCTAGGGAGACCTCAGCAGGTGAAGCCAGCGTGGGGGTTTCCCAGGCTGGCCAAAGAACAGGAGGAGATGCTTTGGCTGGGGCTCCCCAAGTTAATCCTTCTGGCAACACTACAAAAACTTCAACACATTTACAATGAATAATTATTTCCTTTGCCTTTACCAGGGAGTGAAATCAGCTTCCTGTCGTGGCAGCACGCATACTCCTGTGTTATGAGCCCCATAAACAACTCCAAACATGGATTTTAACATCCAGTTCTTAGAAATGAGGCTCTGCCAAACGCTGTCCGTGACAGAACTGGCCCTTCCCTGCCTTTGCTTGAAGCCTCTGGGTTCGAAAGTAAAGGTCCTTCCTCCCTCCTTGCCCTTCCCTGGCTGAGAAAGCTCCATAAACATGGGTGAGCTCACCCCCAAAATGGTTTCATGTTCTCTCTGTGGGACGTGAAGTCAGAGGGAGCTTCAGCTTCTCCTCCCTCTCTGCAGCGACTTGGTCAGTGTGATGGCGCAGTGAAAGAGATCTTAGCTTAGAAAGTGCAGTGTGGAGTAAAGAAGATTTGATCCACGCTGGTCCATGGAACCCTTGGGAAAAGTGGAAGGCTGGCACTGGTCAGAAGATGCAGGTTTTTAAACTGTTGAAGAACCTTTTCAGCAGTAGAGATTCAAATAAGGAGTACTTGACACCGGTCATTAACCAAAAGCAGAATCTTCAAGGAGCTTCAAAACTAAAATATTAAAGCCACTTTAAAATGTGTAACTCAATACGTAACTTACACAAATGCCAGTTCTAGGGTGAAACACAACACTTGTCTCTCACATATGAACATCACCAGAATATATTAAATGTAACTGAGATGATAAAATGCACGGCAGAATTTCTCACAACTGCTTTCTTCAGTGAGGTCTCACACTCTTCAGTAGTATCGCTCTCCTGGCTGAACACAGTTCACAGTATGTGTTCTAAATAAAAAATATTCACCATAGAAAAAAAAGACTTCCTCAAGACACTTGGAAAAACAAATACAACCCCTAAGTCCTGTGTGATTACATGTACTTCAGTGCTCTGTGATGTCACCAGCCTAAAAACATTGTCACCCTTGATAGCAGAGGCCATGGGCATGACTGGAAGCCCTCAGAGAAACCCACAGATGCCATCTTCAAATACACCCAAACATCCATTTCTCAAATACACTGACAATTCAAGTAATTCATTAAGAACTGCTTTTCATATTGAAATCTAGCTTCTTTGTCTGAATGCCTGTATTGCAGCATGATTGACACAAGCATTTGCAAGTCTTGAAGGAGGAGGAGGAGTTTGAGGCAGCAGGAATCTCACACTGCCTGTCCAGCACGTGGATTGATGGCAGCCTGGGGAGGCCCAAGCCAAAATGAGTCAACAGCATCACAAACACTTCTTACGAATGACAAACGGAAGTTTGGTTTTGAAAGTTGCTTTAAATGGCTACTGGATAATGATCCAAACCTATTTTAAATGAAGTTAGCACAACTCTTTCAAGCTCTTTCCAGAAAAGTATCTTTGCACTGCAGCTGTGTCCTGAATCACAGAAGGGGACATGGAGGATGCGCTGACGACATTGGTACGGCAGCTCGGAAGAGCTCCAGCCTACAATTCCTCCAACACAGGGGCTGGAACAGCAACTTTTGAATTTTAAGGCCTAAAAACTGTTTCTGACACAGATTTTTATACACCCAGACTATGCCATAAAGTGACAGAGGTAGGCCTTGGGTTCTCCTTGTTGTACTGACCCTGTGCCTTTACCTCGGCTGCTGCGTTTCCAGCCAGGAGGTTAAAGGATCGTAGAAAGTGCAATTAATCAATGACTTCCTTTCCCTACGGAAGAGAATCGCATGCCCCTCCCATGAAGCTGACCCCAGAGATGCCCTTTCTCCATGGCAGCTTCATCCAGAGATGATCAGGTTTAAATGCCAAGAAAACACCCCCGAGATCACCAGCACGTGAAACTCTCAGCTAAAAATTGTCACAGCGTATTCCAACAACATTCATAAAATACAGCACTTGTGATAAAAAAACCTGTGAGTGCTGGTCACCTCTCCCAGCTGCTGCTCCTTCCATCTGCATCTGACATCCAGCACCCAGTGTCACCCTCTCCTGACGAGCAGCAGATTTGGGAGTGGTTGTGAATAGTATGACTAAAAGAATTCACAGCAGTTTCTTAGAAACTGCAGTAATTGCTTTTTTTTTCTTGAAAATAATTGCAAATAAAAGGATTCTGTAGTAATTGCACTAACAAAAACATGAAGTCTAAAATTAATGTAGCTGTCAGACCAGTAATATCATGCTCATGAAAAGAATTGATCGATGTCTAAGCATTTGAGTCCATTATTACGCTAGTGAAATCTGAAATGTTCCGACAAAAAAATGGCAAGAGACTATAGGTCGAGATAGCTTCCATTTTCCGTTAGTTTAAAAACAGCCGAAAACTTAATTTTTCTAACTGCTAATTGTATACACTGTGAGTCTCATGCAGATTAATAAAACTTATTCGAAATCTAAATGTATTCTTAATAAAAAAGTGTTCAGAAATGATGTTTCTAACTTGTAGAGAAAGCAATTAGCATCAGAGTGACCTGCTCAAACCTAGAGGAAGGACTACAGAATTTAATTTACATTTTTGCACAAAACTGCCTTTTCTTCTGCAAATTTTAGCTACAAGTAGTGAAGGTCCTAATTTGCTTTCCTGGAAAAAAAAAAACCAAACACAACAAAAGTTCTTGATCCTGCACCTGCACTCCTTGGAATGTGGGTGAACAAGTGGCGGTGGCCTCACACGGCTGACTCGCCCTCTGGCTCTGTTGCCGCAGCTCCTTTGCGCGTCAGCTTCAGCACCGTCGGCTTCTCTGTGCCTGTGCCTTTGCCCTCGGCTGTCTCTGGAGGACCCAGTCCCTTCTGCTCTTCCTTTGGCTCTTCGTTGACTTCAGGGTAAATAACCAAGAAAGTTGCTGTCAAAAAACCCAGGAAGGATCCCACTGAAGCCACCATGGGGATGACTCTGACCGTGCCAACTGCGTCCACCACGCCGCCGAGCGCGGAGGCCACGAGGATCTGGGAGATGTAAACCTGACACGACAGGATGGCGCAGTCAATGCCGAATCCCCGCTTTGAGTTCCCAGGGCTGTGGTGAATGTACTGGAAAAAGACAAGAAACATGGTAGGAGGTAAAACAATGGATGAAAGCAAATACTTAAACACCAGAACTTTCTGCAAATTTCTCAGCCCCATGGTCAACTTTACATCATCCATGACACAACTCCAGAGCAACAGCCTCCTTATCTGCTCATCAACAACCTCCTCACCCTGCAGCACGAGGCAGGTATTGACTGGGTCACTTCTAGCCCAGATCAGCTCCAAGAGGAGGTTTTGTAAAAACAATTTTACATCGAACATTTGGTGTTACATGAAACATTATTTTTATGATCATAAAAAGGAATCCCCCTCCCTAGCGCAATGCAGGAACTTGTAACAAATGATCCTACTGTAATTTGCAATCCAAATGGAACAGTGGAATTACACTGTTGGGAATTAATATCGTCCTTGTTTCCAGCAGAACTGGTTTGTCTTATGCATCCCCAAATTACAGCTGCATTTCCAGACTCACTTCAAAATCTAAGACTGTTAAAAATCTGAGTAACACTACCATATCACATCCAAGACAGAAGTAACAAACAGATATGTAGTAAATACTCCAATAATAATTTAATTTCTCTTCATCTGCCATATGCACCCAGATCCTTTTATACCTCAGCATAGGGAGAAGCAGTCATGACCCCCTCTGAAGCAGTCATGACCCCAACTCAATGCCAAGACCGTCAGATTTCAGCATCAGCTCCTGCTATTCACTATCCATTCAAGGTGTGGCACATATCCCAACAAAACAGGTATCTTCAATAATGGGATTTAACAAATCCATTTTGCCACTGTGATCTTCAGAGAAACATGAATGCTCTGCCTTTATTCACATATATACTCCAAATACTCCACGTACCTGTTTAATCTCATGGTATTGTCCCAAAAGCGCATAGGGGCAGTAGGAGATGCTCATGGAGACTATTCCCATCGTGCTGATCATTATCATGGTGACATACACGTTGGGGAACATGGCCATCACTGCAGTGCCAAGGGAAAAACCCAGGGTGCCCAGGATGTAGATCACTTTTATGCTAAGGTCGTAGTTGTTCAAGTATTTCTGCAACAAGGCTGCAGAGATAAAGAATAAAACAGGAATCATAGAATTGTTTGGGTTGGAAGGGACCTAAAAGATCATCCAGTTCCAACCACCTCTGCATGGGCAGGGACACCTTCCACTAGCCCAAGCCCCATCCATCCTGGCCCTGAAAACTTCCAGGGATAGGGCAGCCACAGCTTCTCTGGGCAACCTGTGCCAGTGCCTCACTATCCTCACAGGGAAGAATTTTTTCCTAATATCCAATCTAAACCTACTTTTTTCAGTTTGAAGCCATTTCCTCTTAAATATCAGTTTACTCACTAAAGTTTTAGGGGACTGATGTGGCCGTGGAAGCTCTATCCCTGTTTAGGATGTGGATGTTCAGTGCATATTTGGGCTGTCTGAGCAGCACAGCCCAGACCTCACTAGGAACAAGATACGTTCCTGCTTCAGAAAGAGCCTGTCCCCATGTCAGCTGTGTAGGCATGCCTGCAATGTGCTGCAAAAGGCAGAATTTAAGTTTGGAAATGTCATAGGTTAGCAAGCATAGTCCCGGAAGGGACGTCCTTGCTAAGGGGTGCTTACAGTTTCCTCTGGGAACTGATAGAACCTATCAGCTGGCCAGTTTGAATACGGACAATTCTCTAAGCCACTTAAAGTTGTGATCACCTCTGTGATCCACATTTAAGAATAGGCAAACTCCCCCTCCAAGCTCTCTCTCGTTTCCGGCGCTGGGACCGGTGGCTGCGGGCCCCATGTGGGGGCCAGCGGGCCCGGCCAGGCCCTGCTTGGGCCAGGCCGGGCCGGGCCACGGCCATCCTGGAGCCGATGGACCTGTTCCAGCCATGGAACCCCCCCCACTGCCTTGCTGTGGGCAGCCGGAGCGGCTCGGCTCTCCCCCCTCTCCACTGCGATAAGAAAAATTCAACATTCCAGCTGCAAAGCTGCAAGGCCGAGGTGAGAGTAACCCTTTTATTGCTGTGAAGAGCTGAAAACCTGAAGGAAGAGAGAGAGGAGATTCTTAAAGCTGAAATTCTTTTGTGAAGCTATGATATACCAGAGTATCCTGTTGTAATTTCATGAAGATATGGGGGGTGGAGTGTTCAACTCGTGAGCAGAAGCACCTGCGCTGAGATAGGCAGATGCTGACGCAGCTGTAATTTCATGAGAAGTTTGGACAGGGAGAGATGGACCAGATGAGGACTTTTGCTCCAAACGGGAAAGGAGAAAACCTCAGTCCCTAGAGATGAACCAGATGAGGACTTTTGCTCCAAATGGGAAAGGAGAAAACCTCAGTTCCTAGAGATGCTCCCAGAGATAGTCCTAAAGATGAAGATGATGAAGACCCTTTGCTCCCAGGGAAGGAGAAGGGCCTCTGTTTTTGTTTCTGAACGGCTCAACCTTAAAATTGTACCCCAAAAAACTTCAAGAGTGAACCCTCGAAAGCAGTTGCGGGAAAAGCTGCAAGTCGGGGGAAAGGACTCACACGCAGGCAGAGACTCCTCTTCCTAAATGGACTGAACAATATTTGGAAGTGGGCGGCTGTCTCGTTGTGATAATGTTTTCATAGCATGAGCAAGAAGAGACTTCTCTTTCTAAATGGACTGAACAAGGTTATTGTGGAAGTGGTAAACAGACTGAACATCTTAAGGGTTGTCTTTTTACATTGTCAGTGGGAGAAGGGAGGAAAGTGGGGGGAGGAGGAGAGTTCTGAAGGTGGTATAATTTTTTTTTTCTTCTTTTAAGTCTGTTAATAAACTTCTTTATATTCTTTCAAGTTTAGTGCCTGTTTTGCATTTCTCCTAATTCTTATCTCACAGCAGATAAACAGTAATGAGTATTTTGGACCAAACCACTACACTAAAAAACTCTCAATTTCAGGGTCTATTCCAAGCCCAAATTATCTGCAGAATGACTTTCAGAAATACATATTTATAATTTTGATTTAAAAACAGTCTTTGCAAAAACTCTCTTGCATATGTTTAAATCTTCTACCAAGAATGATTTTAGTTTCCTGAAGGCTTGTTAAATGCCACTCAATATCCATTTTGTGCTTTATGCCACTTAACCATCTGCTCATATTTCCACCTCTACATTTGGAGGAACTTTTTAATATCGATTCTTAAAGAAGCCCTTCCCCTTATGATCACATGAAATGCTTTTCCAAAATATTCTTTACCCCAAACAAGGAGGTGGATGCCAACTGAAGTAACACTATTTCAGGAGGGCCAGGAGTTGGACGATCCTTGTGGGTCACTTCCAACTCAGAATATTCCGTGATTCTACTTTTACCTTAGAAATACATGCATGAGGTGCATTCCACTGTGTGATTGCACAGTCTCTTACCTGAACAAACGGCAGCAGTAGCAGCATAAATCACCAGCCCCCAGCATCCCATCTGAACCCCAGCATTGTAGGCGTGCAGCTCAGTTGAGTTCGAAGGGGCCTGCAACAGACACAAACACCAACACCACTTTGTTGTACTGAGAACATCTCAGAAATGAGGGACTCTGAGCAGGTCTGCCCATGGGAACTGCTCTCCTACCTTTGGATCGCCCTGGAAAATGACCTGTCCCATGAAATCTGTATAGAACACAGCTTCAGCAATGATGGAAAACCAAGTCAGGAGGTGGCAGACGCACAACCTCAGCAGCTCCTTGGGCATCTTTAGCATCGACAACCACAAGAGTCTGACAGTGGTTTCGGTCTCGCCCTCTTCGCTCTCCGTGTCCCCGCTGGAGTTGGTGGTGCCGCTCTGGTTGCGGTGCCGGCAGCGCTGCCGCTGCCGTTTCTGCATATCGTAGATGTCGTTCATGCTGCGCGAGGACTTGATCAGGACGATGGCGTTGGCCCGGCGGAAGCGGTACCGGTGGGAGCCAATCTTGCCGTAGTACGAGAAGGTGTAGGACGGCTGCCGGTAGAACATGTGCCTCCGCCTCCGCATGGAGTTGGAAGTGCTGGACTGCTTCATGCCTATTCTGGCGTGTCCATTGAGGAACTCTTTTGGTAGGGAGCCGTTGATGTTTGGGACTTTATCTTCATTTAAACGATTATCAAGCAACATCTCCTCCTCCTTCTCATTTTCCCTAAGGAAAGCAGACAGGTGGTTGAGTTTGGACTTCATGATCTCCTGGCTCGTGTTGTGGGGAGTGTTTGGATATGAAGCATCCTGAAAAATGGAGGGCTCGATGTCATGCAGGAAAAGCAGCTCTGATTCAATTTCCAACGTGGCATCGGGCATGTGCAGAACTGAGTCACTCTTGCTTCTCACAATGTTCACCTCAAGGAACTCCATATTGAGGTCATGCTCCGACTGAACCTCATCATGGAACATGGAAGCTCCATACGGCTCTTCCTCACTAATTACATTCAGCCGATTCAGAGGGGGGAGACTGCCACTGAATTTGGCACTGGAAAGTGTGTCTCCTTCGTCATTGATCCTGTCCTGCTGAGGGTTATATTGCTCTTCTTCAATGCTAAAAAGGTGGAGAGCGACGGAGACAGAGAAAATAATGGCTGCAAAGAAGAAAAGGACTTGCTCTTGAGATTTAAAAATGCTACCCAAGAAGGTCTGTGTCCAGTCCAGCCCTCCTAACATATAACCAATCGCTCCTCCAAGACCTGCGGAACAGAAAAAAGTGAGAAGTGAGTTCAGGAAAAATCAATTCAGCCACAACCTAGTCTTCAGGAAGACCGAACAGCTGCCGAGAACATCTCAGCTAACTCCATACCAGCTGAAAACGCATGGATGTTCAGGGCCATGTCTTGTTCTTCACTGTCCACCACATCCAACAAGTAGGCCCGAATTGGCCCTTCAGTTGCATCGGCACAGAAGTCCAACACCACAACCCCAAGCACTGTGAGAACTATCCCAATGGGCTGCTTGTCTGGGACATCACCAATAGCCAGACCTGGGAAGAAATGGGAGAGGAATCTGAGCACCTCATTCAAAAAGGGAAAACTCCCAGGAACAAGCTTAACACCTTAGGAGAGAGGCGGCCAACACGCTCACTGAAAACATTCCTTTTGGTGCAAAATGGCAATTTCAGCTCTTTGGCACAGTATCATGGAAGGTCTTGGACAAACATTATGTTTTACGTTTGTCAGACTGACATTTGTCAAAATGTTATTTTATAAAGCATCTCTGAAACCTCTGGGAGCACCGGATATTATTTCGTATTCCTCCCATGTATTCTCCTTCCGATGTGGAAGGCTGTTTTTATAAAAGACAGCCGTGGTGGGAGAGGGGAGAATCCAAAATGACATATTTCATCTGTCGGATACATTCACAGGTAACTGCACTGCTGGCAGCATTCCTGACGTGATACTTAACATGCAGTGGTTGCAGTACACCAGGATAAAGTGAAATTTAACCCTGTCATCTCTGTCTTTGCTTTCTTAAACATTCTTATTTTCTAGATAGCTTTTTATAAGCAAAATTTTTAAGGATGAAGCAACAAGGATGTATTTTGCATTGCAAAAAGCATCAGTCAGCTGCTGTTGACAGCACAGGATGAAACGCTTTTTGTCTACATAGTAGAAAGGCAGCATTAGCACAGAGGTGGATAATTTGTCATGAGATGAACCAGTGACAAAAGAACAAATTACTTGAATCACAGAGATTTAGAAGTTACACATGCGAGGCTGATAAAACCATTAGTGTAACTGATTAAAATGTCTATGGAAGGAGATGAACTGGCTAAGCCACCAAAAATCATCTAAATCTTAAGCGCTGATTCCTGCATATTGAATCCTCATTTATACCAAGCCCTTTGAAGACTAAAGAAGTTTATAAGTGTTCCACACTCAGCTGAACCCTACAGCAGAAAACACCAACAGTGCTTTAGAACTGCTGGAAACCTAAATAGGGCAGGAGAGAACATGAGTTGAGTAAGCTGTTCCCCTGGGACATGGTTGTATCACAATTGGGATTAGCCAACCTCTGTGTTCCTGGTTCCCCTCCCTATGACTCCTACTGCCAGAGGCCACGTTATGAAAGAGGGTCTGATACAGTTTTTGCAGCATCTCCTGTTCTCCCAAATTGCAATTAGGATTGCAAGTAAGTGGAGACTGAGGATAGGAAAGCGAAGAAGAAAAATCAACAATATTTTGTGCTGATTTATTTTAAGGCTTCAAAATAAGCCTATAAACTGAGCATGAGGTTTGCTTGCCAGTATCAATGGCTCCTGACCTAAACTACTGTATGGAACTGAGAGCTTCATATCGCTTAAAATCTTGTAAGAGGGTTGTAGTCTAACATCCTGGAAACAACTGGAGGAAGAGGAATAAGTCTTGGAGACACAACAACTAAATACAATTGATGCCATAGGAAAGCAATTCAAATAAGTAGCGTAAGTTCAAAAAGCATAAGCTAAATGTAATTTTTCTGAATAGTTTGTCCACTACAGTTTGCAGAGAATTGAAACCAATCATAGGGCATTCCAGTCTGGCTTTAACAAGCTGAGCCAAGGTAACATTCCACTCATTTCCCTCAATTAGTAGACCTGTTTCACAATAGAGCTGCATCTAATCCTGAAAAAGAGAGCCAAGAGGATGTTATTAGGTGCTAAGTTCCTTTTGTTTGCATCAGTCCAACCATTTTGTAAACATTTTCCCAAATGTACTTGCAGTCACCTCTCCTACAATAAATTTACAAAGAGATTGTAGATTAAATTCGTAGTAAACTATGTTTGAGGGAAACTATTTTTACCAGCTTTGATGGGGGCTCAGGAAAAATTATTTTCCCACATAGTTTTTGATAAACAAATATTAACTGTGTTCTGGACTTTTTCAATACTGGGTCTAAGAAAAGCACAAGAAAAAGTGAAAAGATAATTTTTGAAATAATGCTGGAAACAGGATGTGTTGCCAGATATGCATTAAAGGGAAAAGGGATCACAACAGGAAACATTTCCCTGTGAACAGGTTGCTACAATTTTCCCATGTCAAGGATCGACCAAATTCGTCTCAGCGTCTGCAAACATGCTGGTAACCATTGTATTAATAACATTGTTATTAATACCAGTTACAGCTACGATTGCACAACGCTCAGCACAGTGCTGTAACTTGTGACTTCAAATAATAACAAGCAAGATGGACAGAGCTCAAGGGCAGGGCTGTGAAGATTTCTAATGATTTTAACATTAAATATAAATTAAACCAACTGCAGAGCATTATCTTTACATCCTACGTTAAAATATCAAAGCAGGTACATTAGCAGGAGGTACATGTAGGGGATTTCCTTGTTATTTACCTATCACAGAGCCATTAAGGAAAAGTGCAACTCCAAAGAGAACACCAATGCAGAGAGCAAGGATGAAAGGCCGCCGGCGGCCCCAGCTCAGCGTGCAGCGGTCACTGGCTGAACCTATGAGTGGAGTGAAGATCAAGCCCAGGATAGGGCTGAGGAACCAAGTGAGGCTGTAGTATTGTTCAGGAAGACCTAAAACAAAGACAAAAATGATGGAAAGGTTATGTGGTACACACTGAACATTTCACTCTATACATTAAGTTTTGTTACAGCGTTGAAAATTGTAAATTCAGGGTAATTTACCTACAGTGAATTCTGTCCCAAATTAAGAACTCATTTAAGAATCTTTAGCAATACTTAAAAATACAGAAGAGATTGTTTATCTTTCAAATACCTGGGCAATAAGAAGGTAACAATTGGAGTATTTCTGCTACTGAATCCTCTATCCATTTGTGGAATATAAACCCAAAGGTTTTAGGATGCTTGAAAGCTGCCTGGCTGTCATATATACAGACCCCCAGCTCAATAAAGTTTTTAAGATTCAAAATTGAACATTACAGTGGTGCTGTTTTCATTTAAGACCACCCCCATAAAAGAATTATTAAAGATTTAATGGACTGAGAGTGAAGGACAGAATTTGAATGTCTTATTAAATATCCCATTTCTAAGCACAAAATGTTTACATACAAAAATGAACAACAGACAATAAAAACAACAATTAGCATTTATTCATCAACTTAGATAAATCTAAGGTTTGCTCATCCCCACTATCTTTGCTTTCTTTAAGAACAGAGGTGACTGTTCATGAGATTAGATGGGAAAATTTAAAATTTACTACATAGCACTTACTAGAAAACAACAACTTACTAGAAATAATAATTTCTGGAGAAGAAAGAGCTCCCAAGCCCTGCTCTCCACATCCCCAGCACGGAGCAGTGGCCTGCAGATGGCAGACTGGCCACAGCAGCAGCCAAGCCGGCTCCTTTGGGACCTGCCTCCTGCTCGTTTATCAGCACAGGGCAGGTAACACTCAGACACGGTTCTTAGAAAACCGTTAAAAACATAACAATCTGTTTCTTGCAGTCCAACTGATGCCAAGACAGAAAAACTCAGTGTCTTTATCCCAGGAAGGAAAACCATTTATTATCCAAACCCATACACGGTGAGTGCGAGCAGCATTTGACCTTTGCTGGTGAGATCAACCTGTACCTTGTGCTCCCTGTTCAGCACACTGAGGCATCCATTACCAAGCAGGATTATACCAATCCCTGCCCAAAATAGCCTCTGATGCAGATTTGGAAGTCTAATCTGCTGCTGTTTAAAGTAGCACCAAATCTTGACTAGCAACACTGACTTCTTCCATGAGACAGATCAGATTTTCCTAAGAGTGTTGCACACTCTGTGGTGATACAGAGATATATTATGGAAAATAAACTATTTTTTGGCATTAAAAACCAATTTCATCATCAGGATTCAAAATCCAGGTCTGAGGCCGAGGTCTGTGTGATTTGACTCAACTTTGGCTAATGAACAAGCTAACAGTGACAGCTGCCTTGATGAGCCTAGAGTTATGGAAAGAGACCTGCCCCTTCTGAAACTTCCCAACCTATGTTTTCAGACCAAATACGCCATGAACCTCCTGCCACAGGGAATGGCACCATGGTTCAGCCACCCTTCCTTGTTACAGGCAGCTAGAGGCCTGTACTGAGGCCAGTACTCCACATCACTACTTACCATGGAACTGTTGACTCCTTCTGCACAGGATTTAGATCTTTAGGAAAGGGCTGTGTTTGTACAGGTGGGACTGTGTTCACATCATGATTCAAATCACTATCTCCTACTTAGCTTTTCCTACTGTTTGGTGATGTCTTGGCTGACATGGAAGTTTTAGCTGAGACGTAACTCTATGTGTTTGCATATCGGACCTAAAGCTCTTGTTCAAAAAGCCACAGGTCCCTCCAGATCCCATCCAGATTTGGACCATCCAGCTTCTCTTCATGAACACTGTCCTCATCAAATATGCAAGTTAGAAAGCCAGCAATTCAAGCAGAAGTGCAAGGAAAACTTCCATCTCCCTGTGGCTTAAACACTCCCTTTAACTTCACCAGGTTCAACAGCTTCCCAAGCACACAAGCAGGTTCAGGCACCTCATATTTAACTGGCACCTCACCTGCTCCAGGATGCTGACACTTACCAGTGCCTGAGCGGGCTTAAAAATTAATCAGTGATGGGGAAGAGGAAGCATTTGGTTCAAGGCAAGCAAAACTAAAGGCTGGGCATGATTCATTTAGGGTGAAAGATTTTTCTGCAGGACATAGAAGACATGGCAATGTGTAAATACTCTTCCCATTTTGCCTGCACAGAGCCATCCTGGGAGCAGTGGTTAAGCACCCAAGGTTGCTACTGTGTGAGGCCAAGTCCCTGCAGAGTGTGTTTCAAACACAGTGAGAAGCTGCAGCTTAACCAAAGTCATGGATCTTTATTGCAGTGATCATCAACATCTGGAATAACTCGATGGCATTTCACTACACAAGGGCTGTGTGTTGAAAGCAGACACTTCTTTTCTGAATTATGTTGTGACTTGTGAATTATGAGCTGGGACATCTCAGTTGAGCTCATCCATCAGTAAACACTTGCGAGACGCTGGGAAGGTTTTGCAGTAAATCATACAGAGGCTTTAAATAAACACAGGGGTGAAGGCTGGCAAGAGCTCTGACATCAGCATAACAAGCCTCATCACATCTTATGTGAATAAACAATCAAATAGGCATATTTAAGTAAAATGGACACAATTAAGAGATTCTCTTTTAATATTCCAACATCCATTGAGACAAACAATTTGTTTTAATGGAGACTGTGAGCAGAAACAACAAGGAAACACTGGTATATCAGGGACAAGAAATAGGAGTGCAAATCAGGGACACCAGGGGTTGGCGCAGCTCACTGTCCCTCTGTCCTTGAGGCCACCACCTTTTCTCCAGTCTGCAATGACACTTCTCTGTGGTGTATACAGATCTTAACCAAAAAAAAAAAGTTCCAAAACCACAGAAACCATTTGAAACGATGATTTGAAATTACTTCTGCAGAGAACTAAAAATTGTTTACAAATATTTCTCCTTCAACTGTGAAACCTGCACTTTTCTAAACTGGACAGATAGGTATTTTTTATGCTTTATAGCCACAGCTAACTGTCATAAAAATGTCCTAAAATTATTTTAAAAATTCAGTACTTGACTTCAAGTACTTTCAAGATCAACTTTGCATGTAATAACTCAAAATCAGATTAAGGTCTGGTTTGATTTTACAGGTCAGTAGAAGAAAGGAAAAAAGGTTTTTTACCCAACCTTAGATACATGACTGAAATGAATGAGTTTTATCTTTCCATGTGTGAGTCAGAGGAGAGAGACTGAAATGCTTTCTTGGGAAGAATTTATTTTTACTTATTGCAAAGGGTGATCTTCCTAACATCTAAGTATTATAAATAAAAGCCTAAATCTAAATATTTACACTGAAAATGGCTTACTTTGCAGAAGACATGAATCTCAATGATTTCAGAACAGAGCCATGGATGTAGCTTTTATGGAAGGGTAAAAAGGACACTTGAAACCCCAAGAACATTATGTTTCAAGATTCTTCTTCAGAAAAACGACTTTGATATTTTTTTATTGAACTACTCATTAGCAGCCAAAATATCTATCTTTAGAAAAAGAGGCCACGATAAAAATCTGTACAAGAATTAATAGCCCCATGCCAAGAAAAATGGAAGAATTTCTAAAAAGCTCTGAGTGCTCCCCCAAGTAAACAGGAAAGGGATAACTTTCAAGTGAAACACGAGCCATTCCCACAGATTGTGTAATGGCAGGAATCACTGACATGAACACAACCTGCTTTCTCTCTTGCTGGAGAAGCCATGCCATGGGACTGCTTCCATAAGCTAAGTGGCAGGGCCCTGATAAATTGCATTCCAAGTGCACGCCAGCAGTTTATAAAATCATCATGTGTGTTTTACATACAGTTATGCAGAATTCCAAACTGTTACCATTTATTAAGTGTCATGTATGGCTTTACTGTAAGCATGTAAACTGTGACATTGTCACATTAGAATTCAGTTGGTTACTCAAGTGGAAAACAACTGAGTGGGGTTAGAGAAGACTCCTGGTGGGAAGTGGGTGCACATGAAAACTAAATTAAAGCAGTACAGGAAAAAAAATTAATCTGCTGTTGGGAGAATTCCCTCCTGACCCTGACAAACTCCTCACCTGAGCAATGCACAGGCAGACATAGCAATCATTGTAGCAATAGGCAGGAAAGTGAGTTATCCTTTTGTGTTTGCTTTCTAGATCTAAAAGTTGAGATGTGTAATTGATAAGCTCAGTCTGCCCAGTGAACCAAAACTCTGAAGAGCTCTAGTGCCCAGAACAGTCTTCTCTTTCTGCACAGATTTAGGTGTCACCTCTGATGTCTGTGCTCAGCACTGTTGCTGAGAAATCAGACTTCTGTAAAGCTCACAGCCATGTTCTACCAGGAGTTTTCCAGGAAAGAGTTTTCTGAGGCACTGAGCACGACCTCCACTGTCCCATGAAGTGAAACTTCAAAAAGTACCTCACAGATGCTCCTCCTAAAAATTCACCCTTCATGCTGGCAGAGTCTGCAGGACCTTCCTCATTCCAACAGTAGCTTTAGTGCTAGACATTTTCATATAAATGAGAATGTTCCAGACAGACAAGGAGAACTCCAACCCCAAAATACTTTTCTTCCCTTAAGAGAGGCTGTTCTGGTTTTAGTATCTTGAATGTCTGCATACGTGATATGCATATTTAGGTTGGCGTGTGTGATTTGGCAGGAGACGCAAAAAAAATAAGACTGGAAATTGAAATACTTAAAGAAATTGTGTGTATAAGTGTGTGTGTATCAACAACAGAAACCCCCCTAAGTCTTCCAGGGTTTTTTGCCTCATAAGAATGAGCTCCAATAATGAAACTTTATAAAAATTCTGTCTGCAAGGGCTTTAGAAAGTTGAAGAAGGTATGTATCCTAATGATTCCTTTCTCTGTATATGTATGCTGCTAAACCTACAGAATGTCACCATTTTATGCAGTATTTTAAAATGGGAAGACAGTTCAGAAGGCAGCTGAGACAGAAAAGACAACAATAAGCAGAAATGTAGAGACAGAGGGATTGTTTTGACACCAAGAAGTTCCTTCTGACGCCCCCATTCAGTGGCAAGGACTCAGTTGGGGGGTGTATTTTAAATAAACTTGGCTATGGTTACATGCTGGGCCAGCAGCCCTACAGCATCCAGTCTCTGACGTGCGTACAGATGCATGGATGCTGGCTTGGACTGGATTTCAAGGCAGCACAGCCATAAGATTGTCATCCATGTGACAGCCATTCCACAACCTCTTACAGCCAAAAGTGAAATGTCCCAACTGCTGAGAGCTGCTGCACCTCCCTAGAACAGGCTACAGCTCGGCTGAGGCTGATTTTGTATGGCCAAGAGTGGTTCCACGCAGCATATGCCTTTACCAAAGGCTGCTGAGACTCACATGCAGACTCAAAGGCCAAAGCAGCTGCATCCCATTACCAATTTAATGCCGTTCCTTTATTTTGTCTGTAATTTTCCACCTCCACACTTGCCTTGCCAGGTAGCAGCTCTTACAGCAAACCACCATCCTCCAACTTGGAAAAGCAGCCTGGTGACCTCACGGGGGAGGAATAATAACTGGAGGATTATTATTTAGCCTTTTACTGACAGCTAATCTGAGGAAACACAGAGGAGGGAAAAAACATATTGGATAAACAAGGTTAGTATTTGTGGCGTGAACTGAATGTGGAGCAGGTCACAAGGCAGACTCAGAAGTCTCATACAAATCAGTGAGAAAAAGAGCAAAACACAACAACAGCTTCTGTTAGGAGTGACGACTGCCACTGAGACCCTTGTAATATGGCATTTCCCAGCCAGCTACAAACAAACAGGACACTGGCTTCTAGTAAATAAGGGTTTGTTTTTTCCCAGACAAAAAAAGTGCCCAACAATAGTGGGACCAGGACTGCTCACGGTTCACAGGAAATGCTCACTGTGTCACCATCAGTCTAAGGGCTGCGTGAGGTCACGAGTTACACGGAAGAAAGATTAAGTCACATGCAGTAGTTTCTATTCAAAACCTCTTTTTGATAAGTTCTATTGGGGGAAAAATAGTTCTTTATAAGCTTAACAATAAGATCTGATATGGGAATAGGATGCTAAGGTCCTATTTTCATTTGTTAGAAATCATCACCTAGAGACTTGTTTATACACTTTAAATAAACACCATACAAATTTCTGAACGAACACAAGAAGCTGTCATGCCCTGCAAATGCTTTCTATTCCACAATTTCATCCTTGTATAAAATACTGCGTGCTGCTAAAAATATTTCACATTGATCTGTTTAAAAGTGCACTGCTTATACAAGCTGCTTTGTTTAGACTGCATTTTAAAGGAGTGTAGCAAGCAGAACCAATGCTTGTCAAAAAGCTGTGAAAAAGTTCAAACTCTGGTATCTGTTTTTCATCTTATACATCAAAATTGTAGGAACCACTGCAAACTCAAACAGTTTAGCTTTGGAGGGCCTATATGAGGAGTAGGGGTTCAGAATAATTTCATAAATTCAGCCAAATATCCATTCCCTTACATTTAAAATAAAAATACAGACTTGCCACACATTTGCGTCTCCCAGAGAAACTGCAAACAAGCTGCAGTGCCTGTTTTGACAACCACATCACCACGAAACTTTGACCATATATTCTTTGCTTCTTGCTATCTCCCCTCAGATTCTAGGACTTTTAATGGCTTAGAGTGGGACCCTGAGCTGCCAAAGAAACTACATCAGAGCCAATATATGTTGAACCAATGCACTGGATTAGGCCTGACTGGTGGTCTGAGCACTACTGAGGTACAGTCAGCACTTGTACATAGAATTTGTTGCATCCATGAGAAACCACCTTCTAAATTCTGAATTGAAATAGGAACTCTGACCAACAGGGAAGGGATAAGAAAAAGCACAGTAATTTCTCCTGGAGCCTATTACTACGATTTGAGCAGTGAGAGTACAAGTTTTTAAGAAGGAAATAATTTTAAGTACTGCTTGAAATCAGAGCCTGGTAGCACATGAGAGGGGACAGCCTCTAATTTGCATCCCTAATGCTACAGTATCTTACAGCTGCTGGGGTGACAAGAAATGAAGCCCTATACTGAACTTGGGTTTTATGTGAAAATTTTGCTTTTCATTCAATGAGTCCTGCCCATCCTGTATAAGGCACTTGCTCAAGCCAAGTGCTTGTTCAGAAGCCACTTCAAAGAAGCAGCAAACAGCACAACAGCACTGGAGAAAAACTGACCAACAGTTGTGGTCACAGGATTCAGTTTAATTGCAAGAATGCAGGTGGAAGAGCTCAGAACAAAACTGTGAGATTTTTCATTGCTGCTTAGCTTCCTACATTAAAATGATTGCCCGGCAAGCTGTCAGGCATCTCGATTCGCTCAGTGTCTCAGGAACAACCTACTGCATAAACATCATCTCAAAACTGTGGCTTCAATCTTCCCACTGGTAAAATTCACATCCTGAAATTCCTCTTGTGCCTGTCGAATCAGAGCTCTTGTGCTGAGCCTGCAACATTCATGAGCTGTCAGCACATTATCCACATCTTACAGGCAGGAGTACGTGCGTTCTGCAAGACGAACACTGCTGTAACACAAACATCACCCACTTGCAAGAAGTCTCTCCTCTCCCTCGTCCTCCTCCTGGTTAGCTCTTGTCAGGAGGTATGGCTGCACAAGGGCTGGGATGCCAGGCTCTAAGCTCACTCAGCTGCTCTGTTATTGCTCTGGATGACATACAGGGCTGCCTCCTCTGTGCAAACAAGGAATTTTTTGTGGGACACAAGACTGGAGGGATAAAGCACAATTTCTCCATTGGATGGGGTTATGGGCACTGAGGGGAGTGATAATCAAGAGAACAAATAATTAATAGGAATACTGCAAAGACATAAAAAACATGGTACTGCAGAAACCTGACATCCAAGGGCAAAAAGCAGAAAACTCCTTCCAACACTACCAGCAGAAGCCAGCTGCAGCCACCCTGGAATGGTCAGGAAAAATCCACAGGACCAAAGAGACACTTTGCAAAGGAGACCGCTGGGGCACTGTCTGTCTTCCAGGACAGGGACCTGCTTCCTGCATTGCTGTGACATTCAAACCTTCTACAGCACATTTAGGCCTTTAAAATGCACCTACATTTCTGCTTTAGTCACTCCCTATCATAAGAACAGGATTCTAGACAAAATCTGCATCTACGTTAGAGATACAGGAACAAATAATTAATAGGAAAACTAAAATGATGACATAAGGTTAGAGATGTAGGGAAACTGTCTGACATTCCCTTAAAACTTATATTTAAAATTTGAGATTTCCTTAGGAGTTGGATGCAAACAAGTCAACACTGTTAGAGCAGAAACAACTTCCAAAAATTTGGCAACTATTTCATGCCACGTCTGCACCTAGATTAGAGCCACCCATTTTGAAAGACCAGCTAAACTGGTAATAAAACAAAGCTGTTGCTCTTCAACAGCTTCAGTATAGAAATATTAGTGTGGTGTTTGACATACAGAGTTCTGGAGGTGTTTTTAAGCTGCAGAGTATTTCCTTCTGGCAAAGCTATTGTGCCTTTTGAAATTCCCCATGCAATAGCATGCCAGCAGCAACCATGGTGGGTTAAATAAGACTTCTGGAAAATGGAATTAAGGAAATAAGTGACAGGCCTCTTAAAGGATTTCATCATCCAGCTCTCCCATTTTCTGTCTCTGCTCAATTATTGCTTCTCAACCTCCTACAACTGTCCTCCCCTTCTCACATTTGGCAACTGTGGGAGTTGTCAGTGTTTCACTAAGCTCTGCTGCTGCACGGCTGTTCTGCCAAAGTTGTAGAAAGGTTTATGTGGCTTTCCTGACAATTTCTGGTTTATAACCCAGCTTTATGGTGCTGTGTCAGGAAAGAGAAGCGTATGGTAAGAGAAGTGAGCCAAAGGTATGTGTGGAAGGGGGAGAGGGAAAGCAAAAGCCTGGGAACAGCTGAGGTTTGAGGCATCCGAGAGAGAACACATGCGCTGATCTGCAGGCAGGCAAATGAGATTTTCCTTTTAGCATGATCACAGATGCTGTCAAGCAAAGCTTTTAAAGCTTTCATTATTTATTTTAAAGTTTCTAACCCTCCCACTTCCACAGGGGTAGCCTATGGTAATTCAGGTAGAAGACTATTTCTAGCTTACTGCCTTTTTAACAATCCAGTTTTCTACTTCCTTATCCAATATTGACATACATGTCTATTACTTGACTTATTTGCTACTCCTGCTGCTGCTGAGGAGGAGGAATCAAAAGCAATGCATATGACATGCCCTGCTCAAGGAAAGGCCAAAGAATCAACTACTGTTGTAGATTTTTTTTTTTTCTAACTATAGCTAGTTAGCAATTCCTATAGGTTCCACTGAATTATATACTTATCAAACCCACGGTATTTATTTTTGCCAGGGTACAGTGTAAAGTGCCAGCTATACTTAAGACAGAAGCTGAACCTTTTATGCTCAAACACTGAGATGGCCAAACAAGCTTTCCCCATGCTGCAGCAGGTAAATAAGCTGCAGAGAGAGCAAGGAAACACAGTATTGCCAAGGGCTCTGATCTACTGCTGAAGCTGATTCACGCAAGTTTTCTAGATTATCTGTGCCATCCTTTTTGGCTCTTGTGAAACTTGGTTTTAACTTTTCCTGCTCTCTCACTTATTAACCAATATTTAGAAATATATCACTTTGACACTAATAAGAAATTTGCATCACAGCATTTAACGAGCTGAAATGGAATATAGATTAAATCTGATGCAACTTCCAGTGTGCTGAACCAGCACTAATAAAAAAATTTCTTTTTAACCATCACTGTAGAGAAGTTTTAAGGGTATAACACAGGTGTTTACATCAACTAAAAAACTGAAAAATTTCTTCACTGTTCCAGAAAAACAGAGGTTATGCTCTGTATCATAGAACCACTCAAGGCTGACTTCACAATGTAAGGGTATTTATTCCCAGCCTATCTCCTGTTGCTGGCCAGTTAAGCAAGCTGCAGATGCAGAAGGACTCGAAGGTCACACACACAACATCCATTTCCCATCGCTCCTAAGTGTCTAAATGTATGCAGGCCCGTGTATGAATGCAGCAATCAATAAGCTGTTTCACCACACTGATCCTTCCCTCACCCCTATGGGATGTAATTAAAAGGCATCAGCCGTACGTGATGCCCCACTTGGGCTCGGCGCATTACGTAACGCTGCGGCACTTCCCGCTCCTCTGGCTGCAAGATTACACATCAATTACTGTGACATGTGTTGCCTGAAGAGATGCAGCATCCCAGTTTATCCAAAGCTCAATAGGGTTTTTCGTCACTGCTTCTAGAATATCGACAAATTTATAAACAAAGGACTTTGGCTTGAATTCCTTGAAAATTCCCAAACTCAAGAGGTTCTTGTACATACAACAGAAAATCTTTCAGCAACCTGTTCTGTTAATCAACAGTGGAGCTTTTGTTGCAGTGATTAACACATTAAAACCCATGACCATCTACTTACGTGGCTGAGTCAAATCCTAACCAAAAACTTGTCTTAACCCCTAGTTTTAATTCCAAGTAGAGTAAACCCTGAACTGTTAACTCTGGGTATTCAAACCAGACTGGAGCAACCCTCCCACCTCCTAAAAAAATCTGGTCAAGAACAACACTTCACCTTAAGAACAAGTTTTTAATTAAAATCATACTGGCTTAAGGGGGACCTATTCAATATGGGGCTGTCCAGCAGCACCATGAGGCAGCAGTAAGTGCAGCCTTAGCCCTCTGTGCTCTGGTCCTGTTCTGCTCTGCAGGGCAAGGAGTTTGTGCCCAAAGAAAGCTTTGAGTACCCTTCCACACTGCTCTACCCAGACCCCAAGGGGAGGTGAAAACCTGACTGACATAACTAAGCAAGGACAAGATGAACAGCGGGGCTAGGACATCACAAATGTTCTGGGACTTGCTCATGGTCAAGATTTTTAAACCACCATTGTAGCAAACACTGGGCTAGAGGGCATCACCAAGATATTAATTCCCACTCACTGCAGCAGAAGTTTCCCCCTGATGTGTCCATCCACCCCACAAACTCCCAAGCCCTAGGGAATCATAAAGGTTCTGGTTTGCCCTGCCAAACAAATGACTGGCATATACATAGTCCAGCATGGCATCTGCTCAGTGTATCCAGGAACAGAATTTGAAAAAGGAAGGCAAGCAGACTTGAGGGTAGCCAAAAAAGTATATTTTTGTTGAGCAGGCAGCCAGACAAACTCTGGCCAGCACAATATTTGTGCCCTTGAATTTCAAGGAGCAAAGAAAACAGTTCATTTCCAGGCTTATGAGTGAAATGCAAGGAGCTTGTCTCTGCACATTGATAAAAATTCTTCTCTCCTTTCCCAGTTTTTAGACTTGACTACATGCCTGGAAGTCACATGAAAAGAGTGACTTGAGGTGGCTTTTGGCCTGTGTACCCTTGCAGACACCATCTGAGAACCTTCCTCTTCTTGGGGATTAGTGACCAGACAGTTGATCTTTACACTTCAGCTGGGATCACATTTTCATAGTCCTTTTAAGGGTCAGAAAGTGGTGCAGACAGCTCCTGCTATAATTACCCTAGTTGATCCAACAGAAAAAATGTAATACCTAATAAACATTATAACTACCCAATATACACTTCATATTCCAAAAGCCATTTTTCCCTGAACTGCCAGAAGGGAAAAAAGCTGAATTGATCCTACCTACACTCCTTAGGCCATTGACATTGTGCAGTCTCAAAGTGCTTTACTTCCCTTTGCAATACTCAAAGCCTCTCAAAAAGGCACCATTCCCATGACAGACTTACAAAAAGTGTATTGTTAATTGTTACCATGCTGAAAAATCAACCTTCTGGCCTTTCTAAAAGCTTTTGGACCACAGGTTTGTTTATGACAGGAATAAACACTCTGCCTGGGATCATTTGGGTCACAACTGTGCTACTGGGAAGCTCTACCAGAAAGTCAGCAGAGAGTGGTAATACAGCATTGGATTTTAAATTATTTGCTGTTTTAGAAGTGTTGCAGAATTATATGTATGAACATATAAAGAAACATGCTGATTCTTCTAACTTTATTCATTGTTTTCTTTAAAAAAAAATCCCAAACAGGCAAATTTTGCAAATAACCCATCCTAAGCTCCTAAAGAAAAACCACATTCCTCTATGCAGTTGTCTTTATTGAGGTTAATTCCTCATGTGGCTATATCAAGCGGAACAGATATCCTATTAGTGCTTTCCCCATTTGCTGCAACAAATGAACAACATGTTGGAGTTTGCAGGCACAGTTTTCCATGTACATTGCTCCAGGAAAAACACTGCAGTTCACCAGTGGTTGTAACAATCTCTAGATGTAAGAATGAGGACTATGAGACAAGAAGTTTTAATCAACTGAGGATTTTCCCTGCCAAAAAATGTGGGTTTTTTCTGTAGCTATGCATGCCACCTGCCTTGTGGTAAAGCATTATGGAAAACCATCCTCTCAGATGAAATTCTGGGCTGATTAAAGACAGTGTTGGTGTTTATGGAGCCTGCCTAAAACTTCCCTGCACTTGCATGTTTTGGCTTGAACATTAACTTACATGAAACACGTTCTATACATGTACAGGGGAGATTTAAAAGCAGAGCTGCTTTCCCATTGAAGCCTTCTAAATTCTAGTTAATAAACCCCTTGATCTTAGTATTTTGAGCTTGCAGGGTCATACTACAGCGTTGCTCTCATAGGAAATTTTGGTAACTAGAGCAGAGTCTCAGGCATCACTCCAAATAACTCACTCACTGTGTCCCAAAAGTGGCTTCCCCACCCTCACTCAGCTGTTTAAAAATTATATGACTGTATTTGTACGTGAAGGATAATGAGATCCATGGAGTCCTTTTGCACCAAATAACTGGAATTGACAGTCAGGAATAAAATGTAATAATACAAGATGAATAAGACTTCTTACTGCAAACCATTAAATGTGATCTTTACTCACATGTATTATGTTGCACAATCAGTGAAGCTACATGTGGAAGGATAAATTTACCAGTAAAACCTGAAGTTAAACATGCAGAGCACACCAGCACATAAGACAGCAAGTATTTCCTTTCCAAATGTGCAAATTATGAGAGTTAGGCCCTACTGGGGAGAAAGCAGAACAGAACTCTCTTCCAACAGCCAGACAAGTGCTTTTATTATATCATGAAAAGCAGTTTTCCTTTATAGCACTCTGCATGTAATTTTTTCTTTCCATTTGAACTTATAAAAGAATGGAACAAGTTATATATTATATACATGTATATATTATTATATGTTATATACTATTTATACATATATGCAAGTTATATATGCTACAGGTGTAGCAACACAGCATTATTCAGTCATCCAACAAAGAACCCAAATAATTTTTAAGATTGAAACCTAAATAGTTTGCAAAATTTGGCATCCTTTCATATCTGACGAAGTTGTACCAAACTCCTCTCCTGAAGGTTACAGCTTAAAAACATTTGAAAACTTATTTTAAATACATTTGCCACATCAACAGGGTAGGAATACACACTGCAGAAAAATAACCCTCCTCTCCATTTATCTCCATAACCTCTGGCACACACTGACTGCTCTCCAGACTGATGGAGTCCCTGGCACAAAATTTACGACACATGACTTTGACTACCTCAGAGAAAGGGGAACACTAGTTAGACTATTACTTAGTTAAATTACAGAGAAAGAACCACCCTCAGCCTTTTAACTGATTACACAATCTTATTTTCTCATGCCAACCCCAAATATCCTGAAAGCTCCCTCATTCTCTTGAACTTCTCCACTGTTACACAGCATGTCTGTCTTGGGGGGACCCAGTGAGCCACTGGGGAAGGGGTGCCAACACTGCTGCTTCACCACTGGCTTAGCCATGACCTCTGAGATGTCAGCCAGTTGGGGCTTGAAAACTGCGTTTCTGGAATACTTCTGTTGGTTGTAATGGAAAGGAAAGGAAAAAAATTAAGTTCTGTTTTAATTTCATACAGATGACAAAGGTTCCTTCTGCTCTTATTTAAGGTCAATATGAAGTAAGCATCATTTGCTTTGTGTTAGAGGGTAGGTTTAGATTAGGTATTAGGAAGAAATTCTGCCCTGTGAGGCACTGGCACAGGTTGCCCAGAGAAGCTGTGGATGCTCCATCCCTGGAAATGTCCAAGGCCAGCTTGGATGGGGCTTGGAGCAACCTGGGGTAGTGGAAGGTGTCCCTGCCCATGGCAGGGGGGTGGAACTGGATGGTCTTGAAGGCTCCTTGCAGCCCAAGCCATTCTATGATTCTATGCTACAAAGGCATTAACATCAGGAATACCAATCCCTTTTGCTGAAAAACAGGAGATATAGTGCAGAACCACTACAGAGATGATAAACCGGCACGAAAGTCTAGCAACCAGAAATTTATTTTTTTAAAGTTTTACATAATAATCACTTAGGGGGAATAAAAAGGAGCAGAGCACAGTGCATCTGCTCTTCTTTTCTACTGCAGCTTGGAAGAAAACAGCAGATCAGATATTTCAGTGACATCCAATCGCTGCATAAATTGTTTAAACTGCAGCTAAGTATGATAAACAATCATTTTGAAGTCACCTGATGCAGTCCATGTAAGACAGCAGGTATGCCTGTAATGACTCTTCCTTGCCAGAAAATGTCTGGCTTGGTAGGACACTGACTTTCCAAATCAGGCAAAGAAAACAGAGTGAATACCACAATTGTCTCCACTGCAACTAATTAACCCCAGTAAACAATCATTTATCTGAATACCCAAGACACTTTGGTTTAAATTCATGAAGATTCTTCCCAGAGTGCCCAAGTTTAATACTAATTTTAGAATATGTAATTTAATATTTATTTTCCTGCCACCTACATGAACTCTGAAGGGCATGATGATCTCCATTCTCCAAAGAAATACTTTACTTTCCAGAAGTGTCCAGATATAACATTTGTAAGAGGTATTAGAACACTTCAGATGAAGAGCTAATTTAAAGCCAGCAGGATATTTTTGGAATTTGCAGATTATCCTGGTGGGGGGGAAGCTCAGTTCTGATAGACTGAATTATTGAAAGACCATTGTTTACAGAGCAGCACAACTGATAAAACCAGGAAATTAATATTTTTATCCAGCCAATACAGAGAACACATAGAAAATGATCCAGCTCACTTTATCACTTGAGATAGAAAGAACAGACACTGGGATTCAGGGGAGGATAGAAATTCAATGTGAAGATGACCTGAGCAAAAGTTATACAAAATTTACTGGCATAATAAAAGCCATCACGCTGCCCCATAGTGGGCCACTTGCCAAAGACAAAGCTGATACCAAGGACAGAACTAGGCCATTGTAGGGACTGAGCCTTTCTGTTGATCCTTCCCCGTATCAGCACCTCCATGGCAAAATGTATTCTTGCTCTGAAAGTGTGTTAAGACATTTTTGAGCTGAGTGTGGAAGCTCTGTCCTCACACGGAACACTCCCCAAAACCTGGAGAGAAGGCACCTAACTTTGCTGTAAAAAACTGTAATCCAGCAGTCACCATTCCCTAAAAATAATAGAAACTCAGATTCGAATTCTTTTGTTTACATGCTCTGCATCTACTACACCACAAAAAATTCACCATGAGGCTTCAACTGAACATCATCAAATGTTAACAGAGTTGAGCTCATCTATTTATGGAAAAATCTGCATCTGTGCTGCTCTGTAACCAGTTACTCAAGACTTTAGGGAGAGGAAGATGTTTATGGAGTAACATGAGCTATAGGGGATTTATCCAAACCTATGTAGACATAATCCATAACATGGATTTGCCCTATTTAGTTAAATGGGCTTGTATTAAATATTATCAAACTGAATCAGTAGCAGAAAACATTTCCAGTAACTTCTTGCAAAATAGCCTGCGGGAAGTATATCTGAAACCTCTTCAACTGTTGGTTGGTGAAAAGAGGATGATTAAATGGGGTCCCCCAAAGGGGCATCACAACAGAAAGGCTCTTGCAACAAGTACACAGGAGACTGAGGGTAACAGAGCTCAAGGGGCTGCAGCTCTGACAATCCTTTATTAAAGCACTACATGAGTTGGCAAAAGCCTGCTGACGCTCTTTTCATTTCCAAAGTAGCTTTAATTCTACTTCCTTGAAAAGTAAGACTCCTGTTTACTAAGGAGTTCTCAGCTATTCTTTTCTCATAACCTGTCTCACAGTCCACATTCAACAGAAACCCACTCGTGAGCTGTGGGGTCGCCAGTTCCAAGGTTGGGCATCCAAATATCAGTTCTGCATCTGCAAGTCTCTGCCACCAGAACCCCATCCAAGAGCTGAAAGGTTTCTTTTTACAGTACAGAACAGGCAATGGCCTGCTGGAAAATTGCCCTGGTGGCAATTACTTTGTAATAAAGAGCATGGAAGCACTATCGTGTTTCACCTGTTATCACTATGGCAAAGTTACCTCTCGGTCAGAGCTGAGGGTCAAACTCAAATTCTGAGCAGAAAAACTCATGCATGTACATTCAAGGGTTCTCCTGACATCTTGCTCCAGATGAGGGTGTTCAGACAGAAGTATAAAGAGATGTTGGGCATGTGGGTGGAAAGCAGATTAAGAGGAAGGGTTTAGGCTAAGAGAGAGATTGAGTAAATGTGTGTTTAAATCCACTCAATTTTAGTGCATTTCCAGGAGGCCAAAGTCTGTCCCTACTTCTCTCATCTTTTCCCCACTACTCACAGGAAATCTTAGTAAAAATCCTGCAGTTCCTTTATTCCCATCTGTGCCCATTTCTATGCTCTAGAACTGCCCTTGAAAGCAGCAGAAAGGCTTGCCTTGAGTATCTCACAACAAGGTGGGTCTGCTATGTGTGAGAGGAAAGAATTTCAAGTCAATTCAGTGACCCAGTGATAAGAGAGATGTAAAAACTCTGTTTACAGTAGAATTTAATGCTACTGGCTGATATGAAAATTAAAATTTTAAAAATATGCTTTAATTTAATACAGTCCCATACCCAGTTCACCACCATTAGCTTATAACAGTGTTATTAATTAGCCCTTATTTCTGCTGCTTTACTAGCTCTTTGGGTAGGAGAAAAGGCATTTGGGAAAGAAGGGGAACACAGATCTCAAAGTACCCCTAAGTCATGCCAAACAGTTTAGCCTCTCCTAACCCTTGGCTACTACAGATAAAAGGGAGACAGCATGCTAGACTGAAAATATTTACAGGTAGAAAGAAGCAGCTACATAAGGATAGAGATGTGCATTTCCTTCTTAGAGAGTGATTATTTTTGGAGGCTTCAAGCTCTTCTGACAAATCACAGACTAAAATGTCTATTGCTGCAGGAAAAAAAAAGGATTTTAAGAACAGAGGTGACAAACCTCCATTCTTCGCTGACAGCCTGCATTTTTACACTGTTTGCTTTGCTCTGCACTGTGCTGCTTCTATCAGCCCACAGTTTTTAGACCTGTTCATATTTTTTGTGTCATATACCGGTCACTTGCTCTAAACTCAGACCAAACTCTTAAAATGAAAACTTCCAAGGATTCAAAGAAGTGTTCACTCACAGTTTTTACTGTGAACACTATGCTAGGGAAAAAAAAAAAACCCAAAACAACCCACATTAACATTCTCACAGTACACAATTAAAAGCTCAAGGACTTTTATTAAAGATTTGGAATGGGAAAAAGCAGCACCATAGCAAGTACGAATCTTATTTTAGAAGTAGCTTCTCCAGCAGACCTTATTCAGCCAAAAAAAAAAAAAAAATTACCTACTGGTAAGTAATAAGAAACATATTTCATGCTATGGGAGAAGCCTCTGAAGCCATTTGCACTCAGCTTCCCCTCTCATTGCAAGGCTTTTCATCCAAAGTCACAGAGTCTGTAGGACCCTAGAGCCAGCAGGAATCCTCACATTATCCAGCTGAAAATCTGCCATGTGCTATCAGTGGTGCCTCTGAAGGCCAGATTCAGTGTTACTTGAAGAAAAACAGAACATTGATATAAAAAAAGCTATAAGGAACAGCTATTGCACAACTGCCAAACCACTTGCCTTGATATGAATATAAAGTACATGCTCCTAACTGCCCCCAGGATTAAAAATCTTAACAGTTCCATAGCATCTTTCTTTTAAAAGGGTTTTAAATGTATCTTTAATCCAGCCTTCCACTAAGGGCTATCTGTGTTCAAAATCTGCGCTGCTATTGCTTCGAGGACAAACGATATTTTATGTAAGAGTGATACATGATATGAAAGCCTGACTTGCTTGTTACTTAAAAAAAAAAGTACAGTAAAATTAGTCTTACACAACCCCTTAGTGAATATAAAATTAGTCAATAAGTAAAAAAAGATGGGTGGGGAGGTTTTATAGAGCAATTAACATGTGCCTCAGGCACAATATTTGCAGTCTTACACATTCCACCACATGAGATGTGAATACAAACTTTGCGATCTTACAGACTAACTCTAAAGCTAACAAGGCTGAAAAAAGGATTTAATTGTTTATTATTCCAGGTTTTCTGGATCCACTGTATATTCAATTCTTGCCTTTAGGTTAGCTGCGTTACAGTCCTCTCTTGGGACAGGTCAGCTCTCAAGCGATTATTTCTTCCAAAGAGAAATTCAGAGCCTGCAATTCAGTCTCAGCATCAAATGCAGCCATGCCTGAGAACACGGATGCAGCTGGATTGAACAGGAATTTAACTCTGGGAGTCAAAGGACAGATTATAGCAACTCAGTTTCTTCCTGGTAAGACAAGGTAAGGTAGGCCACAGCTGAAATGGAAGATGGAGCTTTGCATACAAGCAGTTAAAAATACATAACCTTAATATAACCTCTGGCAGAGATGAGGAATAAACTCAACTACTCGAGCTAAACTCAAATAGATTCAGTGCTGCTTTGTGTTGAAGAGCTTCCTCCATCTGCAAGAGGCTTTCCAGCCACTCAGCTCTTTTTCACTTGAATTATAGCCTCTAACAGCCCATCCACAACCCTTTGCTCCCTTCTTTCCCAGGAGATCTTTCAGGTTTTTAGATTTCCTTTGATCTCAGGCTTAGCCTTAGGAAGGCTATCTGCTTCCACACTGAATTGAGTCAGCAATTGATACCTTAATGCCTTTGAAGAAACAGACCTGGAAGTCAATTCTTCTGTAACATTTCATGCTTGGTTTCTAAATACATCTCCATAATCTCCCTTTACCTACAAGCATTCTTCTCAGGCAGGTATCGACACTACATTTCAATGGGGAGAGTCACGACTGCACACTAAAAGAGTTCACTCTGGAATATTGAATCTCTTCAGCATAACGAATTCTCAGCTACCACAGAGATTTCTCAGAATCAGCAATTTGAATTATTGCTTAACACACTTTTTCCATACCAGCAATTTCACATGAATTTCAAGACCCTTTAAGCACAGTCTGCTAAGCTTTAGGCTGGATGAATTTTGAATGTTATTTCTTTTATGAGATATTATATCTAAATATTTTAGCTGTAAAATAACAGCCCAAACCCCTGAACAGTTTTCCTACATATATGAGACACGAACAACTACAGCATTTTGCTGATGTAAAAGGACCTAATGAAAGAAATAATTTCTTTTACAAACAAAAATAATCTACAGTATTCTGCTCTGCATAGCTCAGCCTTTCTTTTTAGTAAAATCTAATAATTAGCAGTGAAATACTCAGTTTCCAGAAATTCTATTCTTCAGTGTTATTGCCTAAAAACAACACCAATGCTCAGGGTTAAGCTTAAAATGACCAACTTCAATATTTAATGCTAGACTAGCCAATGTTTACTACATTGAGAATCCATTAACTCTCGCAGTAAAACAAAGTGATGCAATCACAGAGAGGCACTCACATATGAAATGCAGAAAAAACACAGCTACTCCTGTACCACACCAGACAAACATCCCTAAATTTAAGTGGCATTATAAAGGTAAGCAGCATATGTAAACTAATTTTCCTTAAGTTTTCTTATGAAACTATGTAAATGTACACAGATTTTTTTTTTTTAAGAACACTAGTGTAATATATTTAATTTATGCAGGGGAATGAGGAACAGCTCTGGTGCTGACAGTCACTTCTGTGCCTATTAACTATTCATAAAACACTCAATAGCACTGAAAGAGCCTTTGAAGCAACAGTAGAGGCTTGACAAAGCTTTTATCATATTAAATATAAAATGTGAAATTTCATGTTTACAGCTACCACTACTCATTAGTCAGACAGTGAGTTTTTCATGCTGAAAGCAGCAGCCCCCCCAAGTCACAAAATACAGATTTCTTTTTTTTTCCTTCCATAGTCCTAATCAAACAGGCACACAGATCCCACCTTTCAGAAGAACTAAAATGGATTTACAGCTTGCATTAAAACCAAAATTTTGTCTGAATTAAAATAGAAGTAATCTGAAATTACCAAGTTATGTATTTATTAATGGTTTAAAGTGTTATTAACAGAAGTCATGTATTGTGATTTCACTGAACAAGTTTCTTCAAAAACCAGTTTCTCCAAGTTTACACCATACCAGTCTTTGGTTTCTCCTCCTTTTACTTTTATTCAAGCAAAATCCTGTGCAAAAGAATTTTATCATGTGTCCAAATCTTCCATGAACTTATGAACTGGAAGTAATTTTAGAGATTTAATTCTTTAAAAGCTAAGTTTAATGGTGGAAGAAAATACACTGTCATTTATAAACAATAGCAGGGATTTTAATTCCTTCTCACAGATAAGCAACATTAAGTACCAGACATTTCAGAAGACAAAGGTCTCATCCTGCTCCTATGGAATTTGTAGTTTATGTGCAGGGGAAGCAAACAGCAGTGTTAATACTCAAGGATAATATGAATCATTCAGTTTGTCAAAACCCTTGGACTCATGAACAAGTAAAACTCGCGTTCTAAAGGTGCTGAAAGCTTATTTTCTGGTAAAATTTAACACTGGTAGAAACTGCTTATTGAACAGGTTTCAAAAAGGTTAATAGAGATTTTTAGAGATTATAACTTTTGCAAGCATCAACTAATACAATTTCATCTGGACTCAGACCAGAATTCTCATATTTGGCATTTTTTTACATCATTTGAATTCTTCTCAAGTTCACTGCTTCATTTTGAATTCTCAAGCTGCAGATACTAAGAAACCAAAGAGCAAGCTGGAATTAAAAAAACCATATATATTTGGCTTGTAGTTGTTGCTAGGCTACTAAAGCCCAGTTATGACTGCAAGGCTGTTAGAGATTTGTAACTGCATTTCTGACACAGCAATATAACATCAATTATAGCAATAAAGACAATGATTAAAGTCAGAAGTCAGAACTTATTTCAGTAGGGGTGCACTAACTCAGGTGCTTCAGCACCATTCCAATTCCCAGTATCCATTGATTCAAGCAGCTTTCACTGATACTTTCAGTTCTTTTTTTTAAGATTTCATACCTTCAGGAAATTTAAACACAATGAGTTCAACCACCACTGAACTGGAAATGGACCGTCCAAGTGACCATCTCCTTCAGCTGATAAAATCTCGTGGATTACAGAACAAGTAGGACAGCTCATTCATCTGCCAAATCATAACTACACCTCTGATCCAGGGTACTCAAACTGCAAGAAAAGTCAAATACTTGCAAGCATAAAGTGTGTAACACCATACTGATGTGCCTAAGGTTTTCATGGTGGTATCTGATAAGAATCTCAGATTATTTCAGTGACCAAAGTTTTCCCACGTACAGTAAAGCACAAGCACACACTGTAAAGTTTAATTGTTAATATTCAACACACTCTGTGAAGACTCATCCTTTTTTGGGTACCCAAAAGGCTTCTTGTTCCTCAGTGTATTATAAGCAAAATTGGTTGAGTCACTACACTTCCCCAGGTGCCAATTCTCAAATATAGTTTCTCGAGCCAATTTAATCTCACAGAAACTGATCTTTGCTTCTACCAAAACAAGAAGCAAAGGGAATATTACAGCAGTTCGACAGCTATACTGCAACCCCCTCCAGTGAGGAATAAATATAGCTCATGCTGAGGCAGACAGATGTTGAGGCTGATAAAGGTAAACAGAACCATGTAAGAGGTAATTAACAAAGAGGCCAGATAAGTCACCCGTGAATAACTTAACCCTTCAGTGAATCCAACACTGTTTTTAGCCATGCTGTGGGCACAGGAGCCAAGCAGAAAGATTTCAATTAGCTGCCAAAGCACTGACATTTGTAACTGCTACCTCCATTTCTTATCTCCGCGGCAGGGAACATCATTACCGCATGTAAAAGGCATCACTTTGTCGATTTGCAGCTTTTCTAGAAGTGGGAGCCCTCTTCTTCCCTTCCCCCAAATCACGATGTTTTTTTGATCACTGGGGTTAGGGAAGGAAGGGAAGAGATATTTCTCAATTATCTGGAGGAAACAGCTAGAAAAGCTCACAAAAGAAATGTAAACTGGAGACTGGTCAGTAATTAAGAGGATGGTTTATTTATACTGTCTGACCTTACCCTATGGTAAGGTAAAGTCAGTTTAGCCAGCCATACATTTTAATCATGCAAGTGCCAGCACAAACAAAGCAAACGAAAACCTACAGGTCACTTACAAAACCAGTGATCTGTTCCATGCAAAGCAGGATGCAAGTTTTTGAGTTTATGGTAGGCAGTTATTGAATCAATGCTGCCAGTACAAGGGACTGAAGTTTCTAGATCTCAACTTACGCAAAAGACACAACCTCAGAACAAGTTAGGAACGTTACAAGCATTCCTAGATGAAGTTGCATGTGTTTTATTTAGCAAATTTATTTAGGCTGATCAGAAAAGCTCTTTTTTGGAACTTTTTAGAATCTGTTTTAACTGTGCAAACAATAGATCCATGAAGACCATCTGATGAGCTCTGAAAATTAAAATTTTCAGGAAAACATTGAGGCTTAACTCATCATTATCTCCCATGGCACTAACTGCACTGATTATTCACTCCATTCACTCAAACCAACTAGCAATTTCATAGGAAAACACATTTTTAACTGCAGGAAGACTGCATGAAAGGACTTGTACATCACACGCTCACAAGCTGAATCTAAGATGCCTTTTTCTCATATCAAACAAACAAAAAACCCCCATGTGTTTCAGTCAAGATGCTAACCTGGGAATTTTTAAACAATGTTGTAAATAGTATTCACTGAACATTATTTTTTTAGTTGGTTGAGTGCTTCTGTTTGGCCACAGCTGAGCAAGCTGTAAGGCACACCTGCACAGGTAAGCCAAAGCAAACATACAATATACAAAATATATAAACAATTATACAGCGCACACACACGGTTGGTTTATTCCCCACTCAGTCTGGCATTTCCATTCAGTGTCATGTTGTTTTCTGATATCTGATTGACAACACAAGTTTCTGTATTTGATAAAGGTAATACCAGATACTCTTAATACTGTAAACAGTTTATATGAAACCTAATGACAATGCTCACCATGAAATTTAACACTGACTACCCCATTCTAAACCCCATCACTGCCCCCATTATCATCTAAGGCGATTGATATCATGGTTTATTCATGTGTATTCATGTGCTTTAAACTGCAGATTAATCACACAAAACAAGACTCTCCAGTGGTTAGAAATGAATGTAATAGTTTGCTGGAAAAAACAATTTATCTGTTTAGATATTCTAGAGTACTGTAACCTGAAGCATTTCTCCATAAATTAAAAAAATGCTTCACTGCAATCCTTTACAGCCTAATACTTTTTCTAGTTTCTAGGACACTTACCTTGTAGGAGAGAATTTTAGAATTAAATGAGGTTGCATTTTTTACAGAGGGAAGCAATATTAGACAGAAGATGAATGCATACTTAAACATGATCACACAGTTGAATCTGTGCTACAGACAATAAGCAAAAAAACCAAAATCCTTTTTACCTTGTGTACTTTCAGTTGGCAGACGCATCTTCCCTCTTTGCCTGGCTTCAATCAATGCAAAAATATATAGAAAGCTTTGACTCACAGAAATGAGAATTACTTACCAATTTGTAACAATACAGGTGTTACCAAAGCTGTCTCCATGGCATAACAAAATTCCCTGCCAAACATTACTGCACCATGCATCACCCACAGGCGTATTGGTATCCGGTCTATGGATCCTTCACTAATGGTCTCCTCCCTACTTTCATTCTCCTTGTTTTCTGGTTTCTGAAGCTGTGCCACAGGTAGATCTTGAACTTGCATAGATTCCGAGTCAGCATTCTGAGGAGCCATTTTCATTACCATAAAAATATATATATTTGTTATATCTATATAAATAATACTACCATAACTCCACGAACAAGTTAGGGTGTCTTCTCTTTCAGCTTCTGTTCCTCAGGCAAGTAATGCTTATATTCCTCTTGTACAAACAGGTATCTTGCAACTTCTTGTATAGATATGAGACATTAAGAATGAAAAGCTATTTGGTAGGAATTTCAACATATGGCTTGCTGGTTTACTGTGAGTTAGAGTTAAAAATCCATAATTGCCATTCAGTTAATACCAGTTCCATAATTATTATTGAAGAAGTGCTGAAGTTGTTATTTGTGCTACAGAGAGGTGGAAAGGCGACACAAAGAGGTGCTCCACTGTTAATCCCCATCGAGTGGCTGATTAATCTGCAACAAAAAGCAAGCATTTAAAAATTTCAATAGGATTTTTCAGGATATTGTGTCCCCCCCCTTAACCATATAACCTATTTCCTGCTTCATGCTTTCCATTGTCCTTTGCCTAGCGTAGGGTCCTTTATGCCTCGTTCCCTCCTACCTCTGAACTTTCCATTGAAAAGCAGTTGTGCCTTGTATTTAAATGATGCTTTACTGTACTCCAGTTCCTCTGGTTTGCGGTCCTACACAAAGCCACAGAAGAATATCAGGGTACTTGCCCAAGATCCTCAGAACACCAAGCACAAGACTATGATTCCAGGAAATGTAAAGCAGGCTGCATTTCAGAAACAGCATAGGATATTCCAGTTCTATGCCAGTCGGATGATTCATCAATTACCATGGTCACACAGACATCTTCATTTAGACTCTTGGAAGTTGCAAGTTACTTTGCAGTAACTATCATACCATTTTATACTGAAGATATTTCTCAAGCAAGTATGAGCAAAATAAGACATGATGAATATAACTAAGAATTAATATTTAAATATTTAAACTTTAATGAAGATACACACAGCATATGAATTCATCTTCTTTCTGCACACAAGACCAGAGCATCTTACTCCCACATCCTGTGAGGCTGCTGAAATTTGTGAAAGCAGAATGATACAATATCTTCCACATTAAATTTATTAAAATATATTCTAACCAGGTAAGAAGCTTCTTCTGTATCTTCCCCTCCTTTGTGCCATAGACAAAAATCTAAACATATATACAAATACTGCACCATGCCAATCAAAATGTGTTTAAGCACTTAGAGGAAGAAAACAAAGCATCTTATAAAAAGTCAGACTACATAATGTTTGTATTAGAAGGATGCATATTTACATCTCTGCACACAGGGTGACTGAGCTGTGACCCCAGGACAAAACCCCTCCGGGATATGCTTCCATGAAATGATGGCTCTGGCAGCAAAGCTGGCCTCAGTAGAAGTCCCCACGCTTCAATTCCCTGTCCCTTCAGTTGTGGCAACAAAAACTCTTAGTGGGCTTGAGCACAAACCAGATCATTAAGTGGTGAGCCTAAAACTGAGCCTTTGGAAACAGATGACATGTTTGGTGTTTAAAGCACATCACAAGAGCAGCTCTGTTTCAGTGTGACCTGAGACACTGTTCTACTAAAAGTGCATCACGAGAACACCATCTTGAGCACTCCTTCCTGCTGACACCCTCCTTTGGACTGTTTATTGCATATACGGCGTTCTTTCATTCCAAAGCATCTTTTTTGGTCTGGGTTTTTAGTGCTTCCAGGCTCCCCAAGATTACTGGAATTCTCATATTTGATCACCCCAACAAAAAACTAATGCTAAAATTTTATTTTCAGCTGGACAAACATTTAAATCCCATGAGAAAGTTAAAATAACTTACTGAACTAGTTCCATAAACCAAGTTAAGTTCAAGTTTTTTCTATAAGCATTAAATAGCTCAGAACAAAAAGCACTCGAGAAAGCATTTCTCTACCTACTCGGAATTCACAGAAATTAAGATGTAAGTAGTTTATCATAAATGTAAAGTACTCTGCGTATTAAAAAAAACATATCCACTTTACATAACACAAGTTCTGAGTGAGTAAAGCCTACAAAATACATGGTCCGGAGTAGGAGCAATTATTTTAATTGCTGGCTAGTCATAAAATGTTTAACTGCTGGCAGACTCAGGCAACATGACATTCAGTAGAATTTAAAAGTATACATGTTAGCTCTTATTCAAAAAATCAGCAGAACATGTATGTTGTATTACACACTAAGGGTCATGGACTACTCTCCTGCACAAACTGGCTTTAAAGTCTCTGCTGTTTTCTCATGCCTGATTTCCTCTCCTGTGAAGGATTTAATTCCCCTTCCCTAAACAGCACCTTCCATATGCAGTTCTAGGGTGAGGCACTGAGAGGAAGGCAGTTCATCACTCCAGAATATTCTGTGATGCACTGGGGCAGCCTGCACATGGCAAGGAGGATGACACCAAGCCAGGAGCATTAGTCCCGGGAAAGGATAAAGAGGCAGGACAAAAGAGGATATCTGAGATTTAGCCCATTTGAGCAAGGCTCTTAAGGGATGACTGAAAAAGTTATTTCTGAAGTGGAAGATGATGGGGAATGATCAGATAATTTAAGAGCCAGGAATAATGGGTGGTAGATGGAGGTAGACTTTGAAGCTGTAATTGACACAGATAAGAACAGCATATTTTAAACATGCCAGAAAAAGCAGTTACAGCGTTCAAGTGCAATAGCAAGAGGCACAATGGACAGGTTTTATCTAGAAGAACTGAGAATTACTGCTCCATTATGTCAATTTTGTGGTAAGCATAACGCTAGACTTCCTGTAGCACTTTCATCTGACTCCAAGTGCACGTCTAATACAAAAGCCAGAGAATAACAAGAGCCTCTCAGAAAGGTCTTCAGTTCTTTCCCAAGCCCTGCTCAGTTGTGTTCATATTCATTTTAGACTGATATATATTCTGCTACTGCTTTTTCCAAGTTCATTTTGAATTTGGCAAATTTGAATAGTGGCATTCAAAGAGGGAGACAAATTCATTTACCTGATGGAAGTAAATATAACAGGCTTTTATGCAGCGAAGAACTCCAAAGTAAATGGCACCTGAAGAGAAGCTGGATTAAAATACCAATGCTGAATTCTCTGATGTCTGCATCCAGCACAAATTGTTTTTCATGGCTGGTTTTCAAGGGCATTTTCAAAACTAACAACAAATAAAGCAGTAGAACGAAAAATTTCATCCATGGGAAGAGATTCCTGTTGGGCACTGTACACAGGTTGGGTGTGAAGAGAACTTCAGATACAGAAATATTTCTGATCTTGCCAAGTGTTTACGGGAGGAGGGGACTGATGACACTCTCTCTTCTTAAGTTTAATTGCACATGTTTTACTTTGACCTTTGGCCATGTTTTAGCAATGACAAAAACCTATAAAGCAATAATTAATATTTCAACAAAACAGACAGGTAATATATTCAAAAAACTAATCTGTAAGCAAAATTTTATAAAGCTTCTCAAATTGCTTGCAGTCTTACCTGTTATACTTTTACTACCTACCTTCCACTGAGGCATAATATGACTGTGTCAAACACAAAACATGTTACAGGCTTGACAAGACAATAATCCTGTGCCTCAAATAGGTACTGTTCACAGACACAGCCTGTGAACCATTAGAGAACCAAAGCAAAATAACTGCCTTTCCTCAGGGTTTGCCAAAGAAGAGGAAGTGTTATATAGGTCATATCTGTAGCCCATGAAATTCTGTGGTTTTCTTTTCCCTAGTGAGCACTACGATGCTTAAGATGCACAAAGAGCTCATGCTACACAATTATACAACATGATGCCTCAGGCAAATGACTTCTATCACACATCTCAGCATGTTTTTAAGTTCAGGACTTGGGGGTTTGACAAGCAGTGTTCCTGCATTTGTGATGCCACCATATGGAGGTCAGCAGACTGGTAGTACACCCATCAACACCGAAATAAATGGGGTTAACTCATTTAAAATAAATGAGTTAAAATAAATGAGTGATCCTGACCAAATCTTTGAAGAGTGAACTATTTTTGATGCATGTTTCCAGACCTCTCTTGCTAACAAGGAATAGGAATGCACTGCTTGACAAGTAACTAGAATTTCTGAACCAGTGCCAAAGCATATGACTGTAAGCTGTGAAGTACACAACACGTTTCAGGTAATCACACGCGTAGTTTTTTGAGCTGTAATAAAGCTTGGCAAGTAGAAAACAGTTAAATGGGCCCAACTGAATACCATGAGAAGATTTCAAATCTTTTGGAAGGTTTTCTTCCTATAAAGCCATTGCGCACTCCCTCAGGCATTTACTGGTGTAAGAAACAGTCTCAGAAGAGTTGGTATGCACTAGTTATAAAAACCCAAAACAATGAGAAAAATAAGCACAGCCTATGAAAAACTGGAATGAACAAACTGAAAAAGATGGAAAGAGTCCTGTCCAAGCACTCCTGAATATCTAAGGAAAAGAAGGAGAGGACTGAACAGAGGCAAACTACCCCTTATCTCATCCTCTTTGAAGTTTATTGCATTAACTTCCAGTCATTTATACAGCTGTCGCCTGTCTTCAAGATTTGCCTCTTACATTATCATGACTTTCTTTTATATGCAAGGGTACAGACTGACCAAAGTTGTCTCAGAGCATGAAGAGCTGCATTCAGTTTTGCTCACAGGAATTATTTTCTAATTATGTAGGAAATACCCTAACTCAAAGATTCTACGGTTTAAATGAATTTTAACTTCTTGATGCTGAAAGGAAAGATGAAGAGACACGTTGAGCCATCATTGCATACAATGTCTTTTCATTGTTTACCACGATCTTCAGAAGGGAAAATAGCTAGGAATCAATTAATCAATTATTACAGAATTTAAATAGGCTTTAATGATTCTGGTCACAGTTGTCATCACTGCATTAGGACCTGTCAGTGATCCATGCTGCTCAACACATCAAAAAAGCCCCAAACAACAAAAACAAGCCTAACTAAGTGTACTTTTTCATGAAATATTCAAATGTTTACCTGGAAAAAAAGTGTAAGACTGCAGAAGCTGCCAGTCTAATGGGAGAAGATTTTTGTTCCTCCCAGAGCCTTACAACTTACCCTCCTCCAATGCTTCAGTGAGTGCATCCCACAGACATCCATGCTAGCAACCACACTTTCACCTGTGAATCATGTCAGGCTGACAAGCCTATAAGTGCCCAGTCATTGAATTTATTTGTCAAATACTTTTCTGCCACATTGGTTTATGCTCAGGTTTTCAAGTAATCTGGCCGTATCTTGAAAAGTTATCTAGACTGACTTAAGCTTGGCTTTAATATTAGCATTAGAAATAAAGGCATTCTGAGTTTATCTGTCTTATCCTCGGGCTAAATAAATGTTTGGCTGAGCACTTCTACCGCCATATTGTAGACAAACATCACTTATTATTCCTTCCACAATTCAATTCGAAGTGGACAATGGGTTCTGCTTCAGCATCTGACTGGCTTGTGAAAGGACACATCGTTTGGGCTTGTGCCTTTTCAAGAGTAAAATGGCTTTTGTCCAAGCATAATTGCTGGTGTTTTGAGTTCAAATGCTCTGTGTTCCACCAAAGAGAATGCTGCTGTGAAAGAGCAGTTCTTAAAGGCAAGACTGACCTTCAACCCCTCTGCAAGCATGGCTACACCACCTTACAAAGCCTTGCCCATTCTCAAAATACATTAAACATTACTCTGTAAGATCGGGCAACTGATTTTGTAAAGAAATATCACATAAAATACATTACCAGTTTATTACACTGCTTACACTCTAGGTTTCTCAATCACTTTAAGCTGGTATAAACAAGTACTTCCTCTAAGGGCACCAGTCTGTTTTTCCTTTTCTTTGCCCCTGGTTCCTTACCCCCACTGCTTCCTGCACAGCCACACCAGCAGCACAGCAGCGAACCAGACACTGTAACTGATCCAGGCTGAAAACTAAGCTGACAAAAACATGTCCAAGCAGCTAAAGAAATCCTTTATGAAATCAGGTTGGCTGCATGGATCCGTACCATTGTAACAGAGAGGCACAGGAGTGGCTGGAAGTGTCCCTTTGGGGAGCAATTCCCAAAGCCAGTGTGAAATTGCAGCCCACAGAGGAAAGGAGCTATCGGTGGATCCCTGCGGCTGCAAGGTCAAAAAGCAAACTCATCTGCCCAGCTCCAGACACCTGCTGTGCAGAAGGCAGAAGGATCCTCAGGCATGCTGGGAAAGCTCTCATGTACTTTCCTTGTACTTGCCAGATGCAAGGCAGAACACCACTTGCTTGGCCAACAGGCAGCTATTTTCTCTCTGGTTGTTTTGCGGCTCTGTTGCTAATTATTAGCAGCTGTTTATAGTAACAGAACTGGCCACAAGGGATGTTTTTTTGGCCCATGTCAATACTCAAGTGTTCAGTCACTCCACTAGGAAGAAAAGCATCTAGAACACATACCTGGAGGTTTTGGCCCAGCTGGATAAATGTGCTCAACTACCCTACTCGAAGTTAGGAGGATGGGCTGTATCCCTCTGTGATCTGATTAAGTCGTTCCATCATAAAGGTGTAGACAAACCCTGTGACTTTCTGTATAGGTGAGTCATAAGGCCTTTGGTTCAAAAGGGCAGCAATTATAAGCAGGCAGTTGTTTGAATTCCCATTAAGACTTCTGACAGCCAAATGCAAACACTGAAAGCTTTTTAGCTACTACTTTCTAAAAACAGAACTGTATTAACCCTATCAGAGGGGGAAGACTATATTTTTTTTTTTTAAATCAATTATACCATGTATTACTTAACAGCATTCCCATACATGAGCTATATTACCTCCAGATCCTGAAAGTCAACCTCTTATTTTAAAACAGTCTTATATTACACTGGACTGGCCTGTTGTGAATCACTAAAACCCTGCCAAAGGAAAAAGGTTAAGGCTAACTGGGTGCCATAAAGAACCACATTTGACATGTCCCAACATCTAATTCATCATTCAGGTCATCAGAGGCATTGAAGCACAACAGCATGGACCAGCTTCTTCTAAAGGACACCATGCCTAAACCACCCTATGACTAACACTGACTGCAGGTCAGATTCTTAGCAAGTTCATCTTGGACACCAAGATGAAAAAAAAAAAAAAAAAAAAAAAAAAGGAGAAAGAAAGAGAAAAGAGTGACTGGAAACAGCACAATGCTTTTGCATCATGACCTGCTTTTGAAGCTACCACACAATTTAGGCCACAGAAGCAAGGTCTGGGCAGGGGTAAGTCATTCTGCAGCACATTGTGAATTAAAACAATATGGAGCAATCCACCTCACACGGAGAAACAGCATTTTTTCCACTTCTTCCAACACAAACTTTTGCCTGCCCTCAGGACTCTTCACACATTGTAAGTCAGTTGATGTCTTTTACAACCTCTGCCTTGCTATTTAAGACAGAACACAATGTTTGAAATATAAATTCATCTAAGAGAAGCAGATGATGCTGGCAACTTTTCTACTCTTAATGCCGAACATCTGACATCCTTTACTCCCCCAACAAATAAATATCCAAACCACAATGCAAAACATAAAAGGAAGGGTGTGAACAGCTTGATTTTGGAAGGCTTAATTAAGACTTGTTGCACTCTTTCCTCAGTATGTATACAAAATTCCAGAAATTATTAAAGCCTGACATACACAGGCTTACAAACTCCAGCCCTGCCAATGTTAAATCTTCCATAGGGTTTCCTGCTTCCTTTTTTCCATAAAGCACGGCCCTCATTATAACCCCCTTAGCTTTCTTGGGGCCCTCTTTCCACCCCCTCGGAGCTTACTCAGAAAATGACCAAGAGTAAGATTTTGGCTCCTGCTGGAAGATGGCATGATGCAGTCACAGATGGCAATCTGGGCATGATAAACTCCCCTGATGGGACTTTTCCTGCCCAGACACATGAAGAGAAATAGAAAGCTCTAGAGGTAAGGTGGAGAGGTGAAGGTGCTTGTGACACCAGGGAGAGCAGCTTTGTAAGACAGCACTATTTCATCATTCTTTGTATTTTGGGGGCCAACATCACTTCTCTGTTCATTACTGGGAAAAATACATAGGAAATCATGGGTCTTTATGCAATTACTGAAACAATTCTGGGAAGCCATCTTTTTAAGAGGGATCCAGAATTTAATGTGAGACAGACTTTATTCAGTGGATTGGATATTATACTGCTCCCTAAAGGCACAGCCTGTTACTAATATTAGATCAGATTACATTGTTAAATCACAGTTGCTACTGTTTTTAGTAGGAAATACTTCATTTTGTTAAACTGGAGAGGTGGCATTATCTGATTTAACTTGTATTTTGATTTACTGGTAAGTAAAAAGGTAATATATACTCACATTACCTTAATGTTTATTAATACAGATACATTAAACAAGTAAACAGCTAAGGGGATATGTGCATAAACAGCAGTAGAGAAGCCTTTAGAGCTAATGGAAAACATAACAGCTGGGACCAGGGATGCTGGGAAAAAAACAGGCACTAAGAAGCAGTTTCACAGCACAGCAAAGGCATAGGCATGCCTGATTTGTGACCGCTGGATCTCCAATTAGTAGGTTCTACACCCAGAATTAGGTAAAGGGCAAGACAGCAAGCACTAACAGCTCTCAAAACCAAACACTTACAACCAAGTCACCACAAAAGCACAAAACTCAAAAGTCATGGGGACAGAGATCACTTGGGCCAGTGTGCAAATATGCTGTTATGGGCTGACATTGTTGCAAGTAATGACTTTCACTAAGAAAACCCACTGATTTGGTCAGATAGGCACAAACTTCAGTCTGGCCTAAGCTAAAAGTATGGTCCAGCTTGGAATGGTCCTACTAAAAGATCCTCAAGTTTTTAAACCATGTTGAACATGAATGTTATCTCCCATCAGAGTTAAGTGGATTCATTCCCTCTGTCTCTGTGAAGCAGAACAGAGGAAAACAAAATTAAGGCTATCATCAGCAAACATCTTAATACATAACCAAGTGGATTAACTGCACCAATCCCACCTTCCTTCAGAAGGAAGGGCAATGTCTAACCCAGTGGGGCTGCTGGTGCAAGAATAATCCTATCAGGGCATCGTTGCCAGTAGCATTTTCTTTTCCTTCAAGTTCTTTCACCAAGGCTGTTCTTCTGATTGCAGTGGGGAAAACGGAATACACCAGAGCAACCTTTTCAAGTTACTCCCCAGAATGAGAAATACTTTCTGTAATAGGTTGAGACTAGAGTTTTGCATGAATATTCATCCATACTAATAGTCAAGCCAGGACTGATTACTTCTGTATTTACAAAGTTAGATATTTCTTGCAGATGCTACTGTACCTACTATAAAAAGCACATTATTTTCACGTACTGGCATTTAAACTAATCATATTCACTGCCTGAAAATTCACAGGCTGGTTTCTTCAGGCTGCAAATGCTTAAGAAACCCAAATACTGCCAGAATATGTATTAGACAATTACAGAAGCTATTCAATAGATCAAGACAAAAAAGAGCACAGCACAGATCTTCATAAGCCGACTTCCTCTAGCATATCATTAACGTCTGCAAAGTCTAATTCATTGGAATTATCTCCAATTACCAGTCCCTAAATGCATTACCATCATTCAATCTCAGAAAACTCTTAAAGGAAGCTTTTGAAAATATCCCTAGAATTTTATTCACCCTCCAACAAAGATGGAGAAGTCAGGTTTTTGACCAGGTTTTACTAACTCTGAGGAAATAATTACTCCCTCAGAAAAAAACCAAGGCATCTCAGAAGAGGGTTTCTCACATTTCAGATTCTCCAAAGGGTTTGTAAACAAGTATATATAACTGGTTATATCATCTTGCACAAAGTGTTCTCATTTTGCCTTGTTTGAGTGGACTCACGGATCAAAGGGGAACCTCATCACCGTGACTGCTTGGTAATAAACCAGCATTTACAGCCTAACTTGCAGTTTGAGCCCACACCAACTCATCATGATTGCTGGAAATTGTCTCCTGTCAGCACAAAGGAGAGAGATTCCTTCCCTTCCCCACCCAAGCTTCGCTGAGCTTCCCTCCATCTGAGCCAAGGAAAATACTTTAACATCCCCTGATGAAGTATTAAATGGAACTCATCACTACAGTACTGAAAGAAAGGAATAAAAGTGTTTAGAGATAACATTTATTTATTACTTACTTCCTGGCACCCAAAGAATCCCACCTCCTCCTAAATCCGTGCTACAAAGGGTGTGGTAAAAGAGCTGCTTTTCACCCCTCTGGCCCCACACCTGCGATGCATGAGATGGTGCTAATAGAGGAAATGGCAGGTTTAGGGTGCAGCACCTTCGGTAAACATCTCCCTTTAGCAATACAAATAATTACAAACAAGCATTGAGAAAGCATACTCCATAAAAGTATTGCTGGAGCACTTGAGCAGATCCCTGCTCCAGTTTTTTAGGCTGTCCCAAATACCAGTGTGACAGACGTGTTTATGTACACTGCCATGAAGTAGAGCTATATGATTTAGTTCCTCAGTTATTTAGACAAACATTTGAACTGACCTAGCAGTGATACATAGCTTGTATATTTTAAGGAAGGTATTAGAGAAACAAAATTAAGAATCCCCTCTTAACCCCAATAATTATTAAACCTTAAGAAAATCAGAGAATTACTGTTTGGTCAATAATATGGATAAATCAGCACTTATAGGTTGCATCACCACACTGATTTCAGACCTTATCTACAGCATTTAGGATCAATACTGTAAGAACCTCCACAACCAGTACTTCTAACAAAGTAGGGAACACACACCACGTAAGAGTTACACCTTATAGGAGACAGAAATACAGGTAATAAACAGACAATATTTTGGCCAAGTTACAAACCATCCATTTTAGACAATTTTAGTGCAAATAATATGCTTTAGACAGCTAGCTTATAAGCAGCCCTACAGAAAGCTGATGGCCACATTTAAGAGCAGCTTGATCAGGACATTTTGATTTTGGACAGTGAACAAATGCTATTTTAGAATGTGTTTTGCCAAGCTCTAACCCTGTTAGAACTGGCAGGATAAGATATTTACTGACATGTACACTAAAATAATAAGAGACTACAAGTGCTTGGCAGTTAGACTTGATACATGAAGACCAGCTAGCAGGGCAATATTTAGAGGACACAAACTTCTTCCATTTGTGACTCTGTAGAACTACGAAATACTTGGCAAAGACTTGCCAGAATTTGGCATTTTTACCTAATTTGGGAATGACTGTCAGCTGTTCTCCTCTTAGAGGATGCACAAGCTCCAGCATCCATGCCACTTCAACAGCAGACAGCTGGACCACTATGGGATGAGACCTGCAGCACTTCTGCACCAGAGAAGTGTTTGTACCCTGCTGTCACACCAGTGCAAACACTATAGAACTACTTGCAAGTGAAAATATTTGAAAGCAAACATCTCCCAGTCTAGATTTAGCCCTCTCACAGTCAGACAATTCAGTCATGCTCTGTCAGTCCATCAACTTTTCCTGTATGCTTCTTGCAAAATACACAGCTGCCATCCTCCAAGGAAAACTCAACATATAACCCAAGGGACAAAGCTGCACTGTGAGATGGGGGTGGAGCTCATCCACAGAACTCTAAGCATCTTCTTATTATCCAGAGCACAGGTCTTTCACCCCTTTAAGTCTCCACAGAGACAAGTTTCCAGAGCAGAGGGGTTAAGAGGAATCAATGGTTTCAGCAGCTGCACTATAACTGTTTGTCACAAGCCAGCTGGGACTACCACAAGCAGGCTGTAAAGGCAGTAGAGATGCTAATGTACATTTAAATACCTTGAACACTGGTTGCCCTTGTGAGCTGTATTCCAACTTCCTGCCAAAAAAACCCAAAACCAAAACCAACCCACCCAAAACAACAAGCAAATGCTGTTTGAAAGGCATCTAGTCTCCCAAAAGCATTTTCTGTTGGAGGTTACTATCAGATAACAGCTAGATTACCTAAAACATCCTCAGTGAATTAAACGTTCACATGCTAAAGTAGCTTTGCTTGAATATCAGTAAGAACTAAACATTGTTGCAATAGTGTCTACAGGACTAGGCAGGCTTCTTTTAGGAAGGGGAGAGTTTCTTTGCATTAAAAACATATTTAAAGTCAACAAGTCATAGCCAATATTAATTTAGCTGTAAGATTCAAAGTGATTGCACTTGAGTCATTCTATAGATACAGGGCTACTGACATAAAGAACAGGGCAGTGAGAGGTTCAGCCTATACAAGCATAATTGATTGTTTAGAAAACAAAGCTAATCTAGTGGTTGTTTCTTTATACAAGGCTAATTGCATACCAGCTAGAGCGCCTTTCCAGATCATTCTCAGAGGCAGAATGAATTTGTGGTCAGATAATATCACAGGTATTTCTCTAAGAATGCAGAGCTGCTTTAATACTAGCAGCCACTGAAAGCAGCGTTATGTGAAGAGCAAAACAATGAGGGAAACACCAGAACTGCAGCACACAAAATAGCTTGATACCAAAGTGTAACAGCTGAGCTGGCAGGTTATCCTACTAGACATCGAATATCCTCAGAAAGGGGTGGGGTCCTCTCTGCAAAGTGCACTCAGAGAACAAGCAATCTCCTTCGCTCATTCTATTACCCTGGATAGATCCTGAAATCTCAAGCCAAGGGGGAAATCCAGAGAAAGAAGTAGTAACCTGAACACCTGACAAGGTAAGTTTGGCTTTGTGCCTTTATTGTTTAAAGAGACACCAAAACACATGTGCAGTTAGTGTAAGCTGCCTTCAGAGGAAGGAATATAAAAGCAACTCCACAGACTGTGAGTAGGTGCAAATAACAGCTGCAACTTCAATTCAGGACCAAATATCTCCTTAAAATTTTTAAAAGGCACACCAACTACAGCTTGGAGAGTAACAAGTTTAAAATTTAGTGATTTGAAGGATAAACAGGAACAGCAATGTCTTGCTCAGATAAATATTTTACAATTAGTCTATCAGGCACCTAACATTAAAGGACCTCTCAGCTCAGGGGCTGTAGGGCTGTTCACAGAAAGAAGAAGAACGGACCAAACTGTGAGCTGATCAGTGAATACTGCCTTCAGTGCACTGAAGCTACCTGCTTATGCATCTAAACAGACAGGAGCATTCTCTGAATTTGAGTAACAACATCTAGCAAGAGTGTGGGCTTCACGAAGAGAGTTAAGTTAAACAGCTCTCATTCATCTTCTGTCATCCACACACCTTTATTAAAGTGCTTAAAGTTTGTGCCTGCATCACTGACATTTCCTCATCTTGCTCCTCTCACATTCAGTCTGGATTTGTTTCTGCTGCTCTGCTCAGATGGCAGAAGAAGTACCAGAGCAAGATTTTTAGTCTTTACTCTTTTCTGTGGTTTAATCATCTTTATGGTTTGGCAGCAGCTGTTGGGAACAGGCACAGCACAAAATAGGGATTCAGCTTTGTAAGCTCTCAGAGCTTTCTGTTCCCTGATCCTAAAAGTATAACGGATGCAGACTCTTCTCACTGCTCCTCTGGAAAGCTGAGCCTGACCTCACAGTATTCCAGATGTTAACATTTCCAACTGCCTGATCTATCACTCATAATCAACTTGCAAGATTCTACTTGCAATAATATATGAAATTTCTCGATTTTCAAAACTGTCTTGATGTTCATCTTCCAGGAGACAGCAACTGCTCACAGCAGCATCCCAAGCAAGGAGCATCACTAATGGCAGAGGTCAGACAAAGGATGATGGGAGCACACATACACCTGGCTGAAGCTGTTTGGTGGTTTTCACTAGATAAACTTCAAAGGGATGTTCTCTTTCTGTGCCGCAGAAGAAATCACAGGCTTGCAGCTGTGGGGGAAAATGGGGGAGACCAGGAAGACAGTTGTAATTTCTACAAGGGAATGAGTTAAAGTTGCAAAACTAAAGTACTTGAATGAATACTGAACATATCACCTATCTCAACTTCTCAAAGAGTTTTACATCTTCAGACTATTTCTTTAAACAACTGCTCTACTTTTAACTGAACACTTTCTGTTATCAGTTTATTCTGGTACAAGATAGTGGCTTGGCTTCTACCCCAGTTCCTATGAAGATAGTTAACACTTACAGATTCCTTTCTCTAACATCACAACCAGCTAAATCCATTTATTGGAGTTCATAAGGAATAGGACATTCATTCCTGAATTATTTTGCTGTCTCACTTTCTGCAAGGAGTTTATAAGTAACAGTTTGTTGAACAGACTTGCCATTCAACTTCACCAGCTACTTGGCAGTGTCCTAGAAAAACAGACAAAAGGTTGTTACCTTCATATAGCAATGCATATAGTCCTAAGTATTTGAAGTGCTACACTGCTTAAAGTATACACCTGTTAAGAGCAGGCAAACCAAAAATATGAAGTGACGGAAGCTTTGAGAAACTGGCAGTTATCCTGGTGACACTGTGGTGATGTTAACTTTGCCTAGCATTTCTAAAAGCCTTGTGTAAGCACGTTGGCATACTGGATAACTTGTTATAGGTCTCTGGTTCAAGGAAGAGATTTTAGAATTGATTCCAGACAAGTAGAACTGCCTGAATTTGGTCACTCAGGAAGTCTTCCGGGGAAAATTCTACTCTGAAACACTTGAAGATTTTCATAAATTAGCAGTCATGTAGGATTTCACAAGTTTTATTAATAAGCAGTAGGATGTACCATGCATCTGTGAATATATTCAGACTCTGTTAAACTTAGATGAAAGCATCACTGAAGTGGGCAGGACACTCAAACTCAAAGGACATTACAACAGCTTCCACAAATTTTGCTGTGAAGAGTAGCTGACTCCAAAACAGTATTCCTAAGTAGGGTTTCAGGAGCTTTCTAGTGTCGGTCCAGAAGTATTATCAGCCCATGCACTGAGAGCAGGTTTACTAAACAGGGATCTGTAACGATTCAAAAGGATAGTGTGAAATAAAACCAAAAACCTAGCAAATATTTATTCAAACACTGCTCCTTATAGCAGTTTGGAGAAGGGATTGCACATTTTTCAGGAAGACCTGTGGATTCCAGCAGAGAAGCATAACCCAAGTCAGTACACCCTGCTGAAAAGAGGTATTCTCACTTTTGTCCTAATGTTCTCTTAGAGGTGAGGACCACCTCATATGACAAATGATTCCTTATCAAGCACAATAACTTCAGCCAAATGCTTCAGTGAGCAAAGCACATTGTAAATCAGATTGAGCCAAGCAGAAAAAAACTGGGAGAGGAAATAATCAAGAGGATAGGACCCAGAAGACATGGCTACAAAGTCTGAAGGGCATGAGATTATTTTACATCTCTAAACAAAGTCTTGACAGAGGGTTTCAAATGTAGGAGCTGCTGAAAGCACAAAAAGGTATCAGAAAGGTAATGATTGGGCCAAGTTGTAACCAGAATTAGAGAATATTTTCTAGATGCTATGGGTAACAGAAGTGCTATTTATCCATCATGGGGAGGACAACTGGCAGGTTCACTCCTGCCTTGCCCCACTCATGGATCAACTTCTCACAGCTCTACCTGCTGAGGGTTAATTCCCTGCCATTCTCTCACCTTCACTTGTGAGCACACACTATTTCCCACCTCCCAGAGCCCACAAAGGCACAGACATTTGCATGTGCTGCATGTGTGGGTGTGAGTCTTCAGCAGTAACACAGGAAGCTAAGGAAGAAAACTATTCATTTCTTGCAGCTTGTGAACAAGAAAGTACATCTAGTATTTGACCAACAAAATCTTAAAGTTAATGCAAGTTACTGGTCAACACAGAGCTATTTGACATTTTACACTTTAGTCACTTGTCAGAGTGAGGAAGCCCAAAGGGTGATAAATTTCATGGTTACTGAACCTTATTTTAATGAAATGCGTGGCTTGCCCTTCTGGGCTGTATTTTATTTTGGCAGCTTTACTGAGAGCATTGTGCTTAGTCATTTTACTTTGTCAATTACAGGACTAGAATATGCAATAAACTAATGTTTTTACTGTTTGAACAATCACCTGCCAGATTTTCAGGAGGAATAATATTTGATTAAAGCAATCAGCAGTTAACCATAACATATCCTTAAATGTTTTAGGTTTTAAGAGCCTAAATAGATTGAAAAAATTTATTGTTGCTTTGTACAGCAGTCAAGATTTAATAGATAAAACAGGGGCACCACATCCCTTTTATCTAATTTAAGTGAAATCCATTTATCATCCTGTAAAAGCTTTAAGTTTTTATTCTTCCAGTAACAAATTTCAAAGTTCATTGTATTACCTCTATATAAATATTTCTGCAAAACACATGGGCAGACTTTTGACCCATAAACTTCTCTGGAGAAGTACAGATGATCATATAGTAAAACAGTCACAATTCAAAAGGTCACTTCCATTTTGTTTTAAACCTTCCCTTTTAAGCAAAAAAATATTTAAATTCAAGTTTCAATTCCACATTAAAACAGCCCTGATATGACACATTACTATCCTTAACTTGTATTCTGGTTTTCAGTCAAGCTGCAGTCAGTTTAAGTTAACTTAATTGGGGTAAAGAGTTAGGGGATAAAAAGTCATAGTTTATGAGGAAAAAATAAAACCTGCAGGAAAATTCCCATGGCGCCTTTGAAATTCTTCCTACTTATCTGTAGTAATGTGAACAGCAGTGTGCGTAACTCAAACATGTTTTGGCTAGGAAAGCTTTTTCACCTTTCTCTGAGGACTTTGTGTGCTCTTGCTCACCACTCATACATGAAATCTGGAAAAACAGAATGAATATACAGTGTGCAACTGTATTCTGCATTTTACCTGATGAAAGAATACTTGTCATGTTACAATAAGCATCAGCCAGGCTTAAATCTTGACTGGCACAGAGAGCAAAACTCAGCCTTCAAAACATGGAACTGAAATTAGCATGGACAAATTTCCCAAGTATGAAATGTTAATTCCTTCTGAAGAATAGTGCAATCAAAACAAACTCCAGTTTACTTTAGGACACATCGGCTAAATCAGCCATCTGGGCAGGATCCTGAGTGGCCTGATCCCAGATTTCTTTGCTGAACAGAAAACAAGCTGCACACATGTATGTGCCTTCTCACATGCTTTTTATTAAACACTCCCTACCATGAGGAGCAGGCCTGACAACCATTTGCTGAGATTACACTGATTTCAGAAGCACTGGCAGTTCTCTGCTGCAGCCACAGCTGAATCCCACTAGTCTGTGAGCAGTGACACTTGTCTGTCACGTTGGATACATCCTCCCCACATATGCCAGGAGTGAAACCCTCCACCTACCTGATGAAATAAAGCTTCCCAGACTTTGAGACTTTTGCTGCACAATCTACAGTTTAAGTCTGTGCCTAAACTACTTAGAAGTCTTGGGAGTGCAGATCTAACATTAAATTACAGGCCCAGATATAAACAATGTAAGATGTATTCATCACTCATGTAAGCCTGCTGTATTTTCATTATTCCCTGCAAGGCTGAAAGGGTCACAGCAATACTACAAGCCTAAGCCCTTTCAGACGCAAAAAGACAAGACTTGTGTAGCTTTAGTCTTAGCTGCTCACATCAAGCAACTTAGAGCTCCAGTTTGTCCTGTGAGGCTAACGAATTAATGAAGGAAAATTCTGGGCTCCTGCTTGCTTTATCAGGATGGAGCAGAGAAGTTTCCAGCCTTGGCTTCCTGCTTTCCTCTCAGTCCAGTCTAGTATTTTAAAAATTTCTCTGGTGAAAGCCAAGAATTGGCCAGTGTTCTTGTTATTCTCATTCTTTGAAAAGATATGACTATTACCCAGACAATGAGAAGGAAGTTATTTAATCCCTACATCAACAGTGAGTAAGAAAATGAAGTATTATAATAACAGGAGCGTAACTGCATCAGGTAAAAGTTAAAAGTTATGCTGGACAGTCATTAATGCAAAAATAAGGAACCCATTTTTATTTAATATTTTGACACAGGCAGGCTTCCATTCATTTTCTAAGTTACAGGGAAATGCAATATTAATGAACTGAATGCTGCTATTGGAGATAAACCAAGTGTTGCTTTCATTTGCATAGTACTTCCACTCTGACCACACTCATTTAGATGCAAGAAAGAGTATAGTGCATAGTGAAGGTGTTATAAATACAGAGTTGAAGTACTTAAACACATACCCTTATTAAAAATATACCTTTAGTATTAAAGCTTGGGGAACCATTACCAACACCTCTTTATTTCAGACTATTTTTTTTCCACAGAGAAAGCAATTTTACTGCCTGAAGCACAGAACTGCAGCAGCTTTCTTATCCCATCTCCTAGGGCAAGATCACCAAATCATTTGGACAGCAGAAATTTCTGCATGTAAAGCTGAAATTTTATTCCCTACTTAAAGAATTTGTCTTTTGCAAGCTGTGGTGTGTGTGTGCATATATATATATATACACACACCCACATACACACCCAGTCAATACAGTAATTGCATGTAGGGACTTCAAGCTTTCTCTGGCAGGGATGTTTGACCCCAGGCCACTTACCAGCAGTGGCTTTGTCAGTGGGTAGCCCCTAAAACTTCAAAGGTCAGAAAAGGCCATCGGGACACATCAGTTACTAAATTCCAAACAGACAGAATGAGGCTGTGATCCACAGTCAGGGCAACTTACCAGGTTCATTGAAGGATCCTGCAAGTGAGATTTTTGGCAATACACAGACTCCTCACAGAGCCACCCAGACAGGGAGTCTGTTGACAAAGAGCTTCTTAAAGAGGCTGAAGTGCAGGGAACAGTGTAGCCACTATTGTACCAGTGATAAATTCAGGCATTAATTACAACCAGTTATTCAGTAACCAGCCTTAACAAAGAACTGGAACTGATTTCTTAGAATGTGTTAATTTAGGAGCACAGTTAATGAGGAGGAGAGCTACTAAGTGCAGTTCAGGGAAATACCAGGCGGTGTTGGGCTGCTGGAATGAGCTGGAAGTTTGTAGTTTGATGAATGTGCATGTTTAGTAGTTTGCAGTTAAAAAAACCCCAAGTGCTCAATAAGTGTATCTCTACCACAAAAAGGTAGTATGATGCAGTGAAATCTCTTCAAGGAGGACAGAGTCAAGTTTATACTGAACATCCCTGACACTCATCAGGTTTTACATTGACAAAGTGATTTTACAGAGATCTAGCCATGAACAGGCTAAGAATACCCTGAGACAAAGTAGTGAGGCTTTATCTTAAGTCATCACACCAAGACTATCACTTGCCCACAAATATATCCTGCTGTTCCTAACCAGTAAAAGGCTTACTAACAATACAATACCAAACTCACTAGACACACAGGCATCTGATGTTAGCACAAAATTCACTGTATGGGAACCCAAACCCTTTTAATATACAGCTTAATTGGGGGCTACTACACAACTGAAAGGCCGTGGTAGTATCCAGGTCATATGCATACAAAGAAGATTAGAGATCCCACTAGTACTATAGGGTCAAAAGGCTTATTTTCAAATGGCACCCTGAATTGTCACGCAAAGTATTCCAGAGCAGTTGTCTGGAAGAGGACACACCTTATCTGATTCAGTTCCATTTCTTCAGTAGACTGAAAGATCGACTATGCAGCTGCATAATGAGAGTTTTGAACAGACTGTACCTGGAAGATGACAAATTGGAAAGGTGATCTGAAAACAAAGCAGCAGAAAAGGCTCCAACTGTAACGCCAGTAATGACTGTAAGAGCATGAAGGGAACAGGTAACTGCCCATTCACTCTCTTTTTCAGCCCATTGAAGGAAATTTTTTGACTTTTAGGGAGGCGGAAGTGCTGTGATGTTGGAAACAATCAGGGTACCTGTGCACTGAGAAGTGTAAGCCTTTTCCCTCTCTACACCAAAGTTAGAAGCAGAACAAGAGCCAAGAAAAAGAACCAGCCTACATCACAAGCTGATTCCCCCAGATACATATCAGACAGCAAACAGGACGTGCACTTGAAGTGTTGGTGTTAAAGCAAGCTGTGCATTTGTTTTGGGTTATTTTTTGAACTCTTGGGAGTTAGCTGGCCAGCCACACTACTCTAAGGAGCAATAGTTCAGACTGTCAAATCACTCCTCTGGGAGTACCCAGAGCCAGACTGCTCAGGCCAGTGTACTTGCTCAGATATTCCCCTCATAAAATGGGAGGAGTATTTTTTACCCTGCATGTGTGGCTTCTTCCTCCCCACACACACACAAAAAAAACCAAAACCAAAAACCAACCAAAAAAACCCACAACCCCCTGAAACTCTTGTTACCTGGAAGCACAGATCCAGCATCAAGACTATTTAAGAGTTGACTCCTGTTCCTGTTATTTGTACTTCCATATGATTGATAAGAAAGTTGTAGGTTAAACAGTGCTCACGTTAAATGTATTCTGGAAGACTGTTTGCTGTGTGTAAGTGATGATAGGAAATTAAGTGGCACAGAAATCTGACTGCTCTGCAGTCATCGCTTGCTGGGTTAAGCCACTGGTTTCTGGATGTGGTCCAGAAAGATTGATCACATATTCAAGGACAGAATGCAGAAGATAAGAGTGACATGCAGTTGTGCTTTTGTAAAAGAACACTGGGTTCGGCCCCCAGTTAGATCATTTATTTATCTGGCACTGAAGGGTGATAATGGCTTGTTTTCAAGTCTCCAAAATAAATGAATTATACTGCATGCAGAAGTAGTCCAGGCCAGCCAGCAGAGAATAGAAAATATGCAGGGTCAGCATAACACTGGTTTCAATTTCAGTTACAAAAACATTAGAGTTCTCATTTAAAACAAGATGAGGAAACTAGGTCCTCTCTCCACTCTGCTGAGAGAACCAACCTTGCTCTCCTCAGAACACTGACAAAATCCACTTCAAATATAGTTCAGCAAAACAAGTCACAGTAACACCTTGCTGCTGCCATTTACACACTAGAATTTTCTTAAAAGCATCTTTGGCTTATGGTTAGCACTAAGCTTTATCTCCTACACTTTTATGCCTTGCTATGTGAGCAGCAGCTATTGACTGACAATTTCAGTCATGCAGGGGAAGTATGTCTCAGTCCCCTCCCAGAACACCTCAGGCCACCAGATTAGTCCATTTTCATATAACGCTGCAAAAGACTGTGTCAAGCCTGAAGTGTCAGTCCAGCCAGGTCTCCTAAAGCTGAAGTTTAACAGTCTTTATCCTTCATAAATGGGAGTCCTGGAAATCAAGTCTTCCCCAGCTTTAACTGGGTTTTAAGTTTTATTAGTGGTCCACATTGTGGAGACCAACTTCCCATCATCTATAGATTGAGATTCACGTTTTGAGCAGAATACATGCCAGCAAGAGCCAAACCAAGGTCAGGAACAGCTCTTAAGCCAAACCCAATCATTACCCAACAAAGGCCTTGTGTCCTGATGCTTGCCAGAGTCACTTGCCAAGAGCAAGTTTGATGAGGAAACCTGGCTGCTTGTCCCAAGTTGTTACAAAGCCGTATGCCAGCTGCAGTCTAAATGACTGCACAGCACTTGTTGGAAGTACCAGCAAGAAGGGGCTTTAGTTAATAGCCACCCTGTGCCAGTTAGGTCACAGCACAAACCACTCCATGGCTCAGACATTGCAGTGCTCTGAACCCATCACTGAGATGCCCGAAGTCCAGCTTTTAACTCAAGACAAATTTAGTCTTGGGCAACTCTATTGGAGGTCTAGATTTAATAGTATGATATCAGCTCTTTTTCATGCAGAGTATCTTGTTTCACTTAGAGGAATATTATACTTCTGTACCACACTAAAGAGTAATCAGAATATTTAGAACAGCAATAATTATTCAGTGCTTGGATACAAGAGCCCTTCACTGTTCCAGATGCGAGATATAATATCTGTTTACCAGTGGAAGCTTTGGGTAGTTTCTCTGGGCAGGGCTGTGACCCAAATGCAAGATGTGTGGGTAACTGATAAGCTGCCGACCTTAAAAGTCACCTGACAGCAGCAGTTTACTGAAAGCATGCAGTCCTTAGTTCACAACACTCCACAGCTTAACAGTCTCTGCTTCCATGCTTGGTTTCTGGGCTGCCCAGGATCTCCTGTCTGAAAGGTGACTCTCAGGCTGAAACACCAGCTGTCAAGTTGTACACCTAGTATCAGTCATCCTGACATCATTCTGCTTCAACTTTGACAACTGGATTGTTTTCTGTTTTTGCATGAAACCTTAAACACACAACTGCTAGAAAGTTTATTGGACTTGATACAGCCATTAGTGGGCAGATGTAATGCTCTGCTTAGGAAAAGTATTGTTTCACTCACGCCAGTTTAGTGCTGGTATATTAAGCTAAGCAATGCCCGCTGCACTCTGTAATCCCCAAGTCAACAGGCTACTCTTGAATGAAAGTGTTCAGTAAGGCTGACACTACGTTGAAGGACCAGGAGCTCCAACAGAATAGGGCAGATCAGTTAACCCATCTGTAAGGGAAACGACTGCACACAAGGCTGTTCCATTGGAGTTTTGATGAATCTTATGCCTATAGTTGGAATAGGTCACAGCCTGGGATCCTGCAAGTATTACAGATATAAAGGTCATGGGAGTGACCCTTGCAAAACCAAAACGCAGCACAAACAGTTTTTCATGTTACTCATTACTCTGCAAGCTGCTAAAGCTTCCTCCTCCATCACAACAGCCTCATCACTTCCACAGGGCTCTCCTAGCAGGTCAGCTGGAAAGCTCCATTTTAACTTCAATAGCTTTGCCTCTGTTCAACATGCTTTTACATTATTTAAAGTAGCCCATAGCATTGCAGTCAGTTTGAAGGGCAAGTGAAGCTTGTTTTTACATCAAGCACACCAGCACATATGTACTGTTGCTCAACACACTGCTTGATCATTTGATGCAAATATTTTAGGGTGGCTTATGGTGTTTGAGGGGCAGAGGAGGTTCAGACCACAAGTTAAGCTCAAAAGCAGCTGCCAGCTCCAGCTTGTTGTGATGGGCAACATGAAGGATTTAATTGTTTTGCCTAATATGCAAGCAGCAGTGCTCACATACTGCGAGTGAAACTGGCTTCCTACTCTAGGAATTGATGCTGGAAGTCATAAGGTGATCAACTAAGGATGATAGCAGTGCATCACAGGCAGTTTACAGACCATGCTAGAAAAGATCAAATGCTCCTGTGTAAAGGAACTGTTTATAGCTTAAATCAGCGTCTGAAGAGTTAAATGCAGCTGTGTTCACAACTGCAGGCACTACCTACCAGGTCATTCCAGCCATCATCTTCCCACTCAGGAATTCATGACTCTTAAAGCTTCAACATCTTTTCTAAGCTACTCAGTTGGCAACATATTTTAACTGCAAGAAAGTTTTTCAAACATTAGATGCAGCTCACTGGTGAATTACTCTGCAGGTACCATCCAATGTTAATATTCTCATTGCTTTTATAAATGATCCATTTAAGTTTATACAGGGATAGAGGCAGAGTCCATGCATTCCTGCCTCAGCACACAAGCAGAGCAACATTAGATTTCCAAGTCTTAACTTCCTAGCTGCCAGAGAATCCAGGACCGGAGTGAGTTTAAAGGTAATTAACCTTGGAGGTCACAGCCCTGTGAGACAGGTCCAACTTCAGCCTGCTCTCTCAGACCCTGTATTTCCACCTGGAGGAATCAAGGCAATTACTTCAGAAAGCTCCTCAGATAGGCTCCACACTCGCTTCAGTGTGAAAACCTAAGGTCACACGCACTTAGACGTACAAGCATGTGCATTGTTTCACTCAGCTATGCCAAGCTTCACTGGAAGCCACGAAAATATTCTACTTGTGTTGCCCCAGTGAAAAGGCACATGAGCAAAGTTGCACTTCATGAGTTTTGTTGTAACATGACACAGAAGGAGCAGCAGGGTCACCAGCTGTCAGTCAATGTTCCTGCCACCTTCTCATGACTAAGGACACCTCCAGCAGAAGACAACTTCCCTTGTCAGCACAGGGCAGCACAATACAACTGTATTTAAAACAGGCTGAATTTTTAAGGCACATTTCAGCTTGGAGGGAGAGGATTGCCCTCGACTGCATGCAGTCCCCACAGCATCCAAGCAAGATCACGTCAGCAGATACTGCTCATTCCTTTCTCAGCAACAGACTCCAGAGAGCAGCAGGCTCCTGCAGGAGTTAACCCGCAGTTATACAGAGGGTTTATCTGTAGAACCACACATTTTCCTTTTGCTGAAGATGCCTCAGTCATACATAATTGAGCACAAGAACTGCTATCATTTACTTGCTTGCAGAGGCACGGGCCAACCCATGTAAACTGGCCTCTGACATTACAAATAGCTAACTAAAATAGAAGTTGTTCCACTGATCCCACCCTTTACCTCATGGAAATTGTTATTTTATCATGAAAACTGCCTTAAGTATCCAATTTAATCTAATTAATAGATGAATGAAGCACTCACTTCCAAGACAGCAGCTGCCATTACCTTTGGCATACACAAGAACTCACAGATGTTTTTGGATGCTTCAGAGACTACTGGATGCAGTTTTAGGAGTTCAAGGTAGTGTCATCTTTTCAAACTTACAGTAAAAAGCACTTCTGTAAGCATCTACAGCCAAAGTGTCAAGTAAATAGCTTAATCTCTTGTCTGAAACCTCTTCCCTTATTTAAGAAGGGGAAAAATTAGGCATGTTGAACACTTCATCAATCCAGGATAATCACTAAACAAACCGAGCGAGGAAGACCTTATCTTTTGCAATACTGGTGGAAGAAGTCACACAGGCCATGTCAATGCAACCACATCAACAACCCCCTCTGCCAGATATTTAGAAAAAAGCCTAACTTGGGGAGGGAAGCAGGAAGTATTCACCAGCTCGCTCTTTGAGCTCAAGCACCTGCTCAAGCCATATTTCATTAAATATTTTAGTAGCACTGTCTGATCACAGCAGTGGAACATGATGCAGCTCACACTGGAGCAGTTTTTTGCAGAGCAGAAAGGATACATGCTGTAACAGTGCAATTCCTTCCCACGGATCCTCATAATGCTGCAGTTATTTGGCTGTGCTCTGTACCTAGTGCTGCCTCTCCTTGTAGAATTCTTGTAACATCTCCTTTCCTGAAGGAGAAAACATCTCCCCTGTCTAAGATGCAACATTCTGCATTATCTTTCCTATCCTTTCCCATTTATAAGACCCTGAATTAGCCAGGCTCCAGCAACATTGATTCACTCACCGCACCCAGAGCCAAGTCAGAGTCTTGGCTAAATATTTTCCTCCCCTCCTTTTTCCCCTCTATACCTAGAGAATACTGAAGGCAAAGCACTCCAACAGAAAACTGCCCCACTGAGAGAGTATTTTTCCAGGTCAAGCAGAGCTTCTGCACCTGCTAAAGGTGCTAAATTAAGGCATGTTAAGAGTTGCAGATCACTGATAACGTGATCTTAAGGGAAACTGCTGCATTCATGGGAGGTTTAAGAGTAAAGTTAGAAGTAATTTCCCCCAGTACCCTCCCACCATCATATCAGGCAAGGGGAGATTCAACTGGTTTGTGATAAAGCTTTGAGATCAGGTTACAGCTTAAGTGTGGAATTATTCAAATGGCAGACTACTGAAGTTTAATAGTCTGAAAAGCTACACTAATTCCCATCTTTGATCCCTTTGTCAAGTCCTCTTCGAGCACAGTCTCCACCCAACACAATCCCAAAGGGGCAGTTAATGAATTCTGATGAGAACGAGGTGGCTATCTCAGACACCCCAAACAAGTCTTTCCGACATCACCTTACTCATTCCTCATCCCTTCCCAACCTCTGTGGCCCAACATCTCCTTTGACTCGATTTCTCACCACAGCACATGGCATTTCCAATTTCCACCTCTGCAGCTTCGCATCTCCCTCACCTCCAAGACCCTCATTATCTTCCCATCTTCATGACTTCATATAGCCCTCATTCCAAAGCTCCCCAACCCTCTCACCTTTCCAGCCCCGTAACTCCTTCACGCAAAAAGTTTCTCAGCCCCTAACCCCAAACCTTTCTCATCTTCACCCCAACTCTTCCTCACCGTCATTAGCCCCTCACCTCCCCCACCTCAACTCTTTCTCACCTTCGCTAGCCCTTCACCTCCCTCACCCTCACGACCTTTTCACCCCAAGCCCTTCCTCGCCTTTACCAGCCCCTCAGCCCACTCACCCGAAACCCTTCCTCGGCTTCACCAGCCTCTCATCCCCGTCACCCCACAGCTCCTCAGCCGCCCCTTGCCTCCATACCTCCTCCTCACTCCAGACACCCCTCACAGCCCAAGCTCCCACCGCGCCCCTTACCTGCCCCCGGGTCTCCCCCTGCACCCGGGACCTGCTCCGTGCGGCGGAGGGGGGAGGCGGCGGCGGCGCCGGGGAGGGCGGGGGGGATGAGGGAGGGAAAGAGGGAAGGGACGAGGTCACTGACGGCGGCGCGAGCGCGGCAACACCGGGCAGCGGCGGCCGCTTTATACCGGGTCCTCGGGAACCGGCACCCGCTTCCGCTTCCGCTTCCGCCCCCTCCCGCCCCCGGGATCATGAATATGCAGCGAGATAGGCGTGGCCTCCCTGGGGGTACGCGAGGTGTGAGTTATGAATATGTACCAAAGAGGCGTGGTGTCATCGGGCTGGGCGTGTTGCTCATGAATATGCAAATAGGGCGTGGCCTCGGGGCGGGGGGACGGGCGGGGGGCGTTGCTGGGTGACGGCGGGAGGGCTACGGGGCTGTCCAGGCATCCGCCGCAGGGGCGCCCGCCTGAGGGGAGGCGAGGCGGGCGGTGGGGGGGCAAGTGTTAGAGAGTGACAGCGTGACAGAGGGATACAGAATATCCACAAGGAACGTCGAATCCAACTCCTGGTCCTGCACAGGACAGCCCTAACAATCCCACCATGTGACTGAGAGAGTTGTCCAAACACGCCCTGAGCTCTGCCACGCTTGGTGTTGTGACCACATCCCTAGGAAACTGTTCTAGTGCCCAACCACCCTCTGGGTGGTTATTACCTTTTTGTAATATCCAACCTAAACCTCCCTGACACAGCTTCAGGCCATTCCCTCGAGTTGTGTCACTGGTCACCTCAGAGAAGAGATCAGTGCCTGCCCCTCCTCTTCCCCTCACGAGGAAGTTATAACTGCAATGAGGTCTCCCCTCAGTCTCCTCCAGGTTGAACAGACCAAGTGTCTTCAGCCACTCCTCATATGGCTTCTCCTCAAGGCCCTTCACCATCTTCATTATTCTCCCTTGGATGCTCTCTAATAGCTTTCTATATTATATTGTGGTACCCAAAACTACACGCTATATTCAAGGTGAGACCGCCCCAGTGCAGAGCAGAGCAGAACAATCCCCTCCCTTGCCCAGCTGGTGATGCTGTGCCTGATGGCCCCAGGACAGGGTTGGACCTCCTGGCTGCCAGGACACTGCTGACTCATATTCAACTTGCCATCAACCAGGACCCACTGGTCCCTTTCTGCAATGCTTCTTTCCAGCATCTCAATCCCCAGTTTGTGTAGAGGGAGTTTTTTCTTCTGCTCAGGGATGAAGGATGAGCCTGTCGGCACTGCTCCTGGGTTGAAGAAGGGCTCTTGGTTGGAAAGGGAACACGAGTGGCAACCTGAGGGCAGATGGAGGCTCCACCTGCACTGTCCCTGCCAAGGTAGTGGGTGTTTGCACAGAAAGAGAGCATGGAGCCCCTTGCCCCTCTCCAGCAAAATTGTGCCAAGTACAGCTCCAAACCAACATCTTGGAAAGTGCAGGAGTGGGTGCCACTCTCTGCCTATTACGAACATGCTGGTCCCAAATAGCTGAAATTGTCCTTCATCATGAAGGAAAATAACACCTTTTCCTCATGTTTGGCTACAGTCAAGGTCCCATCCTGACTCCCTACCTTGCCCCTGCTGCTCTGCCCACCAGAGGCCATGAGCTGCCTCTCCTCATGTCCAGCCCAGCACTGTGATGGGGTGTGTGCCAGGCCACCATGGAGAGAGTGACATGTGGTATTTGTCATGTATTTGTCACATCTGCAGAATACAATCAACACACAGCACCCAGTGACCCTCAGGACATTAGAACACTTCATTCCCCATGGCAGCCATAGCCCTGCCACATTAGAAGCACCCTCTGCAAACTTGCCATAAAAGACTGTGGTTTTTTAGCGCTGGTGTGTGTTTTTTTATTCCCAGTTAAGGTCTCCTAGCCTTAATTGTGCTGACTGCATTGTGCAGGCTAGTGTGATATTTAATTTTCATTACTTACATAAACTGGGGATGCATAAAGCAGCGTGCGAGTGGCATGTAAAAATGCACGTTACGTTGCGTAAGTGTAATTGTTTTCTGTTTCTTGACATGCCGTTAAGTATATATCCAAACCATTTTTTTTCATGATGAACTTCTTTCTCTACAACTCATGAATAAACAAACCATGAAGCATACCAGACTTCAGAAGAGGAAAACCACAGGAGGCAAAATGGAAGAACTGTACACATCTATTAAAAAGCAAGATGAATCTTGAATGTAACAGAGAGACTCTATTACAAGTCCTAACGAAAAAAAAGACAACAATATTTTGTTCTACAATGCTATTATCAATATATTTTTGATTTAGGCTAATTCAGATGGAGGGCTGAAAAGCATGCATGACCACAGTCATGCACAACTCAATAAATTAACCATCCTTTGGTGAGGATGTCCAAAGTCCATTCAAAGAGTGATGGTTTTTAAGACATACTACTGATGTTTATAAACACAAAAAGTGTCAAAATAATTATCTTAAGTAGCCAAATGGTGAAGATAAAGGTTCCACACCCATGACAGCCCAGTGTAACACCTAGTCTTGACGGCAAAACAACGTCCATTGTATCACAACTGTGATAGACCTTAATAAAACATTAAAGTTTCTTCCATAGAAGAAACACAATATAACCATACTTATAGAAATGTCTGATGGTTCTGTAAGAAAAAACACTTGAATGACTTTAGTGGAAATTCTGAGACGCTAACACCCCTAAAAACACCAAGAAAGGATCTCAAGATATCATTACAACTTCTAAGATGTGCTTCTTGTTACCCATGGGTTTGTGGCAGCCCAAGCTGCCTGATGTTTTGACGCCTCATTTTAAAGTAAGTGGAAAAAAAAAAAAAGTATTTCTTTTTTAGCCCTTTTGTTGCTTACTGTTGTGGTAAAGTGGGATCCTTACCTCAGCCTGACATTTTAGACCCGTTCTGGCAATGTCCAGACATGTCCGGACATGTCCAGATATTTCTCCATTGTATTTCCTCATGTTATTTTCACTCAAGAGTTGTTAATTCTCAGCCTTTAGCTGAGCCTAAACTCAGAAAGGGTAATTTTCCATAAACCAAATATTTTAGTTTAAAAAATCTGATTTTTCATAGTGAGTGAGGGGGTGGAAAAAAAATCCAAGGAAACAGACCCACCTTTTCCCTCTGAGGTTTTTACTCAACTCCAAATATTTAACCCATAATAAATAAACGCACTCTCATGTCTTGGCAGGGGAGAAATGAGCGTCAGTCAGGAGCCTGATGTGCTGTCCAGACGTGTGCTATGTTTGCCCGGGAGAGGGACTGGGAGAAAAGCCCCTGGACTGTGATTGAGAGTGGGGTTGGAGACAACCCCTGAGTGCTCTCCTCAGGTCCCTCCTCAGCAGGGTGGTGAATCCTGTTCCTTGGAGAGTCCCTGGGCAACGTGTAGGGATTTGAGGCACTTCAGGGAGAGCTTTTTCTAAAGAAAGCATCCAGAAGTCACCTTAAAATCTCTCTCTGGCTCTTGGTGTGCACGTACCCACTTTGTTGAGTCACGTAGTTGGAGAACCCCCCCAAGGTACCAATCCCTTGCTTACCCTCACTTCCACTGGTTTGTTTGGCATGGAGTACCCGAGGACTTTAAAAGAGAACTAACCTATGGGACCTCAAAACACTGGAGAGCAACATCCTGCTCCAAACACCTTGCCTTGTGTCTTGGCATAGATGCTGGAGCAAGGGGTCTTCCCTATTTAATGAGATATGTTAATTAACCAGACGGCAGGCTCAACAAGCTGCCGTGAGTTCTCTGTACTCCATTTCACAGGTACTTGGCTTACCAAATTGTTATGAAAACTCACCATCCAGCCAAGCCAAACAAACACCACCCCCAATATTATTTTACACGCGTGTCAAAAGAAATAACTTGCCGCAGGCCAAGCGGGTAAAGGAATTTTACGAGGCTGCATCTGATCCTCCCTTCTCCCCTCCCTCAGACAGTTAAAGAAATGTTTGTATGATGAAAGGGGTAAGGGAGCAGAGGACAGCTGGTTAGGAATTAATGAAATGTTTGAGCATTATCATGCGATAATGGATTTAGCTGACTGTTTGCCAGTGTTCAGATCTAGTGTGAATTGCTTTATATGAAACAAGGGGATTCCTAGACTAGACAAACCTCCTGAGACCGATGCTGCTCCTAAATCCTTTCAAAGCTGTGATTTAAAAAAAGAAGGTAATTCTTCCTCTGGATGGACAGAAGCCCTTGGGATTGTTTTGATTTGCTTTCAGACTTAATGATATTTGACACAGCCAGCTCTCTGAGGTGTCTCCTAATTGGGAGTGGCCATGGGTTTGGGAAACCTGAGGCTACGCTTGAAGCAAATCTGAGCACCCAGAAACACAGGTGAGGTCTCCCAGCCAGGACATTTATAAACAGGACATGAAAAATGAGTCTCAACTTTTACACATTTGGCCTGTAACTCAGCCCCAGGGTATCTCTCACAAAGGATGATATATCTGATAGGAGACCCAGACTCTGGACTGGAAACTGCTGTTTATCCTTTTTCCCACCCTCCCCCAACACATGCTGTCATTACGATGGAACTTTAATGGCTGTGTAAAATGGCCCAAGTCCCTTGATACTTTTTTTTCCCCCCTAAAAGTATTGGGATGCTTCTGGTTTTTTTTTTCAGATGTGGATTTGTGGCCGGTCAACCAAAGATATTTTGTCTGGACACAGACAACTCTCAAGAAAGTTTAATGAAGAAGAGCAGATTGTGTGAATTTGTGACTGGCACACAGACAGGCAGATTTTCAGGTCCATTCAGGTTGCCCATGTTGGCCAAAATTGACTTTTAATTCTGAGAGCCAAAGGGCTTCTGACAGAACCCACAAGTATAGAGTGTGACTCAGCCCTTTGCCTTGTCACCAGCCCAAAGTCCACCCATCTGGAGCCAGTTGGTTCATGCCACCCCAGAGCAATGTCAACAATCCTGAGCAAACAGGGTGCTGCAGGTGTAGGGTCCCTTTGCCCTCATCCTGCACTGAAACCTGCAGTCCCCCTGTCCTGGGCATTGGTGAGGTCCCACCTCAAATCCTTTGTTCAGTTTTGGACCCCTCACAACAAGGACATTGAGGTGCTGGAGCCTCTCCAAAAAAGGGCAGTGGAGCTGGAGAAGGGTCTGGATGAGGAGTGGCTGAGAGAACAGGGGGTGCTCAGCCTGGAGAAAAGGAAGCTGCGAGGTGACCTTATTGCTCTCTACAAGAGAGATGATAGAGGTGACCTCTGTCACTCTTGGGGAGATAGTTTAGTGGTGAACTTGGCAGTGCTGGGTTAGTGGTTGGATTTTATGTTCTTAAAGGTCTTTTCCAACTGAAATGATTGTATGACTCTAAAAGCAGTAGCTACAACTTCTCACATAACCCTCATATGGAAAATAAACAACTCACAATAGCAGTTACGTTACAAGGTGCTCATACTGGCTGTAAGATGGGGTTTGTTGCTTCTGCCACTTGTGAGATCTCATCATGAGTTCATGCCTTGAAGAATGAGAATTCCCTGTCATTATTTTCCTGGTTTGCACAGCTGAAACCTGGTATTAATGGCTGCAATAATTAACCCGCCTCTTGAGTCTATGTGGTCTATAATTATCTTCACAATAAAACTGTGAGGAATTAAGCTTCAGAGCAGTTTATAGGTGACAAGGGGTGACTTGACAATCCTTCGAGAACTGGCTTTCAGTCCTCAAGTGCCAAGAGCAGTTAAGATGCTGCTAGATAGCACTTAAGAACTGCAGGACTTGCTTAGTTCAGCAACTGCTTCCCTTGTCAGGGAGAGACCAGAACCTCTTTTTAAATTTTTTTTTTTTTTTAATGCTGTTTACTCTTCTGTTTCTCTGCACTTGGGAAATGAGCTGAGATAAGTGAGTTTTAGTTCTGAGCTGCCTGTCATGAAACCATGACTGTGATGTTTATGAGGTTTCCATTGCTGCACAGGGATATTTGTATTTTGGTCGCTCTATTTTTATTGAAAAACAGATACGTTTTCATCATATTGCAGAGAAGCAAAATCCTGAACCAAAGCCTGAAGTACAGGAGGCTGTTTAAGCCTGAGATGAGTTTCATTCACGTTAGCCTTACCCTGGTGAAAGCTGACTGGTAATAATTTTAGTTTACACTGGTGGATGTCTAAAAAAAGACCAGTTAGTCTTCTGCTTGCACAGACTCCTGCTGCATGCCATGAAGCCAAATTTACCGAAGTTTCACCTGAGAGATCTTGTGACCTTTCAGTATTTAATGGGAACTTGTAAAAAAGATGGAGAGGGACTTTTTATACAGCCAGAAAGTGATGGAACAAGGGGGAACAGTTTTAAACTAAAGGAGGGGAGAGTAAAGATTAGATATTAAGAAGAAATTTTTTACTCAGAGGGTCATGAAGCACTGGCATGGGTTACCCAGAGAAGCTGTGGATGCCCCATCCCTGGAAGTGTTCAAGATCAGGTTGGATGGGGATTGGAGTAACCTCATTTAGGGGAACATGTCCCTGCCCATGGCAGGGGGTTTGGAATGAGATGGGCTTCAAGGTCCCTTCCAACACAAACCACTCTATAGTTCTTGGTTACTTAATGCTTTCTCATTACAACACAATGTTTCATAGATTAATTAATAGATGATAGCCAGTTGGGCTAACCCAGAGAGGAGAAAATACCTGTTTTTATCTGATCACCACACAAATGCTTAGTTTATAGCTCTAGACACTTAAGTGATGACCTCTAGTTAACTGAGCACTTACCCCTGTTCATGCTGCTTGCTTGTTTTGCAGCCTTGTGGCTCCAGCTGGATCCAAACTGTGCAGGTGTTACTGGGCACGTCTGTTTTGATCACCAGGTGGGACCTGAAGCCTCTGTAGCCTTCCTGGAGGACTCACTTTACTCTTTGCTCTGCTAAGGCCTGTTACAACCACATGCTGTGATTTATCTCATCTCTCTGCTTGCCTAATCAGTCACATACCTAATCGGTGTTTGCAATATTCTGAGTCCCAGCATAAACAAATTGTTTAGCCCTGTGTCATCAAGACTGCATCTGGACAACCATCAGTGTTCTCCATATTTTTGGAAAATCCTAGGAAAGAACTCAGAAGCTACACCTGCGTTAGTGACTTCTGCAGATATGACTCAGTGTTAGCAGAAGTCCATGAGCAGTCACAAAAATAAACACTGTTGTGTTGACTGTATTCAGAGTTTTTTCACATTTCCATGAAAACATGAGTAACACTCACCTGGGTGATGGAAAAGTGAGTTGGATTGGCACTGGTTGGCAGCGGGATGGAAAATTAGTATGTAAAGAACCTAGTGATTAAGATAATGAAAAACAATGTTAAGAGTCTTAGGCGGAGCCAAGTTTTGTAGCCCTCCAGCTTTTAGTTGTGAAATTGTTGGCTCTTGTGTTGTTTCTGAAATAGAAATCTATTTAAATGACTTAAGCAACCCAAGTTTCAAGAATAACCCCAAGCAGGCTGTTTTAGTTGTGACTGAGAAACCAAATTGGGTGAATACTTTTTATTCTAATTGCTTGAATTTCCAAACACAACCAAAGAACCAAACAGCTGCAGACCCTGAAGTGTTTAATATGAAAGTAATTTTAAACTTTGAGGAAAAAATGAAATGCCAAAGTTGATTGGAGTGGAAATCCCCTACAAAATACTGGGATTTTTTTAGGATTCTCTTAATCGTTCCCCCCACTGCCCCTAAAAGCTGAATGTAAACTGAAACAATCACAGTTTTTGGAATTAACTCAAAACAGTTTTTTTGAGTTAATTGTATTCAGCAATTTTTCCCCTTTCCTAGAACTGAATCTCACTCATGGGGTTTGATTTTCATTCAGTGTTGGACTTGTGAAAATCCCTCTACCTAATGCACAGTGTGGATACTTCACACTGCTGTTCTTGGGCTCTAGTTTCACTTTTCAGCTTAAATGATTTTAAAACCACTTACTCTGAAAAGGAGAAACTTTTCCTTTTCATCTCCTCATACTCTATAGAATCATAGAATATCTCAGGTTAGAATGGACCCATAAGGGTAATTTATTCCAACTCCCTGTTCCTCGCAGGACCTAAAACTAAACCATATGACATTGTCCAGACACTGCTTGAACTCTGTAGAGGCACTTACGAAGACCCCCACGAATACAGTGCTCTCCATAAATGACTGCACTAGATAGCAGCCTTTTGAAATGCAGGATAGTTAATGCAATTTGCAGACATTTTTGTGGGGATAAATACATGGCAATGCACTGTGGAACCTCAGAACTCTGCCTAAGGACTTTTAAGAGTTTAGGCTTGGCATGAGTCAGTTCATCTAGTTGATTTGGTGGGAAACCTACAAAAAAAAGGTGTTGTTTTCTGTTGAAGAAACTGCACACATTGAGTCATGCCACAGTCCTACACCTCGCGTAAGCTTGCCAAGGCTAGCAGGTCGTCATGGTCAGGCCCTTTCACAGAATAAATCACTCTCCAGTTCTCACTTCTGACCCCTATAAAAACAGCTTCATTTTCCAGTTCCTCCTCAAGCAATTTCATCCATTTCCTCAAACACTTCCCAGACCTTCCGAAGGCTACAACACAACCTGCTGGAGGGGGACCTGGAGATGGCCCGTATGCATAGACACTGTTCCAACAGCAGAGGAAGATTGTAATGGAGTTGTGCTGTCCTGCTGCTCTTCTTCATTGGACAATCCTATTGGTTCAGCAGCTTCTTTCCTTATTTATATCAGGAGCCTGGCAACTAAGCTCCTGACTTAAGCACCTCAAAGACTCAAGGTTGCTTTGGTAGGACCAAAAGTTTTGTATTACTGTCAGAATAGGAATAAAGAACCTTTCTCCTTGAATAGGTTCCAGCCCATTTCTTTGCACTGGCAATGCATTTACGCTGGGCAGACGGATGCTCTCCACAGGGATGTATTAGCCCTCACCTGGGCCAGAGCACAGAAGGACAACAGGTGATTTGAATGGAGATCATTTGTAAGCCGGAGAGCAGCCTCAAGAAGTTACAGCTGAAGATAAAGAAGTATGTAAAACTGAGAGAAAGTTCCTAGCAATGAGGTTATTTGGGAGGTTTAACAGGCTCCCCAGGGAAGCACTGTTCCTATGGATAACTTTGAGAAGAGACCAGGAGAAATGTTTTTGAGGAGTATAGATTTGTCCTGTCAAGTAATCAGCTATATTTCTGCCAGAAAAGGCCTTTCCCCCATCCCAATTAAACAAGAACTGGCCTGAGTGGATTTCTCTAAATCTGAACGAAACCTTTTTCTTTTTTCCAGCTGGCAAAAATTTCATATATTTTCCTTGCTCCTTTTTCCCCCCCATTAGTAGTTTTGGTCAGACCATAACCATAAGTTGCAGAATCTACTAGAAAAAAATGTTTTCACAATTGATATTTTCCTAAATGCTTTTAAAAAAATTTCAGTCAGTGCCCAGCTAGTTTCCTGTATTTCCAAGTATTCTCCCAAACCATTTCTTCTGAAAGGACCATGCCTTGTTGTTGAATGCAAACTTGAACCTGTTTTCCTGTGGTTTGAACAGATATAAGGTCTCTCTACCACATGGATTTACTCACATCAAATACCACAAACCCCATACTTCAGATGAGCTACAAATCTCCTCCTCTAAGAGCTTATTTTACCAAACTTGCAGCATTTCATCCTCTGGTTTTGACCTCCCTCTGAAATGCTGCTGAAGCCAAGACATTTAAAACTTCTCAGGAAAGAGGACACACTATTGGACCAACCTCACCTCCTTAGAAAACTAGTATAAAATTCACAGACAGGGACAAGCCTATAAATTTGAGTCCCCCAGTATTTCCAGGACTTGAAGGCATTTGCACACCTGATGCTGAGTTTTGTCCCAGCTCCCTGAGCTCTGTCTGAGTTTTGCACTTGAAGCCAGCCCTAGGAAAACTTATAGCTCTTCAGACCTTTGCTTTCTATCTCTGGGTGATATAAAACCCAGAGCTGGTTGTAGCAGAGCTCTGGCAGCTGTGCTGTTAATGACAGGAAGAAAGAAAGAGAAGCTGTTCAGCTGATCCATGACCATCTCCAACTCATCCTGAGATATATTATTTGAATGACAAAAACCCTCCACACATTTCATGCCTTGCAGGGGCAGATGTTCCACCATCTGTCTCACTGGTGGTTTGCAGGATTTACCTTGTTATAAATCAGAAATAGTGCAGGAGTGCAGAAATACCCATTATTTTCAGAGTACAAAATATCTTCTGTGTGTGTGCGCGCATTTCATTCATGGACTTTACTTTCTCTCGAATGACCTATGAGTATCTCTTGTCTCATGGAATTGAGTGTTGTTTGCTTGTTCACAGCTTCCTTTCCTTCCGTTATCCAGCAAAGAAAGTTTGCTTAAGTGGCTTTTGTGAACTCTTTCAAGATCCCCAGAAGGATGATACAGGAAACAGAGAGTTTCCTTTCTATACAAACTTCTAGGGTGTTCCCATAATAGCCTGAAATTTATCTGCCCTCAGCAGCCTGCAATTGGTCAAAAACTTAATGGACTGTCAAGGGATCAGGCCAAACACAATTAACATATCAGAGAGGAGAGTTTGCAATAAGAAAAAATCCTCCACTTAACACAGCACCTTTTATCCCATGTTACCAAACATTTTGCTTTCTACTTTTCCAATTACTTTACAAGTTGGCCATGCTTTAACTATCCAGCCTGAAATTTTCCATAATTGCTTCCTGCCTCACATTGAATAAATTTTTCAGAGAGCAGTGAAGGGGGAAAAGTCTCAGAAAAATCCCCCTCTTGGCTGCAGTTATATTGCACTGAGCTTAAAGATATGAATTAATTTTAGGGGTGTTTAAGCATTCTCCCTCTTTATTTTGAAGATCACGTTTGCACCACGGGAGGCTGGAGTGGGAATGAGACTCTTAGCAAAGCAGTAGTGCTGGGGATGAGAATCTGTCACCGTCGCTGTGAAAATGCATCTGGGTTTGTCCAAAAAATAAACCACAGATAAACCCCTATTTCAGTGTTTCAGAGGCAGGTTTGTACCTCGGTTTTATGCCTTCTGACTGTTGTGCCCATAGTTTCTGCAGCCCCCAAAAAGCAGCCCCTGTAAGCAGAACATCTGGACAGGGTGCCGACAAAATGGATTCTCATCCTTCAGGATTTCACCTGGTGTGACCTGGCACTGTGGGTGAGATCTGGGAGGATTGTAGCACTGGGAGGGAGGGCAGGGCCTGTGCTGAAAGCTGACAAGGTAGAAGTGTGAGTCATTGAAAGGCAAAGACGAGTCTGTAAAGAAACAATTACTTACATATTAAAAAAAAAAAATCAGATCTGGAAGGCACGTTCGCCTGGTGGTTGACACTCCCTACAAAAGCACCATGTTGTTCCAAAAGTCTCCCAGGAGATGAACAAATCTTGCCAGGAATAATCACAGATCTGGAGTTGTATAATTGCTCAACTAAAGGCAGGCAGGGAACAGATAGGGAACCTGTGCTTTGCTTTTCCTGCCCACTTCCTTGCTTTCAGGGCTGTGCTGCTCTGGAGCAGTGAGGCTTATATTGGCTGGAGCAGTCAGGACACCAGGAAAAAAAAAAGCTTCTAAGAAACAGCTTCACGGCATGTGTTGTTTTTAACTCCATTCATAAAAGCAGTGAGGAGGGCCGTGTGAGGTGGGCTGGGGCTCTGCGCGCTCGTGTCTGCTCGGAGAAGAAAGCTCTTGACGCGGTTGAGCCGAGTGCCGGCAGATTCAGACCCTTCCAGCACTAATCCAGTAATAAAGAAAATGGCTTTAAGCCACTTCAGACCCATTAGTGCTCTCCAGAATGCTAATATAGCATAGAGATGAAAGGACTGCAGCGAGGGGAATGAGATGTGGGCAACAGCTTCACCTCCCCTCTTAGGGAGGTTTGGTTCATTCCCTCAAGGAGCAGAAGCCAAATTTGGGGAGCAAATGCCATGGCAGCACAACACAGTGGCACTCCCAAGCCATGGGATTCAGGCAGCATTAACGGCAGGGTTGGGGTGCCTTTATTTTAGTGATAATTCATAGTTAACCAGAAATCTGATACTTGGTCTGCTGCAGCCTGGAATGCCAAGTCCATTTGCACGACACGTGTGGCAAATGTGGCCACAGGCAGGAGATGATGTGAAAATCGTTTGGGTAATAGCAATTAGCACAGCAATAGTTTTTCTTTATTTTCTAAATAGGCTTGGGAAAATTAATCTTTTTTTAAATTAAGAAACAGTGTTTGTCACTTTTAAAATCAAAAGCCTCATGTTTACCGAGAAAGATCTGTCTTTAGTGACAAGAGCCTATATATTTTTCCAACCCAAAAATCCTCTGTGAAACAGCAGTATTTAAAAAGTCTCTGAGAAAAGGTAAAGAGGTTCTGCTAGAAAGCCTCATGATGCAGAGAAAGAAACTGAGAAGGATGGTTGATGTGGAAATTCACAGGTTTGGAAACAGAAGTGTGGTGGAGCTCCGGAATGTCTACACTGCAGTAGGGAAGATGAGAGGGGATTTTGCCCAGAAAAACCTGCGGCAGAAGAAGGTACCAGGTGAAAGCAGGCTGTCTAATCTACTAGAGCCATTCGCTAGAGGTGGAAACAAGAGATGTTCCCGCTGGAAATCAGGACCAGAGGTTAATTAACTCCAGGAACATCCTACTGAGAAGCCATCCTGTGAATTCCTATATGATGGCTCGGAGGCATTGCCATCAGATGCTTTAGGTGTCCCATTAAGCTGCTCACCACGCTGTTGTGGAGATAACCTGCTTTTCCACTGGTTTCCAGAGGGATGCCAGGGCTCCTGCTGCAGGTTCCCAATCCTCAGGACTGTGGATACCCCCGGATGCCCGCTGCAGGACTGTGCCCTACTTTTGTGTTTCTCAGTGAAAGAGCCACATCAAGTCTCTGGGAAAAAAAAGCAAAACAAGGACAAAGTTCTGTCCTTCCACTACTCTGTTTTCATTTACAGCCAAATTCTGCCAATCTTTTAGTGTCTATTTAAAACTTCTATTTCCTTCCCACCAGTCTGTTTCCGTGCTGGGGTGCATGTTCCTTTTTTTTCCTTTTCTTCTTATTTTGTTTTTCTTTTTTCCTTTTTTCTTTTTTGTCTTTTTCTTTCCCTTTTCCCCTGTTGTTTCACAGTCCACCTGACGACACTTATCACTCAGCACTTCAGACATACCAGGACCCTGAGCTGAGCTCAGTCTGTGTGCAGACACTGTTACATGAGGTGTCAGAGCCTGCTGTGTATCCAGGGGAGGAGACTGTGCCTGACTTTCCTTGGCTGTGACACTGTGGCTCAGCCTGGAACTGACAGCTGTGGAAAGTTAATGGATGGGCCCTGTTTCCAAGGAATGGCCATCAAGGTCACGGTTTTGAGGCTATAAGGGCACAGCCCCTTCCTGCTTGCAGCCAGTACAGATGCCAGCTTTTCTGTCCCCTCTTCGGATGTCACCAGATCGCTGTCACATGAGGACAGCATGGGTGAGGGGGTGCCATTGGCTGCCCAGCCTGTTTTCATGCCCTCTATGAATACAGCCTGACAATGCTCGAGGTGTAACTGAAACCTGCTCTGCAGACACAGCTCCTGGCTGAACTGTCCCTGCCCCTTGCAAGGGGCTGAGCAGAGGAATTTGTTCAAACCAGCCTTGAGGACAGGGTCACCCCGTGCAGCAGCATGCAGGGAGGTACATGGTGCTGCCTCTTTTCTGGGGGTACTGGCCTGTTTAGTGCTCTTCTCCATCTGTTTGGTGGTCAGCCCACTTGAGTGGAGCCAATTTGGATGCAAAGAAATGGAATTTTTCCCAGTCACAGAAACCAGATATGAATCCTTTTGGGCATGGAGGGCCTGGGCTTGGAATACACTGAGCTGTCTCTGGGCAGTTTAATCTCACCAGCCAGAAACCTGTATGGATTTACACTTCCATATGCAACTGTTTGATAATCATGTTGCCATGGCTACATTTGAATCCTGCAATAAATGTGTAATTTCACACATTTACATCAAAAGGAGCTCCAGAACATACAGCTGCTTCACAAAGCAGCTGATCTCCCTCCATAAGCACTTTCCATTTTTAACACCATATTTTTGTACTCAATGGTGTGCTTCTTTTGGGAGGGGGTTGAGGTCCGTAGGGCAGGTTTGACAGGTTCTTGAGATCTGATCTACATTAAGGTTCCTTCAATGCTGGCACCAGGGCAGTTGCCCTGCTGGGGTCAGAGCAGCCATTTTCAGGGCAGCACTGGTTCTGCAGCCACTCGAGCTTCAGGGGACTGCGATCCTTTGCAATTAAAGAAGGACATAGTTAAACACAAGGTCCTGGTATGCCCAAAATGCAGGGACAAGGACTGAGAAAGAGGAGTGGAATGTGGGGCTCTGCTCAGGGATGTGATGCCCACCTCTCTTAGCAGTTTGGTCCCTTCATCCCCTTTTCATCCCAGTCCTTTCAAGTCTTCCTCCCTGGCTCCTTGCCTCCTCTCTCCCACCCCCTGCCATCCTGATTGTTCCTTATTTCATCAACCAGCTTGTCCCAGTGTTTTGCCCCCAGGGTACCTGTCTCTCCAGTGCCCTCTGAGTGCTGTCCTACTTGTGATGGCTCCTTGTCGCACAGACACCCTCTGTTAATCCCATGGGCAGCTTTTTCCTTGGTCCAAGCCTCTTTCTCTGCCTCTGACAAGAGGCAGGGAAGTGTTATTTAGAGAGGGGTAGGTCACAGGGAGAGTAGAGAAGAGGCTGTACCAGGATATAGCTTCAACCAGCAGCAGCTGAATGAAGTGGTGGATGGCACCCACTGAGCATCAGATCTGGAGAGAAATTTGCATCCAGACTCTATCCCTGCTGATTTAAACAGATTTTTTCAGGAACTCGAAACTTGGACAGTTCTGCCTTTGGTGGTTTTTTTTCCTATAGCAACAGCAGCTGGAACAATGTTGGCACCAAGGCAGGGCTGCAGCTGGTTTCCTCCTTGCTCAGAGCAAAGAGATGCTGGAGAGTCTTCAGCACTCACAGAATAGGGAGAAAACAAACATTTCACTTCACTCCATGAATTTACTGTTGTGTGGAGAGAGAGGAAATTTGACTGTGACAAGTGCCCAATACCAACAATTTCTGTGTGAGAAACTGGAAGAAGGAAAAATATTGGAAAAGCATAAGATTCTGTTTTTTTTCTCAGCTGTTTATACAATTGGAAAAGTTAAGTCTAATTATTGAGGTTATTGGTTTTAATGAGTCACCACCTTGATGTTATTATTCCTGGTTCCTGTTGCCATAGGACAAGAAGCTGCAGCTGGGCTGAGCTGTGCTACGCAACAAACACTTACGCTTGCTATTCCAAGATTAAGACATAGGGAAATGGGTGGCTCAGACAAATGGGAACATGGAGAAGGAAAGTGATATTTGCCAGTGTGTTATGTGGCAACATGACCAGTATGCAGATACTGGGAGCAAAGATGGGTTTCTACCAGAGACTGAGTTTTGGATGTTTTTTGAGGAGCACTTCCAAAGATGTGATAGAAAAGAGGTTGGCCACCATTGTGGGCTGGTAGTTGGTGGGAAGGGCTACGGGCAGAGAAGTCACAGGGCTTTGAGAGCGAAGAACTGAGTTTGGTGTTATGGGAAGGGATGAACCAGTGAAAGGATACAACCTGAGAAACAAGACAAAAAGGAAAGGTTAGGAGAAAAATCTCCATGGTGGTATCATGAATGGGTAAGAGTGAAGTGTGATCAGGGCCCATGAGAAGTGCTTTAGTAACAGATGAAGGAAGAGATATGCAAGAGATTTACCCGCAGGGCTGGAGAAGCTGGGCTTGAAAAATTCTGCAAAATTTAGCTGCAGCCTAAATTCGTGGGCTTTGAAGGAGAGGTATGAAGTGGCATCAGGAGCAGTTCCTGCATGGCAGATAAATCATCGTGTTGCCCACTGTGTTTTGAGAAGATTTAGGGAGACGGTTTGGGAGGAAAGGGATGTCAAAAACTCTTTTGTATCCAGGCTGATCTTTAGATAATAATTAGACATCCATGAGATATCGTGGAGGATCGGATGTCACTAGAGGATCTGTGCTTGCGTGTGCATTAGTGTGGGAGTCAGCTCCGGGCTGCTGTTGGGATCAGGCAGAGCCCGCGGGGTGGAGGCAGGAACATGCCAACCCCCAGTGTTTCATTGATTGGTTTCAATTGATCAGTTGTGTAGAAACAAAGCAAATGAAGCTTCTGGTCTCTTGGATGTTGCAGGAGGTGTCAGGTTTGCTTGCAGCAAGTTCCTCTTTTTCAGCTGATCCTGCACTTTCAGTTCTTTCTCCAGGATGGCAGAGAAAAATCTTTTTTGAGCTGGGCTCAGAAACAAAAAGGAGTATCCAGTCGAGCAATGGGCTGTCAGACAGGTTTTCTTCCCCCTTAAACACATACAAGGGTGCCTTCTGAAAATGCCACTGGAGCAAGCACAGGAGGGGTAGGCATGGAAGTGAGCTGCCCCATGAGTGTGAAAGTCATCCTGAAGACATTGAAGATATGAACTTATTCCCAGTGTGGCCCCTCCCTGCAAGCCTCACAAGAAGAGAGGCATAGTCTTTTTTTCACCCAGTTTGGACACCATGTCCATTCAGTTCTAACATCCATAGCCTGGGAGGAGAGGGAAACCCTCCCCTTTATCTCTATGGCATGGGTAATGTGTGTCTGTCCTTTTCACAGCTACCAAAATCTGGCATTTCCTGTTCTATTATCCATTTCCTAATACTTCCCAGGGCTTGAATGCTGAACTCGGCCAAGACTCCAGAGAGGGATTAGCATGGACTTGCCTTGGCCGTGGATGACCTTCATTCTCTTTAGCATTTATTCTTTCTAGAGGATTGAGGAGGAGAAGGGGAGGGTGAGCCACAGCTAAATCCTGTTCTTAGATCTCCCTTCAGCCACTGAAGAATGAGCTGAGAGCCTAAATGAACCCAAAAGGCACTGTGGGGTGAGGCACATCGCATCCAAGCCGGATGTGGTGGCCTCTTCCCAAGTTCCTGAGCTGCCACACGCTCCAGCCATGCTTCAGCAGGCAGGACAGCCCAGGGACCCTGGGGACTGTGACAGGGCTGCTGCCAAGGCTCTGAGCTCCCCTCTGGGTGACTGGAAAACAGCAAAGACACAGGTCATGAATGCTGTCTGGAGTGAGTGACCTGGATGTGTCTGCCCAGACTCTGTACAAAGAGACAACGTGGCCTTGGCTCCGTTGCTCCCAGGGCTTTGTGCTGGAGGCTGAAGTGGTTCCTGTCCAATGTGTGGAGAGCCACAGCTCTTGCCCAGTTGCAGGAGAGGCCTCTGTTCTCTCTGGTACCCAGAGAGGCTCTGCAGACCTGGCTGCACAATAGGCTGCTCAAATGGATGCCAGGGAGCATCTCTGTCATGACTGCCAAACTTCCTGATTACAGACTGCTTTGCAGCCTAATGCAGCACACTGAGGGGGAATTCGGGTGCTCAGATAAGAACTGCATAATATATTGGCAGTTGTCCATGTCTTTTCACTCTTGGGGCCACTTAACTTTTTGACATACCATGCCAAGCCCCCCTGTGCAGCACCACTGCTGTGAATTTCGTAGGTTGCTGAAGTTAAGCTGTGTTTTTCTTTCTGTGCTGATCATTGCTTTCTCTGTAGACTTGTATATATGAGAATTGTTTTCCTAAACTCTCTTGCTTCTCTTCCAAAGCACACTGGATTCTCTGACAATGGCAAGAAGATCCTTGCTTACCTGCCAGCTTATCCTCTCCCTCTCCCAACAGGTACTTGCTTGAAGTTTATGAACATGGGAATCAACCCCAGGAGCTCCCAGCTAATGGCACAGTCATGATCCCAGCCAGAAGTTGCTCCTGTGCCTGACAATTAGGTAAGAATTACCTCAAATACCCTCAGATAGGTCTGATAGGATAAGTGCAGGAGACATGGGACTGCCTCCAGCATTGCAGAGGAGTAGGGCTCAATCCACTGTATCGACTGAGTCCATGACTGTTGGGTTTGCTTCTTCTCTCCCTTGTAAAATTACATGATGAAATGTTTTTTCCTGGGCATTTGTCACTCCTGAACATTATTTAGTGCATTGCATTACAAATAAAGGAAAATACTAAATTTCAGCTCTTTTTTTTGTTTGTTTGAGGTTCAAATTTTATATCCGCCAATCATTTTTTGGCAGGTTAAAATCAATGGACTTTTCAGGGTGGTCAAGGGAGAAATAGAGTATCAGTCTCTTACCAAATGAGAAAAGATGGGAAATGTTAATTAGATCATCTTGGATAAATACCATTTTTCCCCTGTTTCTCCCAACAGATCAGTGTATGGAGTACCAGGGCCAGACAAGTGGGAGAAGCACTGCTGCTTTTGCTTCTCCCTCCCTCCTACATACAGAAATGAGGCACCTGAGGAGCTTGCAATCACCAGCTTGGATCAAAAAGGAGTGCCTGCCAAGGAGCAGAGCTGCTCCTGTAGAAACATCCCTCCATCTCTACCATGTGGGAAGAGAGGGACTTTGGCCATTTCTTTCTCTTAGTTATGAACAAATAGCACAAGGCCATCACTCACCACTAACTAAGAAGCCCAGTTATGTATCTGGTGATACATCCTGGCTGCCCCAAGGTGCTGTTGTGCAATGGAAGTTGATAAACTGGGCCAAAAAAATGCCTTAAAATCTCCCTGCTTCCACAGTAACTTAAACTCGAGGTCAGAGTGAGCACAAAATACACTGGGCTAGAAATGAGACTTTACAGACACTATCCATTTCCGTTCACATCTCCTTTTTTACCACCAAGAATTCAGCTAATATAGCATATCACAAACAACAATAGTTAGTGCCAGTATTGAATGATCAATGGTGCTTCTGCAACCCCCTGCATGCCAGCTGGGAAGAGTCAATGTGCCCTTCCTGGGAAGGCTGTTGCAGTGATGAGAAGATGAAGGATGTGTTATTAGACCAATATGTATGTGCCAGGTCCAAGGCTTCAGATTTCTGCAGAAAGGTGGGATCTTATCTGACTTAAGGTTGGAAATAGACAATCATAAGATCCCTTCCAACACAAACCATCCTGTGATTCTAGAACTGGTGACATGAAATGGTTTAATGCTGGATTTTCCATGAGGATACACCTCTTAGACTCTGTGCCCACCAGCACAGACACACCAGTTACATGTGAGAGCCCTCCCAACCTGTGTGATTAGGAAAAAAACAAGAGCTGGCATGAGATGGTAAATGCTGCTGTGCAGTGTTCAGAGAAAACGTGTTTGCGTGGGATGTGCTGGAAAAATTGCTCAAGAATGGTGCATTCTCATAAGAAAAATGATCTGGCTGCTGTTCAGGTCAGTGGTTTTGTATCAGGGCTGCAGGCTGTGTGGTTGTTTCAGTACATGGTGCAGCCGCTGGCAAAGTGTTCGCTGTGCGTGTGATCCAATGCCCCTCACTCTGGGGTGTTGGAGGTCCTTGCCCTCACCCAGTTTTGGGTCTGGCTCCTTGTTCTCAGAGCAGCTTGCACTGGCACAGGGCTGCATGGCAGAGAGAGGCACCCTGTGTCAGCCCAGGAGAACAGGGCAGTCTGGATCAGTTTGCTGGTGGGGCTTCAGCCCTTTATGGTGGGAAGGTGGGAGGGATAAAATGCTATGCCCATGTCAATAGCAAGTGATAACCAGGATTCTGATCCCTGCCGAGCAAAGCAGTGACTGTGCTTCACAGGTGGATGAAGATGTTTCTGAAAACACAGATCATGAACGAGCATTAGCTGCTGAAAGAACTAAATTACAGGAATGTCCAGGTGTTAATCGGAGCCTCCTCCCAACCTCTGCTTGACAAGCTGTCAACATGTCATGATGGGACAGCCTTCACTCCATCTCCTTTTTCATCTTAGGTGAAGGGTGAAGGAAAAAGACATATGGAAGGTCTCCTGCCAGCAGAGAGCTGTAAGGCCTCCCTCCCTCACTGTTCTTGCTCTCGTACCAGCAGACCCCCAGCCTTTGACAACAGCTACATTAGTCTATGCTTGGTTCCTGTAACTTTTAAGACCAGAACCATCAGCAGGACTGCCACCAGCACCAGCCAACCCCTGTGGTATCATGGGGTGAGGTTTAATAGGCATGTTTTAATAGGGTTGCTCAGTAGAGAGGGCCCTTTTCCCTCAACAACATTAAACAAATTAATACAAACAGTAAATTTAATGAAAGAAAATGAAGTAGCCCTCCAAGGCAGGCTGCTGTTTCTGCAGAGGATGTGCTCTTACACTGCTGAATGGTTTGGTTCTGGTCAGTCATGAAGCAGCCACTGGAAATGAGACCAGAGTAAGGTTATTCCAGAGGAAGGTTGTGCTTTAGGTTCCTTGTGCTATTGCTTTAAAAAAAATAACCCTTCGCAGCAACTGCTCTTTTCCCTCTGCAAGGAGAGCTGAGACGGAGTTTGCAGTGTAAAATTTAATTGAGAAATGAGGAAGGAAAAAATTCCCCTTTTCTTGCAAGCACACAATATCTCTCATTTGTGGCTTTGTGCATTGCTGACAAGCACGGACAGTGATGGGTTAGTACAGGGAGCACTCCCTTCCACCACATACCCTTGTCCCCTCCAGATCCCAGACATGTCCTGGCACACACCAATGACATCTCTCCCTTTTGATCCCTGGACACCTTCTCTCCAGGAAGATTCACTGCTATTTGCCCATTTTTCCAATCCTTATCCCGTCCAAATCAACACTGACAAGTTGACCTCCATGGCATTTTCACTATGCCACCTCAGCTGGAGCTGCAGATCAACTCGGACCTCATGTCCTTGCTGTGTCCATGCAGGAGGTCCCATGGAAGCACCAGGAATTTGACACCAGCTTTTGAGGAACAGGCACCAGTTTTAGCTGTGAAATGTCCAAGACCATGAGTGCTGAAAGCTCCAGAAGGGATCACCATGTTAAACCCATCCGGGCTCTCCCTTTAAAAGCACAGCCCTGCCTAACACCCATCATCACAGCTCCAGTAATTCTTTGGCTGCACAGCCAGGCTTGGGGTACAACGAGCAGTTCATGCCTCCTCCCCCCAAACACAGACGTGCGTTCGCACCCACACGCAAAACTGGGGTGCTAAAACTTCCCTGTGCCGGAGCTTTCACAAGCAGCGTTTCTGGGAAGGCCTGGCATTTGGATGGCAGGCAGGACAGCTGCTATCAGCAGTGCCCGTCATTGTGGTGTTGGGGCTTTGCAAAACAGGATCTGTCTTTGAATTTTTTTTTTTTTTTTTTAATTAAAGTATCCCTCTAAGGTAAGGTCTCCCTGCTCCTGAATATCTCAGAAGGTAAATCATACCAAACCATGTTCCCCTGCCTTGGGATTATTGTACCATTTCAAAACACCAGCCTGGTCTGTTAATTCTGCATTTTAACCCCCCTGCCAGACTGCCTCCTTTAGCTGCCAGCAAGCATCCTCTTCCCAAATTAACCTGACCACAATGAGCTGCAGCAGAATACACACAATTGGTCCTTTTTGCTCCAAACAGCCTGACTTACGAAGGGGATATTTCCTGCAGCAGCCAGCCCTGCAATACTCATGATTCCAAAGTCAGGGGTTGTTGCGGTATCTTTATGCTCAGATACCGCCTTTAATCTCACACGCTGCCTTCAGCAGCACCACCGGCTGCAGCAGCCCCGCAAGATGCCCTCTTCCCATCCTCTCCCAGGCAAACAAGCCAAGAGGCTCCCGATGGAGCCGGCAGTCACCCGGCGAGAGCTGCATCCCCCCTTGGAGACAGGCATGCAACTTCCACCTGCGCTGGCAGGCGCGGAGCACTCACGTTGGCGGCAGCGCGGATCCCTTTCAACAGCTTAACTGCGGCTCATTTTTAACCCCGGCCAGCGGATCTAAGCTGCTCTCCCCAGGGCTCAGACGGAGCTGCCTGCATGGCATCCAGACACCGGCTCGCCAGCTGACATGTCAAAGCAAAGTCGTGGTTAGCAAACACATCACCAAATCGACTGACAACCCACACACCGGCGGGAGCGGGTCCCTGCGTTCCGTGCCGCTGTCGCTGCTCCGGGGTTTGTGCAGCCCCGTCGAATTCGGTGTTGCTATCTGGCGTTTTCTGCCGGTGTCTAAAATAGCATCAGGAACGTTCCCTGTTGATTTCCCCGGCAGTGCTTGCTGAGCGATGCCGGGGACCACAGCTCCCGCAACCTGCCTCCACGCAGCACATTAAAAACATTTTCTTGCCTTCTGCCTCCAAAGGAGGTGGAGAGGGGAGGAAAAAGCCCTGTAGATGTTTTTCTGCCCAGCTACCAGCAAATCCTGACCTGAGCTAATTCTGCTATGGCTGAAAGCAGAGGATGTCTGCAATGCATGAAGCTGATTTGCTGACTTACCCTTCATCTCTCCCAGGAATGCCAGGTGAAGAAGCCGGCCTCTCACTCCAGGAAAGAGCCACAAGAAGCCCAGCAGCAGCCACTGCAGAGCCTGCTCAGAAGTTCGCTCCCTCTGTCACAGTGTGTGCAGCTTGCCAGGTATAGCCTGGATGAGAACACTCCGTGCTTTTCCCAGGATGAATGAGATCAGCACATATTCAGTCAAGGAAAAAAAAAAAAAATGTGATGGTTTAGGACCCAGAGGAAAAGTGTTGGTCCACAAATTGCTCTGCTTTACAACTCAGGATTTTCTCGGTGAATTTCATAGGGAGAGGAGTTTCTCTTCTGCATTTGATGTTGTTGGATGTGTTAAAAAGCAAGCAAATGGTGGTGATATCCATGGGGATCCTGAGCCACATGAGGTGGAGGGCAGGTAAAGGGCACCCTTACAAGCAGCAGAGATACCTTTATAACCTGCAGGCTGATGCCTTTTGACTCAAACCAGCACCTGGCTGTTACAGGCTCCACATGGGTTGTGCAGATCTGGACTCCACCGGTCCTGGCTTTTCTGAGTGAGGTTGTTCAGATTAAGCTCTCTTCCACCTGGCTGCTCCGTGACTCCCCAGGCTGACAAAGTCCCTTTATGCTGCCAGGTCCTTCACATCAAGCATCTCTCAAGGCTCATCACCTGCCTGTCGGGGTGCAGGGTATCACTGAGCTGAAATCCTGGGGTGACAGGGAGGCAGGGAAAGGGCATGAGGTGCTTGGAGGACTCAGGTGGGCTGAAACATTTTGGTGTCAGTGTTATGTCAAAGAGCATCTTGTACCTCTGTGTCTCTATCGTTGTACTGGGGGGATCCTGTGCTCCAGCGCAAGAGGCTCACAGCATGGCAAGAGTTTTGATGTTTGCCTTGGTCTTAGCTAATGTTTGGGAGCCTATGTGGCACAAGGATATGACATTTTCCTTTAGTCTTGGAACTGAAGTGACTACATTGGATGAAAATGAGATGCTTTCCTCAGGATCAGGCCCCAAGGCTTGTGTGGTTTGGAACCCAGCTCAGCTCCCCAATTCCCTGGCTTTAGCTACTGCAAACCCTCTCCCTTTCCCTCTCCCAAAGCCCAGGGCTAGGAGTCACTGAGACACTGACCTCTGCCACGGACTCTCTGCATAACTTTGGGTGCGTCCCTGCACCTCCCCATCCCACTCATATGCACAAAGCTCCTGTGCAGCTCATCCATGCAGGGAATGGGTTCCCTGCCTCCCACACCTGGCCTCGTTCCCTGCTGACAGCGAGACTGGAACGTGGGGTTTGATGTGGCTGAGACAGTCCCTGTGAATAGGCTGTGGGGGAAGCCTGGCTCCCCTGGGTGTCACTTCAGCAGGATGCAGCAGGGCAGTGTGCTGTGCTCACCTGTCACCATCCTAAGGCCAGGTTTGTTCTCCTGCATCAGCAGGACTCATGGATAGCTGCCAGCTATACCCCAGGGGAAGGTTTATCCCACCTGCACTCGAGGTCTGGCAGAGCCTCGGGCAACTTGTTGCTTGTCCAAGAAAGTTGGCTTCAGTTGCTGGATGTGCCCAGAGTCCCACTGGGTGGGAGAGCAGGGAATGAAGCAATCATGGAGGGCCAGAGAAGATGCAGGAGAAAAGGCCATTCAAGGACAAGCTTGGCAAGAGTCCTGGGCTGGGGACATGGTCCCCTGGGCGCAGTGACCTCTGAAGTCACAGCACAGAAGGGCAGTGCTCCATGGGTCCCTCTTGGAAGGGTGGGCGGTGGGGATGGTGGACCTCCCATCACCTCTGCAGAGCTCCCTCTGCCTTTGACCCGCAAAGCGGCCGTGGGCATGTTTGGAAGATACACCCAAGACTGAACTAACCTACCTCAGATAAGGCTTGGATTAATTAGTCAATACATGTTAAGTGCTGCAAAGATTTAAGGCTCTGCTTAATTGTTAAGTAACTCAATCATCAGTGGCTGCGTGGGATGCCTGAGGCAGAGTGGATGAATCAGCCGTTCTCTGGCAAATGCAAGGTAACAAGGGAGAAAACTTTCCAAGGCTGGGTGACAGCAGGATGGGTTGGTTAGGGGACAGCAGCAATTACTGAGGTCACTGGGACTGACACAGGTTGCCCAGAGAAGCTGTGGATGCCCCATCCCTGGAAGTGTTCCAGGCCAGGCTGGATGGAGCCCTGAGCAACCTGGTCTGGTGGAAGGTGCCCGTGCCCATGGCAGAAGGTTGGAATGAGATGATCTTGAAGGTCCCTTCTAACCCAAACCATTCTGTGATTCTATGACTGGGAACACTTAGGACCTAAAAAAGAGGTCAGGTCCTGCATGGAGCAGCTGGCTCTAGGAGCAGGAGTCCCTTAGGCGATGGAGGGAAAGGCAATGATTTCATAGGAGAAGGAGGTAAAAAGACCACGAAGAACTTAATTGAGCTCTTCAGCCTTGTTATGGCCAAGCCACTCTGAAAGAGGTGGATTTGGGGCTGAACCAAAATGTGCTAGAGGATGTGAGAGTGTTTTGGGTGAAGTGGGGAGCACTTACTGTGCCATGGACCCACCTGTCCTCCCTGCAGGGACTGGCCCCATGTTATAGGCTTGGATGGGACATGAAGCTGCTGCTGAGGAGCCAACTTGTGTCCTTCAGGTCAGTTCTTCATGCAGTGATTACAAGCTGAGAGGGCTCCCAACAGGAATGTTGGTGCAGTCCATCACCAGCCTAAGACATCTCTTCTCCTGCCACCATACAACACGTCCTGTCACTCAGGGGTGGGTTTCAGACCTGGACCTGTTGCTTTGTTTCTGTGCCAGCAAACTGCATCTTTCAGTCTCTCCATTTGCCCCTCCCCTTCCTGCTGAGCTTTGCCCTCTGCTTCTCTCCATCTGGGAGCTTCCCAGCTATGTCATGGAGTCTGCTCCCAAAAACCTTTGAACAGGGTAGGAGTGTCCTCAGAGTCAGCCAGGGTATTTTCCACCTCCTTGTGAAAAAATGTCCCCCCCGAAGGTGTAACTCACTGATACTGAGGCTTTAATCCCAGGGTCAATCTCCATGCAGAGGTGACTTCCAGGCATCCATGATCATGGCACCTTGGCCAGGTAAGATGAGGGACTCCTTAGCATTGTGCCTCATCCACACACATATTCCCAGGGCTTTCTGTGAGGCTGGATGTGGGAAGGACCTATCTACCTGGCATCACTCTGGCTGGAAAAAGCCTCTGAGCGCTGCCCCGGTGAAACACTCATATTTTCGGAAAGAGGGAGCGGGCAGGAACAGCCTGTACTGTTGTGACAGAGCTGCTTGCATGAGATGAACCTCACTGCCAGGGTTGGGACGGGTGCACGTGGCTCATGTGCGATAATGGTGTGAGCTCTGGAAGGAGACACAGCCAAACAGAAGACCCGGGAAGGGCCAGCAGAACAGCATGGAAGCATTGGCAAACAAGCTATAACTGCTTGCTCTCTTACCCTGCAGGCTCCCATGTCCCTCATCCCAATCCTTGCCCTGCAGCTCTCCGTACAGAGCAGCACTGCCATAGGCAAGCAGCCCAGATAGGTTGCCTGGGTCTTGGATTAGACTTGCCTTATTCTTGGAGAAGCTGGAGTCACCAGCAGGCAGCCCCCTGTCCCAGCACCAGCTGTGGGGCTTGGCATAGGTTTGCAAGGCACCCCTTGACCTCAGTGTCGCCCACGTCCTTACAGCCTTGCTTTAATCCTTTTTTAATTAACTGCTGAGGGGTGTGATGGTATCAGAAGGGTGGGAGGGGGTGGCCTGGGGTGTTTTGGGCTTGGTGTGTGTGCAAGCCAGCTGGGTTTGTTATGAGCCTGTCAGATCTCACAGGCTAGTGTTCCTTCTCCAGATCCGGTTGCAATTCAGGCATTGCATGGATCATCCCTGCAGCTCTTGCACTGCTCAGGGATCCTGCCGTGTCCCACCTGGCAGGTGCTGGCATATCAAAGATTCGCGTGAAATTGGCAGCTGAAAGGCAAAGTGACGTCTCTGACAGCATGGAATGCTGGGGAGGAGGTTTGACTTCAGTCAGAAAACCCTGGGGAGATAACCAGAGCAGAGATGGAGTGGCCACGGGGATGTCCGAGGTGGAAATGGGGGTGAGGTCAGCAGTTTGTTGGTCACTGAGGTCATGCAAGAGGCTCCTAAGGGGTTTGGGTTTATCAGAGCTTGGTGGCGGGTTTTCACAGGGACTCAACAACCTGCTTGCCTGGGGTTTGACTCGAGGACAAGGCATATCCAGGCTTTCCACATCCCCTGCACCTCCATCACAGGGCACCTCAGTTGCCCAGAGTATCTCCAGGGATCTGACACTCCTGGGGAGAACAAGTTGCACACTGGACCCAAATGCCGTGAAAGTGGCTGTCCCCAGGCTGAAAGCAGCCTCTGGCTGAAAGGATGAGGTGTTGTGGGGACAGATTGCCTGCCTCTACCCATGAGCCTACAAGAAGGGAGGATGAGTGGAACTGAGATCCCAGGCTGCTGGCACTACCAGGAGCACCAAAATTGTGTGTGCTGGGGGTCAGTGGAGGCTATGAGAGCACATGACGTTGAGTCCTAATAAAAGTACACCCAGATAATAACATCCACAGTCTTGTGTCTGTCCTGCACCCTTACTATGATTTCTTTGACAGAGACTTGCCCAGCAGATGTTGATTTGGCCTTTCCTGGCCCTGAGGTGGCTCTTGGTTTTTGAGCATCCAAGAAGATCTTGTGTAACATGACCTTGAGGGGAATCAACGGGATCAGAGTAGGGAACAGAGCACAGCTGTTCTTGGCCACTGTGGATGATGAGACACAGCTGTGCCCAAAGCAGCAATGCAGTTCAGAAATTAAGGAGCTGACCTGGATGAGGTGGATGCAAAGACTTTCCAAGGGGTGAACAACACTTCAGCCCCACTGAGAAAACCAAACCATGTCCATTGATGTGGAGCAGAGGCCAGATGTGTTCAGTCAGTCTGTTGCCCTCCTGGCTTTAACTGGTGGAAGCTGCTGACCGCTGTCACCAGCCACCTGGGGTAGCTGGTGCACAGTAGGTTCTTCATTGCTGGAAATCTCTGAATCAACACAGCAAAATTATTGCTCAAAAGGAAATTGCGGGCTTAGCAGAAGTGGTCAGTGCTGGGTTTTGCAAGAGGGTGGATTACTGAGCACTGTTCACCCCATGTGCCTTAAACCCTGTGACTCTGAACCAGCAGCTGGTCACTGGTCCCTCTTACCCAGAGTCATGAGAAGCTTTGTGGGTCTGTTACATGGCCAGGAGGTGCTCTGCAGCATTGCTTACAAAATCTCTGCTTCCTGTGCACATAAATTTGGGGAGACTTTGACTTTGAGGGAGCCATCCTCATGCCTTGACTTTATGCTGACCACAAACAGCTGAGTGAAAGATGCCTCAAATGAGGGAGACCTGTAGATATGCAATATCTCTGCCTGCAACACACCTGTTTCTCTGCAAGAAAAGCTTGCAGGGGTCCTACTCACCCCCATATTTCCTGGCCCCCTTCCTGAGCTGCTCCCCTGGCACTGGGATGTACACACACAAAGCAGAGCAGAGCACCAGATACGTGCTTGGTGAGGGAAACCTGGGCTTTGAGGAGACAATGCTTAATCAGAAGCATGACCAGAAGGTGGAAGGTAGGGAGATGGATGCATAAATTCTCCCTGATGCCTCATACTGCTGTCCTCTGTCAAAGCTGGGAAGTCTGGCAGAAGCAGGAACCTTGCCCCAGCAGAGGCTCCAGCACAGGAAGAGATTGCTCAGGGCTGGGTCACCTGAGAATCCTCCTCATCAGAAAGGTTTCAGACCTGTTTGGCCAGATGAAGGTCCCCTCAACTGCTGAGATTCCTGTCCTCCTTTCGGTTATGCTAAGGATAAGGTTTAAAAAAATCCTGTGAGTCAAGGCCTCATGAAACCTCCTTCCAAGTACTGGAATGCTTCACTTTGAACTTTTGTTGTTGGGTTGCTTTTTTCCCTCTTAAGATCTGCTGGCTCTGAGGTTGGCATGAAGTCAAATGCTCTTCACTGAAGTCAGCCTTTAGCTGGAAGCAAGTCCAGTTATTCATCCCCTTTTCCCCACTGCAGCCAGATATGTATTGCTCTCCTGAAGCAATGCTGCTGGTTTTGTATTCCTGCCCCTCTCTGCTCTGAGGGCATCCCTGCCCCACAGCCCTGCTGGTCTGCAGCACAGAGGAGCCTCAGAGTCTGGCTGAGCACTCAGCAGCAGCTGGCTCAGCTGGTGGCAATGTGCAATTTTGCAAGCACTGGGCTGTGTGAGGGTTCAGAGGTAACTCAGAGCTAACCTGCTTCTTGCTCCTGGGGATGAATCATGGCAATGTCTAAGCTTCAGGCAGCAAAGAGGGAGTGGAGCAGGGCAAATGCAGGGTCACGGAAAATGGGATTTCTTCATTCCTCAAACAGTAGTTCAGCTGTGCAGAGCCATGGTGCTTCTTGGCTGCTGTTTCTCTGCACTCACCGTGGTTATTGCCCATGGGGCTCACTAAAAGTGCAGTGTTTGTCCCCATGGCAGTGTTGGCTTGGAGAAATGGCCACAGCTCTCTGCAGAGTGGAGCAGAGCACATATGCTCACTTTAGTTCTGTGGCTGGAGAAAGGGTGGAGCAATGGAAAACATGAAAGGGTGTCAGCTGGGGAGATCAGGACGTGGTGGGAGGGGACGATCTGCCAAGCATGGGCCATGGCCACAAAACCAGAGCTCTTGACATACCCCATGGGGCTGCAGGATTGACCAGCTTGGCCACACATGGTCCGTCTGTGCTTCCTACAAGCTGTGCCTGTGTTATACCCTGACCTGTGCCCACACAGCAGAAGGGGTCTGTGGGACACAGGAGCCCTGCTGCAGACTCTCTGCCAGCTCAGACCAGACCTGGAGGCATCAGGAGATGCTTAATGAATGCAGGCAGTGCTCAGCATGGGGAATGACAAGCCAGCAGGACCATAGATGAGACAAATGGGATGTCCCTGCCAGAGGCAGGTCGTGCCTTGGCTTCGTTCTGTTGAGCTGGTGCAGCTCTTGGCTGATCACCCCTGGAAGAGAGGCACCTGCATTGCAGAGTGTGCTCAGAGCAAGGCAGCCAGGCTGCTCTGCACCTTGGTGTGGTGGCACTGGGGCGTGTGCCACCTGTGGTGCTGTGTCACCACTTTCATTTCCTCCCCACAGTGTCTCAGGGAAGGGGAATTGTGCTGCTTGCATTAGCACAGAGAGCTGAGGAAGGCACGGAGAGCTGTCAGGGGAACTTTTTATACCCCAGCGCTGATGGCCAAGTCAGCTTTGCAGATGTTTCTCAGCTTGTCCAGAGTGGAGCCCAGGCCAAAAAGATGCTCTGAGGGATAGAGAACTTCTGCTATGGAGACAGGCTGTTAGAGCTGGGGTTGTTCAGCCTGGAGAAGAGAAACTGGGGCTCTGGGGAAACCTTAGAGCTCCTGTAAGGACCTAAAAGGGCTATAGGAGAACTGGAGAGGGAGTTTTTGGCAAGGGCCCTCAGTGACAGGACAAGGCAGAATGGCTTCAAACTGACAGAGGGCAGATTTAGGTTAGATGTTAGGTAGAAATTCTTTACTGTCAGGGTGGTGAGGCCTTGGCACAGGTCTCTCAGAGAAGCTGTGTTTTCCCCATCCCTGGAAGTCTTCAAGGCCAGGCTGGATGGGGCCCTGAGCAACCTGGTCTAGTGGAAAGTGCCCTTGCCTATGGCAGGGAGTTTAGAGCAAGATAATCTTTAAGGTCCCTTCCAACCCAAACCGTTCTATGATTCTGTGATGACACAAAAACAAGATGTGAAAGAGAAGAGCTTTTTAAGAACCTTGATTTTTCCCGTAGAAGGTTCCTGTTGTGCTGGCTGGAGAGGCTGTGCTCTGGGACCTTGGTCTGCAAGGGTCACAGGAGGGGAGGAGGCTAAGACAAGCACAGGGATCCTGGCAGGCCTTGAAAACATGAGAAATAATTGCATCTGCTTAGTGAGAAGGAAGAGCTGGAACCTTCCCCCTCCCCTTGCATCTGTCCAGCACTGAGCAAACACCAACTAATCTTCCTGACACTTCCAGAAGACAAGGAAGAATTACAGTGCCATAGTGGTCAGTCAGTGAAAACCACAGCTGCAGTGACATAAGCTGCATAAACCCACCCCTCAGGCAGGCTTGGCCCATCAGGAGCAGGGCTGAGCTCTGTTTCCCACAGCAGGCCAGGGACAGAACCAGAGGGGAGCCCAGACATCCTGTCTTGCAGCCTCCTGCTCTTGCTTCTGGGCCACAATGAGCTCAACCAGCCAGGGCAATAACTTCCCAAGGGGGCTGGTAGAGGTGAAGAAATAATTAAAAGCTGATCTGGGCTCCTGCTTTGGAGAAAGAAAACCCCCCTCACTTATTTTCTTAATGATTTAAAAGCACCCTTTCATCTCCAAACCGGCAGGAACCTTCTATTGTTTGTTTCTCTTAGGTTTGCTCCTAATCAGTTTTTGCTCAGCAGAGATGGAGATGTGGGAGCCAATTTATCAGGCAGAGCAGAGGAGACACATGAAATGGAGTGGAGAAAGTTAGTTCTCATCAGCAAATACTTAAAGATTTGCTGCCAAAGGTGCAGGAGCTTATTCTTTCTGCTCACGCAGATATCTGACAAATAACAAGATAACAATATTTGTGGGGAGTTGATTACATTTTAAACCCAAATCAAAACAAAAGTTCTTGTCATTAATTGCATCCAGACCTTCATGCCCACAAGCAGCAGCATGTACCCACCAGTTTGGCACCAAAACACTCATGTCCAAATCATCTGTCCAGGGCTCCCTGCAAAGACATGGAGAGCAAGGGATGTCACCAGTTGAACCTCTCCATCCATCTGAAAGTCACCAGGATTTACTCCCTGGCCTTTGTGTCCTGAGATGTGCTGGGATCTTCCTGGCTTCTTCTGCCAGGTGCCACCAGAATGTGCTGCTTGTGTAGCCCTTCCCTGCCATTTATTCCTTCTGGTGCAGCCACACAGAACATCCACGTTCCCTCCAGTCTGAACGTTTCTGTTATGGAGCCTTGCATGGCAAAGGAAACCTTTTTCACTTGGAGAGGGGTAAGCACTGGGGCAGGAACACAGGACACTGTGATATTTCCACACCTGGAAATAACCAGAAGTCACCTAGGTAAGATCCTGATCAAAGTTTGAAGGAGATTGGATTGGAGATGCCCAGAGGACCTTTCTGACCTAAATTATTCCTTTGTCCTCTGATAGCACACGAAAGAGAAGGTCTTTGTTTTGACAAGAAGAGGAAAGGAAAGACAAGGGGGAGCAATGACTTCAGTGTCCTTCACTGACCTTATTGATACACTTAGAATCAGCAGCAGCTGTGTACATGGCATTGCTGCCTGCTGGCTGCAGGAGAAACTGTGCCCTTTCCCTTCTCAAGGGTCACAGGGATGTGACAGGCTTGGGATGGCTAATGAACAACCCCTGCCTCCTTCAGTTGATTTCAGAGCCCAGTGTGGGGACAGAGCTGTATCCCAGTTTCTGCCAGGAGTGGAGGCATTAGGGAACAGGCAGCTTGCCCAGCTCTGCAGTGACGCACTGTCGGCAGCCAGACTCCTGTCTCCCAGCCCTCTCCATCCCCAGCCAGGCTATCTCCAAGGATAGCCCTTTGCCAGACAGCAGATGTGGTTCTCTCCATGTCCCTCATCTGCACAAGGCCTCAGAGTGCTCGCCATGGTCCCAGAGCAGGCCCGGCCCTGGCTGCAGGCAGGCAGAAATGATCCCCACTAGATGGAAATTCTCTCCATCTCCTGTCCTTCACAATCTGAGGTGTGTTTGAGGGTGGGCAGCCTCCAGCTTTTCTACAGGGACTTGTCCTCTCCCCTGGTGTTATGGAGGGGACAGAGAGACTGTGATCCCATGCTTTGCTTAAACCTTTTGATCCCCAACACCTCACTCTCCTCACCCACCCATTTTCACATCACATGTTGAAAAAACCTTTCTTTGGCCTTCTCAAAGTCCTGCATTGGCAAGGTAAAAATTGTTGGTCAGGAGCAGAGTTACAGTCATGCACAGCGATTGCATAAGGGGATTTCCTGGCCGCTTAGAAAACCTGACAGAAATACAAACCCAAGCAAAAAAACCCTTTCTTGAAATCAGGTTCCTCAAAGAGCTAGGGGATGTGACTGGGCAGGACAGACACAGACACAGACCCTGACCTTGTCCCAGCTCAGCCACCCTGGTTCCCTTGGGCACCCTCCCAGCCAGCCCTCCAGCACCAGCTGAGTCTCGGTTCCAAGCAGGGTTTTATCCCCCACCTGCCTCAGAAAGTTTTAGTCATCACCCAGCTGCTGAATAACCCTCTTGTCTGAATTCCCCCGAAGGCCCAGAAGGACTCTGCTTATCTAACGCTCATTTGACCGGATAATTTGAAGGCAGTTCCAAGCACTGTAGAAGTGACCTGCTCTAAGTCAGTTCAGCTTTTCAATCCCCTTGGCTGCAGGATCAGCAGTTTTCCTTGTATTTTTTTCTTCTGCCTAGTGCAGGCTCTGATATTTTTACTGTCCCAAGCATTGTGTTAACCCTGCTGGGACTCAGAGGACGAATGGTGCCCCCAGCTCCCAACACAACCTATGTGTTACCTTCCCTAGACACATGGAAACTCCATCACAAGGGATCTTTTGCAAAGAGTAATTGATCTTAAAAGCCTTTTTTTGTCTCATCCTAGAGTGCTTGAAAGTGGCTTCCTAGAGCAGGTCTGGCCTCTGAGTACAGTAGTAACAGCTTGTTCCTGCACTGTCTCCTTTTTGGGTGTTACTGATTAATCCTGCTGCTGTTTGCTGTTTTGCTGGAGGGGTTGTGTTGCTTTCTCGCTGCTGAGGAGATAAGCTGCTGCCTTGCCATGGGCAGAGCACAACAGGTATTTAGTTCCAGTGCTAATACTTTCCAACAAAAAGTTTGTTTTCTGCAACCAATCTCGTGCCCAGCTTTGAAACACTTTCAATGGGTCTATTCACTGCACAGCTGCCTGTGTGAACGTATGTGAAAGTTACTCAGACAATCGCCTTGTGTTTGCTCTCCTCCTCCCACTGGGTACCCAGCTTTTCCTGAAAATGCTGACGGGAAGTGGCAAAATCATCCTGAACCTCTGAAATGACTGAGCCATCTTTTCATACCTTTCAAGGCCAGTTGCTGCGATAGCAGGATGCCACAGTCAGTAGCTAAAGGATGTTGATTTCTTATGTGCTGGAGATAAGAAGCTAATACTGCCTGGCTTTCTCTTCATGTGCTTTTCCCCCTTCACTCTTCCATACCTTTGAATCCTTTCCCATTTCAGCCAAGTCTGGTGAAGTGCCAAAGATTGTAGATACCAAAATTCCTACACTTTTGCAAATATTAATTGCTGGATAAACGAAAAGTCTCTTTCAGTGCCTCCAGTAATGGAAATACAATGCTATGAGGACACTACATATTACCTCAGAGCAGAAGTTTCTAAAAATCTCCACAATCTCTCTGTAAAAACCCTTCCAATCCCTTTAAAGCAGGTTTCATTGATCCACTTCTCCAAGGACAGCTTGTTCATTGCAGTGAATGATTTTCAGGGTTTTTTTAGGTCCTCTCCCATACCTTGTTGCCCTTGTAGTTCCCCAGTCTGTGAGTCTTGGACTGGATGAGCTGAGAGACCTCAAAAACTGCCACTGCAGGAGGATGGCTTTGTGGCTTTGTGGCCTGGGTCATGCTGGTGATGGGAGGGAGGACCACAGCAGTGTCCTCCAGCCTTGGTAGCTGTGCTGGTTAAATCAACTCCTTTTGCCACTCATGACATCCAGCTATGGCCTCAGAAGCAGGGATTTATTTTCTCAAGGAAAGTATTGAAGCTGGATGGGTTGTGGTGGGGGAACAGGGAGACAAAGGGCAATGGCTTTAAACTGAAAGAGGGAAGGTTTAGATAAGATATTAGAAAGAAATTTATTACTGTGAGGGTGGTGAGGCTCTGGCACAGGCTGCCCAGAGAAGCTGTGGCTGCCCCATCCCTGGACGTGTTCAAGGCCAGGTTGGATGGGGCTTTGGGAAACTTGGTCTAGTAGAAAGTGCCTCTGCTCATGGTAGAGAGGTTGGAATGAGATAATCTTGAAGGTCCCTTCCAACCCAAACCATTCTGTGGTCTTATAACATTGCATTGTTTCAGCCTTGAAACCCAAGAGGCCTGAGTTGAAGTCAGAGAAATGGCAGTGAAAGATAACATGGACTTTTAGATCAGAAGTGGATAAGCCTAAATATGTGGTGGGATCTTTTCAGAAATAAACTCATCTTGTTTTATGTTTTTGCTCTGTAGGTAAGATGGTCCCTTTAGGAGCCCCAGACACACCAGCAGGTCACAGCTGTGCTGTATGTCTGTTGTATGTCTGCCCCTGGTGGGCACTCTCTGGCGATACCCATGTCCTGCCCCTAGTTCCTGTCCCAGTTATTCCTCGTTCAATCTCTTTTTCCTTGTGCTTGCTTCCCTTCCCTTTCCAGTTCACAACTGTCCTGAGCTGTCTTGCAGACGCTGACCTTGCCATCATGGCCTCCTTCTCCTTGCTTCCCATTTGCCTTCATCCAATTATCATGTTGCCTTCTACTCTCTGAGAGGAACTCTGCCAAAAATTCCCCCTCTGTGCTGTGTGCTTGCCAGCTCTGAGCAGGAAAATACTGTTTCCTGCTATTTCATTATCAGTGGTCAGGAAAGTTTCTCCCGCTGAGGGAAGGCACTTCAGTGAATTACATCCCTCCTCAGCTGTCTCAGAGGAGATCATGTACGTTGAATCCGGTCCTTTCTGTCCCTAATTTTCCCCTTGTAGCTGCACTATGGATGGCAATAAGAAGAACAGAGACATGAGGCTCATCCCAACTCCTGATGGGCATCCTCAGAGCCCCTGCACGATTTGTCCTTATCTCCCTTGAGGACACTATATTTGTCCTAATCTGAGCTACCAGGCTCAAGAGAAAGTCCCAGTGAGGATAAGAGATGCTACAGCTTTCCTGTGAGGGAGCAAGCCCAGGCTCTCCCAGGGTCTCTTGTTAGGGAGCAGACAGCAGAGATCTTTTATTCCAGGTGAGTTGGCACATTTGCTGGTTCTATAACTGGACATGGTTCTTCAGGACACGTATATGGCTCTTGATGTGCTTTTTCCTGGGACAGCTGCTATGTGTAGTACCACGAGGTGGTGACAAAGGTGACCACTGCTGTATCTGTTTTAGAACTGATGCAGAGGTGTTGCAGACTGTGACAGTTTCACCCACCACAGTCAGAGGGAAACAGGCTTGCCCAGGACATCTCATCCTAGGGAAAGTCTCCTCTTGGATGCTACGGAATCTGGATGAAAGGTCACATGCAGACACCTGCTCCTGTCTACTGTCACCTTAGGATTCAGACAGGAATTGCCCTAACTCGCAGATCTCACTGCAGCTTAGGATAAACTGGGAACTATGGGACCCTCTGGCAGAGGGAGCAGCAGAACTACCAGTCCCTAAGGGAGCTTGGCTGAGCAGGATAAATTTTGGCAAGCATCTGATGAGGTTTCTTTGGCAGTTCTGCACCTGAAGGTCTTTCAGCCAGAGTCTTGCTCTGACCCGTTCTCCTCTGCAGGTACAACCCTTGCCTGTTATAAAGGATGGGACATGTGTGACTGTACGCACAGTGTCTGGCATGTTGGGGTCTGTGATTCATGAGTCAGAGCTAGAAATCAACCAAAGAGAATAGCCAGCAGGGGTGAGTCACTGCAGGGTTAAAATCCTCCTTCCAGGTCAGTCAGACAATGCAATTCAGCCACCTTCCCTTCCTTCCCATGGATGTGTGTTTGTGCACTTACAATACAGCATCTTGTTTAATGAAAATGTTTTATTTTGATAGTTGAAGGCTTCTGGTTATGTAATTGCCCTTGTAAGGCAGCACAGAGGAGAATTTTAACAATATTGCTGGCTCTTATGCAAGACTGTTGCCAGTGTTTACTCTGCAGACATGTGAATCTCCTCTGTCATTTGGGCAGAAAATGATGCCTTAATCTTCTAAGACATTTATGAAACATTGGATTACACCAGGATCAGTGTGCTATCATCTGTAAGAAATTTACTGGCTGATTGGATTGCACAGAACTTTTCAAGGCAGGTTTTATATTTAAACTTTGCATTTCCTTGCTGGAAGAACAGCAGACATCAAGCTCTTAAGAGCCTTGGATAAATCATGAGGTCCTAGGTCTCAGCAATTACTACCAGCGGAAAGCTGGGCTTGTGCATCTGTCAAGAATAGAAGCTGTATGGCTGATTACTGGTCTCCTAGATACATTTTCATAATATTTCTCGGCTAAAGGGAATTAAACAGACCTAAATTGCACAGTAATGCTGAGAGGCCATCCTGAATCTTATCTGTTCCCTGGAGAGCTGCGAGATGATTTAATGACACAGGTTTAGTGTATCAAGTCACTTGCTGAAGCAGTGACTTCAGAGCTAAATTAGGAACATAATAAGATATAGGACACCAAATCAACTTCAGCTAAGTTTGCTCTGGCAGGTGCCAAAACTATTGTTAAAATTTGAGAAAAAAATCCTTTTTAGTTTTGTTTTTTTCTCCCTGCTCCTTCGGCAAATTGGAGGTTTCTGAGATGTGTGTTGTGATGCTGTTATGGTGCAGGAGAGCATCTGAGGTTAAAAGCCTGGTTTTCAGCCTCCTTTTGTTCATGGCTCCTCATGTTTTCCAGCAGAGGTGCAGCCCATCCATGGTTTTAGACAGCTGAAATAGGTTTGTGCCTCTGCATGAGCCCCAGCACACAAAGGTACCCCCAGCCCATGTTGGAGCCTTTGCCACCTCCCATCTCCAAACAGACTCTTCTTGACCAGAGACTTGGACCCACAATAACCAGTTTTCGAGGCTCAAGATGTCTTTCAAGGAAGTAGAGTTCAAATCTTGAAGTTGTAAGTGTCATAAAAATTCTGCCCTTTTAAAAACACCCTTTTGAGTGTAGTTGGAATCATGTGCTCACATGAGTGTCAGATATATGCAGTGTTGGACACAAATAATGATCATCTTGCCACTCTCCTGACTGCAGTAAGATGCTGGCCTAATCTACCCAATGTTGACCTTTCTTAGGAAGTCCAGCTCTGTGATTCCTACACTTCTCCATGCCCAATAAAATAAAAAAGCAAGGCTTGCTGCAAGTTAAAAGTAGATACCTGGTATCCTTTGGAAATCTGATCACAGTCCCTGCCCATAGGTACACAATACTCCAGGCTTATTTACTGCTTTTCACCAGATGTTTGTGAATCATCAATCACCGGCCAAAGGTTTCCCTCCCCACTTCTTTCCTCTCCAGTAAAAGAGCAATGGATCCTCTGGTTCTGTCCATTCCTCCTCTTACAGGTAGGGAAACTGAGGCAGGGACTTGGCCGAGCTGGAGGCAACAAATGTTGTGGGCCTGGATGTTCCAAGGGCAGGTTAAACTGAGAGCTCTCAGGACTGGTTCAGGCATGCTTGATCTTGCCTTGGGGCAGAGGGAAGGACAAGGTCCCCTCCTCGTGTCCTTCCCAATCCTGCTTTCAATGGTTTGAAGATCCACCCAGTTACTGTGGAAACAAGGCCCTCCCACCAGTGACACACAGAGTTTCTTACAGTCTTCTTGTTTATGTCTTACCGATGCTCTTGTTCCCACAGTGTTTGCAGTGCTTGGGGCTCTGAGACTGTAAGTGCAGGATTCAGGGAATGACGTGCATGGAGCACCCACTAGGAATGTGAATGCCCCCAGTGCATGGCAGGGGGGAAGGGAACTGCAGAGGTGGTCCTGACCCCAAGGGAGGGACTGGGATGCCCACAGGCACATTTTGGGACTCAGAGCGAGTGTCAGCATTGTGGACAGAGATTGTATCACCAGGGAATGGCCAGGGCTCCCTGGGTGTGACAGGGAGTCTTGCTGTGGGTGGGAAGGAGTTAATTTCTCCCTGGGTGGGGAGGGCAAAGAACTGGGTGTGGGTCAAGTAGGCACATAGTGTGAAGCAAAGGAATGGCATTACCTGGGAGACCTGTGGCTAGATGTGGAGTAAACAGTGTTTTGAAACCCCCTCGAAATAACTCAGCCTTCCCGGAGAGCTCTGCCACAGCAGGGGTGAGTCCCCGGATCGGCCTCGTGTGGGATTGCAGGAGCAGGATGGGCAGGCTGGGAGACGCTCCGGTGTGACACCTCCCCAGGCACTGAGAGCAGGACACCATGTCTGCCCCACCTTTGTCCAGCTGTAAATGATTAAACGGGGCACTGGGTACCAAAGTCCTTCCCATGGCCCTGGGCCAGGAGGAGGAAATCACAAGCTCCATCCAACAACCATCACCAATGTTAACTCCTGGGATGGGGATCCAGGCTGGTTGTGTAGCCATAGCCCAGAGCTCAAAGTCACCAGCTTAATGAAGCACATAAGGAAAGGCAGCTGAAATAGAATCGATAGAGTCATATAGGTTGGAAAATACCTCTAAAATCATTGAGTCCAAACATCAACCCAGCACTGCCAACTCCATAACTAAATCATCTCCCCAGGTGCCACATCTACATGTCCTTTGAATCCCTTCAGGGATGGTGATTTCACCACTTCCCTGAGCAGCCTGTTCCAATGCCTGACTACCCCTTCTGTGAAGAAATTTTGCGTAATATCCAACGGAATCTCCCTTGGTGCATCTTGAGGCCATTTTCTCTTGTCCTGTCACATGTTACTCGGGAGAAGAGACCCACCCCCACCTGGCTACATCCTCCTTTCAGGGAGTTGTAGAGACCAAGAAGATCACCCCTGAACCTCTTTTTCTCCAGGCTGAGCCCCCCCAACTCCCTCAACTGTTCCTCACCCAATTTATACTCCAGACCCTTCCCCAGTTCTGTTGCTGTTTTGTGGACATGGGCTAACTGCTATTTATCTGTCTGACTCACAAATAAATACTGATCATGGGTCTTGTTGCCAAAACCCCTGTTCAGAAGCAGGAAGGTAAATCACCTGCTGGAGGGTGACCAAAGACAACGCTCTGGGCCCGCTGTGCTGTTGCTCAGAGCTGGATGGAGGCGGTGGTGTGCCCCAGCCACTCTGCCTTGGCAGGGGTTCCACAGCCAGGTCTGGCCAGGGCAACCTGAGGTCTGCTGTCAAGGCAGAGCCCCCCAGGCCTCCTGGCACAGAGAAGATACGAGAGAAGGACAAATGGCACAACTGGTGTTATTCCAGAATCAACAAAAAACTGCCTCTTAAAGAACCCTTCCTGACATGAGGCCACACTGGTGGGCACAATGTTCACATAGTGCATCCATGCTTTGTTTCAGGAGTCTATGATTGCAGGATAATTCAAGTTGGAGTGGACACTGGAAGGTCTCTTGTACAACCTGTGGCAGACCTGGGGGAAGGACAAGGAGTCTCATTTGTCATGTGTCACTCCTGGGGAGCAGAGGGTGGCCAGCAGGACCAACACTGGTTTCTGCAATGTTCCTGACTGGAACAGTGAATCACTGTTAGAGATGTGGTCAGCACATGTAGCTGGGCTGTCTTCTCATTCACATGTTACAGTACGGATACTGCAACATGATGTATCAGACAACGAGGCCCGTGGAAAAGAAATATCTATGGACAGATTCTTGATAGATGTTTCAGAGATGTTTGTTTCTCCAGCCGCATGGCCGGGATCTGCCGAGGAGCTGCTGCAATCACGGGACCCGAGGGTCCTTTGCCCACGCAGGGGAACACAAAACAACCAATGGGGAACGAGGCTGACCAGGGGCGAGGGAAACCCCGTGCCTCCCCCCCAGGGCCCCTCCCCCAGGACCCCATGGCAGGGGGGAGGGCCCCAACATTCACATATCTTATAAGCTTCCAGGATGGGTTGAAGTATGTAAATATATCAAAAAATATAGATGTAGTGTTTGGCTCATCTTGAGATTTCCATCCAGATGTGAGATTCATATAGAAACCCAGAACTGAGTTAATCAGGTGTTGAGCATTGTGACCTTGCCACAAAGCAAAACTCTTATGTTGTGACTGATATAACTGATGTCTCTCAGTCGAGCACAGAGCTCTGGGCTCCTCTAATTGTGAGGGGTGGCATGTCAGAACACCTGGCTATAGAGGAGCGAGCTGTAACATCTCCGTGTAGCTGGTGGGGAGCTGTACCATGAAGAGATTCAGTGGGTTTTAGTCAGAGATACTTCTAAGCATCTGAAATAATGTGTGGTGCTTATGTTTAGGCAAATGGGTTGGCTGTACATTCACTCAGTTAAATTGCTAATTAGTCTGCGCTGACAGTGCTGATGAGCTCCTTGGTGGCTGTAATGTGAGATCAGGCATTAACACACAAGGAGACACTTGCAATTAAGCATTGTGAGCTGCGTCTGCCTCCTGTTTCCAGTGGCTTTCCAAATACCTCCTTGGAGGTCATGCAGGAAGGTTGTGATGGAGATGGGGAACGCTTCTGGATCTCCTGACTTCTCAACTTGCTTGCTTTCACCATGCCAGGGTGCTGACATGTCTCATGTCCCCACCTCTTCACCTCCCTCCAAGCATCTCCTCAAGCAGCCTCTTGGCTTGTGCTTTGAGGCTCAGGCCACCATGGCTGGCTTGGCTCAGCGAAAGCCTAGAACAGGGGTGTCCTTGCCCACGATGAGCACTCTGAGGTGCTTCAGGGTTACAGGTCAATGACAACAGCATATAATATCAGCAATAACTCTATTATTCTTCTAATTGACAGAGGAATAACAACAACTACTATCATTAATATTCATAACAGTGGAAGTGAAAACAGGTGTTAGTATCTACTATTAATTACCATTACTGTGCGAACTTTATGAAGTTCAGCAAGGCCAAGTGCACAGTCCTGCATGTGTTTTGGGGCATTCTTAAACACAAATGTGGTCTGGGCATAGAATGGATTGAGAGCAGCCCTGAGGAGAAGGACTTGGTGTGCTGGTGGATGAGAGGCTGGACATGAGCTGTCAATGTGCACGGGTAGCCCAGAAACCCCCCGTGTCCTGGGCTGCTACAAAAGCAGTGAGGGCAGCAGGTGAGGAGGCGATTCTGCCCCTTTGCTCTGCTCTGTGAGATTCCACCTGGAGTGTTGCATCCAGCTCTGGAGTCCCTGACATTAGAAGGATGTGGACCTGTTGGAGTGAGTCCAGAGGAGGCCATGAAGATGCTAAGAAGACTGGAGTACCTCTCATATGGAGACAGGTTGAGAGAGTTGGGGTTTTTCAGCCTAGAGAAGAGAAAGATCTAGGGTGACCTTACAGCAGTGTGCCAGTACCTAAAGGTGCTACAGAAGAGCTGGAGAGGGACTTTTGACAAAGGCAGTGATAGAACAAGAGGGAATGGCTTTAAGATGACAGATTAGATATTAGGTAGAAATTCTTTACTATGAGGGTGGTGAGGCCCCGGCACAGGTTGCCCAGAGAAGATGTGGCTGCCCCATTCCTGGAAGTGTTCAAGGCCAGGCTGGATGGGGTTTTGAGCAATGTGGTCAGGCATCGAAACAGGGTGCCCCTGGAAGCCATGGAGTCATCATACCTGGAAGTATTTTAAAGATGTGTAGACGTGGCACTTAGGGACATGGTTTAGTGATGGACTTGGCAGTGCTGGGTTAATGGCTGTAAATGATTGTAGAGGTCCTTTTCAACCTAAATGATTCTGTGATTCAGTGATTCTCTGTGCAGGGGTAGCAGGGATGTGGTGACAGGGGCAACTTTACCCACAGTGAGGGACGAGGGTTCTCTTGGTTCCCATTAGCAGGTGGGTCCTGCAGGTGCAGGAGAGTCACTACTGTGGCCATATCCCACCCTGACCGATGTTCTGTCACCAGTAATTCATATCCTGGGTGCTTTGCAAATGGAGCACTGAAGATCCATTTTTAATTGTTTGGGGATTATGCCAGCTCTGGGGTTGTATCCGAAGCTCAGCAACGTTGCAGCTTGCAAGTTGCACTACTGACATCTGCCGCTTGCTGTTTCATTTCCTGAATGGGCTTTGGATAGTGCTGCAGAAAGGACTGGATGTGAAGGGAAATAGCCTCAATTCTCATCACCCTGATGGAGCTTGAGCACTCAGTATTGCCAGGCTGGTTGCTCACTATGGATAATTCATCACTACAGTGTAAGGATCCCCTTAACCACTCCACAAATTGCCCAGCAGTGCCATGTGCTGTGAAACTGGTGGACATGGAGCATGTTACAGACCTCCCCAGGATGGGGCAGAGAGAGCTTCTGCTTTGTGGAATGGTTCTGGAGGGGAGGAAGGCAGGGTTATTGTTGTCTTAGCTCTCCCTGGGATAAATTCACACCAATCTCTACCAGCAAAGAGAAATGTTCCCCTAGGGACAGCTCCACGTGAACATGCAACCCCTGGCTCATGGTGTTTCTTGGTTGATTACACCAGAGTGGCTAAAAGTTTACAGCTGTTTCTAGTGAAAGGATTTGAAGAGCAGTAGCCTGAATTTGTTGATCCTGCAGTATTTCCCACAGGAACTTGGGACTGTGTTTGAAATGTCTCAGATGATGAGGTCTGTGTGGGCACATTCCTATGTAGCAGCATCTTGTCCCATCATGAAGGTGTTGTTGTGCTGTCAGTGAGAGAAGGGATTTTGTGTGTGTTGGGGAGTAATAATGGAAATGTTGCGACTGGAAAGAATGGAAATTGGATGAGGATTGAGGTAGAAGCACCAGAAGGGACAAACAGCAGAGGGCTGCAAAAATGGCAGGTGTAGATGGCCACTAGATGAGCAAATCAGCAAGATCCCAGCACAGCTACGTGCAATGTCTCAAGACACCCAGATTGGAAAAGAAAAGCCAGTTAGTAAATCCTGGTGACTCACAAAGGTATCTCAGGTAGGAGACATCAATCACTAGCAGCTTCTTCAGGGACAAATAGACACATCCAAACCCAGCACACTGTCACCAGTCTGGGAGAAACCCAAGAAATGTGCTGAGGGCTTGATAGTCATTGCCCCTGGAGCAGAGAAATGCTGAAGGGTGATGGATACTCATGGCTTAGGATGTGACAAGATTCCAAGAGAGTGCTGCAGTGGGAGTAAGTCTCATCCATTCATATTTCTGTAACCAGTGAAAAGCTGTCCTTGGATATAAAATTGGATGTGCAATTGCCTTTGAGTCATTCCCAAAATGTCTCCCCATTGCTATTTGTCAGATGCAATCACTCCACAAATAGCTAGTAGTGGCAGAAGCAGCAGCTGTGGCCCAGGGAATACACTGTAGACTTCAGGAAAATGGTGTCTGTAATGTGCCCAGCTGATGCAATTAATCAGGTTTGAAAAAAGAACACAGCTTTCACACCCTGGGGGACTGTACCTAAAAATTCCTGCCTATGCAGATCTTCCCATCGTGCTCCTTGACATAACTTCTAAGAGAAATAAATGAGTTTATCTCCCATATTGCCTGCAGACCTTTCACATGGAAATAGTGGGATTAAGGAGATTAAGATTTAGCTTCAATTTGGATAAAGAACAACAAAGAATGATTAATACTTGAAATGGTTCCCAGTCATTAGATCTGAACTCCCTGTATTTCCTTCAGTGAAGAGCTTTTCTGTTGTGTTCACTGCTGTCACATCTGATCCCATAAGAGCAGGAGTAACCCAAATGGTTCCCTATGTTGGGATGGGCTGGCTCTAAAACACCCAAGGTTTGGACCATGGAGGATGTAGAAGGCATGGGAGAGAAAAAGAAGTCTGGTGAGGTTTATGGGCTAGATATAGGAAAGGCTGCTCTTCAAAAGGACTAGGAATCAGGGAGAGCAGGGTCAAGAAGGTGGAGAGTAGAGTCTAAGTGCTGGGGTCTTGGTTTCAGGTGAGCAAGAAGGAGAAGAAGTTGGGAGGCCATAGGCTTGGAAGGGACCTGAGTGACTGCTGGGAATTTTACCTTTCAGAGGAGATCCTACTCCTGCAGGACTCAATCCTTCCTACAGAATCCAGGCTTCCTTCCTGAGAAGCTGGCTGCTCACAAATGGTGATGCTCTGGCACTCTAACTGAATGCAGCATGTGAGGTCAGGAAAGGGCATGTGATCCCCGTTCCAGGTCTTGTGCATCCTCATACATTTAATAGTGTTCTGGAGACTGCAGAGCACTTCAGACCAGCTTAAAACCTTCCTTGTCTTAGCCTGATTATCAGAATATCTTGCTCCCTTTTTGTGCTGCCCCATATGTTAGATGAGACACAGATGTTTGCTTTGACAACAAGACATTACCACAGCTGTAGCTGTCAAGAAAGCTGGTGTTTTTTGCATCTGGATCAGGGAAAGTTAAAGTCTTTAGTACACTTTAAACCACAGAAGTTCATGTGCTTTTTTGGGAGTCTGGGATCAGTGAGATAGATCAGTTCCAGCAAAGGAATGTCTCTCTGTGACTAGTGCAATAATAAATTTAGAGGGAAGGGACTTCGAATCGCTTATTCCCCTGCCCAGCACTGCCTGTGCCTGCTCTGCCCTCTCTGCCCTACCTGTTTATTGTACTTGGGGGCAGGGATTTGCCTCATCTCCATAGGGTGGTACAGCAGGGCCTTGCTGGCATCTGAGGTCTTTAGGTGTCACTGCAATGGCAGTTCTAGGGTCACCCCATGTGTGTGTGAGTTGTATTTTCAAACACATGGGGGAAAGGGACTCAGATTTTCCCTAGAAAAACAATTTATGCTAATGGCTTTTATGATACGGTGACTTACCTGCAGTATTCGACCTTCACAAAGGTCTCTGGATACACCTCTTTCTCATTCTCAACCCAGCTGGATTCTCATATCCCATTCCTGTCTCTTTGAGCACTCACTGTGGTTCTGTAATTTACAACTGTTTGTCAAAAACAAATAATGTTTATAGACCATCAGAAATAATTCATGAGCTTTTAAGCCAGTGCAGAGAGGCAGTCTCTGCATTTGCCACTCAGAGCCAGAGCCACGTGAAGGCAGTGACAGACAGCATGGGAAGCAACGGGAAAATGGCAGGAAGAAGCAAAAAAATTAGATCTCTTGAGCAGAAGTAATTTTCCTTGTCCATTGCTGTCATGCTGTCTAGGCAGTACAGATGTGATTTCTCTTAGGGAAGAAATGCAGCTCCTGGAACACTTCCTTCTCTTCACTAGGAAAGTAGAAAAGAGCCTCTGGGACTTTCAGGGGTTTCGTGTGTTTCATTTAGAGGAACAACACAGGACGCAAGCAATGTCACTGCTTCTGCCATGGGTGTGCACTGAGAGCTCACACCCTCATACAGGTATTAAAAACCCTAAAGTAAGAGGGTAAGTCTGAGGATGCTGGAAAAAAGAAAAGGAAAAATATTGAGGTAAAGATGTGTACACATAAATAGGAGTCAGAGAAGGGAGCGAGGGTGACTTCTTGCCCTCATACGGAGGACATGGAGATCTCCAGGGTGAAAGCAGAGGAAACGGTCCATGTCCCAAGGGAGATTTGTATTTGGCTCTCCTGGAGAGATAACCACTGCAAACCTAAAGAAGGGAAGTTATCCATAACCTAGAAAATACAGGGAAATATTTTCCATGCTGCTCTGGGAGACCAGGAAGTTATTTTTGGTTTCTGTAGCACAGTGAGTGTTGTTGGGAGCATGTGCAACAACAGAGTTTTCAGTGGCTCCCATTGTAATTGCTCCCATTGACCTTATCACTAATAAGTGCAGGATGTGAATTATAACGGCAAAGATGTAATCGGAGAGGTCTGGAGACAGCTCGTCTGCAAGGGACGAGCAGTTGCCATGACAGAGCCTCTCACGCTGCTCCTTCTCAAGTGGAACATCAGGTAAAACAAGGACTCTGCTGCTTCTGTTGATTTCAGTATAATTGAGGGGATAAGTGACTTCACTGTTTCCCTGGATGTGGGAGGCGAGGACATTTTTATGATCATGAAGGACAGAAGAAAGTCATGTTATTGCACTCCTGGTGAATTACTTTGATATTCTGCACAGCACTCAGGCTGGGAGCTGAATGTTATTCCTAGTTATTGCTTATAAAGTCACGGCACATGCAGGGATGCACCAGAGGCAAAAGATCCAGATCCTTCCTGATTTGCAGCAGCTTAAGCACCTTTGATGGTGCTATAGTCATTTGCACCAGCTCAGAGTCTGGGCCAAAGTTTCCACAAGGTGTAGCATTGGGGGCTTAGGAGGGGAAAAACAGGCAGCCTCTCATCCAGCACCTTCCCTGTGCCAAGCAGCCCAGCCAAGTGAGTGAGGAGTGCCTGACACTGACATCCTCTCTTATAAACAGGCTGAGGGAAAAAGATCTGGAGCTGTGCAATGTGTACTTTTTGTCTGCTAGAGGAGCAGTATGTCCGTTCAGTCCCTCATGGCCCAAGGTGTGGTGACAGTGCTCAGCCAGGCAAAGATGTTCCACAGGGCTTGGAGGCACAGGCGTCTTCCAGAGGCCTCTGCTTGGTCCTGAGGGCTGTAGTCTTGGAAGCTGTTAGGGAAAGGAGCCTCTGAAAGTTTCGGTGAGCATCCTCCTTCCTTCTGTTTTGCCTCTGCTGTGAAATCATCTTTGAAACAAGAAGAGCTGCCACTCTTATGGCTGTGGAGCCACAGGGCAGGCTAAGGGCTGGTGGGAGCCTGCAGTACCTAGAGAGAACTGAGAAAGATGGTCTGAAACTTAGCAGCAGTGATGGATGTAGACATTTTTCCAGGGTATAATGGTTTGAAAGGAAAGTAGAGGTAGAAAACATTGCTTGAAATGATACATGTGGATACCTGACAGTCTCTGGGAGGATTTATCAGAAGATAGGAAAACAGAATTATAATCTGCAAGTGTCCATGTGTCCAGAAGGACAGTGGGAAAAGGGACAGATTGTAGGGGAATGGGACCAGCAGGCAGTAATATTGTAATTGTCAAATATATCAATGCCAATGATTCTTGTTTTAAAAGTAAGGGACACCTTGTCATTTCAAGAGGACAGATTGTTATTCCTTGACAGCATCTGATTCACATTGCAGCACCTGAATCCAAAAGTGAAGGCTTTCAGATGGAAATGAAAAATCGCACAAAGGAAATGCTAAACAAACAGAAATGAGGGGGTCTGGGGATTTCAGACCTTGTGCACTTGGAATAAAAACAGCCTAGCCTCTCCTTTTGATCTGAGAAATGCTGTTGAACTACCACATGCATGGACCAGGTAAACGCATCCCAGGCATCTCACTGTGTCTTTTGCCAAGACCCCACAATATTTCAGGAACATCAAAAGATCTTGATGTTTATCTGACTGTGGTTTTGTAAGGAAAGAGACAAAAGAGGATTTTGACTACCTAGTGTCTAAGCAGACATCTGCTGTAGCTCAGCCTGTGCTCTCCTCTAAGACAGATTTCTGCCACCTCCTCCAGCCATCATTCAGTTTGTGTCACTTTTATGGACTGCTCAAATTTGCTGAGTGGGTGTTATACCCAAAAGAGGAGAATGAAGGCTGGTATCTCTCAGCAGAACTTGTTCTCCATGTAGGCCACCTTCTACTTTTGCCTGTGTCTGCATTCCTTTAGCCAGATCCCAAGGAGCCTTGTCACTTGCTGAAGCTTTGTAGCACATCACTGGTGATTGCTGTGGTGAAGCACAGGGTGTTGTGCTGAGCAGCATCCTGGAGATCTGGGAAGGCACAAGGCACGGCTCTGTCCTTGTCTGCATTAAGTCGTTTTCTGTGTGTGCTTTCTTACATTTGCACATCTCAGCAAGATACTGCTGCCAGTTTTAGAGCACTGCAATAGACCTGTGGCCATGATACACCCATAGCTTTATTTTGCAAGAATGAAGAGATGTTGACATTGTTATAAACAAACTGCATCACCAGCTCCTACAGCTGGTTGCAATGAACCAAATTCCCAGGCTCTCCAGAGCACCACTGATTTTTCCAACTGCCTGTGTCTCCCAATGGGAAGGCAGTGGGACTCAGTGGGTGAAACTAGATTTCTGAAGGCAGCCCCAGTGACCTCTGTGCCATAGAGCGCTGGGAATGATGAGGGTGAAGGGAAGAATTTACAAGCATTCTAACTCTTCACCTGTAGTGACCATGTGTCACATGTGAATACAATCTCTCTGCACAGTAAAGTCTTGTGCTGTGTGTGGAGGGGCTTGCATAGAATCATAGAATAGCTTGGGTCAGAAGGGACCTCTAAAGGTCATGATTTAATGCAGGCTGCATCCAAGTTTTACAGCTCAGTAGCAGGCTCTCACTTTGATTCCTATAGCCTTAGTAGTCTGTAAATACCATACCTATTTATTTTGACCACTTGGGCTTTAAAAGCCTGTCAGAAACACTCCTCACCAATTTGCTGTGGAAATAGGAAGAAGGAAGGGAAGCTGATGGTAAGTGCTCATATATGCCTATTGTCTGCATAAATGTTATGTGAAGTATGGGCTAAAACTCAAATGCAAATCCATGGTGCTTGATCCAGCGCCAAGGGAAAGCTTGAGTTCAGTTGCTTCAAGGCATGTCTGTGTAGACAGAGGCAATTTGAGGTTAACTGAGATGAAGCCACTGCTAATTTCACTTATTGGTTATAACCTTGGGCGGACTTGAACCTTCTCCCAGAACGAGAATGTCAGCTGAAACACTGTGGCTGCCTGTCCTGCCAGGGTACAGTAAGTATCCTGGAACTTACTTCACCCAGGAAGGGTGAAGTCTCAGAGCAGTTTGTCTCAGCTGGGGGGGATTTTGGAGAAGTTTGTGTCTGGAGTGCACAAAGGCTTCCTTCAAATGATGCATTTCCTTGGTTTAATGAAGACTAAGCTTTTATGGAGATACAGATCATCTTGGACATTCCTGAGAATGCAGTTTCCAATCTGTGGGAAATATGATGTAAAAGCAGAGGCATAATTTACACTTTAAAAAATACAGTACCTCATTTCATCTCACTGTGAGCTTCCCTTCGCATGCTTAATAGCCCTCCTGAAGACATCCATCATGTTCTCTGTCTTGGTAGGATCTATGTGCAACACAGGTTGGAAGCTGGCAAATGTTGTCCCAGTTTTCAAGAAGAACAAGAGGAATGACCCTGGTAACTAAATTGGGAGGAGCTGTTGATTCCCTCGAAGGCAGAGATTTTGATGAAATAGAGGGCTGGACAAACACCAACCATATGAAATTCAACAAGGGCAAGTGATGGGTTCTGCACATGGGATGGGAGAACCCTGGATGTACGGACAACCTGGGACCAGTGCTGCAGAAAGGGACATGCATGTCCTGGTTGATGGAAAGTTGAATGTGAGTCAGCATTGGCCTGGCAGCCAGGAGGGCCAACCCTGTCCTGGGGCCATCAGGTACAGCATCACCAGCTGGGCAAGGGAGGGGATTGTCTCACTCTGCTCTGCGCTGGGGCGGCCTCACCTTGAATATTATGTGCAATTTTGGGCACCGCAATTCAAGAAAGATATTAAGCTGTTAGAGAGCATCCAGAGGATGGTGAAGGATCTGGAGGGGAAGTCATATGGGAGTGGCTGAGGTCACTTGGCTTATTCAGCTTGGACAACAGAGACTGAGGAGAGTCCTCATCACAAACTACAGCTTCCTTACAAGGGGAAGCAGAGGAACAGCACCAGTCTCTTTCTTCTGGTGACAGTGACAGGACCCAAGGGAATGACATGAAACCAAGTTAGGATATTCTATGGTTCTGTGATTCTAAGCTTTGCTGGCTCCTGTACTCTCAGCAAGGAAGATTATTTGGGATGCAGCAGGGCCTCTTCATGAAAGTCACTAATGCCTTTTCTTCTTCCTTGTCTTTGGGTGGGGCCATCCTCTACTGATGAGGTTGACTTGGGTGTTGTCTCCCCAGGGAGGGAAGGAGGAACCCCTCCCACTACATTTCTGTACATACAAAGGATGGACTCAGTTTTGAATGAGTCTGAGCAGAGCACCCTATCTATTGCTCTCTGAGCTGTTAGCACTCTCCTCTTCCCTTAAACCACCATGGCCTCAGACTTGCCAGCAACCTCATAGTCTCAGGACACCTGCTCTACCCAACACCCCTGCCCCATCCGTTCTGCTCCTGCTGGCTTATGCCAGCTCCTCTCCCTGAATGGCTGTAGCTATATTCGCCCTGCTCCCCATGTCTCTCTGCCCTCCCACACTACAGTTTTGGTATCAACTCACATCTAAAGGGTTGGGCTCAGCTCACCAGATGGATGTGAGTGGGAAGAGGATTAGGGGTCCTGTGTGGGTCCTGCGTGAGCAAATGTAGGGGAAAATAAATACAGTCAATATTTATGTTGAAATTGTCTCAGCTAGAATGTAGATAGCACCCTACAAATAGGTTAGTCCTTCCTGCTGGAGTTTCCAGAGCTTCCACTTCCAGAACCAGGCTAAACTAAAGCACAGAGAAATAAGCCTGTGATGTGTGCCAAGGCAGTAGCTCATCTCTGCAGAGACATCTTTGCATTTTAAATTCACTAACCAAGAAGTGAATTGAAAGTGCATGCATTAAACCAGGACAAAGTGAATGAAACTGCTTAGAAATAAAGTTACTTTAGTTCTCACAGTGCCGACAGAAATTTAATGTGGTCTAAGCAAGGCATCAGTATACTGAGAAAAGCATAATATCTACCAGGGTAGGTTAATCTTTTAGGGTAGAGGGTATAGGGAACCCCAGAGCCCTGATGAAAAACAGTGCCAAGGTGGTAATGATACCATTTCTTCAGGGTGGATATTTAGCCAGATATAGCCATTCACTGTACTTCGTCCATGGAGTCTACATTTCATCTGCAAGGTTGGGGACTCCTCTGCCTCTGAAATAACAGCCTATGTTGACCTATGGGACACAATTCTGCAGAAAAGAGGAGAAGGGGTAAGTTTTGGAGTTGCCTGGCTGCTGCGCACAACTCTTTCTGACTGATGCATCACCATGTTTTTCTGCATTGACTTGTCAGTCAGAAACAGATCAAATCCCCAGCCAGGTGAGCTGCCCCCCTCCTTAGGCTGGGTTGTAAAAGAGGCTGCTTATGTCAGAGCTGTGCTCTGTTTTGGGCTTGTGTGAATTGCTGTGTCACCACCATTTCTCTGTGGATCTGTTTGGAAACAACTCTGCACCTGCCTCTCCTTCTCCTGTTTTACTTGGAGAGAAGCAGCGGAGAGTTGTCCTGGGCCGTTTTGAGTGTTCTTCCTTTGTGGCACTTTGCCTGAGAACGAGATGAGTCACAGGCAGGTTACATGTCCTGTCCTCGTGAGCATGAATTAGAGGGAAAGGCTCCCGGATTACTGGTGATTGTCTCCCTGAGCACTCCACCAAATTATTCATTTCACAGGGCTGGAGGCTGATGTGGCCTCCTGGTCCTTTGGGTCCTGCTTAAAGACGGATGAGCTCTTCTGTTCTGCTCTGCCAGCTGGGAGCAAAACCTGTTAGGTCTGCCTGACCTGTCAAATTGTTAGGGTTCAAATGGATTAGGAAAAGAACGTCAAAAAATGTTCCCAGCATATGGATGCCTCGTGGCTTTGCAGCAGGCTGGGTGTCACAGAGAGAGATATGTGCAGTGAGGGACAGAAGTGGGATAAGAGAAATATTGTCTCTCTTGCTGCATTTTGAACCATGGAAGTTTCCGTTCCTAAGGAAAACAAAGGAGGAATTAAGCACTGAGGGTTACAAGCAGGTCCACAGTGTGCAGAACAGTCTCAGGAAATTCAGACTGTGCTTGGATCAGGGAAAGCGAGATGTATTTTTTGTTACAAGCATATGAATCACTTAGTCAACCAAAGCTGAAAGATGCTGTTTGTAAACAAAGCAAAAGAAGTCTGGATGAAAAAGAAGTATTTATATTAAATATATTGTGGTAAAAGAGGTATTTATATTCAAAGGTAGTACCAGTGGAGGATCAAGTGGGAATAAATTGGACATAGACATCTTCAGCTTGGGAAGGAGCATAGTGTTTCTAAACCTCTGAGACATTTTAGGAAACCTTCCCAAAGAAAGGCATCAAGCCTCTTTCAGTGTGCAAGAGGTAAAGTTGAGGAAAGAACTGCACAGGGACTGCCAGAGTGAGGGTATGGAATTTGTCAATAGGAAGGTGTTGGAAGATGATCATTGCTGTTCTCAAGTTTGTTACTTGCCATTTTGACTGTGTTTAATTATTCCCATGTTTCAGGGTTTCTGCCAAGAGGAATGCAGAACTTAGCTTTGGGTTCAGTTTGTTCCTGGGATTTTTTTCTCTCCTTTCTCAGTTAGCGTTAGACTGACCCAAGTCAAAGTTAGCTTGAGGCAAGGTTGAGCACTCCACTTCTGCTTTTAGAAGAAGAAAGAAATGTTTCAAGGCCCCAGCTCATTCTCACACCCAAAAATTGTCCCAGAGTCAGACCTAACATCAGAGAGGAACTGGGCTGGGTCCTTCCTTCTCTGTAATGCAGAGGGTGGGTGACGTCATTTGACATGGATCCATGACTTTGGCAACATACTTGCTGTCTCTTGCCTTTTTGCTATGGCACATTGTACTTGGAGGCTTTTAAGTCCTTTATATTTCGAGTCTTTTCTTGACTGTGAACTGCTGGGGATGCCCATGAAGGGCTGTAGTTGAGCAAGACCCCGAACAGAGCTTTTTGGGGGCTTTTCCAGACATGCAGCTACTGCCTGGGGACAATGCATAAGGTGACCATGGTGATCTCTTTTGAAGCTTTGTGCTCCAAGGTAAGTGGTTCCCAGGACTGGTGTGAGGTGACTTATTTCCATCAGAATCTTTTACTTCCGTAGTGACTTGGTAACCCAAAGGAAATTCCTGATGCAGGCATTGCCTAACCAGGAGCACTTTGTGTTTGAGAATGGAAGGGATAAGTCATAGCATTTTTTCCCCCTCTGATTTACTAGCAACTCAAGAAGATGACAAATGAAACAGTTTCAGACAGGAAACTGTCAGAGTCTAGTGCAGTGTGTAACTAGGCAGGTTTGTATTGGAGCTGAAAACATTCCCATACGTGCTCCAGTGATGTGACTGACCCAGAGCATTTCCCAGCCATGGATCCAGCAGTGCACCCATAACCACAGTTCTCTTGGAGGCCTGGGCTTGGAGGACCAGCTGTCCCTGGAGTGTATGCATTCTAGACCATGACAGCAGCTCTAGCCAGGTGTTTCCAGGACACTGAACATGGCTCAGCAAACAAGTCAAGACATGGACAGTGACCTCCTCATGTGGCTGCAGGGTGAAAGGGGTCATTTGGACCAAACTGGGGCTTCAGCAAGGACAGAGGAAGGAGTTGTAGTGGGAAACATTATCCCAGGGCTATCCCATGGGCATTTACACAAGCGTTTGCCACAGCAAGAGCAGGGGAACCATACAGGAGAAGGGTCTGTAGCAGGCTGACACCCAGTGCCTGGCTAGAGGAGCTACTCCTGCACAGCATCACCCAAAGCCAACTCCCAGCTGTGACCGTGCCCTAAAACAATTCCCAGCCCTGACCATGTCCCATGCCTGGCTGGTGCTGGTTTTGGGAGCACTTAGACTGTTCAAGGCTCAGAGCAGCTGAGTGATGGAGCCGCAACTCAGCTATGTTATGTGTGGGGATGGGCAAAGAGAGGAGTGTGTCCCTTTTCCTGTGTCACAGGCTGAGGAAAGCAGGGTTGCCCAGAGCATCTTTGGGCTCCCTCTGTTGCTGAGTGTGGGCTTCTTACTATGGCCGTGGTCCCAGTGGTTTTTGCCTTGGCCACAGCCATCAATACCTGGCCTGGGTCCTGCTCCTGACTGCAGACAGCTGGAGGAGTGTTCGGAGAGCTCCAGCACCCTGGGTCTGGTCATCAAGAGGGCAGAGTGGGGGTCCTGCCTCTGGGGGGAAGAGGTCTGAGCACTCCACCAAGGGATGGAGTAGGGGTCCTGCCCCTGAGGGGACGTGGTCTGAGCTCCACCATAGGGCAGGGGGCTCCTGCCTCTTAGGGGACACTCTACCGAGGGTCTGCAGGTTCTGGGTTTGAGGGGTCAAGGTCTGAGCCCCACCACAGAGGTCCTGCCTCATGTGTCTCTGAGCCCCATTGAAGAGCAGGGGGACCCTGCCTCTGAGGGAACACGATCTGAGCCCCCCCAACCAAGGGCCAGAGTGAGGGTTCTGCCTCAGAGGATGTAGTCTGAGCCCCCACTGCAGAGAGGGGGATTCCTGCCACTAAGGGGACTGGTGTCTGATCACTGAGGGGACGAGGTCTGAGCCCCACCAGCGAGGGACTGGGGTTGCGGTCACTGAGGGGATGCTGAGCCCCGCATCAAGGGACTGGGGGTCCTGTTACTGAGGGGACGAGGTCCGAGCCCCAGGATAGAGGAGATCCTGTCTCTGGGGAACGACGTCTGAGCCCGCCCTCGAGGGGCCGCGGTCCCGTCCCTGAGGGCCCGCGGCGCTCCCGCCTCGGCCTCTCCCTCAGCGCCATCTCGCGGCGGCCGCGGTGCCCGTCCCGCTCCGCTCCCCTCGGCCCGGCGAGGCCCCGGGTGCGGCCGAGGAGCGGGGACGGCCCAGCTCGTGTGCGGGACCCTGTCAGAGTGCTGAGGAGCCCCAGGGGGGACATGACCTGCAGCTGGCCCCCTCCCTGACAAGGCTGAGCATCAATCCCCTCCTACTGCTGTGCCCAAAAATTGCGTCGTCCAGCACCACGTTGCTCCAAGCTCTGTCCAGCCTGGCCTGGAGCACTTCCACAGATGGGGCAGCCACAGCTTCTCTGGGCAGTCTGTGCCGGGGCCTCCCCACCCTTTGCCTTCAGCTAAATGTAGCTCTGGGGACCATTTCCAGCCATGCCAGAGGTCCTGAAGCAAGGACTGCCCTGGGGTAGTGGTGACTGAACCTCGGGGATTTGGGGACAGGTGTACAACAAGCTCTGAGGGGGACTAAAAGTCATGGAATCATAGAATCCTTTAGATGGAAAATGACACTTAAGATCATTAAGTCCAGCTGTTAACCCAGCACTGTCAAGTCCACCACTAAACCATGTCCCTAAATGTCACATCTATGTGTCTTTTAAATGCCTCCAAGGATTGTGACTCCATCACCTTCCTAGGTAGTCTGTTCCAATGCTTGACCATCCTTTTCATGAAGACATTTTTCCTAATATCCAACCTAAACCTACGCTGGCACAACTTGAGCCCATTTCTTCTTGTTCACTCTCTTGTTACTTGGGAGAAGATATTGACCCCTACCTGGCTACAACCTTCTATCAGGGAGTTGTAGAGAGCGATAAGGTCCCCTCTGAACCTCCTTTTCTCCAGGCTGAGCCCCCCAGCTCCCTCAGCCACTCCTTACAAGACTTGTGCTCCAGTCCCTTCCTCAGCTCTGTTGCCCTTCTTTGGACTTGCTCCAGCACCTCAATGTCTTTCATGTCATGAGGGGCCCAAAACTGAGCACAGAATTTGGGGTACAGCCTCCTCAGTGCTTACTGCCAAGGGCCATGAACAAACAGTGCTGTCTGTTGCCAACAGGGAGCTGGAGCTCAGGGACAGGAGACCCCAACAGGGATTTCTGTGGGGTCCAGCACACGAAGGTGTCCATGAGGAAACACCCAGGGCTCCTTGAGCTCTTGTAGTGAGGGAAACTGAACCCAAACTGTGTTAGTTAACAAAGTGATTAATATTCTGAGGTTGAAGGAGATACTTAAATATGCTGTAAAGATGCGACAGGGCAGCAGGAATACAGCATGGAAGCCATGAAATATAGGATTTTGGCAGCTGACCTGAAGGGAACGTTCATGATCTAAGGGAGTAATTTGATTTTTTTCCCATCCTCCCAGCAAAACAGGATTTCAACCATAATTTTCTGGACCACTGGAAGCTCCGTGGGGATTCCAGGCTGTGTTCAGCAGAGGGCAGTGGTTGGTTTGGTCACTGCTTGGCTAGCAGCATCAGACCATGGACTTGGCCATTTGCTGAAATCATTCTGCTGCAGAAAATCCAAAAAAAGCTGCAGAAAAGGATGGTGCAAGCAGATCCTCTCTGCTTTGCATCCGTGTAATGCAGAGGTAATGGTGGGTTACTGAAGTCTCTTGGGGAAATTCAGCAAACTTCCCTCTTCCCATCCCATATGAGTTTATATATCTAAAAGAGTGTTTTCAAGGAAAAGGATTATGATTCCTTGACCTTGTTTAAATCTTCAGATTTACTGCTGTTTTTTTGAGAAGTTTGGCCATTTATTATCCACGAGTATTTAATTAAAATAAATAAAAAGAAAGCTTAAACCTGCTGTGTGTGTTTATAGAATTTCCCTAAACAGTAATTGTAACCAGTACTGTTCATATGAGCAAAGGTTACAATGCGGTGTCTTGTCATTGGAGCATCCTGTTCCCGTGGGAAGGGAGGAGATGCAGGAAAAAGGAAAGATTCTTTCAGCACAGGGATACCAGCCACCTGGACTGAGCAATATGTCCTAAGTGGTCCTGGGAAAGTTACTTAAACACAGAAAAACTCATGTGGAGCTGCTCTGAGCTGCTCCAGAAAGCCTGGGAAGGGGATGCTGGGGCACAACTCCTGTGATAGTCTCCCTGTGGATGCTGGCATGGCAGATGCTGCTGTGGGAGGGAAATCAAAGCTAGGGATTCCTGGCAAGTTGCTGAGTACAGGGCTGGTGGCAGCTGACATGACATCAAACTTACTGGTGCAGAGCAGCCTTGGGGTTTCCCAGTTTCAGGATCCCACCTCTGTGCAGGAAAAGCTGGGTTCCAGTTCACTGCATGCACTGGTTTGAGTAAGGATGGGTGAGAAGAGAGGGTGGGATGACTGTAACACAGGTATAAGTTCAGAGCAAAGCTTGTGAGGAATTGAACACTGGGAGGACTGGAAGTGAGGTTCAAAAATAAACTCCAGCACTTGGCCATGATTTGCCTGCCCACTGGAGCCCTTTATCCCACTGTGTGCCTGCCATAGTCCTGTGCCCTTCCCCACACAGGTATATGGGGGTTTTAAAAGTGACACCTGGGTCAAAATCCTGCTCAGGAAAGATTAACTGTACAAGTTAATCAAAATCAGTATGTTCTATAGGTTCCAGCTGGGAAGGGCTGTGAAAGCATGGAAAGGTGAAAGGACCTGGAAATGCGACATCTGCTCTGGTGCAGTGCCCAGGACAGGTGTAACAGCAATTCTGCCTGGTGCTGAGCATCCTCTGGTCCTGCTGCAGGCAAAAGGGATGAGACTTCACAGGATGAAGCCTGAGTCTAAAACCAATGGGATATTTATGCCTGTGTCCCAGCAGCTTTGTCTTTTCTCCAGTTGCTGAGAAAGGCCCTCAGGCAGGCTGTTTCCTGTGATTTTATTCATTGTGAGCTGGACAAAGAGGCTTCCCTGGAGAGGTGTTAGAACATATTTAATCTGTGAAAGATTTTTGCTGATGGCAGGGAAAAAAATTGAACCTTGCCATGTACAGGAAAGAAATTTTGTCCTTGAGGGGAACTGGAAAGACAATGAAGCGCTCTCCTTCTCTACTGAAGTTGCATTAAAAAGCCCCCTCTCCCACAAAAATTATCTTGTGGTTTTCATGTGCTCACATCACCTGTTGGTGCCCATGCTGCTGTCTTGCTCTCCCACCTGGCAAGGGGGAAACTCCCCAGACCCCTTAAGGACACCCTTGGATGTGGCGTAGATAAACCCCGGACATCTTTCACTGGAACCTGAATGCAGAGACTATGCCTTAATTTGCTTCTTGCTTTCACCCCACACCTCCTCACTGTACCTGTGTCCTGCCTCTCATTTCCCCGGTCTCTTCAGGGTTTGTGCGTCATGGTGAGGGTCTGTGAGTCCTCTCCCCAGTCACATTGAATAATTTCTTTCTCTCGCCACATGCACACACAAACACATTGTTGCATGAACTTGTCCCTTTTGGATTTATGGCAAAATTGTTTTCCTGTTTTTTAGGTGCTTGTGTCCTCAGGTGTTCAGCCATGTGCTGGAGTCCACAGGCAGGAGATCTTGCAAGGTCCCCAACTGCACCATGCCACTAGAATGGCAAGTAAGACAGAATTCCAGGAACAGCCCAGAACAGACACCAGACACTCCTCTGACATCTTCCCTGGCTGCTACTGGGTGCTGGATTGGGATCTGGGTGATGTCTTTTTTGCATCACATAGCAGGAATTTGAGGGTATATTAAACAACCCACAGGCCTCTGCTGCCTGCCACAGAGGAAGAGACTTCCCCACCTCTTCCCTGCTGCTGCCTCTGCCAAAACCTTGCCCTGTTTTTCCATCACACAGTTACTACTGCAAACACTCACTCCACATTTGCCACCCTTACCTGCACACCTATGTTCTGTGCAGGTGTCCTGCCCTCCTCTGTGCATCCCTCCCTTGGAATTCTGCTGCTCCCTCGCTCAGCATTGCTGACAAATAACCCTCCAGGACACTCATGGCAGAACCAACTGATTTTTCTTGCCTCCCAGCATAGTGCAGGACAAACAGCTGTGCTGTTGTTCGGGAAAGTTAAGTTACAAATGGTGCATCCACATCCCTTGTACTGGTAGCTGCTGCTGTTGGTATTAGACATGGCAGCTGTAGAGACAACATACAGAGAACACCCTTCCACCCACTTCTCCAATCCTTGTGGGCTTGGGAGGGCTTCACACACAGCTCCCATATGCAGAGTATGTGGGCTTTGCTGGGAGATCTAGACATAGCGTGATGGCTGAAAGGAAGCCAAAAATGTTAAGGATGCTCATTGGTGCTGGCAGATCTGGATCTCTGGGTGGTGGGTATGGAAGCACCATGGTCCTGTGTCCTGGAACATCAACTGTGTCCCTCAGTCCATTTGTTTCACCCTGCTTCTGCCCCAGTGTAAAGAAGGGATTTAGCCTACTTTAAATCGACTGATAGACTAACTCTCCTCTGTTCCCCATCCCCATCTTTCTTCTGATGCCTTGATGTGGAAAAGGCAGCTGAAACATCTAAAGAAGCTCAGCAAATAACCACCAGAAAGCCTGACCCTGGAAACATGCTTCATAGGAAGAGATAGAGTAATTTAATTTTTTTTGGAATGCAGGAATAGAGGGTTGTTTACAAATATCTTTGCTGGGAAAAAAAAGGTCTGGCATTTCAGGGTGTAGTTATCTGTTAGACAAAGAACAAATATCTGTGGCTTTGGAACGTAGCACTGCAAAGACAAAGAAGGAGCTGTATCTTCTCTAAACCTCAGAGAAATTAGAGCAGAACTGCAGGCTTTCTGAAAAATGGGCTCCAGTTTAAATGGGCTGATGCTGGGATGACTGGGAGAGGTTTTCTCACCTCCGTTAGGCAAGCAGTAACCTTAGAAAGAAGTCCTGCTGGCTTCCAGTTCCTTCCAGCCTTGAGAAACAGCAGGGTTGTGCCTGTTTTGATACTCCATGGGTTAATACACCCTACAGTGACTTACTGAAAGCTCTGCAGGTCAGGTACAGTGCTAGCAGTGGCAGAACTGTTAGGATTGTATGGATAAACCATCCAATCGTTTGCTTTAATTATGACAATACAAATCTGTTTACTTTATGCAGTGTTTGTTGTAAGATGAATCATGGTTACCAAAATTATCATGTAGACGATTCTGTGTATAATAGCAGGCCAAGAGGTTAGAAGAGGAAGGGTTTCCGGGTTGGATCGGAGGCACAAAGTAAAGCTACCAGATAAACAAGCCATAACTTCTGTCAAGAACCTATCAACAGATTCCCACCACATGCTCTGCAAATGGGCAGCTGTGCAGAGAAGTCCGTCTGAACCGATGTCTTGAGCTCACCGTGTTTTCCAAGTGATGCGGGCAGGGCGGCATTTCCACCTCTAAATACAATCAATCAAGAGAGGCCTTCCCTGGGAAGACAGGATTTGGGCAGTCTCCAAGCTATCCAAAACATCAAGGGGTTGGTACTGGGCTTTGGTCTAGGCTGCTGTCTAATGAACTTCAGGAATGAATTTATAAGGATCCTTCTCTGGAAAGATGCTGACTGTGGGATCAAAGGACGGATGAGCCAATGGCTGGGCTCTGGCCCAAGGCTTTAATGCCATGCCCTACTCCCATATGGACTTCCCCTGGGCAAGTCCCTTGGGGGAATCTGTTTAACTAATATGCAGCAATTTCTACTTTTCTCCATCTGTAGACAAACAAGCACTTCTAGGCCTGTTTTAGAGTCATCTTTTGGAGGAGATGGAAATAAAACTGCTCTAAACAAAAACCTTTGCTGCTATTTTGCTCCTGGGTACTTGAACCATATAGAGGGAAATTTGTTTGGTTGCTTTAAGGACATGTCAGGGAAGTCATATTAAGGTCTACTGAGGGATAAAAGAGAAGCCAAGGGGTCTCCTGCAAGGCCTTCAAGAATGTTTCTTTTGGGACTGGAGCTCAGACTAGTCCTTGCTCTTTGGCTTTTCCTACTGAGGAGAGCACAGGTGATATGCTCGGAGGAGATATGTTTGGATCAGAGTTCTTGGCACATGGTGTGTGGCTCTTGGGGATGGTCCTGTGCAGGGCCAGGAGTTGGACACGATGATCCTTGTGGGTCACTTCCAACTCAGGATATTTTATGATTCCATTATTCTGCTACCTTCTCATTGTGATGGCAGAAGTTCCTCTCTGTGAGCTTTCCCTGGGATTGCTGTGAGGTTAACATTCTCCTCCGTGTAAACTCAGCTTTATTTCATCTGATAGGCTCTTCCTTGTTGCAGAGCAGCTGGAAAGAAGAACCTCAGTCCTGAGGTGGGCTCTTAGCTCTGAATACAGGTGTGAAGGAAAAGCAAAATCACTTGTGCTAGAACTCAGACCCATACCTCCATACCTAAATTAATCTGATCTCTGACACTATAGCAAAGAATCATGAAGAAGGACAGTTTCATGAACTAAGACCTTGATATCCTGCCAGCACTGGTTGCTTATAAGAACACTTAGAGAAAGTCATATATCTGCCAGGGAAGTTTGGGTGCTTTTTGACTGATTTGAATAAGAAGGAATCAGAAGGATGAGAAGTGTATGAGTCATCATCCCATGATGTATTTGAAAGATGTGTAGATGTGACACGTAGGGACATAGTGGTGGCCTTGACATTGCTGGGAGAAGGGTTGAACTTGATGATCTTGTAGGTCCTTTCCAGCCAAATGATCCTATGATTCTATGGTTGCAGTGGATATTCTCCCTTGCATCCCTATTAGGTACCGATAGTCGAACAGGGCCCACCACAAAGCACTGAAACATTGCAGTGAAGTGATCGATCATTTCTTGTGCTTGGAGACATGGCTGCAATCCCAGTCTGCCTTGCCTGGGATGCCCTGCAGAGCATGGGACATGTGCTGTGATGTGACATTTCAGGTGGCACCGTCTGTCGTAAGCATCACCCAGCACTTCCCATGACAATCCTGCTCGTCATGTAGCCGGCATTTACAATGGGTGCTGATACGAGTCCATGAGCACCCACACCACACCAGATCCCCTCCTGCATCCCCAGCACCCTCTTCCCAAGGGTGTAGGGATAAAGACACTCTTCCTCTTTCCCAGCACACAGGAGGCCTTCCTGTCTTCTACTGTAAGACCAAAAAAAAAAAAGCTCTGATGAATGTGGGGAGATCACCCTCATCCCTTTCCTGGGCCTCACCATGGGAAGGTGCTAAAGTGCTCTGCTTTAAAGCTTTTTCTTCCTAAAATGGGAGTCTTTCAGCTCTGATCCAAGCACTGGCATCCTCCCCAGAGCTCCTGTTTTGGGACTAATTGTGTCCAGAAGAGGAAAAGCAAGCCAGCCTTCCCTTGTTTTCCTGTCATCATTTGCTGGGTATCATGTCCCTGCATTGCCTGTCTGTTTTCCCCTGTCCTACCTTCCTTATCCTTGTTCTTAGTAGCCCTGCCCTTCATGGAACTAAGTTTGTTGTTTAACCTGTTGAGTCCCTGTCCTTCCTGTCCTCCTTTATTACTTTGTGGCTTAGGTTCCTCTGCAATGCCTTCCTCATCTTCCTCTGACCCAGAGTAGCTGGGGAGATCAGACCTGTCCTCTCCCAAATTCTTGCCCAGAGCCACTCCTGCCCTTACACCTGGAAGACAGGTGCAGAAGAGGCAGAGTGACCTGTGCTCATATCCCTAACGTGGCAATTCCACTTCCCTCAGCCTTTCTGCTCACAGAGCCCACACCTGCTAGCAGTGCTTATTAATGTTGATTAGCCTGACTAATGTGACTCTTGTGCACACATCTTAGAGAGACCAAACCCCAGAGGGACAAGGAAGGAAGAAATTGCCCTTGCACATGGCTGTGCTCTTTCCTCTTGGCAGGTGCTTGTGGAGGGAGGGCAGAGCTTGCTTGGAGCCCAGGAGGAAGCTAGGCTGCCATAGCTCCCTAAGCCTAATAGGCCTAATAGGCTCCCCCACATTGCAGTCAGGGACTCATTTTCTGGTGCAGAATTGGAGGTCTTCAGCTTTTCTGGGTCCTGATATATTTGCAGTGTGACTGAGGGCTGGATATTCTGCAGCTTTGCCTTGCTACTGTTTTCTGGGCTGTAACACGAAAACCTTGCAAAGACAGAAACGCTTTGAATCATGGGCTGTCCTGTATGTAATGCAGGTGAGAGACACAGCAGGAAGAGAAAGAAATTCAACTGTTTCTGGATACTCATCCCCTGGCATGTCAACAGACTGCAAATATCTGTGTGTTGTGACTCAGGCTCAGGGTTAGCAGAGATTTTGTATCCCAGGCATGACCGAGATCCCAAGAAATACATGAGAGATTTTACACAGTCTTTCTCTGCTGGCCTCTGGGCAGCTGGTAGAAGAGGATATTTCTAATTCGCTTTATAGGATTTTAGATGCGCAAGAGAAGCACAACACATCAAAGAGGAATGAATGCTGTAATTCCCTGAAAGGTCGGGGCTTTTTACAGAGCTCTTTATGGCTGTTAAGCTCTTTAGGGAATGCATTCTGTCTACCACAGACTCTGTGGTGGTAGTATGGCATGCAATGCCCATCCATCTCGATTACTATTTCAGCCTCTGGGGAATGATCCAGATCCTCAAAGACTGCTAAGTACTGGATTTAATTTGAAATCATCGGGAATTTCGCATCTAAATCTTTAAATACTCTGCATGAAAGACTGCCCTGCAAAAGCTGACTTGTGTGTGCTTTACCTTTGCAGTCTCGGCATGTTTTTAATGATGCATGGAATCACTCACATTGCCCTTGGAAGCTGCTATATTTTGACATGTGTAGCTGTTGTCATTAGAGAAAGGGCAGGTTGGGGTAGGAAGGGACAATTCCAATTCCTCTTGGTGATCACTAAGAGGCAACCCAAGGAGATACACTGAGCAGAGGGATGGTGCAGATCGAGGGTTGAGAGACCTTGCCCCAGTCTCCAGAAACACAGAGAACTGAGGTATGCTTCAGCAGCAATGGGAACTGGCTGGTGGAAGGTGCCCCCCAAAACCGTGCTGTTTGGGGAAATACTTCTGATGATAGCTTAGTTTTTGGTTCTGGTTTTCGACTTTGTGCCCTGAGCACAAATGGGTGATTTAAAATAGGATAGAAGTTTAGCAAGTACTGCACCCTGAGGAAAAGCAAGATGTGTAAACAGTATGGATTAAATAGTGAGCTCAAAAAGTCACAAAAAAGGAGGTTAGTTTGTGAAAAATTTGACCTCTTTCCTATTTTTGGAGGCTGTGTCCTTGATAAGGGACCAGACCCTGTTCTGGAGCTGGTATGAAATGAAGAAGGACCACTGAAAGCTCTGGATAAGGCAATAGGCATTAAAAATAAAGAGAATTATCCAGTCTCAGGAGGCTTTTATAGGGAGTGAATAATACACTGACGGTAAGGGGAATTCAGACTACCACAAGAGAAGTTTACAGCAGACAGACAGAGCTTTGACTGAGATGCTGTTTAGGAACTTAAAAAAATCTAAGCAAATAATCTTAGAGATTTTATACTGACCTCAAATGAACAACTGCACTGAGAAAGATGTTAAGACATTTCTGTATATGGCAAAAATACTGTTGATAGCAAGAGAATGGGAGGTGTGAATCTGTGAGTTGTTGGAACAAAGAAGCTAAAATAAGCTGTGCACAGGGCCTGCACATTTCCTTCTCTTTCTCTGAGTAGCCTTGGCAAAAGAGTGCTGTTAACAACTCTGTATATGTGACACACATTTTCATTACAAATAGCTTGGGAGGCATGAAAATATCTGAGTGTTTGTGGTGCGTTGGTGGGCTTGAGTTTTCGGGAGTTTGCAGGGAAGTGCAGACCTCTGAGGCACAAAATTACTTTCTCTGAGGGAGGGGTTGGTGGAAAATGGTGGCAGAAATTTGAAGTGGCCAGCCTGGCTGAGAAGTCAGAGCTTGATCCATGTGTGCATCATTTGACTGATGTTGGCTGTGAGGTGCCTGTATCAGTGATTTGCAGATGAATAAGGAAATAGATGAGGCAGAAGGAAACCACAGTACAGTTGGGCCCTGGGAAGGGAAATGATGATGAGGACAACAGTCTTACCTCCCATGGGATAGTGCCACAGTATTGGTGGCCCTCATCACCACCTCCTGGAAGGAAAATCCTCTACAAAGGAATAGGGGTCCCAGCAGAAGGGCACTGAGTCAGCTGTATTGCTCAGGAAAGAGGTCGCATGCTTGGCCATGGCAATTACTGGCAATTACAGACTCCACTGTCTGGAATAGGTACTGGAGCACCCCATTCCCTGTATTGCAGTGATACTGACGGTTCAAATTTTAGTCCCATTGGATTGGGCAGGGAAAAAGGTCAGGTGAAACATATATGCGTTGCAAGAGGCAAACTCTTGCAAACCCCATTGCAAGAGGCAGTGTGAGGCATTGTTTATGTTGTGTTCCTGTGGCATGGAGATGGCCGTACCACAGGTCCCAAGGAAGCAGAGTACTCCAGGATGCTCTAGCTTGGACCAATGCTTGCTCTTCTGACTGGTTACACCAGTGAGTGCCAAGAAAAGCTGATCACTAGACTTGATGAATTCGTGGTAGTCTTCCAGTTGGAGTGGCCATGGACATGTGAGTGAGGTGTGGAGCAACAACAACAGTTACTGCTGTTCATCCACAGGTTTTGCACTTTTCCTAGGATAATTTTATTTTTTTGCATTTGCATTGTTTCATTGATATAATGTTGTCTAAAACATTCCCCCACCATTATGGCTAGAATTTTGCGGCATCCTTAGCCTATTTAAACCTTTAAGAGCCTTTAAACATGGCTCTTTGAAACATCCTAGTGAGTTTGTACTGGGGTGAATTTCAACCTAGATGCCTGCAACAGATTCTTTTTCTGTGTTTGGAAGTATCAACGTTTGAGTGACTGAGTGGATGGGCTGATGGGGGAATTAGAACAGCAAGCCCTGATGTTACAACATGACAGGAAGAAAAACCAAACCAGAATAGTATAGCATCATAGTCTGGTTCTGGTTTTCATCTTGGCTGTTCCTCGGGGAAACAGAGCAGAACAGCAGAGTTTGCTGGGCTGCATGTTCATTTTCACAGATTTTTGTACACTCATCTGCAATTCAGGGGATTTAGTGATCCAAATACAGGTGGAGCATATCCTTAACCTCTCCCCAACACAGACAATGTTTATGAAAATATATGTATGTTTTCTTATAGCTGTCTCATAGCCAAGAGATGCTTGACTTCATCTCTTCCCTGAGAAGGTTCAGACTTTTTCAGGAACAAATGAGTAGTCACTAGTGATATGTGGGTTGGAATACTTTCTTTCCCATTCCATTGGCATCTAAAATCTTTGTAGTGGATAGCTCTGGAAGCATCCCTCTTGTCCTTTATTCTTAAGCACATGCCCAAGGCACAAAAATCTTTCATTACAAACCAGAGCTATCCTGCTTTCTAAGTCATCCTAAAAGTGTTGCGTTATGACGACAAACATGAAAAGAAAACCACAGTAAAGAGTTTGTTGCTAGCAAAATGTCTGTATTAAAATACAAAGAAAACTTCCCTGCTGGGAACAGTAATTAATAGACTCTCTTTTGTATGGTACTAACAGCATTGTAGGTTCCATTTCCAAACAGACCACAATGTTCTTGAGGAATAAATTCCACCACTGTTAGTCTGAACCTCAGCCTAAAACACAAAGAGTTCAAAAACAATAGTATCGTGCATCCTAGCAATATTCCAGCATCATGGCACTGTCTTACTGCAGTGTGTCCCATCAGATGTGGGTTGTATCTGGGCACTGCTTGGCGGTGGCAAGCTCAGAGGGCTTCCTATTGTGTTTGAGAAGGCGATGATTGCATTGGAGCCCTTGGAGTTCTTGTTCGTACCCAGGATGTCTGCATTAGTTTGCTGTGGCTCGGTTTTCCTGAAGATGTTTTTCATGGTTGACTGGAAGTTATTGGTGACAAAGCAATAGACAATGGGGTCCATGCAACTATTGAGGCTACTTAGAGTCACTGTCACGTGGTAGACAAGGAGGCTGATGTTGTGAGGAATGTCTGGGTTGATGGAGATTGCGACCTGTAGCACGTGGAAAGGAGTGAAGCAGATCATGAAGATGATGAGGACAGTGATAAGGAGCTGCACAGCCCTCATTCTCCTCTCCCGACTCTGGTGCATGAGGCTGGGCTTGGACAGGGCACACATAATCCTGGTGGTGAAGAAGATGATTATGATGAGGGGGAAGAAGTACTCACAGACCATCAGGACCAGAATCTTGGAGAGGCAGCACTCGGCAAACTTTATTGCCATGATCAGGATGGAGAAAGTCACCACAGAGGCAAAGATCCAAATGAAGATGCAGATCCCCTTGGCACAGGTGGGGTTCCTCCATTTACGTGAGGCTTCCACCTGGACGATTGCCAGGTAGCGGTCAACGCAGATGCATGTCAAGAAGAGAATGCTGCAGTACATGTTGACAAAGTAGCCGAAGATGTGAACCAAGGGACAATTCTTGCAATCTCCTGCACTGTAGAACATGATGATCCGGACAGGCAAGGAAAAGCCCACCAAGAGATCAGTTACAATCAAGTTGATGGTGTAAATAACAGAGGTGGTTTTTGTCTTGGTACGGAAGCAGAAGACATACAATGCCAAGCTGTTCAGCACAACACCCACCAGGAAAATGATGGCATTGACTACCATCAGGCCAATCCACAGGCTATAAAAATCTGTGGCCAGTTGTTCGTCTGAGTGGATGAATTTGGAGAACAAGTTGATGTTGGACTTTGGTTGTTCGGTGGAGTTGGTAGAGTCAAGGGCTGGCAGTTGGGTGGAGGAGGTCGGCATGGTCACTGACTTCCAGCAGTCTGGAAGAAAAGAAACAGAGGTATAATGATAAGTGTGTCAGCATTCCTCAGGGCTCAAAATCTTGTCACCTAAGAACATTTTAACCTACGTATTTACACATCCTTAGTAGTAGATCCCCATCTGCCAATATGGGATTACCAATAATCGCAAGGAAAATACCTGTGTTTATAATTAGTGTCTTCCAGTGGTTTCAGATGCATGTTTTAGGGAAGACACACACTCCGCACTTCAAGTTCCTCTTCCTCTTCCTTGTACATAAATGGTTTTAAGACCAGAAGACCTTTGCATAACCATAACCCCAGCACTGGACTCCTAAAATATCACATCTCTTGCCTTGGGCAGGTGATCCCATTAGAGAGTTATATGTGGTAGTGTTTTCAGGAGCTGTAAGATTTCCCTGAAATCAAGGAATGGCTGAATTTTCTAAGAAAGCAGAAGCAGGTTGTGTGGCATCTTCTAGAGATCTGCACTAACAGCAACAGCAGCTGGGAGATTTCAAGCTAAGGGTGTCAGCCACTAGTCCTGCCAGGGTTTGACAGTTTAATTTGCAAATCATTCCTGACTTATACACTATTTTAAACTCATTTGTATATTAAAAAGATAAAAAAAGGGCCCAATATATACAGAGACTTGGCTGGTTTCAATAAAAATAAATGGTTGAAAAATGTCTGGAATATCTCAAAGTGGCTGGGCAGGGCTTTGACATTAAAAAAACCAGCTTGGATCAGCAGAGAATGATGCTGAAAGACTTGATTTATGGGGGTTTGAAATCCGTGCTACCAGTGAGCCAAATGCGGAAGGACTGGGAGACAAGGATCTGCAAACACATCTCCCAGCGCTCACAGAACTGCAGTGTGCCTGGGCTGGGTGTTTCACTGTGGAAGGCTGGAATTGCTGAGGGAATCTGGATGTCCAGCTTTGCCAAGCACGCTCCATCCTCTGGCAGCTGGCTTTTTTCCTGCACTAATCCTTTTTGCTGCTTATGGGGATCAGGATGATGGACCAAAAGTGCTCTGTCGCCTGTGAGATGCTTCAAGCTGTTGGTGGCTGTGTACAAAGTGGAGGAAGAAGCTACTTAGGATGAAAGTGGATCCTCAGAAGAGTTCCTGCTGAACTCCAAAAGAAAATGTTTTGCAGGTACAGTACTAATGGGTCCAGAGAACATCACAGCAGCTCTGAGCCTGCCTGATGAGTGCCAAAGCCTTCTCCTGCCTGGCCACCAAGCGTCTCTGCATTTCCTGCATACAGCACTCCTGGTGTGTTTCACCAGTGTTTGGTCAATAGCCAACATTCAAGATCAAGAGTCCTCACGGGATGCTACAGCCTAGTTGTGATTACTCTGCATGGTTCATTCAAGCCAGGTGAGCATGAAGCAGAACATTTGTTGAGAAAAAGCAGAGATTAGGACTGAGAATTTAGAAGACCAGGTGTGAAAATTCTTGGAGAAGTGACCTTGCCATCATGATGGAACTTGGGTTTGTTGGCCTGGAGTTTGGGGATTACTATAGTTCCTTCTTGACTCTCAGTCTGTGGAAATGGTGTGAAGGAAAAAACTGGTTTTTAATATCCTTGAGCTCAGAAGGATATTTCCAATCAAATGGCAATTTGTTTTATTTAGGTAGCCACTCAAGCCCAAGGAATTTAATTGTCCATTGGAATGGCTGGTGCTCAGACATAAAGCCCTCCTGAGATCCAATGCAGTGCCAGAGCACACTGCAGGACTGAAATCCTGAAGCCTGGGGTCAGGCCACCTTTAATGTCCCAAAGAACTACTGGGCAAAGAGGAACAATGCTAGTTTCTGTCCCTTTTTACCTCTAGGTCATCTCCAGCAGAAACCAGACGTTGGAACATCATCTGGTTTGGGAATGACCAGATTACCTCACCCTGTACTGAGCTCTGGTGGCAGCCAAAGTAGCACACATGTTCACGGCATTTTTTCTGGGTCTGACTGAGCCTGCAGACTCCTGAGGGAGAGTCTTGTCTCTTTACATTTTGTGCCAAGCACACTGTCAGAGAAAAACAGGAAAAACTGGCCTCAAGATAGGCTGAAGGTAGTGGAGTTGCAAAGTCTGACACCTGAGAAAGATGCATGGGTAGGATGCAGAACCCTGGTCTGTTTGCTACTGATTTCCTAAAATTCTCACCATCTTCTCTGTTTGTTTCACTCTTTAATTACAAAAACAAACTGAAATGAGCAGATGCCTGGATCTGCTCCCAGCTTTCTCTTTGCAGATGCTATCAAGAGGAGCACTGTGGAAACCAAGGAATAAAGAAAGACTTTGATGCCCCTGGAGTGCAGTGAGAGTCTGTATATCTGTGTTCAGACACATTCTTGAGCAAGGGAGAAGACAAAATCACCCATCCCATCCCTGAGCATGCACTAGGCTGTATTGAATTACACATGCATTTGTTTTCTCATTGTAATTCCATGGCACTGGCTGTTTGCTCTGATATTACATTTTGTTAGTAACTTGCCTCCTCTGGGAGATTTTTCTTCAGTTTGAGATCCCTTATCACAAACACCTGATATTTATCTTACTTTGCGTTTCTTGCCTGAGTGAAATCAGTGCCTCCAAATACATTCAAATATTCCTCATCCTCACAATGCCTTTGAGGGATGTAGAACATGTTACAGACAAATAGAAAATTAAAATAATCAGCATATACTATGTCCTGGCTTACATAGTCACCTTTTCCACTGAGCCCCATGTGCAAGGAAAAAAACTCGAGATGTTAAAAACTGCTGAAAAACAACAGGTAACATTGTGTTTGCCAAATTGAATATGCAAAGAAGTGCTGCATTAGAGTTTGTGTCTTTTCCCAGTCCATTGCTGCCCGATCTGAACTCAAAATCCAAACAACTACATGAAAGAAGTCCTGGCAAATTTAATTAATCCTGAAGATTTCCTCCCTGACAGTCTGTGAAAAAGCTGCCTCTTGGACTGTTGTGGGAAAAATCTTCTTCTAATCAAATTGTTACTGATGGATGTTTGGGTGAATGGCCTCTTCCTTTCTTTGTGGGACTGTCCTCATCTCATGGCTCACAAGCAGAAAGGATGGAGAACTGGACTAGCAAAGCAACAAAATTCCTCTGAGTACTCTTAATGAGATGGAGCTGGACCAAACCCCTGGTTTACAGCTGCTAAGGATTTTTCCATTGTGGGACTCCAAACCCATGAGAAAGGTACACTGCCCATTTTGCAGCACAGAAAGGCAGCCTGACCTTGTGTCTGAGCAAAGCTAAAAATTTCCAAAGATTTTAAATTCTTCCCCTTTCTGAGTCCAAATATTATCTCAACCAGGTCTCTTTCTCTGCAATCAGAAATACTCATGCAGGTGTTTAAGTGAGTCAGTTCAGCTACCCATCACCATGAAGTAGTGGCATATGGAAGGCAGTGAGGGGCATGGCTAAATTAATGAGAAGCTTTTCAGCCTCTGCAAACCTTTATTTTGCTGTGTTTTGCACAATTTATTACTCATGGCTATGGCATGAGCTCATGAAGAGCTGCAAGAACCACCTTTACTTACAGAGCAAATAGACTTTGGGTTAACCCCCTTGCTAAAATCTACAAAGAGCTTGGAGCTCAGCCTACTTCATACCTAACTGAGCTCTCAGCCCCCCACATTTCCATGCAATCCCTGTTTCTGGGAGCTGGCAGTCTGCAAAGCCCAAGATGGGTAAACACACATCCTTCTAAGTGCTGTCTGACCGTGCCAGTTGGCCTATGCTGTTATATTATACCTCTGAGGCGGGATTTTGTCTGTCTGGCTGGGAGACTCTTGGTAGCATTTCCTTAAAAGTACAGCAGGAATCTGGGTAGAAATGGGATAAAGGGAGGGACAGAGACTGGAGGTTGACCTGCTTTCCCTCATTCTGATAAAGGTCCCTGCTCAGCGCTGGGAGAGGGGGACTTGCTCTGAAATACTTTCTCATCGTTGTGTGACACAACCAATTCCATCATTCTTGGGCCAAATAGGAAACAGATGGTCGCTGTGCTGAACATAGGTCCTGCAGCCTCTTCCCTCACTCACTCACTGCTTGGCATCACCCTTGTTAACTTAGCATGGGCATCTCAGTGCTATTTCTGCCCCAGGAAGAGATCCTTGACCATCCCGTATTCCACTTCACCCAACCTTGTGCTTGGTGTCAGCGTTAAGCCTCACCCTGCACTTGCTGAAGTTAGTAGGGTTCACTTCCTTAGCCCAGGGGACTTTTGGATCCGGCTCAGCAACTCAAGTAATGGGATACAAATGAAAAGGCAGGTCAGACAACTGAGCTTTGTCCTAACTGCATGCCAAAAGGGTTATTTATTGGTGTGCAGAAAGGATCTCTGTGTGCAGACCCAGAGAAAACACCAGAGCCACACACTGGGATCGGAAAGTTGAAAAGGACGTTAACAAGCACGAGTGTAATTTAGTATAAACAGCTTCAGCTTTTCTCATCTCCCTGTCCTGAACTGGAACATCTGATCCGGCAACCTGGCTCCTCTATCAACCCCCCCAGTCCCCCTTACCCTGTCCTGCCTGCTGGTGTTATTCTGCTGCCTGGGGTGGCAGCAGTGTGTGTTTAGCTTTGCAGCCTTCCCATGTTTAAAGTTCCCCTGGTGATTTATCATCATATTTATAAATGAAGGGTTAAACTCACTCTCTTTCAATTTAAATTGTGTGATTCTCCTTCTGGCAAGCTCTCACTCAACTCTGGCTCAAACTGGCCAAATATGGTGTTTTTGTGCATGTCGACCTTGCCCTATACATGGTAGAGCTTGTTCTGTGTGTCTTGTGTTTAGCCTGGGGAGGGTGGGTTTGCTGACAGGAGAAACAGAGAGAGAAAGGGAGAGAAAGGGAATTAGTTCAGCTGCTGAAACTAAAAAGCTGGTGCCCGTCTGCCCCTTGGGCTGTGAGAAGAGAGCTAATTCTGAGGGAGACAGGTTCTATCCCGAAGCAGAAACGAGGCTATTCTCAGGGCAGGTAAGATCCCATTTGTGTGGGCATCAGATCTCTACTCTCACTTGATTCCTAGGCATTGAAGTCTCCTGTAAACCTCCAGGTCTGAGGGTGGCTGGACCAAGTGTGTGAAACACCCACCTTGTGGAGAACTGCAGTTGTAAATAGCCAAATCCAGTCTAGAGTTCCCCTCCAATGCCATGGACATAGAAGGGATTTTGGAGACACAAAACACATAGTTTTATGAGTGTCAGATTAAATGACACCTGCTTTCTTGCAGTCTCATGTCTCGCAGTGGCTCGCAGGGCTGAGGGAATGCTTTGCCCTGCTTGAGATGCTTATTATAACTTTTTCCCATGTGGACACTTGGCTGCCTTAATGAGCACTCACATTCCAGCTCTTCCCTTGGCTCCAACACTTGTTTGACTTTCTCCTTTCTTTGCTGCCTAATTTCCTGAAAATTGAGGTGATCTTTGCCTTCTGCCAAATTCTGGTTGAAATTAGCCAGCAGATTGAAAAACATTAGGGGGACAGAGGAAATTGGAGCTGACAACCACACAAACAGGCATTGAGAGTGATCCTTGTTTCCTCCAATGTGAACCTGCAAGGCATTTTTTAACACTCTCCACCACACATCCTTTCATTCCCTGCAAATTTACAATTGCTTTGGCATTGAAACACAGCAAACAGGGCTGGATGGTTTCTGTGAAGAAAAGAGTATTGCTTGCTTCTTGTTGTTTTCCTGAAGAGAAATAATTTCAGATTTATGCCAAACCATGGGAGAACCAGCCTGACTGGGACAGCTCATAGCTAATTTCTGGGTGTTGGCACTATCCAGCCATGGCCTTCTTGCCCATGTGTCACGAAGAGTGTGATGGCCAATGTCTGGTAGTTTGAATGGTCATGTGCTGAGTTACAGCTTTTGTCTGGAATCACAGAATCACAGAATATCCTGAACTGGAAGGGACCCAGAATGATCATTGAGTCCAGCTCCTGGCCCTGCACAGGACCATCCCCAAGGGTCACGCCATGTGCCCAAGACAGTTGTCCAAATACTTCTTGAACTCTGCCAGGCTTGGTGCTGTGACCACTGCCCTGGGGAGCCTGTTCCAGTGCACAACCACCCTCTGGATGCAGAACCTTTTCCTAATATCCAACCTAAACCTCCCTGGAGACAACTTCAGGCCATTCCCTCGGGTCCTGTCACTGGTCACCAGAGAGAAGAGATCAGTGCCTGCCCCTCCTCTCACAAAGAAGTTGTAACTGTGATGAGGTCTCCCCTTGGTCCCCTCCAGGCTAAACAGACCAAGTGACCTCACCTGCTCCTCATACAGCTTCCTCTCAAGGCCAGGAGAGATTAACACCCCCCACTGACTTTTGAATCTCTAATATTGGCCATGAGACTCAGATTTCCCATCTGGCTGGAGGGAAAACTTCAATGTCCAGTCTCAGGCATGATGCTGATTGTTGGGCTGGCGTTGCTGATGTGCTGTTTGAGCTGTTTGCCTCCTGCCTGAGATGCCCAGTTTGCCTCTATGTGCTTCTTCATCTCCAAGGCCCTGCTGTGGATGGGCAATGGATATTACTCTGTGTTGTGATCTGAGCTCCACCCACCACGTCGTGTTCAATGCTGTGTGTACACATGGATGGATCCTGTGCTCTCTATGGGCCCAAGGCCAAAATCACATCCTTTGAGAGTGAGGAACCCACATCCCTGGCTCATTTTGGGACAAGAAATAGTCTGTGGGTGCCCAAGCAATGATTTAGTCCAGCAGGTCACCCTAGGCCATGAGGGATCACTGCCAGTTAGAAGAGGGAGAGAGCACAACTCTCCAAAGTGCATTCCTCTTCTCCACGGAGCAAAGTGACCCAGATGGGACTGATACCACTTGGCTTAGACCAAATGCCAACTCTCTGCATCCAGGCTTGAACCTGCTTCTTAAAACCAGGTGACAGATCATAGTCCTGGACACTCCAGGGACAATCTATTTAAAACTTGGAAAGGTCTGCATGGCTCTCCCTTAGCCCTGTCCTGAGCATGCATGAAAAAACTGAAATGAAGCTCCCAAAGATACACAGGGGAGAAAATTCACATACTGGCAGATTTCTTATGAATTTATACCTCCTCTATGGCCATTTGTAGCAGCAATGCCTCAGTCTTTGAAAGAGCCCAGATGTGCATGTGCAAGGAAAAAGAGAACTGGGATTGTACATACTTTGCCTCTCCAGACCTACAGATATCCACCCAGCAGTGGTGGACACCTAGAGATCCCCCAGCACATCTCTGATGAGGCTTGCTAGTACTGGTCATCTATAATACAGGTAATAATAAAAGGAGGTTGTGTATTTTTGCTTGTTTTTACCACACTATGTAGAAAAGTCCCTCCTGAAACATTTGGAAGTCTATGATACCTTATCAATACTACTGTATTTTTCATGTCCCTCTTTTCTGTGTTATCAGATCTTGGCTTTGGAGTGACAGAAATGCTAAGTGTCTTGGTGAATGCTCTATCAGGCTGCTAGCATTTAAAAGGCCAATATCTCATAGCCTGTCGGGGCTCGTACCAAGTGCCATCTGTCACAAGGGAGCACGGAGTGACATCTCTGCAGTAGGTGCTGTGTGTCTCCAGCTCTCTTACTTTCAGAGAAATCACAGCATGACTTCCTGAGTGTTTTCCTCTCTGTCCCTTGTGGACCATTATACGTGAGGGGAAAACACGTATTTTTGGGGGAATTTTTTTCCAAGATGATTAACATTTTTAAAAAAAAAGTTACATCTTAAACAAAACACATGGATTTGGATTCTTAAGGGCTCAGCCAGGAAAGATGGATTTGAGCCTATCTTCTTGGGAGGTTGTAAAAGAACAAGAGAAATGTATTTGATTTTATAGGGATCACAGTAATCCATTGAGTGTTTCCAGGGCGCCGGAGACAAAGTGCTAGAAATGTCAGTTTGGAATAACAGCTATTGTGGCTGTGTGCAAGGAGCACCTTGCAGTGAGAATTACCATATAGGCACATGCAGGAACTTCGCAGGCAAGTGCAAAAACAATCTGGCCAGTGTATTGCTGGTTGCTTCTGAGAAATTTTTAATTACAAATTTAGCAATCTTTGAGCACTTTGTCCTCTTTCTGCCTTCAGCTGCCTGCTTGCTCTGTCCTTTGGCAAGAAGCTGAGAAAGGCAGTAAAAGAGCAACAGCAGAGTTCTGCTGTTGGGGAATACCTGGGCTCCTGCACAGCCAGGGAGTGCAGGACTGGTGAAACAATGCTTACACCCCAGGGAGCACAGGGAATGGAGGTGACAGCAGTGGAGGTAGGGACGAAGGGGCGATGCAGAGGAGTCAGGTGTACCAGCTCTGCCTCCCAGCACTCACTTCAAGCTGTGCTGCTCTCTTGGCTGCAGGGAGAAACTGAGGCATGAAGCCATGTGTGGGCTTGGCCCAGGGAATGCATTGAGGTGGGAGACCCAGTTAGGGAGCAGACAGTTTTTGAGGCATCCCAAGATGGTCAACCAGGTCTTAACCCTTTGGGAGACTGGATTCTGGGGTTTCCTTAGAGAGGCACATATGACGCTGCTGTGCAGACCCCACAGTGCCTTCAGGGTTTTGCAAATTTTGGATTCACCAGGTTAACCTGGAAAAACTCATTGTTGTTGGTGAGTATGTTGCTATGAAATCAGGGAGCATTTCCGAAGTGGTCTGCTAAGGACCTTAGAAAGGATCTTCTTTTTCCTTCTACTGACCCAGCAAGTGGGTTCAGAGAGGGAAGACAGCACCTTTCCTAGAGCTGAGCTTGCACCCTGCTGCATCGCCAAACAGGTAAAACATCCCCACTCACAGCTGACCCCATTCCGGGCAGTACATCATCTCTTCTCCTGGCTTCCAAAACCTTCCTGAATGCATTTCATGAAAATTTAATTACGCCTGGGAGTACAAATGTACAAACGACATCACCCCCCCTCTTCACAAGAGCTGGCACAGTACTTTTCAAGAAGGGAAAGCCAGCAACTTTGCACACTTCCCATCACTCTCCATCTCTTTGAAGAACAACTAAATATCATTACACTGCCCCAAATCCCAAAAGCAAAGAAGGTCACAAGGGAGAAGCTCCTTGCAGACCCTTCCAGCTGCTGGCACAGCGTGGCTTTTCAGGTCAGGCACTTCCCAATGGATTTCCACACCTGCTGGATGGGCAGAGCCAGAGACTTCCCAAGCTACTCATCCACATGTTCAGTGGACCCCTTCTGCTGCCACCCCTGCCAGGGCTCCCTGCTGCAATAGCCAGGACTTGGAGTCCAATATCCAGCAAATCCTTCCTGGCCCCACGTTGTCTCCAATCCCATGCCCCCCTCTTTCTCTCTGACCAATATCCCAAAGCATTCCCTGCAATGATCCCTGCAGTGTGTTCCTGCACGACGGACTGACTTACCTCTGGCTTGATCTCCCTTCTATGTTAGAGGAGTTGCCGGTAAGAAAATTTCCTCATGGACCTGTCTGCTATCACCCCAGGAAAGAGACATCTGTTCCTACAAGCAGAACAACTGGAGTGACTACAGAATATGAAGAAATGCCTAATCTCTCTCTTGCGTTCTCTCCCTCTCTCCCCCCCCCCCCTTCTAAATATAGCCTTGCAACTAATGGGAAAAAATACACACTACCAAAAAAAAAAATATTTCCACTTGTCTGTAGTGTTCAGAATTTCTCCCCAAACATCTGGCTCCTTGCCCTAAATCTCTCTGAAATTTATGAAGTGCTGTAAATGCTAAAGAGGGCTCCAGCCTTACTCACGGTGCTAATGCCTGAACATCTCTAGTAAACTAAAACTGATGTTGCTGCCCCCAGGTCAATTTTCCTGTGTCTCTGTGGGAACAAAATCTCCTTGCTGGAAACTTGCCTGCTCAAGGCCCCTGCAATGGCACCACCATGTGTGAGATGAGGAAAATACCCCTCTTTTTTTCTTCCTGATGTGAACTGGGATTAGAGAAAAGCATCCCTGGCAGCTGCAGGAAGGTGCTGAACCAAATGCCACACAACCTATGATGTCCTTTGAACCAATCTAGATGTTCAGACCCTGAGAAAACCCCTGGCACAGGGAACCACAGGGTGACCCTGCACACTTTGGTGGTGCTGCCTGCAGTCATTTGGGAGAGGAGATAATGAGATCTATCCAGGGCTGAAATGGTTGAGCGTGGGTGGCAATAGAGAGTCTGAGGCTCCACCATGAGCCCCCCAACATGTTCCTCCATCCTCACACAGCTCTTCCTTGCTGATGGTAGAGCCATTGTGGGTGTCAGGTCTTTCTCAGAGTGGGGATTTAAGTATCTCTACACCCTTGGCTACTTGAGAAGAGACTGACATTGGACAAAGCATAATGAATTATCCCATTATTGAGACGGGTTCAAATCACATGGCCAGAGCAGCTTTCAAGACACCTCTGCTGATTGATGTTCTAAGGACTCAAAATCCTTCAAGTCCCATCTCAAGTCCCACTTCTTGCTCTAAACTGGGCACCAAAACCCCATCTTTTTTGGGGTTTGCACAGATGTTCTCCCCAGGAGCTTTTCAGTAGCTTTAGAAAGTCCTTCTGGGAGAAAATGCAGAAAAAAAGTGAGAACTTACATCAAATTCAGTTCTTTAGAAATACAGAGAGGATGGATGCTGCATTTTAGTATCAGTCCTGGCCTGCATCGCACTTTAGATAAAGAGAACACTGGTGCCAATGCAATAAACACGCAGGATATGGCCTGTCACAACACGACAGGATCAACTGAGAGGCACTGAATTCCAGGTCAAGAGGCCGAATCCATAAATAGAGGAGAGGTAAACTCCACACATGCGCGTCTCACTGGCGCACAAACAGTAGCTATGGTTATTAGAGAAGGTTGACCTCATTTTCTGGAATTACTTTTTCACCCTTGGATCTTTCCCAGGAAGACTGAGCTGATTCTTTTTGTCTGGTTATTTTATTGATTTTCTATTTTGAGTTTCCTCACATTGAGGGGCAGATTGTTCCGCCAGTTTCAGGAACATCCTCCTTGGCTTTATGAGCCCTCTGATCTGGGTATCCAGCCTTCCACAGCTGACCTCTAGCTCAAGCATATGCCTGAACTTTCATTTGTTTCTCACTTCCTTATGTTTGGGAAGAGAGTGTGATTGGAAATTCTCTATGAGCCCTGTCTGAGTGATCATTCTGCCTTCAGTTCCCTCCATCCTAGAAATTCAACAGGGGTAAGAACAAAGAGAAGAAACCAACTCATGGTCTAATGCTGGGCAGGGTGGGTGAACTTGGACCCTATCAAGGTGCCAGGATAGGCCCAGAGAAGCTGTGGCTGCCCCATCCCTGGAAGTGTTCAAGGCCAGGCTGGATGGGACTTGGAGCAACCTGGTCTAGTGGAAAGTGTCTCTGCCATGGCAGGGGCTTGGAACTAGATGGTCTTTAATGTCTCTTCCAACCCAGACCATTCTAGAATTCTATGATTCTATCATTCTCAATGCTTATTGTGGCAAATGCTTAAGATTCCCCCAGACTGTCAACAAAATTTTTATATTTAGGGAATGTCTCTCTGGAGTTACAAATGTGAGACTGTAAGAAAGAGAAGACTTTTCTCCAGGATGAGCTGTTGGTAGCTGCACTCTGTCCACCTTCTCTGGGACTGCCTGGTCCTTCCTGTATGAGGACTGGTTTGGTTTTATGCTTCCAGATGACACGAGAGCTGCATTCCCATCCCTGTGCACGGGATAATCAGTGCCCTGCACTCCCCCACTATCCCAGCCTCTCCCTCCTTGCTGGATTTAGAGCTAGGCTCTGAGTGGCAACAGCTGCAAAGTTTCAAGTTGTGCCTGAGATAGTGCAGAACATGCCATATTGGGAAGCAGATGCTAAGGTGGAGAAGGCACATCCGGGCTCAGGGCCACACTTTGTCCCAGACCCGGTTCCCACACTCGACTTCAGGAGGAGTTGCAACTGTAGCTGATAAATGAAGAGCTTCTATCATCTCTTGATTTTCAGTCATTTATTACCCTCCCAGAGGCAGTGAGAAAGGCAGAAAAAAAAAGTAAAGCTTTAGTAAGTGGAAAATTTTCAAGCTTGTTCATTGAATATACAATAGTGTATATTCAACTTTGCTGTTGTTTTTTTTTCCTTTTATTTTGGAGGGGGTGTGGTCTGTTTCGTTCTCACTGGAGTGAGATTGTAGGCGGAAGAAGGTATTGTCTCAGTCAAAATCAGCACACAGGAGGACTAATAGTTACATCAGGGAAGGATGCTACTAGCCCATGGTAATTCCTAGCAATCCCTTAACCTTGCCATGTGAAATAGGGCCCTGGTTAAAAGTCTTCTGTGGCACAGTGCAGCAAAGCAGGAGGCCAGACAACTCTTGAGGGAGGTGCAGAGTAAGCTGATACCACACATCCCTCTGGGGAGATGTGTCCTGTTTTTGTCAGGGGAAGGGTGTACTCTTCCAGTCCTATTCAAAAAGGGGAATTGAGCATCCTTTGATCCCTTGCTGCAGGAGAAGAGATTGAGATTGGGCACTACATAATGAACTTTAACAGAGATGAGACGGGCTCAAGGCACATGGGCAGATCAGCTTTCAAGGTGTGTCTGTTGACCAACTCTGCAAGGACCCAAATCCAGTGTCTGAACATGCCTGTGTTTGTTTAGGAAGCTTAATTTAGGCTCTGTTATACTGAACAGATGCTCACAAATGAATTATTTTCTCCAGAAGCAAAGGAGAATTCCTACCCAAGAAGGTCTTGGACATAGACGTAACAGAGTTCAGAAAACTGAGGAGCCTTTACCCATGGTCATGACTGTGTTGAGGTCACCAAAGAGTGGGATCCTCACTGCATGGAGGACTCTGAAGGGTGGGATCTTCACTGCACTGTCTGGAAAACCTCTTTTTAGCTGCAGGCTTGATGGAGAGGCAACAATATGGTCTCTGCCAGGTGAGTAGCCCTCTGTCAAGGAAGATAATGGCATTGAGGAGAGTCTACAACATCCATTTTACCCTCCTCAACTCCTCTTCCTTCTGGTAAACCTACTCTAGAAGATCCTCAGGCCTTAAAAAGTGCTGGAAAACATTCATGAATGTCTCTATGATACGCACTGCCCGTGAGCCCTAAAATCATGATTGTCCTCAGTCTCCAAGGCTATTGTGGGATGCTGTAAATCAGAACTGACCCAAAGAACTGTGTAGGTTCTCACAGGTGGATCAAGGGTGGAGAAATTGCTGCACTGGACCGTCCTCCAGGAGTCACCTTTGATTTGCTGGAAAATATGTGGGCACTGAGGCTCTACTCAAACGTGTAGGAATTTTCCATCTAGGTGAGGTGTTCTTCAACCCCACCACACTTCCTTACCATAAAGAAGTGATGTGCATGTTCCCTTGGAGAGCAGTGTGGGAACACACTCCTCTTTGGTGGCTCCTGAGCTGGTGCTTTGTGGAAGGGATAGCATGGCAAATGGATGGATCCTTAAAGCAGATCCAGGTAGAATCCATGGGAGGTCCAGTTGAAGATCAGGGCTGACATCTGTATCCAGCCTGGCTTGTGGCACTTACTCATGTGGAGCCAAAGAGAGCAACATGTGGCTTCACCTGCTGGGCTATTGAGAGGCCATTCTTTGCTGCTCTCTTGGTGATCCAGGTGTGCCATGCTGGGACATCTGGGAGATCCTGGGACCGCTTTGGGATCTGAACCCTGAGACATTCATGCTAGTTATGCCTAAGGTGATAGCTGGAATGACTGGAGGAAAAGATCAGAGCTCTCTGTACTGATTCTTAGACAGAATCTGTCTCTGCCTCCTGTGTGCTGATTTTGACTCAGACAATGCCTTCTTCCACCTACAATCTCACCCCAGTATTTAACACTCTTGTATATTCAATGAACAAGCTTGAAAATTTTCCACTTACTAAAGCTTTACTTTTTTTTTTCTGTCTTTCTCACTCCCTCTGGGAGGGTGATATATGACTGAAAATTTGACTGAAACGACAGGTAAGAGATAACCTTTGTACCTTTCCTGCAATGATGGCATAGAAACACCAAATAGACAAAGAAATGTGAACTACTTGTCCCTGGACAAGGAGGGTTTGGACCGTTCCCCCCGTGATGTTCGACACCCCTATGGCTTTTTACCCAACTGTCAGCATGGATAACAGAGGCTGTGAAGAGCCACAAAAGATGGTCCACCTGGCTCTGTGATGGCATCTCAGCAGGGTCTAGAGGCAGCTGTACCTACCTGACATCGTCAGCTCTGCAGGGCAAAATCTGAGCCAACTGCTTAGGATCACAGGCACTTCCCAGCACTTGCTGTACTATCACTCACTTTCCTCAGAGGACTGCAAGGGCTGGAGGCCACCATAATTTTGTATCCCTGCCTCTGAACAGGCTCCCCATCTGTGAGTTTGTGCAAGAAGGGAGATCAGAGAGTCACCATACGGGGCCTCTGCTGATAGGATCCAGCTGTGATTCATCTGCTTGATGAGGGACAGGGAAAGACAAGTGATGCCCTAGAATGATGGCCATGGTTCCTGTTGCCTGAGTCAGGGATGGGGGAAGAAGTGCGTAGGAGCCAGTTTCCTGCCTGCCAGCTGCATATTTGGGAATTGACTTTGCTGACCATTGCCTCCCCCTCCATTTTTCTCCCCAGGCTGTGGCATTTTTGCTGATGGACCTGTTGACCTGAAAGAAAAATGAAGATATCTGCAGGACCAAAGAGCAAGCTGCTCTTCTGGGCAACCCTGAGGTCTTTCCTGAGTGACTGGTTTGGAGAACATTGGTCTTGCCTATCTCCAGTTCTTGCATGGGGTATGAACATGGGGGTATCTTACAAGGGGTGTGAAGTCCCTAACCTGTTATAAATGTACCCTGTGGGGCTGAACCCAGATCTCTCTCTCCATTCCACTCTGCTCAATTTACCACAGGTCTCACAACTGTGAGGATTCTGCCAAGGTTCCTCAGTCAAGGCACCAGCAAAGTGAGCCACCAGGACTCTGGCCACCCAACAAAGCATGTCATGTCTCAGCTGCCCCTACTGATCCAAACCTCACTGGGATCCTTTGCAGGGTCCCGCTCCAATCTTTCTGGTCCCCCAACCCAGGTCTAGCCAGCAGCCACTTTTTGTACTTTTCTTTTTTGCTATTTTTTTCAAAGATTCAGAAGCTAATTGCCAAGAACTCAATGTCCAGTGTCACAACCTCACTGCAGAACTCTCCCTATTCTCAGCAAAGTATTTCCTGTTGGTTTTGTTTGTCACTGAGCACACAGGGACACTGGTGCTTGAAGGGGAAAGCTACACAAGCTTTGGGCTTTGGCATTGCTTGGGCACCATGCCCTGGGAGGTCAGGGCTGGGTGGAGTGGCTCTTGCCCCACTCTGGTTTGAAGGTTGCAAAGCAGGAATTGGCAGGATGGTTGGTGCTGGGTGGTTGAAGAGCCCCCAGGGAGCTCTCAGCACTCTGCTCCTGTGTTTGTGGCAGTGGGAAGCACAGTGAGGCAGGACTGAGCCAGAAAACCTTGAGCTCGAGATGTGCTGTGCCCTGCAAGGATGAAAAGGACGAAGGAACATTTGAAAACCCATGGCAAGGAAGTGGTGGGGACCTTAGGCAACCAGTCTGTTATCTCCACCTGCTCTGATTTAGAAGTGACCACAAACTTGGAAAGGGGCAGTGGGATGCTCCCAGGGTCATCTGTTCAACTTTTGGGGTTTTTTGCCATATGAGTAACCTAGCCCGGGAGGAAGGACACCTGCAACTTGGAAAATCTGGTATTTGGACCCACAAACCAAAAAAAGGCTTTAGGGAAAGACATCCTCTCCCTGCTCTCTCTCTGCAAACATGTTAATCCTCCTCTCCCATTCCCTTTGTCTGCCTGGTTTGGAGAGATTCGGAAGGGCTCAGGGCAGGGCTGTCTTTTGTTAGACGTGCACAGACCTCAGCAATGCTCTGATCTGGAACAGGGCAGCATAAATCTGATGGATTATCGTAGGAAATGCCACAGTGATGAAAAGCCCTATAGGAACAGGAAGAAAAGAAAGGGCCCCATCTGGGAAGAAAAAAACCCCAACAACCACCCTGCTGCCTGCTTACAAGTGATTCCTAGAATTGCTGCCTCTGGAATAAGCTGGTACACTTGCTGTTGGGTTTTTTTTTCCTTTTATTTTGGAGGGCGTGTGTTCTGTTTTGTTCTCAGCTGTTTACAGATTCTGTCCTTGCAGCACGTTCTGTGTGAGGGGCCTCACTGGGGACAAAACCCCCATTTTTTGGGGAGGTGCCTCATTTTCCTTATGGCTGAAACCATCCCTCTAAGCATAATGTGCAGAAGTGCTCTGAGAAATTTTCAGGAAGGGAAGGAAGGCATCCCATGTGTGATTTACTGGAAACTGCAATGCCAAAATAATCAATTTTCTCCTGAAAACAAATGGGACAGGGTGCTGGACAGCAGGATCCAGCTGGCAGTGTTTGTGGTGGTGCTGTGTTTTGCTATTAGGTCATGGACCCTTTTGTCTCCCACCTGGAGCAGAGAAAATCTGCTGAGACCTGAGTCAGGTGGAAATATAATGGTTCAGAAATCCAATGTGATATTTTCTCTGTCTGGGATGTGATCATAGATAGCACCAGATTGTCACTGCTGGTGAGCTCTTGAACTCACTGAGGTGTGGGCAACGGATGGCATAATGGAGGGAAGACCAAAGCCCTACTCCAGTTTGTGCTTGGCCTCAAAGCAAGTTTTATATCAGGAGCAAAAGCTCAACCTGTCACTGCTGAATCATTCCTTTCCATAACTTCATCTTGGTACTGATAGCTTCGGTCTTTGTTATGTTGGGAGTGCTGCAAGGTGCTTTTTGATGTGCCTTTCATGTCACATGGAGGGATTATTTTCTACAAAAGCACTATTACATGAAATAAATAGTGTTAAATTGACTAATGAAAGGGGGATGTGTTTCTGCCTTGGAAAAGGTCCAAACCAAAACAGTAGGAATTACCTGAGGGCAAGCAAATCATGAACCATCAGGGCAGACCAGAAGAATTGGGCTTGTTTAATCTACAGAAGAGACAACAGAAGGCAAACCTGATAACAGCTCTGGAGATGTCTGTGGCAGCTTCCCTGGGAATGGTGCAAGGCGGGTTTGTCTCGCAGGGTTTAGTTCATTAACACCAGTCTGGACCAGTTGACCAGCCCAGTTTGTGGTGGTCTCAGTGTAGAGGCTTCCTTTGGGTAAGAGGAATCCTATTGCTTGTGTCTCCTAGGGCAGGGATGTGCAATCAGCATCCCTGTCCTCTGTAATTCAGAGTTAGAGCCACAGCAGCAGCCAGAGGTTCCTCCCACAGCATTGGGGCCACAGGTTAATCCCATGGCTGTAACACAACCTAAGATGGCACCTTCTTTTGGGCAAATACTGCTGGCTTCTTTAAAGCAAAAATCCAGCCTGCTGTGGTTGCTAAACTGGGCTCTGCTTCTTTGGGTGTTTTTCCATTTTCCAAGAAAAATAAAATGCAGGCTCTGTATTTTTAGATATGCCATCTGATCATAGTTAGTCATATATCAGACCCAATACTGTGAGTCAAGATGCTGAACTCCACTGCTGAACTCCCTTGGGTAAGAACCAGCAGCTTGAGCCATCCTGGGTGTATTAATAAATCAGTGCGTTTAAAATAATCTCACACTTCCTTAGGTAAGCTGCTTACAAAGAATAATACAGTTGGGAATTATTAATGCCAGCATCTTAGCAGCTCTCATTCTCTGGGTGAACTTGATACTGTTGTGAGTGGGAGATGAACAGCCCTGGTATGAGACAGATCTAATCTAGGCAGGGGACAGAGGCAGCACGACTCCTCTTCCTTTCCCTCTGCTGCCAGTGACTGATTCCTGACGTCTGCCCCTTGCTATTTTAGTCCTGGGTATCCTCTGAGGCGGCTGCTGGTCGGAGTGAGCTTTATGGTGACCCCTTCAAAAAGCATCTGATCAACCTGTCTTGCACAATAGTGCACAAATGTGGAGTCATTGGTGTATTTTAAACCTCTTGCTGGTTTGCTTCAGCCTCCACAAGTCTGTGTCTCTAACACCACCGCAGCCTGCAGACAATTTTCTGTGTGTTTGATCAAAGCAGCGGGAAGCCTCCGAGCTGGTGTGTGAAAAATGGGCTGCATGGTTCCTGAAAGTTTATTTGTTGTGCTACTTTATCACTCTAATGACAATCAATTTATCCGCATAATTGGTAGCTGGAGACAGCATAACACAGCTTGGCAGCCTGGATTTTTCTCAGAGATGTATTGCTTGGCATATTCAACCCAGGCAAAAGGAGCCAGCCTGGCTGCCGGGGAACTGCAGCTCTGTGAGTGCCAAGCAGGTGAAACCCAGCATGACAACTCAGCTTTCTCTCTCCATCCTGCCAGAAAAAGACTTTGAGGATAAAGGTGAAGTTGCACCTGTCTGAATATCTTGCTTAAGGTCCCTTCCAATCTGAGCTGTTCTATAATTCTGTACTTTTTGAACAAGGGGATACTGATAGGACAAGGGGGAATGGTTTTAAACTAGGAGAGATTTAGATTAGATATGAGGAAGAAATTCTTTACTGTGAAGGTGAGGAGAGTCTGGACCAGGTCGCCCAGAGAAGCTGTGGCTGCCCCATCCCTGGAAATGTTCAAGGTCAGGTTGGACAGGGCTTGGAGCAACTTGGTCTAGTGGAAGATGTTCCTGCCCATGGCAGAGGGGTTGGAACTAAGTGATCTTTAATGTCCCTTCCAACCCAGACTATTCTGTAATTCTATGATTTTAATAAGCCTGATAAGGCATTGGCCTCTCTGTTGAGATGGGTAATGACCAGTTAGACTGTGATGGGTGCAGGAAAAGGTGTGCTCTGCCTCTTCATTCTGCACTGCTCGTGGATCAGCTGCTGGAGTGTGGCCAGGCCAGCAAGAGGGTGATCATACATCCCTGTAAGAGGAGAGGCTGGTTGCACAATAGTGGCTCTGTGTGGTGGAGGTGTGTGACCTCCAGCAATCTCCTGTCCTCTGCACTTGACTGCTAGAAACCTTCATGTCATGTAAGAAGCAGGTTGTCCTACTGAGGCCATCTCAGTGCCCTGTCCTGCTGTGCCCAGGTACCCACTTTACTGCTTCCTTCTGAGTTGACCACTGAGAGGACCCTGGTGGGTTACAAATGCCTGTGCTGGTCTCTGTGTGGGTCAGTGTGCTCAGAGCTCGGTGCCATTTCACCTTGCTAATGCCTACCTGCAGCAAACAACCTATTCTGATGTAGGTGTTTGCAGCTGTTTGTAGGTCTGAATGAAACAAAATTTTGGCAAACCTCCACAGGCATCCCTGCCCTCATCCATGAGGACAAAAACTACTTGTGATAGCCTCACTATGGGGCAGATCCCCAAAGTGGCCAAATCTATCTGTCCAGATGTCCCATAGACAGGCTGACAAATTCAGCACATTCAAGGATGGGAAGCTCTCTGCTGGTGCACCACACTGGAAGCCATAGCTGACATTCTTAGCCTTAGGGGCATTTCCCAGAGCCCCATCTTTTTGGCAGGTATTTGTAGAGAAGATGGCTGGAGCCATGAAGAGGAAGGGATATTTGACAGTAAATCTTTTTTGCACCAATGTGGAAGAAGCCATCCTTTCTGCTGTGTGATAATGGCTGTAGTGGTGCTTTTCAGGCTGTGATAGATGAGATGCACATCTTTTATGGATTATGTGTAAGAGGTAATAAAGAATTCCGTCCTTCTGTGTCTATACACTAACGGTGTATCGATCCCAGTAAATATCCTGCTGAGACTGAACAGCAGCATCCCTGGTTAGTGTCGTCCTGATGGGTGACATCATTTCTTTGGTTGTCACAGCCAGATCAGCCTAATCCCATCTGACCCCCACAGCTTTACTGATCCTTTACTCTGGCTCTGGGCTTCACTTTTCTATTCCCCTGATTCATGCTTCACCTCAGCACAACTACTTGTGTCTCTGGACTTTGTCATGCTCGGCTGGACTCTGCTGTGCCTCTGGGATTTACAGGATGGGAAGTGTTTCCCTGCTAAGCCATCAGTAGGATTTGCTCAGCTATTTGTGATCCGCAAAAAATGTACAGTTAAAACCTACAAATTAAAATGCAGGCTACAAATGAAAAATGGATGAGAGCTAAAACAGAGAGCAGGAAGGGTCCTTTCAGCATTTACAGATGAGCTGGCTAAAAAGCAGCAGACATTCCTCAGAAGGGGCTGTAGATTTTACCACAGATGTCATGGGATGTTCACTAACATGTATATTTAGGTAATAAGTAGTCTCATCTCCTAAACCTGGTGACTGGACATTTATAGAAACCTGCTATAATAACCCAGGCTGGAAAGAAAAATCACAGAATGATAGAATCACAGAATGGTTTGGGTTGCAAGAATCTTAAAGATCATCTAGTTCCAACCTCCCTGCTATGGCAGGGACATCTTCCACTAGACCAGGTTGTTCAAAGCTCCATCCAACCTGGACTTGAAGAACAAAAACGTGCACTTTGAGTGTTTGTTAGCATTACTCCTGTGGGGAATACTTGTCTCCCATTTTAAAAAGGGTCCAGGGATTTGGATGTCTCTGATTTTAGGCATCAAGACTCACATCTTAATGGGTGAGGTTTCTCTGAATGTGCTGAGCACTTGCCTGCTAAACATCCCTCTTTACTTGTCTCCAGCCTGTTAAAATGTGGACAGCCAAAATCCTGTTGCTCTCCTGACAAGCTGGAGTCCAGGGTTTTGTTCTTGACCCTCTGAAAGGGGATGCAGGGCCAGAACAGCCTGCATCCCTATGGGAACCACGTCATCCCAAGGGCATGATGCACTTAAGGGGGAGCAGAGCTGTGGTGGTGTTGTACGTGCGCCTGGTGGGATTTATTGCTTTGTTCAGGAGCCTCCTCCGTTCTGCTTGCTCTGCCCTGGGGAGAACGTGCTGTGAGAGATGTTTCATGTGCAGTTTCTTCCTTGGCCTTTGCCTCCTGCTTCAAAACGGGGGAAGAAAGACTTTTAGGGTGCTTTTGGCACCTTTAGGCTCTGTGGGGAGGGAAGAAATGGCACTGTGTTTTTATCTCAATGCACTGGGCAAATGGGGAAGAAGACTTGAGCAGAGTGAGGGAAAACGCTCTGAAATAGATTACTAAAGTAGCTGCTCAATTGCATTGCTAAGTTGCCATGTGTCCTTGTAAGAAAGGATGGGGGAAGATGGGGATTTTCTTTATTACTGTGGGTTGGCAGAGATTTCTGTGCACAAAGGAGATGGAAAATTTCTTAGTAAGAGGTTTCTGCCAAAGGGAGGCTTCTGCCCTCACTTGTGCTGGCAGATGCTACAACAGGAAGGTGGTGGGTATTTCTGCCTTCTTTTTCATGCTGCCCAGCTTTCCCCTGCTCAGGGAGGGATTTACAGGGCAAGCTGAGGTGCAGCATTGCATCTAATCATGGGCGACAGAGGCATTTGCCCTGGTGGTTTTCAATTGGTACTGTCACGCGCAAGTAATAGGGATTAAACTTGTATGCCCACTTTGTTATTTCTGAATGGGGGAGTTTTAGCTTTGCAGAAGGAGCTGTCATTTCAGGAAAAGAGCTGGCTTTTTGCTGAAGAAGAACAATTGGCCCTGGCATGTGAGAAATGTTAGAAAAAAGGTGCCTCCTGTCATCAAAACAGAGCTGAAATGAGTCTGAAGAGCCACATTGCCAATTCATCACACTGCCACTGAGTGCAGGCTGTGTAAACACAGGGAGATGCTCCCTCTATGCTGTACTATGTCCCAGTTGGCAGAGACCTGCCAATGGACCTAGTGAGGCCATTCATCCCTTTAAGCCACCCCAGCTCTGGCCCAGCCACTTCTCCCACCCACACAGCAATCAGAATAAGGACATTTCCATATCGTTTCCCTGGGGAAAGTTTTCTGCTTCCTAACCTTAAACTGTAAAGTTAATTTTGAGCCTTCTCAGATCACTTTTTCATGGCCTGGGTCTAAAAATCCTCTGTCTAGCTCTGCACCTCTGTACAGGGACCCTTGTGGGATGCACAGGTGTGCGTGTAGCTGGATTTGACAGAGGTAATCCGAATGTGGAGGCTTACCAGAAATATTCAAGTTTTCATGCAGAATCCCTTCGATGGCTCTTTACCATCCAAATAGATCAGTTCAGTTTATAGAAAACCCAACATTTCCCTAGATGAGATGCTCTTTTCCTTTGCAACAGCTCTAGACTCCCCAACCCTCCTCTATCCCTCCAGCATCTGGTGTCCAACGCTCTCCTTCCTCTCCAGTGCTGTTCCCACCCACGTGGAGCCAAACTTCTTCCAAACCCACGTGCTTCGCTCCCGGCCCGGCTTGCAAGGACTCCCATCCCCATCCGGATGCCTCCAAACTCTCAGCCCAGCCGGGATCAGCACACGCTGCCTTCCCAAGCAGCAGCCGGCGAATCTCCCTCCCTCTCCCCCCTCGCTCCCAGCCCGACACACGCCGCAGCCAGTACTCACACAGCCGGAGTGAGAAAGCTCAGCTGCTGAGCCCTGAGCCCGCTCCAGATTCCTCGAGCGAGTGGCCGTGGGCTCGCTCCCCGGCGCTCAGCCCGGCGCGGGGATGATACAGGAACCAGACCTCTTTGGTTTACTTTTACGTTGACGTCAGTGTCTTTTCGAGCCTCCACGGCTCGTTTTGGTAAAAAGGATGTCTTCAGGGGAGAGGGGAGGGGTCGGGAAGGGAGAGGAATGAGGATGAGCTGGAGATGAACTTTTGTGATGTGAGCAGGCAGTGGTGAGAAGTTTTAGGTGCTCATGCTGAAAGAAGAGGTGCTTATGAAGACCAGGTAATCCTGGGTGTATCTCGTCATCTGAACATGAGTACACTGAAGACCTGACCCGCACACAGAACTTGTAGAAAACTTAGAGTGGCTTGAGTTGGAAGGAACCTTAAAGACCATCTAGTTTTAATCCCCTACCATGGGTAGGGACACCTTCCACAAGACCAGGTTGCTCCTATCCAACCTGGCCTTGAGCACTTCCAGGGATGGGGCTTCCACAGCTTCTCTGGGCAACCTGGTCCAGTACCTCACTATCTTCAACATAAAGAATTTCCCTCCCCCAGCCCTGTGCACACACTGTGCAGCCAAAGTGTGTGTAGACATTTTTTGGGGGGCATGGAAAGGGTTGGTACTTGTGAGGGATTTGGAGAACACCATCAGGAAGTGAAACCTGCAAGTGCGATCATTAATACTGAATTATTCACGGCAGATCAATCATACCTATGTTTAGGGTTTCTTTTGGCCACGAGCAAAGCCAGATGCCTTTGTGTGACCACATAACTTCCAGGAATTCCAGACTAGGGCTTTCATGCCCTAAATGCTGGTAGTTTTTTATTAGGTTTTTGTTGAGTAGTGTGATGCAAACCCTTGAGCACTTGGATCTCAGAGCCTCAGGTAAGGCAAATATAGAATTTGCCCCAGTGCTGATGACCAACTGTAATTAAACAATTAAACCTGTGCTCTCTTTGGATCATTGATCACTTTTCCATGATACGTTTGTCCAGCTCTTAACACAGCTGGTCTGTCATCCATTATTAGACCATCTGTACTTTGATACAAATAAATTAATATGAACTCTTAGGAGCAGGCACTGAGATTAGTCTGTGTGAATCCAGGTACCAGAGTCATAAAGAGCACCAACTACCTGATGATATTGATGTATTTGTTTTGGAGGGCACTTGGCTGTGCCAGTAAAACCCTACAGGGAGCGGGGATTATTGACAAGGAGGCATCATCTGGTGCTGTCAGGATGATTGGGCTGTACTGGTTTATTTGGAAAACAGTAGTGAGAAAATAGATTTTTACTCTGATGTACCATCACTGCAGAGAAGAAGAGACACAGAAAGGGAAAGCTCTTCTCGTTCAGCTCATCCATGGCAGAGCCAAGTAATAAGTCCAGTTTCTTATCCATTGGATCACACACTCCCTCTCATAAATATTTCTAGTCTCAAAGGTTCGCGGTGTCCTTGTTAGAACCAATACACTGTTCATGGCTGAAGAAAGGCAGAGTCTTATAAAAACCAGAAAAAAGGTTCCTTGTAAATCACCACATCTATACTTAGAAATGTGTTAGACTTTCTAAGCTCCAGTTCAGAGCACATAAAGTGTTTTTTTTCTTTTTCTGAGTTGAAAAATCCATCCAAAGGTCAGTCAGAAACAGGAATAAAACTGTCTTTGAAATCTCAAGCTGCTGTAATAGCATTTTTGGCAGTGAATGATAAACTTGAGCAGTTGAGGTTTACATGACAGATGAAGTGAACATGTCTTTGTCTATACATTAAATGACCCAGCACTGGCTCTTTTTCATCTCTTCTACCAACCTATCAGACTATTTGTAGATTTTTACTACAAATGGACCTCCTGAACAGAGGAAGGCAGATCAGCTAGGTCTGAAGAAAGCATCACGGTGGAGCTGTGCCCATAAAGCCATCATTCCTGGGAAGGAGTCCCATTCTAGCGATAACCTCCCAGGAATATTAACTCTTCATTTACCTGACAGGGATGTTTACAGTCTTTCACAGTGAGTGTGAAGGGTTGTTCAGGGCGGTCTTATGGTCATGAAGGTGCTGGATTCAAAGCAAAGTGCCATATCCTGGGTAGGGCTCTCAGAGATGTCCAGGAAATGAGAACTACTGCCACTACAGAGATTGCACCTGGCTGCAGGGACTTGAAATCCGTGATTCAGAGCTCTCAACTTGAATGAAAAGTGTATACTTCTCATTACATAGTCCCTGATGGGTAGATGGGTAGATGGTGGTAACACTCAAGGATGGCAGAGATCTGGGGGCTCTTTGTCACTCCTCAAAGAAAAGAAAGCCTTGCTGGAGACCTGCAGTCCTTGCTCTGTTAACTCTGGAGGAATATATTCAGGGTCTGTTTCTTTTTGAAATATCTTAATGCTCATTAGAGTGGAGAATACTGTGTCATCTCTTCCATGACCCTGGCTACATAGCTGCACAATAACATGCCCTGTCTATGCAGGGAGTCCTAGTGGAAAACAGGAAATTTCTACAGCAGTGAATATGAGTCTCTCATCCCTGGATATTTTATCTTGGTAACTGAGGGTCAGGCCATGTGGATTTGAATCCCGCTGTGTACAGGAGGGACTTTGCAGTGAGAAAAATAGTTCTCTCCCTATTTTGAGGGAGTTTCCAAGCTATTGCATAAAAAAAAAAAAATTGAATAAGCAAGTTCTTTGTCTCTTGGTGCTCTTCTGCAGGGCTGGTTGTGCTGAGGTGCCTCCTGGGCTGAACTGCCCCTGATCTCAGCAAGGCTCAGTGGTGAGGTGGGCCTGGTGAGCAGACCAGATCTGAAAACACAGGTATCTGTAGGCTTGAGCAGGTGTCTTCAGTCTCCCCTTCACACCCTTCACATTTTTCACAGCCTTTAGTGAAAAATATTGGCAAGCCTCCCCTAGGTACACTGGAGAATTCAGGTTTCAGAGCAGTTGGTGAAGGAGAGGTTTAGGACTGCAGTTTTAGACATATGAGCCTGAGGTGGGAGCTAGAGAGGCTGTAGGCTCCCAAACCTTCCAGGAGGATGGGGTCCCACAGGTCCTCTGCTGGTGGCTGCAGCCTGTGGGATATTTTCTTCTTCAAAGCTAAACAGCAGCTTTCCAGGCCCTGCAGGGAGGACTTGGCTGCTCCTTTCCTTTAGGATGTTCTGGTGCATATTCAGCTGTTCATGGCTCCAAGCATGATCCTCTTTTCCCCAGCTTCCCTTCTCCTCAGGAGAGGGGCCCCAGGCAGTGTCAGACTCATAAGGCTTCAAACTTCCAAGTGTTTTAGGTACTTAGATGAGCTGATGAGCTTTCCAATCCCACACTGTGTAGAGGAGCACAGAGCAGCTGGGACAGTGTAGATTTAGCCTGGCACATATCTGAGGAGTTTTTGAAGATGGAAGAAAGTATTTCCCCCAGTTACTAATGCTGGGAGCAAAGGTGGCCTTTGGAGCCTGCAGGAGCTTGGCTCTGTGCTTTGAAGACATGAACATCCAAGGTGTCCTGGGGAGAGAGAGCAGAATGGGATCTCTCTGCTCCAACAGCTGCTTCCAAACCTCTTCTGCAGGCAGGCAAATCTGCATCATTCCAGAAAGAGCAGAGGCCTCTCCAAAAGGGAACAGGAGTGGAGGTGGGGTCCAACAAGAGTTCAGCCCTTCATGCTGCCAAAAAAATGCCTCTCACCCAGCACAGGAGGACACACCACTCTTGGAATCCTTGTGAGCACAGTGGGAGCTCTTTGCTTCAGTAGCATTGGCAAAAAGCATCCCTTTCCCAGCCATCCTGCTGTGTCCTTCTGCAGAGCTGGGCTGGACTGTTAGAGACATCAGAGCTGGCTGTGGCACACAGGACCATGTGGCCATGTCCCCATGGCTGGTCCCCAAGGCTGCATGTCAGCAGCCAGCCCAGCCTGGCATCCTGAGCTCTGCATGTAAGTGCATTTGATGGCATGGGCCAGCATGGCTTGGCTTAGAGAAGAAAGCAGACAAGACAAGCTTGGGGCTGGACTGTCTGTATGAAGGTGCCTGGTCCCACTTGAGATGATGAAAAGCCACTGAGCTCACAGGTCTTCAGCAGGACTTGTGCCTTGTCTCTCAGCCCCGTGAGGAGTGTAGGTTTCAGTAAAACATCTCAGGCATCACTAGACATCAGAGCACAAACAGCTGGATTCAGTCTGGTGTGAAGATTCCTTAGTGTAGGTGTTTTCTGGTCCTCTGGGTGTCCAGATTCCTGCCCCAGTCACTGGACATCCAGTCCACACAGCTGCATAGTCAAAACAGAGACTCAGGCACAAGCCAGGAGGGTCCCCAGTCTGTTGCCTACATGTAGATGCCATTTTAGAGGTGTTAACTTCACCTCTGTTTGCTCTTCTTTAATTGCATGGGCTTCCACATGCCATAACCGGTGCCAAGGGACAACTCCAATAGCTCAAGGTGCCACCAGGTACACAATGAAATTGAGCCCCAGCCCCCTCTGCCAAGCTGGGTGGGCAGTGGTCTTGTCACTTGGCTGACTGATCAGTGGAGGGATGAAACAGAGCAGATTTCAGCCTCTTTTGTCTTCATTTAAACTCTTGAGCAGGGCATGAGCTGTGTGATCACTGGGGTCTGTGTCGGTGGAACTGACCGGAACAACAGGAACTGCCTGAGGTGCTGTAGCCAAACTTTAATTCCAAAGGGAAAACTCCACTGCAAAGTTCACAGGCATAAGGGACAGAAGCAGACAGCAAGGGGATTTGTCCATGAAGACATTTCAACACTGTCCACACAGCTGTCTGGGGTTAATAACAGCTGGATTCTCACAGTGCTCCCATGCTACCCTGACCACTCAGGGACTCGCTTCTGGGTTTCCAAATGTTTTTTCCTCTTGCCTCGCAAAAGCAGCTTTTTGTGAATGAGAGCAGATCCATCAATGGGAAACAATGGCTCATAAAGTCCTAATGATTCATTTGGAGCTCCGCCAGGGGTTATTGTTTCTCTCAGTGAGCTTTTGCCTGAGTTGGAGGTTGTATTCAGAGCTTGCAGTTTCCTTGCTTTGCTGCTCTGTAAAAGGAGCTTCAGCCTGAGCATACTGGGAACTTGGCTGAGCTCATTTTGACAAGAATTTTTGCTTTTATGCCTTTCCCATATCACAGAAACTTATGTATGAGACCAGACCCAGGGAAACATGAAACTGTATCCGAGGAGTTTCCTCATCACATGAACACGTGGATATTTTTTCCCACAGTGACCAAGTGAAGAAGCACATTGCAACCAATCTGTGTCTTTACTTTTCCTCTTCCTCTCCTGTGACGTGAGCACATCTTCAAGAGTCTTCAGTCAATATCTACAAAAGCATTTGAACATACAGTACTGCAGCACCACTGTGATAATCATACATGGTGGAGCAGCCTGGTCTCATGAGCTGTGTGATGGCACATCTCCTCCTTTCTGTTGTGCAGGAACACGTTCCCCTCCTTCTAGGCTTGCAACAGTAAATACAGCCCTGAGAAATCATTCTTCTAACACCAATAAAATCTGTCATTTCAAATTTTTTAAAGCAGTCTGTTTTGTATCTATTTTTGGGAGCTCTGCCCTGTGTAAAATTCCATGTCCATTTCAAATACACTTACTACATTTCTTCCATCCTCTTGCTCTGCCATTCTGGCTAAAATTAAAATTAAAAATAAAAATAAAAACCCAACAGCAATGTTCTGTACAGCCTGAAATGTCTCAGACGAACTGGCAAAGCACAGTGATTTTGAGGCTCAATGGCCCAACCTTCAGAGCCCCTAAGGCTTAGCTTTCCATTAATCAACAGCACAACTCATATGGACCTTAGTTCAACTGGTCAGAGAAGAGCACACATGACTGATTGGTTAATGGCAGATCATCTGGCACTTGGGAGTTTTCCACAGTTTAACTTTGGATGGAGGAGGTTGGGTGGAACTACCTCCTCCCATCCCTGCTGTGCAATGGCATGGGTGCCCTGCAGCATAGCAGCAACAGCAACACCAGCTGGGCTGGTTCCCAACCTTGACAAGAGTTACCATAAGCTGGGTACCAGGAGAATGCCAGTTTGATGCAAAGATGCCCCTTTTTGCTCTTGCGCCTTAGCTACTTAGAGTGATTTTGACAGGTAACATGCAATTCTTCACTGAAAGGAATATTAAGTGTTGGAATGGGCTGCCCCGGGAAGTTGTGGAGTCACTGTCTCTGGAAGTTCTAGAAACAACTGGAGGTGGCATTTATTGCTGTGGTTTACTTGACATGGTGGTGTTTGGTCAAAGGTTGCACTTGACGATTTTGGGGGTCTTTTCCTATTTTAGTGATTCTGTGATTCTGTGGTTTAGTTTCATATGTGGGTATGTAATCAGTAACCATCTCTGATAATACATGAGATTGGACATCAGAGTGATTTATCTATCCCAGAGCAGAAAAAGGGAGGGAAAAATCTATTCCCTTTAATTTCCAGCTTCACGGACTCAAGTTCTTCCCGCCCTGCGGGAAGTGTGTCCTTGCTCTCTCTCAGCCAGTTTGCTCCAAGTGTGTAGTGAACTCAAAGATCTGTGGTTGGGATGAGCTGAGACGTTTGGAAAGAAAATAACACATTTATTTTATGTAGATGAGCACAGCCAGTGGAGGAACTGCCAGGACTTTAATGGGCCAAAGTCAGCTGGCTGGTGTTAGGTGGACTCCTTGGCAATCTCACCATGTTGATGGATAACAGTGTCAAGAATCTGAACATTACTGGTGCAATCAAATGGGTTAATCTTTTGCAGTTAAGTCTCCCATTGAAAAAGCTGGAGAGGGATATTTGACAAGGCATGTAGTGATAGAAAAAGAGGGAATGGCTTTAAACTGAAAGAGGGCAAGTTTAGATTGGATATTAGGAAGAAATTATTTTCTGTGAGGGTGGTGAGGCCCTGGCACAGGTTGCCCAGAGAAGCTGTGGATGTCCCATCCCTGCAAGTGTTCAAGGCCAGGCTGGATGGGGCTCTGAGCAACCTGGTCTAGTGGGAGGTGTCCCTGCCTGTGGCAGCAGGGATGGAACAAGATGATCTTTATGGTGCCTTCCAACTCAGACCATTCCATGATTCTATGACTCTATGAAATCAGTGGGAGTTTTCCTTTCTGTCCTTTGGCTTCTAGGCAGGATCTGCCACATGAATTATGGTAGGCCATGTGTCATGCACTGTGACATAAATTTAAGAGCTGTCACAAGACTTTCTGTGTCTTTACTTGAGATGTATTAGCTGTTCCTTGTCTTCTCCAGAACAGTCATTCTGGATAAAAGAGTTTCCCAAAGCAATTTGTGAAAAAAAAATCAATCAAAACCTGAGATGGAGATGAAATTATTTTAATTCTTCTTCTCTATAAACTCCAGGTTGCCCATGTCTGAGTGCTCCTCTTCCTATGTGTATCTACTGAGTAGCCTTGTCTACACCCAAGGCAGGGGGTGGCAGCAACCTGCCTTGGAAATGAAGTTCTCTGGGCTGTCCCTGAACTACAATTTAAAGTTGTCAAGCTCTTGTATGGATATGGCAAACCATCAACATGCTCTGTGGTATATGCAGGGATATGTTCCATAGACAAATCCACTTCTGAGTTTGAAACATGCAAAATTTCCTCTGATGATGCAAAGGAGCCCTAAAATGTAGTGTAGGTTTTTTTCATGTCTGCTCTGGCATGGAGCAAATAAAGGTAGGAACAGAGAAGGTTAAAAGGGTCTGGTAGTAGTGACAAAGTTGTTGCTCTCAAGGGACTGTTCTCTAGGGCTGGAGGCCACATTCTGAAGTTGCCTCTGTGCCTGTGGGTTGACAGCAGTCATGCCTGAGTTGCTGTTTGTTTCCTTTGCTTTGGTCAGAGCCCTGCAGTCTATGCACCCTCCCCTCCCACCCAGACACACGTTTCTCCTGCCCCATTTGCACTGGGCAAATGCTGGAGTAAGTTCCTAGGAACTGACTCAAGAGAATTGGAAGTGAAAGGGTCTTGGAAAAATGAAACATTGCTTAATCCCATGCTGGACCATTTCCTCCACGAGCTTTTCTGCAGAAAAGGAGCGTGGGAGCTCATGTGTGCTCGGAAGGTCATGGCGGGTGAAGCCAGACTGGCCTTTGCTGCAGCAGTTTGGAGATGGCTGCAGAGCTACACTCGGGCCGATGTTGGTAAGGACATGGTGCCATGGGTAATTACCCTTCTGAGCTCAGAAAATGCTTCTTTTCTGATGAGCACTTGGCCTCTGACATCACTCCCTGTGCTGCTGTACCAGCCTGTTGGAGGGGATGTGCTGTGCAAACTTGGCCGATGTGCACTGAAGCGTCGAGCTCCCTCCAGCTACTTACACAACTGGTGGTATCCATCAACCGCCCTTCAGCCTCAAGCCTGTCAAGAAGACACATTGACACAAAAGGCAGCAGTAAAATATTTAAGGAATAGCTAGTCCATTGGTATTTTTTTATAATTTTTTCATTTGCATTATATAAAGCCCTTCTGTGTGCTTGAGCAAGGAATCCAAGCTCTTTCCTTTAGGAGTTTACTAGAAACAGGTACTCCATTCATTCCTGGAAATGATTGCAGTCCTATTATTGATTTGTTTTTATTGATGGCTTTGGGAGCTTTTGGCAAAAGATCATGGGTATAAAAATGGGGGAAAGAAGTAGACCTCAGAATATTGTTTTGATTCCATGCACCCAATGATCCTGTGGCCATAGATTAATGGGAAACTGATGTTACTTACCTTTGTTTGCCAGCACAGCTCTGAGGCAAACCCATATCAAGTACTGAGGAACACATGGAGGTTGTGTGGCTGTTCTGTGCTGTTACCAGAATTGGCCTCTGGTTTTGAGGTCTTCCAAGGTCACTTCTGACCACTTTGGATGGGACACAATGACATAAGCATGACCTCTCATCTAGAATATATTTGTTATGACCTGTGTTTTATGTCTTTGATCTAATTAGGGCTATTCTGACACCCCATTATTTGGAAAAAGTCTAGTTGCAAGTGACATTCTGATCTCCTTTGTTCTTAGTTTCAGTTCTGTTCTTTCAGTTTCAGTATTATTCAGTTAAAAGGACTCCAAAATCTCTTCCTAAATTATCCTTGGTATTAAAAGTTTTCTGGGGTACCTGCAAGGGCAGATGTGGGCTCAGCAGATGAGGAGACAGTCTAGATGGGTGACCAAGTGTGGAGCCTGGTGGTGCTGAGTGTGTTGCTGAAGAACCAGCTCACTCTAGTCCTTTCCAGGCATCCCTGCTGATCTTCCCATCTCCTACCTGCTCTTCCTATCCCCTCCTACAGGTTCATAATAGTTATTTACCAGAAAACACTCTGACATGTCCAGTGAGGGAGATCTACCCATCTGTGAGCATGAGGAGGGAGAACTTGCTCGCTCCAAGGGAGGAGGAAAGAAGCAGTGACTACCTGTGGCTTGATGCTGATCATCTCCTCTCCTGGCTTTGGTGGGTCAGCAAAGGTGAGCCATTCTCACCCAGGTTTCTCCAGAGCCTGGAAAACAGTGTGATCGTGGGGATGTCTGTGGAGAGTGTGATGTTCCCAGTTCTAGGAAGTGCTTGCACTGCACATGCTGTTTCTGTGACTGGGCTTTGTGCTCTGGCCAGTGCATTTACTGCAGAGGGCTGCTGCAAGGGCAGCATACCAAGGGCTTGACTCAGCCCTTGCTTTGCTTTTTATGGGCTCCCAGTCCAGTAGAGCCAGGATGCTTGGCTAGCCCAAGGTCATCTCCTGAGGCACTCAGATACTGCAGAGAAGTGCAAACACCTTCATTTCACATGTGGAAAGTGGATTTCTGTGAAGGGCAAGTGAATAGCCACTCCCAAATCACTCTGAAAGAGGCCAAGTGTGGTGCATGTTGCCTTCTCCCCCATCCATCAATCCTGCTCTGGCCTGAAGCAAGAAGACTGATAACCTTTTTCAAAGTACTAAAGGGAACAATCTGAATCACTTGAGGATGAGTCAAGTTTGGATGGATTCCCCACAGGCAAGCTTGGCAGCTGGCCTAGCACCCTTGCAAAAGGATTAACCAGTTCTGTTCCATCGCAGCAAGTGGGGGAAGAACTCTTCTCAGAGTGGCTTGCGTTTCCAGGCTGGACCCCACCATGCTCTGCACAGCTGAGGGTATTTGGGGGAGGCACAGCAGGTGCCAAGTGCAATATCCCTGGCAGCTGGGGACACAGATGGGGTCCCTGTGCTTGAGGAGTAGGCTGAGGTGAAGGAGGGAATGACAGTGGTCTGGGGGAGCTTTAGCCAAGCTGTCTTCTGTGATTTCCCTCCTCATCACTTGTCTGTGCATTTCCCACCACTGAGAGCTGTGACTTCTGATTCTTCTCTCTGAGTTCGGTGAGAATTTTGCTATGGACATGAAGGGAAGGAAGACCTGCCCATTTCTGGACTCTGAGTATCACAAGCTAAACCTCCAAATCAGGGGGAAATGCTGGGTTTGGGTGTATGAGAAGATCATAAAATATGCTGAGTTGGAATGGACCCACAAGGATCATTGAGTCTAACTCCTGGCCCTGCACAGGTCACCCCAAAGATCACACCCTGTGTCTGGGAGTGTTGTCCAAACGCTCCTTGAACTCAAACTGTTTGAGTCAGATGGCCAGGAATGGTCAGATTACAGTTAGCTGAACAAGGACATGTAGTGGTATTTGAGATACCCCTGGAAATACTGGGTGAGCAGTTGATTCAGAAGGTCATGGATCTCCTGTAGTTCCTTAGGTGACAAATCTTCCATCCCCAGGTAGACTTCCCTGACACTGACATGAGACACTTTTGGAGCCCGGAGCTTGCACACGCTGTGGGATGGAGGGCAGTGGCTCTCATCCTTCTGAGGCTGGGTGTCCCAATTTCTCAGCATGTCTCTCCTGGTCATTCCTTGTAGCTCTGTTAGGGAATTTGGGGCAGGATATTCTAACTTTACATGGATAATGGTTCTATTTGGGAAATGCCCGATGTAGCTCTTCAGCATGGAATATATTCCAGCTTAACACCCCTCCTGGCTGGAAGACAAGTACAGCTGCTCCCACAGAGGGTTTGTACCTGCTCATTGGACTCCTTCTTTCTCACTTAAGCTCTTCCACTTTCAAAGGAGCTGAACCTTTGGGTCGAAAGATGAATTTCCAGGAACTGTGTCAGGTAGGACATGCAGCAAACCCAAGCTACAAAACCTGCTCTTCTCTCAACCCTTGCTGTGTCATTCTCATGGTACCCACACTCATAAAACCCTTTGTCCAGGTGGGTGGGAATTCATGTCACTGGCTCCAGGGTGGAATTCAGCTCTGGATGGAGACCCAGATGTGTGGGAGTCTCCATGTCCATGTATCCATGTGTACTAGGTGTCTGAACTCCCATCACACCTTGTGGAGAGAGACCAGCCAGAAAACTCTTGATTCACTTGCAAATGTGTGGGTTCCTAGCACTGTGTGAGATGCTTTCCAGCACCTCCCTTAGAATCCTGGAATGACAGAATCATTAAGGTTGGAAAAGACCTTTACGATCGTCAAATCCAACTCAGCCTCTAGCTGCTCACAGGGATTGAGTTTTTCAAATCCCAGCTGCTTGTTGTCCTAAACTTTCCACCTCTCTAAAACATCCCCAAGGAGCAGGGAAAAACAACCCAGGTATCTCCAACTTTTCTCCAGCTTCTCAGAAGCAAAAGAACAGCACAGCCTGACCCACTTGTCCCCCTCTTTCCCCAGTTTTTCCAAGGGAACATTGTGGCCTGTCCTTCTGCAGTGCTTTGTGACACCAGTTTCTCTGAAGGCAACACAACCGCAGGGCAGAGGCGAGGCACATTCCTGATAGGACCAAGATAGCTTTTTCCCATAGCTCCCAGGCAGTGGGAACGGGGCACTTTTTCAAAGGACTGCTGTGCCTAAAGTTAAAATAACAGGAGGAACAGAGTGGGAGATCCAAGCTGGATTAGAGTACTTGGGGCTCGATTCCTTCAAACTGAAGGAGAAAAGAGAAGATGACAAAAGGATGCACTTGGTGAGTTTCCAAAATACTTCTGTGACCACTTTGATATCTCTTTGGTCTCTCAGCACCACGGGAATAAATCTGCCTGATTCCAGCTTGTACATACAATCCGAACTGCAGCTTTGTTTTGTTAACAGGGATTACCCAGGCCTGTGGTTTTGTTGTTGTTTCCAAAAGATTTCTCCTGCTGTTGGGGTAGATGAGTCCTTCTTCCTTCTGAAGTCCTCTTTCTAACCCCATGATGGAAGAACAATATTGATATAAAGTCTAAAACACTTAAAATCAGATGGGCTGAGTGTTGTTTTACGGCTTGGAAGCCCCAAGCTGTCTTTGTCCCTCTGATTTTTCCACAAGTTTACAAGTAATGGAAAATCTTGTCTGCTTTCAACCTATAAATCTCCATCAGCTACAGAAATGCCTCTCATAAGAGAATAAATAGATGGGTGCTCGGAGGTCGCCATGGTGTTGTAGGTGACAATCTTTGGAGCTTTCACAATGGAGCCTGTAAGAGCAAGGAAGGGGAAAATCTGTTCCTTGTTATTTTAAAGCTATATCTTGAAAAACAGGAACTCGTGCCAGAACAGTTTATTTTGGTTAAAGCCAAGTTGTGCAGCAATTCCCCTGAGGGAAGACTGAACTTGAGAGCAGAGAGCAGGAGAGAGACAAGCTCGGGGGGGAGACTGAGTGTTTTATCAGTGCTGAGTGATTGTTGATGCTTGGGAACATCAGCACCAGTTTTGGATCAGGTGGACAATGTTTTCTTCTCCACACATATCCTGACAGCTGTAAGCCATGAAGAACACTAGGGATTTAAGTCACAGCTGAACTCACCTTGTCCAACACCTCAAAGTGTCTGCAGCTCAGCCTTTGTGCTGTGTTGTCTTCATGTGTCCCACTGTGGCTGGAGCTGAGGGGATGCACAGACTGCCTGCAGCAGTAAATTACTCAGGAGCATCCCAGGAGCATGAATATGATCTGTAGAGTGGAATTGGATGGACTGCAAGGCAGTGACTGGCTGAGCAAAGTCCCTTCCACTTTAGGAGATCAGGTTTGTGACCACCTGAGGGTTCTCAACATATATAAGTCTGAGAGACCTGACAAGAGGCATCTCAGAGTCCTGGGGGAATTGGCTGATGCAGTTGCCAAGCCACTCTCTGATATTTTAAAAGTCATGGCAGTTGGTGAAGTCCCCAGGGACTGAAAAAAGGAAACCATTGAACCTATTCTTAATAAGAATAAAAAGAAGGACCAGGAGGACCCTGTGAATGACTGACCTGTCAGCCTCACCTCTTCTAGCACCACAGAATCTTGTGATGAGGACTTGCACAGTTTGACCACGTGTCACATGAAGAACTGACTTGCATTTTGCCTTGATGATTCCTTGTTTTGGTTTCATTAGATTTCCCTAGAGTTTGCATTAAAAGAGACAGTGAAAAAATCACTACGCTTTCTGTTCCTTTTGTGATTTTATAAATCTCTGCCATCCCTCCTATTGCTCATCTTTTTTTTCCTCAGTCTGAAAAATCCTGGCATGCAATTCACTCCTAACTGTCAGCGTGCCGAAATCTGAGATGATGTTTTCATGGTGCTTCCAAACCAAGATCTCGTTCCAACCCATCATTTCAATCTGTGTTTTGGAACCCCACTTAATCCACTTCCGATCCTTCCCACATGGAACTAGCAGCACTGCGGAAGGTATCTTTTCAGCTTTTTACCGGCTAGCGCTTGTATTTCAATGCCTTAGAAAGCCTCGAGCAGCCTTGAGAGGTAGCAAGGGCGATCTAGCACTTTAGTAGCTCTAAAATCGGTACCTGAATCAGCTGCAGAGCAAATACCATCAGCAGAAGCAAAGAGGGAGAAATATAGCTCCCTGCTCGCTCAATTCCCTGCAGTTAGAAGCCTTCAAATGAGACAGACGACCAAAGATGTTTACAGGAAAGTAGCTGAGCTGAGAGAGGGCGTTTGCCTCCCCTCGACCATCTTTTATTCGGAGAAGGGGGAAGGGGATGACTGGGGGTGGACCCGGGGTGAGCGGCCAATCAGACACTGCTGAAGAGTCTGAGTTACATTTGGCTTTGCCCGCGCTTGGAACAAAGGAGCTATGAGCACATGTCTTTGGGAGGGGGGAGGGGAAGCTCAAAACAGGCAGCAACACAGCACAGCTTGATCCTCAGAGCAGCTAAATTTTCCATATAGAGAGCTGTGATCATTTCATGGAGAGACAGAAGGCAGCTGAGATAAATGTCAGTGGGAACATGTGGCTGTTAAATGTGAGCAGCAAAAGCAATAGTCACCCAAGGCCCATGAGAGTACGTGTCACCTTCTCCTTGTTCACCTGCCAGGGACATGGAAAAGCAGCAGCAATGCAGGGAGGCAGCACAGACTGTGGGATTTGAAATCACACCCAGGGCTTTGGAGCCAAATCTCTGTGTCTGCAAACTCCAGCTGAGCACATGAGAGCAGCAAACAGGAATCACCCTGGCTGCACATCCCCACTCCTTCCAGGAACACGACTGTGCAGCCAGGGCCCTGGGGACTTCTGCAGTGCCTTCCATCGCTCTGCAGTCCTTTGGAGAACTGGACAAGCTGGCTTTGCCTGGAAAGGGAAGAAGGCTTGTCCTACTGGAAAGCAGCTGGAATGAGCACAGATCAATGCTACCCTGAGACACAGCAGTGGAAAGCATTGGAGGAGGAAATGACAAAAAACTCATTCTACCCTTTGGATCAGACCCAGCAGGATCCACTTTTTCCTCTTGCTCAGACTTCTCTTTGCAATGGTCCTGGAGGAGTTGTCACTGTGGGTGTTGTGCCTGTCAGGAGGTGGGAGGGAATGGATGAGAAGCAACTGTTCAATGATCCTCCATCCTGCTGGGCTGCAGTACCCACTTGCTGGATGTTCTTCTCCTGTCCAACATGTTTGGAAAAAACAGTTTTTCCTTTTCCAGAATTTCTGACCAACTCATTCCTACTCCACACTTTTTTGTCCCTTCATGTTCTCTTGTTTTGTTTTTATATTCTGGAGAATCAGGTGTTTGGAGAGAGAGCTGGAATGTCTGAAGTGCTGCATCATCTCATCTCAGCTCCACAGGCTTTTCTGTCCCAGGAGAGTTTTCCTTTCCATCCTCTTCTCACCAGCCAGATTCCTTTTCTGGGAATTGCCTCCCAGAATCTGCCAATCCCTTTTTGCCATATCTGCTGTATTCCCTGGCTGCAAAAAGAGAATTTTCAAGCTGGTTGCCATAGTCAGGATTGACAAACCCTTGTCCGGAAATTGCTGGACAAGAAAGGGCTGCTGAGAAGGCAGATTGTCATTACAGGCCAAAATATTCTCATTAAGGACTTTGGCAGTTAAAAACATGTAGTTTAATGGCTCTGAGAGTTAATTACTGCACTTCCGTGCTTTTATTTTATTGCACTTTATTTTATTGCACTTTATTTTATTACTTTATTACTTGCTTTATTTTATTACATTTTTGCTCCCTAAATAAATCCTCAGCCTTTTTTTTTTTTTCTTCATACAGAAAAAAATCTCACTTCAAACCATAAAAGCAAAAATTCTGATTTGGCTGCAATTAGATGAAAACGAACGCCTTAGTCAGGATTAAACAGAGGGAGGTTGCTGCACCATAGCCATTCCCATGCCTTGGTCAGCAGGGATGTGTTCCCTGGTCAGTCATCCCTGCTGCATGTACACCATAATTTGGGGACAAGGGAATGACTAGGGGTTGCCATATGGGGATGGGACTCCTGCCTCTGGATGTGGATGGCATCTGTGGGGTAGGGGATGGCGTGGGACAGGGGCACCCCAAGGAACTGTTGTGTGGGGAGCTCTGTGGGGCAGTCTGGGTCTGTGCCCAGCATGGGCAGGGGACCAGAGGAACAAACGGGGCTGGTGGCAGAGCATGGAAAAAGGTACTTTTTGGCATTGGCTTTCCTAGTGCAGGAAATGTGAAGTTCCAAGTCCCCATATAAGGAAGAGCAGAAGGAGAGCCATGAATCATGGCAGGGCACGAGCTGGGGAAGGACTGCAGGGCACCCGTGCTGGGTTGAGGGTTGAGCTGGGAGGAGCCACAGCAAACCTGGAGCAGCATGAGGTGCCTTTGGCCTCCTGCAACCTGGGAGAGGCCACAGGGAAAATGGGCACTGAGGGTGTGGGAAGAGCAAAGTCCCGCAAGCCCCCCTGGGTAGGACCACAGGCTGCTCTTCTCCTGGGGAGAGATGAAGGAAGGCTGCTGGGCCGTGTCGAGCTTCAGCAAACATGGACTTGTGCCTCCTCCCTGTGCTGCCTCCTTTGTGGGTGCTTTGAGCAGGGTTACTCTGACACACCTGAGCCTCTGGGGGGACCTGACCCAGCGCAGCCAAGGTGAGGGATGAACAGGTTACAAGGACATTTGGAACAGGATCCCCAGGAAAGTGGTCACAGCACCACGCCTGAGAGAGTTCAAGAAGTGTTTGGACAACGCTCCTAGGGACTTGGTGGGATTCTTGTGGTTGTCCTGTGCAGGACCAGGGGTTGGACTTGATGACCCTTGTGGGTCCCTTCCAACTCAGGATATTCAATGATTCCATAATTCCGTGGGTTGATCTCTCTCTTCCTAGCAGGACTAAAACCAGACTGCAAATCTTCAGAATCACTGACAGATCTTCTCCTGACTTCAGCAGCCTCAGGATTTTGCATCATTGCTGGGTAATTTGCCCAGAACAATTCTGGGAGGAAGTGTTAAGAAAAACGATCCTGTAGATGACCAGTGGCCAGCCATCACATGTGAGTCTCTGGATGCTCTTATTCACTTAATCTGTATTAACTCCAGATGAGCACAGATTGAAAAATACATTTGAGGAGCATCTACTGGCCTGACAAAGTGAAGTAATTTCCCCCAGACTTCCCATTTTGAATGATTTGTTCCCGTCTTTCTGGACATAGCTCCACTTTTACAGAACCTGTGGGATTGCTGTTGGAAGGGAGGAGACATGGGGCAGCTTGATGGAGTGGTGTGTATTAGCATTTTTTTCTATTCCAGGGTGCAGCTGACTCACTTTCACCACTTAGAGGGCAGAAGCTCATGAGAGAGCAGGAAATCTTGGCAGTCCCCATCCAGAGCATGGAAGGAGTGCCAGCAGTGTGTGACATGGGAACGGCATGGCAGGGTGGACCATGCCCCACATAGTGCCTAAACCCAGCTCTGAGCATGAGACTGTGCCACCAGACACAGCCCTGAGACTGAGCAAGGTCCATGTCACCAACAGCTCTGTTCAGAGCATGTTTGGAGCCAGTGGCTTCATAAATCATAGAATCATTAAGGTGGGGAAAGACCTCTAAGATCATTAAGTCCTACATTAACCCAGCCCTGCCGAGTCCACCACTAAGCCACATCTCTAAATGCCACATCCATGGGGGGTTCTTTTAACACTTCCAGGGATGGTGATTCTACCACTTCTCTGGGCAGCCTCTTCCAGTGCCTGACCACCCTTTCAGTGAAGAAAGTTTTCCTATATCCGATCTAAGCCTCCCCTGGCACAACTTGAGGCCGTTTCCTTACATTCCATCACTTGTCACCTGGGAGAAGAGACTGGCTCCAATCTCTTTTCAGGGATTGTACAGAGTGATAAGGTTCCCCCCTGACCCTCCTCTTCTCTTGTGTTTGCACTGGGGAACAGTGTGGATGCTCTTGGCAGGGGCACTGCACAACCAAAAAGTTGGATCCAGACGGAAGTAGCAGCTGCTGATTCATGTTGGGACACAGCTATGAGGGACAGGATGAATTCTGCTTTGGGACTGTGGGCTGTGTTTGGGCTCTGGATTTTACCTGGTCATGTCTGGTTTTCCTCTTAGCTGGTGTCAGGATCAATGTGAGGATGGTTCTGCACTCACTGGCTGCAAACCCATCTTTCCTTCTTCGTAAAACCCCCAAATCTTCCATGGTTTGTGACAAAGGGTGTTTCAGAGAGCATCTCACTTGCTGTAAGTTATGTTTCACTGGAAAAGTCTTTGGTTTTGATCTGAAGGATCAAGAACTGGCAAATCCACCCCTTCCCGTTACTGACTTTAGTGTTTTATTATCCGTATTGTTTAAGCATGTGCTTAATTTTTCTTTTGAACTTGTTTGGTTTCCTAAACACGAGTTTGAGCCACGCTGTCAGACATTAAATCTCTCCTGCAGACACTCCAGAGGTCTGTGCTGACCTTACCTCACTCTTCCCTTGCCTGTAGACAGCTGATCACTGGGGCGGAACAGCTGATTTATCCTGATGTAAATCAAAGTGCAAACATAGCCCCAACCTATTTTTATTGGGCCAAGAGAGATTATTGAGTACAACTGTGATTACGTGAATGCAGTGGGTGACCTGTGTGAAATCTGGGTTGCTGAGAGGCACAGATAATCCTGCATGATGCTGTTATGACTATCACAATCACAGCATGGCCCATGGTGGGCACAAAGCCAGTGCAGGTACCGGGGAGGGTCAGTGTGCAGATACACACAAGCACAGGGACCTCTGGTATTCTCAGCTTCTTGTGCTGAGCCCAGAAAAGGTCTGGATGGGGAAATAGAGTCACTGTCCACACTGCCATGTTTGTGCCTCTGCTTTTGGGCTTGTATCCCTGTGGCTTGCACTCTCCCCAGCTTCATGTAGCTCAGTCATGCCCTCCAGCAAGCTGTGTTGCACTCCTCAACTCCCTCTTTACCAGCTGAGGAGCCAGGAAGCATCCTGAATAAAAGCTAAGAGCAGGACACGTGACAGAGAATTGTAGTTTTGCCTCAAGTAGGTGGGGTATGAGCCAGACTTGCCCTGTGTTAAATCTTGACTTTTCATCGTACATTCAGCACTGTCAGCTAACCCTTTTATTTTTTATTTCTTATTTTATTTATTGCTGTTTTGAAAACCTGAGACTACTCATGGCTCTGCTGTGGTTTTCTCCAACAGCACCTGCCACAGAGGGAGTTGGCTGCCAAGAAGAACAAAAATGATGATCCCAAAGCCGCTAGCTGTGCTGGCTTTCCATCCTTGCCCTGCAAGGATCTATCCCTTTGCAGTGCAGGAGGGGTGGTTAAGAGGCAGCTATCTCTGGTTTCTGCAGCTCATGTGGAAAGCTTACTCTGCACCCACTCTTATCTAAACATGCCTAAGCCCCAGCATGCTGCTGGCTTTACACTTCAGGCTGTTTTGAAAGTGAATTTGTAAAGCCATTAACATTATTTAAACAGTTTAGCCACAGAATTACCCGATGGTGCAATCCAGCTGCCAGAAGCAGAGACACAGGGCTCCTTTGCACTGTGGATCAAACAAAACTTGGCCAAAGCATGTGGCCCCTGGAGGATGCCAAAACCAGGGGTGATGGAGGGGAGTGAGAGCTCGCTGGCTTTCCTCTTGGCAGGAAATCTCATCAAATGTTGGGTTATAATTTTTTTTTTATGAGCTGGTTTGGGTCCAAATCGGACCAAAACCAGGTTTGTTTCCCCCTGAAGCTTCTGGAAGGCTGGAAGGAGTCAGGCTCCTGGTTGTCCTGATGCAGCTGGCTTCCCAGAGAGCACATTTCAGCTGGTGGGTCCAGGACTCAGGTTAGCGACATGTGGGGAGATCAGGTTTTGCAGACAGAGCTTCCCAAGCCCTGAATCTCATGGTAGACCTCTCCTCCTCTTGGGCAACATCCCTGCAGCTCCTGATTTTCCCCATGCCGAGGCAAAGTCCTTTTACAGCGCAGAAAGTGCTCAAGGGAAACATGCTCAAGTATTTGGGGAAAGACTCTGAAAACTGGGCCTTTTCAGACAGTTGCAGATAATCAGTTCCTCCAAGCTGAGCATGTGATAAGGGTGATGGGGATGGTGAGGCCCTGGCACAGGTTGCCCAGTGGATCTGTGGCTGCCCCATCCCTGCAAGTTTCAAGACCAAGCTGGATGGAGTTCTGAGCAACCTGGTCTAGTGGAAGGTGTCCCTGCCCATGGCAGGGGGTTGGAACTGGTTGGTCTTTAGGTTGCTTTCCAACCCAAATAATTCTGTACTCTGTAATTCTAGGACATGCTCCTTGTCCCAATGCAACTATAATAAAATGGATAAAGCATAGAGGAGTGGAGAAACTGAGGCACAGACACCTCAGATGACATCTCTGAGACCTAAAGGGGGCTTCCTACAAAAGTCAACCTTTCCTCCTATAGATCCCACTGTACATGACATTCAAGGCAAGATCTTTCATATCCTGATAATACACATGAGAGCAACTGGTTAAAAACAAACTAAAGTTGAGTTGTCAACCTTGTTGAGGAGTCTGAATCGAGATTGCTTTTTCTTACTTGTCTTTTTCTCTTGGCTGCTGTCTGAGGACAAGCCCTGAAATTTGTCTTAGTTCAGAATAAAACATTATCTTACGTACCAGCATTCTTCCTTTTGAGTGCATTGCCTTTCTTGGCTATTTGATTTCATTCCTCTGAAACTTTCAGCCGTGCAGCCGGGAGAAACAATGGGTATTATTTTATATTTAGGGTGAGTGTTAAAAGCTGGAACACGGAAAGCGACAGCAGCTGCTGGAAGGGCTCAGACCATCAGCTCCCTCTGCTGACCTGCAACAGGGAGAAGAAGTGCAGCCAAATTTTGGTACTTCAGGAAAAGTGAGGACTGAAAGGACATAGGGCAATACTATTCCAGCAGCACAAAACTGGAGACTTGGGATGACTCTCCACAGCCCCTGCCAATTCAAGAACTAGAGGACACCAAAAGAAATTAATGAGAGCCACGTTCAAGAAAAAAGAGGTGGTTGTTCACACATTGTGTTATAAAATCTGTGGAGTGCCTTGCTGCAGGAGGTTGTGGATACTCAAAGTTTGTGTACACTCCGAAAGAGACTGGAAAAGTTTGGAAGAAAAATCCACTGAAGACTATGAAATGCAAAGATCCCTTTCCTTACCTGGGAAATTCCCAACCCACAAGCTGCTGAATGCTGGGAAGTGTTTCAAGGAAATATTGTTTTATATTTGTTCTAAGCCTATGTTCTTTCTTGGGCGTCCACTGTTGGAGGCAGGATGCTGACTCACACAACTTGTTCTCCTCCTGGTCCCACGGGATGTCTGAAGGGTCCAGGAGAGGTGATGTATGTACAGCTTGGTGCACTGGAACCAGGGAATTAAAACATCTTGGATAGAGTCAAAGAAATCCTTATTTCAGTGGGAAAATGGATGCAGTTTGGTTCTGTTGTTGTCTCAGCCTCCATGCTGAAGGAACTGTCAGTGTGGAGACATCTACACTGAATGGAGACATTGAAATAGCCCTGAGGATACAGACCTTGGTACAGACACAGACTGGTGACTCAGGGTTTTCTTCTGAATTCTTATTTTTGAGCTAGGGGAAATAGGCTGACATGACTGACATTCAAATGTAGCCTTTTAGGATGAAAAGACTCAAACAGGATGATCATAATTTGCATGGACGTTCCACCATCACTGGTGAAGCCACTGCAAAAACTAGGTGGGAAATGGTGCATAAATAGTAGGAAACCCAAAACATAATGAATGTTTCTGAAAATCAAGAGGTTTCATTGATACTGCATGACATCAAGCTGGAGAATAGTGATTCTTCTGAGGTGTCTCCTCAGAGCTTTCAGGGAAATGCTGCTCTGGCACCCTTGAGAGCTGAAGGCTTAGTTTTTCTCAGACATCACAGAAAAAACGGCACGGTTGCCTAACACTATTTCTAAACTTTGTGGAATCATTTAGGCAAACACAAAGCAAACACAGCATTTGTCTTTCCCGAGGACAGATCTGTACCCGATTTGTCAATGTCATTGACCCCTGTGGGGTATCTGTGGATGAGATTCAATTGCTGAAACACTCCTCATTTGAAGTGGATCCTGTGTCTTACCTAACCAGCCTCATGTGGATGACTTAGATACCCTTGGACACCTTTCTAGGTGTCTCCTTTCAGGAAAGTAAATCCACCCCAAGCTGGGTATCTACTGGACATTGGGCTGGATTGAGTCCTAGGGCTGTTGACTGTAACTTCAGTGCCTGTAGTGGAAATTCAGGCACCAAATTTACATGGGAGCACCTAAACATGGGTGTCCTCATCTGGAGGGAGTCTCAACCTGCACTGCCTCCTAGGTGCCATTCATGCAAACCATTTCATCCTGTTTTCATTCCTCTCAGGCAAGCTCAGGAGAAGAAAACAAACATTTGTTTGTTACTCAGGATAATATCCCCATCCTCTACATGTAAACCCTTGGCCACATCACACAGGTTTCTTTTGTATACTGCATTTTGCACAGTGAGGGATGACGAGGAAGGACTGGCCTGGAGTACAATTTTCTTGGGGCTTTTCTGCCCATTGACGAAAATGGTGGTATTTGTGACAATATGGGTCATCAATTAGGTCTCTGTGGCCTTTCCAGGCTCTGTTCCATTTTCCAAAGACCCCTCTTTCCAGCAGAACAAGAGCTTGCTTTGCTCTCAGAGCAGGCAAGGTAACTGTTCAAGGAAGAATTTGACATTTTTGTCATGGTTGGCCCCAGCATGCCTGTGTTTATTTATGGTGACATCAGCTGTGACGATGGCTTACAGAAAGTTGTGCAGCTCTGGAACTACATTTTCTTTTTCCTTTGAAGTGTTCTCAGGAAAAAAATGTTATGTTCCCTGGGACATAAAGCCTTCACTTGATGGATAAGAGTTTTGTTTATACAAGAGCTGGAGATGAATGCCTGAAAAACCCATGCCCTAATCCTTCTCCTTAAGGCCACAGCTCCGTAAGATGGGCGAACATGTCACACCTGCCTCCCTCTTTCATCTTATAAAATATTTATTCCTCCTTCCTCCATAAAGGTTGTCAACACTTTTCTCCCTTAAAAAAAAAAAAGAAGAGAAAAGAAAAAAAAAATTGGCATATCTCCAAGAGAATAGTTATATCTCCAAGTCTATCATTTTCTGATTTTCTCTGCAGGATTTTCAGAAAGGAGGTGTTGTGAATAGATGAAATGAGAAGCTATTTCTGTCCCACCAGACAAACTGCCCAACTGATGAACTAGACAAATAAAGAATAATTACCATTATAGTGGGAGTATAGTCCAGGCCCTCCCATATCTTGGAGCACTGCATGGCACTGATGTGCCAGCAAATCCAATTGGGTTGATAAAGCTCCAAGCAAAATGACCGGTAGTGCACATCTGCCTGGTTCCTTCCATGGTTATCTGCTGCTTAATGTAGGGGTTCCTGGGCAGCCTGGCCTTTCTGTGGCCCTTCAGGATGCTCCACAGGTGAAATGCCCAGAGCTGGAGATTCTGGGATCATTGCCTGGCAATCTGCCTCAGAGCCTGGACTCTGTTCCTTTTCCTGGAAAAAAACAAATCCTGAAGAAATCTGTATTTCAAAACAGCACCTGAAAGACCCTTCATCTATCACCTTCATCTGCACAGTGTCAGCAGCATGGGGTGATGAGGACAGGAACAGCCTCTGAAATCAACAGGGAATGAGCAACCACTGGATGACAATGCCGTGTGGCAATGCTGGGAGGCTCCCAGCCCCATGCCTGATTTCCCTCATCTGTCTCCTTGGTCTGGCATGATGGATTGGCAAAATCCACGTGTCTCCTGAGCACTACCTAACATGGGCCATTTCAACCTGTGTGGCCTTCTCTCTGGGCAGAGCAAGGTTCTGATGCTCAGCAGCTCCTTGATGTACGTCCACCCTGCCATGAACCTGCCCTGACCACCCACGCACAGGCTGACAGCTCACGGTGAAGGGGAGGTGGTTGGCTCACACAGGGCCTTTGCAGATAGAAAGCTGAAGTGCAGGTACATTTATGGCAACAGTTGCTGCCTTTCTTTGCCCTTTTTTCCCCGAGGCTGTTTTCTGCTGCCACTGAAACGGCTGGGTGTTTTGCTGTCAGCTGAGATAGGAGCTTGATCTTCCTTTGAAGAGGAGTAGCTTTGATTTGTGGTTAGAGGTACAGAAGCAAGAACCTACCAGGAACAGAGCAGCCCTAATTCCTTCTACCTTTGCTGCCTCTGTTCTTCTCAGGGCTCAGATAAACAGGTCTCAGTTCCTGCCCCTTGGAACTAGCCACTTTGGTAAGGGCAAGGCATTGCAGAGACTGGACTAAAGACTTGACTGCTGTGCACAGAAGGTTTATGCCTTGGCTTGGGCAGACCAGGCAGCACGGTGCATTTCCTGGGAGAGCTTTCCTGCGACTGGGTTGAGAAATCCGTGCTGGTGGGAGCTTCCTATAGCCAGGTCCTTTGGAGAGGTACAGCACCGTCATGTCCACCACTGGCAGTAGGTCCAGTCCTCCCCAAGCTCACTGCCTGCTCGGTGGCCTGCTGGTCAGCCTGCCTTCCAGCTCAGTGTAGGGAAAATCCTCAGAGAATGAGCATGCAGTTGTCTTTCCTTATGTGGAGTCAGTCATTCCCCAGTGTGGCCCTAGCCCTTCCCATAAATGCATTTCACATTATCACTGATAACTGATCTGATTATTACAGATTAAGTGTGTTGCTGAAGGGCTGTCAATTTCCAAAGCCCAATCAGGCTGGGTGGAAGCTCAGGACACTGTCCAGCTGTCAAGTGCTGAGACTGTGTGAATACAGGAAGAAAATACCTTGTTATTCCACCAGGAAGGACTCAGCACCTTCCAGACACAGGCCTTGGGTGGAAGGGTCAGGACAAGAACATAACCAGAGCAGGGCATGGAGGACATTCTCCTTGTTGCCTTTTTTCAGGTGTATGATGTGGTTCTGTCTGACACAGATCAACCTGTATTGAAAAAGGTACAGAGAGCCAGGAATGTCACAGAATCACAGAATGGTTTGGTTGGAAGGGACCTCAAAGATCCCCCTGCCCATCCCCAGGTCTTACCATCTGTCAAGGTACCAATGTCTACCAAGACATTTTCTTCATTCAATTTGGACATCTTCACCTCTGATCTTGTTGCTCAGTGGCCTTTTGAGGCAGACATGCACTGGATCCATCCCTCACCTTCACCATGGCCAGTGATCCTGTGAAGAGTGGACAGGAAATGGCAAATGAAAACCAGGGAATGAGTCAGAAGGAGAAAATCACCCATTTGTACACCAAAAGACCCTTTTATGTCTCATTCTGGGATGTCAAGGAGCGGTTTTCTGGTCTGATGTTGGGCTGGATGAAGGTTTCATTATTGAATCATGAAGGATTGTTAAGGAGCACATGTAGTAAGTCCTGTCCAGGATTCAGGACCCTCTGTGGGTGAGAAAAGGCCTGGAAAAATACTCTAGCCACTCCTGCTGCAGAAATGATAATATGCATGTGTGCTGCTTAACGTAACTTGGAAGATCTCATCTTTGTCAGATGTCACCTTTTTTTGCTCAGCATTTTTCCACAGTTGATTCCTGGGCCTCTGGCTCAGTGGGGCATGAAGGGGGAGAAATCTTCCATCAAGAATTGAGGGGCAACCCTGGTGATGGCAAATTCTTGGAGCTGCCAGACACAGGACACAGCAGGTTGGCATCAACATTGCTGCTGATCTCGTCAGTGGTGCCAGCATGCGGGGAAGAATTTTGGATGTGCTAGAAGGTCACCTTCTGCCCCCAGATGGGCATGTGGAAAAAAGGCCATTTTCTGTAAACTTTGTATGATTTTTAGCATATTTAAAGCTCCAGTTTTTCCGTGTTTGAAAGCTGAGTGAAAATAATTTTCAGATTCTCGGCAACTCACTCTGGAGTGGGGAGGTTGAACCACATGATGCCACCAGTGGTTCCTTCCAAACTCAACCATTCTGTGATTCTGTGACTAAATTGATAACAACCATTAAATGGACTGAGATGTCTGTCCCAGGGAATTTTTGAAGGCCAAAATTATTGTAGAAAAATTGGAAACTTCTTGTGTGAATTACCAGTTGGACAGAAAATGGTGGATTTCATGCAAATAAGTAGTTTGTCACAAAAAAAAAAAAAAAATTGAACGATTCTAAAATGTTGTCAAATGCTTTCCCCAGATTGGAAGGCACATATGAAAAAAATGAAATGAAGGCTGAGAACATAATTCAGTTACATAACACATGCCAGGAATTTAGCCTCCTTTTCTGTTTTTAATTTGTCCTCTAGGGGATGAAGGTTTTCTTGATCGTACATATTAGGGGATACTATTTTTCATCTTGTGGTGGTAAACATTTCTCAGTTAGTGACAGTTTCATGTCTGGTTAACTTTTTGCAGGGTACACAGATTAAACAGCAAAGTTTTTGACCTTTATTGAGATTAATGACATTTATGGTGAGGCTGCACCATGAAAATTAACCCTCCTGATTATTTTTGAATGTTCACTCAATGTGTGCTTTATACACTAGTTTTCCTGCCAGAAAAGCCATTCACTGGCATTCTCACTATAAACTCAGCAAAGGGGAGACATAAGAGAGGCGTATTCACTTCTTCCTTTGCACAAATATTTGCAAAATGAGGATGTGGGATTTTTTTTCTTTTTTTGACATCTTTGCCCATCTGTCTAGCATTGGCACCCTCGATTTAACCAAGTCAGCCTGCATTTCTGAGTCAGACAGCTGGGAAAAACATAGAAGTGAAAGCAATTCACATATTGCTGGAAAAATCACATCATTAAATGCCAAGAGGTTCTGACTGAAAGGATTGAGAAAGAGGCAAATGCCAGTAATTGGCCCCGACACAAACTTATTTATAGCAAAGCCTAAGCAGGGTGAAGTCTGGTCCTCTGGGTTCACCTCTCAGGATCATTCCCTGGCTCTCCTGGGATTTTATTTCTCAGAGAACCACAGGGATGGCAGATGGGAAAGACTTGTTAGGTCATCCTGTCCACATGCCCTGGCAGGAGCAGGACGAGATTGTCTCTTTGCTTCGTTCTCAAGCGCCTCATCCAGATTTAAACAACTCCAGCACGAAGACTGTTATTGCAAGAAAATTCCACTGCCTACATGTCCTTCTGCAAAACCACTTTTTTAGGGCTCTTGACGTCTGTTTGTTAATTTTGTCCGAATTGCATCACAAAAGAGAAAAGTGAGAGTATTCAGTGTGAGCCTGGGCAGCTCAATCCATATGATGACTTAAAAATAGAATTAGAGCAGATATCACAATGAAATGTGGACTTGCTACAGTTAGAGTAAATATTTTTGGCTATTCTTCATTAAAGTGGTTGGATTTCTTTAAATTTAAACTTAAGTAATTTCCTAGTGTTTGCAATGTTTTGGGGTTTTTTTGGCACTTCCACTCTGTAAATTGCTTACCTGAAAATTTCTGATAAGTTTTCAACCTTGACTTCGTCTGGGTTTAAGTTATTTTTAATCTGTTGTTTTATCTCTTGTTTCCAGGCTGTCGGAAATAACCACTTTTATTAGCTATTTGGTATATTATGCATGCTTGGCCCTTGGTTGGGTAGGACAGGTTGCAGAGATGTCCGTGTAGAATCAGGGGCAGGCACATAAAAGTCCTACTGTAGCCACTGGAAATATTTTTTTTAATTTTTTTTTTTTTTTTTGGCTAAAGAGTCATGAGAAAATACCAATTCAGCAAACACTAAATTCTTCGTTTGAAAAAAACCCCTGGGTTAAAAGTGATTTTACTGAGTCCAAGGTTAGGCTTCAGTGGAAACTGGCCAGGATTATGGGCCAGGAGCTCTGGAACCTGCCAGTTTTGGAGCCTTGGGTGAGTTCACAGCGGAATTAACCCCAGGAGCAGGGGAGCGTGGGCGCTGCCCGTGGCACTGCGGCGCAGTTGGTATCAATTTCTGATGTGGAGCTGATAAAGAGCCAACTCTGGTGGGTGTGCACCACGGTTGGAAAGTTTCCAGTTTGTAGGAAACTAAAAATGAGACATTTACTGATTTGAATCCAATTTGGACAGGAAATTTTTTTCCTGCCAACTTGGGAACTGCACTCTCCTGCCAATTACAGTCACAATTGTGTCATTTTGTCTGTGAAACTCTCAGTCTCACGAATGCAAATGAAAAAACCTGTGCAACTTTAGTCTCTTTGTTTAGTTTGTAATACAAAAGAAATTCATATCTCCGGAGATGAGCTGCTTCATTTTCCAGGTGTTTATGAGCTGCTGTACCACATTCCCTTCTGTGCTTGTGAAAAAACCCTGAGAAATTATTTTTTCAGCATCATTGTCAAATGAAAATTACCAGACTCTAAATCAAGTTTTTCTTTCCTTGCAAGGAATTGTATTCTATGCCAAAGCCAGCCCTCGTTTACTGTAGCCCTTGTTATATGGCAGATATGCAAACACTTAAAGGAGAATCTTCCATCTTTATATGAAGGTATTTTTATCAGAAATAATTAACATCTGAAAAGACTCAGCTACAATACACATGGGATGGTCTATTCAGATACTAATAGGAAAAATTTGAATGATGGGCTCATCTTTAATGCTTAACTGTTGGAGGCCTGCAGTAAAGTGAAATGAATTTTGCTTTCTCTCTTGTTAGTGCAGCAGTGGTTGTTTTTTAGAGGTGGCTTTTACTCTACCAAAAAATGGCAATCTACTGAAAGAGAAGGGCATGGGGGTGATAGAACAAGGGGTAAACTGAAGGAGGGCAGCTTTAGATTAGATATTAGCAAAACATTCTTTACTGTGAAGGTGCTGAGGCCCTGGCACACGCTGGCCAGAGAAGTTGTGGCTGCACCATTCCCGGAAGTGTCCAAGGCCGGGTCGGACAGGGCTTGGAGCAACCTGGGATAGTGGAAGGTGTCCCTGCCCATGGCAGGGGGTTCAAAACTGGCTGACTTTTAAGGTCCTATCCAACCCAAACCATTTAAGGATCCTATGACACTTTGGGAAGCACTGCTCAAGTGAATCCCTACTAAACCTTGTGAGCTGCCATGAGAAGCGCAGTCAATCCTGCCTTGGAAGGAAAGGGAAAGAGCTAAAACTGCAGCCCACAGATTTGTGCTGTGGAGAAGAAAAAAGCCTGATTCTTGCCCTCTCTTTGCTGTCTGGGAACCAGCCAAGGAAGGTCTGTTTTGCAAAGATTAAAAGGAAGATAATTTGGGGAGTATAAACAGCATGAGGAGCAGAAGGTGGAGGTACAGAAAGGCGCAGGCTGAGAGGTGTCTCAGAGTTTCTAAAACCAGGGCTGGGTGTTGGCGGGTGGGAATTCAGAAAAACATCTTTGGAGGAGGACAAGCAGAGAGATGGAACTTTTCTGGAGACAGAGGCCAGCAGAGAACAGGTCTGCTGGTCACAGCAGCTGGGAACTGCTGTGAAAGGTCAGTTCCAGTTGGTGGTTTTGTAAGCAAGCATGGAGCCAAGTCCTTGGCTGCCACACTGACTCCTGGTCCCATAAGGAATAGTCCTACAAAGCTCTATAGTTTGAGCCATGCTCAGGCCGGAAGGGCAGCAGATGTGATGCCAACTCATCTGCACAGGCCACTGATGCCCACAATAGTAAATATGCCTGAGTCAGGGAATTTCCTCCTACCCTGAGCTCAGTGGGAATGACCAGGGCACATCTGTACTGCTGAACTCTCCTTACATCCAAGATGAGGTGGCTGTATGGAAGTTGCCTGGTGGGAAAGCCTGGCTTTAACTCCTGATTTTTGTGTTAGGGAATCATTTAGGAGAGCCCTGGCTGTGCCAGTGGTTTAACAGTATAAAAGATGGCATTCCAGTGTGATCCCAGGAGTACTTCCCTGCTGACACAGATACAGTGACAGTTGGGCTTTGGTTAAGAACAGACGCAGGATCCCCTCTGCTTGGCTGAGCTCTTGTGGGTTTGATGAAGATCCCTCTCTAACAGAGTCCCTTTCTAATTACTCAAAGGTGGTAGAAAACCAGCATCAGTTACATCAGGTGTGCAATTGGGGATTCTACTGACTTCTTAGCTGCAAAACTCACGGGGTGCAAGCAAGGAGAACCAGCTGCCTTTCTTGGCTCTGGAGCTTTTCCCATTCCTAATGAGACACTGCTGGTATGGAACTGTGAGGCAAGGTGCTGGGTCTGGGAATTGATGAGTTTTCCTCTGGAATTAACTTCATGGCATGATGCCTTTTAAATCGGTCACTAAGGACTGCCAGGGAGAGCGGCTGGTGGCTCCCATGGTGAGGTGAGAGCAGGACAGAGTTCAGCTCTGATTGGAACAGGGTCTCACTGAGCAGTTACAGCTCAGGCCGGGACTGTGAGAAGCTGTCTAATGAACACTCTGGTCAGATGAAGATCTCAAAGGGTCATAATTTCAATTAAATAGTGAGTTACAATGCACTGGGCTCTTCACTCGCCATATTATTATCAGCAACTGCTTCTCCTGGCAGGTTATTCAGTGTAATTTTTCCCTTGTTCTCTGTAGGTTCCCCCCAGAGAACAGACCAGCTCAAAAAACCTGGCTCTTCTTGTTATTTTTATCCAGGAGCAGCTGACAGTAAAAGTGACAAAAGAATTGATGGGGGAAGTGGTCCAGAGCGTGAAAAATCCGGTCGTAAAAGCCAGAGTGTTTGTAATAAAATATCTATACATAAAGGGAGAGGAGGGGGGCGGGGATTGGAAGCAGGGCTGGACAGAAAGCAGAGCAACAAGTTGTGAAAACAGAGGAACAAAGTGTAAATCCAGCTGTCAGGGCTATAATATCCATTGGCACCTTGGTCTCCGTTTCCTCAAGGGAGCTCATGTCCATGCCAGTGTCTACCATGGGACAGTGGCTGGACCCATAGGGATGATAAGATGCCGTAGGGTGAAAGAATGGGTTTGGAGCCTCCCAGGGTCATGGGCAGAGCCAGCAAAACCCTCTGCTGCTGTATATCTGCTACAAAGGGTCTTTCCTCTGAAGATGAGCAGGATTGCTACAGGGATTTGGGATTGGGAAGATGGTCTGGGCTGCAGAGCAGGGCAGCAAACTGCACTCCAGGGTCAGCAAGAGCAAATCAGGAAGAAAAGGTGAGTTAGTTAAATGGATAAAACAAGTGTATTATTAAACTGGCCCAGCTTTTTGGGGTTACTCTGAGCCCTTTGTTGGGTGCAAGGCTCGGGAGAAGCTGCTGTTTTCTCCAGTTCTGTCTGGGGACAAGGAAGGGATCGAGAGCTGGGAGCAGAAGGAGGCAGAAGACATACCAGCCCAAAGGGAGGTGAAGTGTTTTTTCACATATATCAAAGAACAAACTGGGTGGCATTAGACAACAGCCTCCTGGTAAGGTTTCTTTTGGTGCAATTCCTTGGAAATTGATGCTGAAAACAAAACTGAGTGTGAGACACCTCATCTCTCTCTCTAGGCTTGACCCAGTGCCCTGCTCTTCTGTTTCAGAGATGGGAGGGGCCTCCAAAGCATACCTAGGAAAGGAGGTGTTCTCAGAGGGCATAGCGATGATGTCTTGAGATGTCAAAATGGGAGTGAGAGCTTCCATAATCACACAGCATTGGACATCAGAGCTGGCACTGGGGAAGATGATAGTGATTCCTGGTATCCGGCATGGGATTTTCAGTGTTTCCACTTGTGCTCCTGGCCTGTGCTGGATCAGAGATGCATCCCTCCAGTGGGGACAGGGGAGAGAAGACTAATGAACACCAGCAAAGACCCTGTGGTGTATCCAGCCAGAAAAATGTAAAGAAAGGAATTAAACTAATTTATTTTTTTCCTTTGGCAGCCCCTTCTGAACTGCAGGATGTTTAACTCTGAAGTTTGTCTCTGTTAGACTCACATGGAGTAGCCTTGGCTGGGTGTGGGGAGCATATGGGGGACAGGAGCAGCCTGTGGCATTTCTGTCAGCATTTGGGCTCTGCAGGCTGGTGCAAGTGGCCAGCGGGGTGGGATTCACTAGTCTGGAGGCAGAAGGAAAGCTGAAATGCAGCACAGTACAGATCATGCCTCTGAGGTTGATGTTTCCCACTTTGCCTCATGTAGCCATAGTGCTTTAGGGCACCCTCTGCAGCTATCACCCTGTGGTATGGATGGGCCAGCTCAGGCTTAGCCTTCCCCATACACCCAGAGTGATGCCCAGCATCGCCTCCAGGCAGGCAAGACACCTCCTAGACATCAGACTGCTGGCAGAAGTGAGTGTGATGAGTTCTGGGCATGCACCAGGCCTCAGTGCACCTCTGAGCCTGTCCCTGGGCCACGGCTGACTCATACTGGGAAAGCCACTGGCTTGGAGGTGGATGTTGCCTCTCATCCCAAATAGCTTGGCATATGATGTCAGTTCTGCAGGGGATCTATGCTGTTCAAACCAGCAGAGAAAGGTCTGGAATCACCTGTTTTCCATGGGCTGCCACCATACCAGGCTGAATCTGCGTCAACCAGCAGGAACCACAAAACTTGCCAGATGAATTGTTCTTGCTTGGATGCAACCTTTCTCCCTAGTTGCCTCCAGAAACTGAGTCAGCTGGCATAAATCCTTCAGAGCAGGAGCAGATCTCCTCTCTACATATCATTTTCAGCTGCTGGGCTGCTGACTGGGAATTGTTTTAGTGAAATAGGGTATCACAAGGGGTGGGAAGTGAGGAAGGCAAAATTCTGGAGTGTTATGTCAGTGTATCTGATACTGATCTGTGATAGAGCCATCTGTCTTTGGAGAACCTGGGGTCGGTTCACATTACGGACATTAGAAAAGTTTACTTAGGGAATGACAGGGAAAGAAACCTCAAGATGTTTTGAGATGGGGGCAAATCCTACAGTAAGAGATAAAGCTGTCCTGTGGGAAGGGGTGGGGGCTGCCAAGCCGGTGCCCACTCTATGCTTAGTATGCACAGTATCCTTCTGCTGGCAGCAGAGGGTTTCTGTCCTTATTTCTGAGGACTGGCTTTTCTTATCATGGTTAGTTTGGAGGACTTGATTTGTACCTTTCTTCAGCCACTCAAAGTCCAAGTAGCTGGTGGATCCCAAGAGGTGCATGTTGCTCATTGCTAAGTGAAGTCCATACCGTATCAAAAACCTCCCAAACCAGCTACTAGCTCTTCTTGGGGCACTTTGCCCAAGAAATCCTCCCCTCCCTGCTGAGGGCAGTTCTGAAGGGAGAGAAAAAGTCTCAAGACCAAGGGAGAAGAGAGGAAGGCGCACAGCTTGGTACAGGAGAAAGGCTCCTTGGCTTGCTCCCCTGCATTTGGATGGTGCTGAAGTGTCTGAACTCCATGTGACACCTGCATGGGCTGTGTGGGCACAGGACTTCAGTCAGGGTCCTGTGAACATCCAGAGATTGCAGGGAACCTCCAGCAGGTCTTGAGAGCTTTGCCAGGACCCTTTGCAATGCTCCTGAGGGCATGCTGGAAATTGATGTCCTGGCAGTCAGGAAAAGACAAAGAGCACCAGATCCCTGGGGAAGGAGAATCTCCAGAGCCTCATGGAAAACTGGGAACACAAACTGATTTACAGCAGTTCAAAATCTGTTCTCCACATCTGATTAAATATAGAATTATGTCCTTAATCCCCAATCTTTCCTTGCCACCCTGGTCAATAAATAACTGCTAAACTCTGCCAGTGCACCTGAATCTGCTGCCCTGTCAGTAGATCTGAAACACGGATGCCCAGAGCAAGGCAGACCCTGCCTTTGTTTTTCGTTATTTTATGGATTTCCTGATGTAGAAGTCATAGCCAGATCCCTGTGTTAAGTTATCCCAGTGAAATCCTCCACAATTTTTAATAAATCCTTTGTGATCTTCATGTATAATGTTGGCCTTCATGACCTCCTTTGGCAATGAGTCCCACAAACTAATTACAAGCATGGTGTAGAAGGAAAGCCCTTTGCATTTGCTGGTATCAAACTCTTTGCCTGCCTGACTCTGGATACTGGTTGTGTTCCAGCATGATCAGCAGTCAGAAAACATTTCTCTTTTTTGCCATATTTTGCCCTAACTGCTTCCCAGTTTAAGGAATTTCACCTCAGAAGGCACAAAGCACACAGTGCTTTATTTCCAAAAATCTGTAACCTTCATTCATGATAAAGATTGGCTTTGTCTGCCATCTGAGATAATTTAGGCTGAATGGGAGAAACTGAGAAATAGTGTCCTAGAAATCAAGCAATTTATGTGGAGTGTTCACAGGAGAATGATGTTTTAATCACTGAAGCTTTTAAGTCTACAAGTAATTGATGTTTATTTTAGCCAATCTTCATCCAATGAATAAATAACACTGGGAGGAAGGAAGTCTTTATTAAGGATTCAGACTCCTTTCCCTGTTCAGTTGAAGAATTTAGAGATTGCAATAAATATGCCTTTGAATCCAGAAAAGGCTTTTCAGCAGAACAAAGGCAGGCCAACACTAACACTCCTAATCAAGGAAAGACAGAAATATTAAAGTCATCAATCCAAAGCCTTTCATGCCTTGTTTCTACATCGGAAAGATTTCTGGGTATAACCTGAAAGCCCAAACATCTTCATAATGAAACACAAGTCTGCCATGAGTGTCTGTTTTGAGTAAATATTAGCAAATTTCTCTAGATCTGACTGGAATGTTTTCCGATTAATTTTTTCTTCCCATAAAAAATGCTGATGTAACTGAAACCGAAACTTTCCATGGGAACATACCCATTTCAATGAAACCTCAGGTGAGAAAGGTTTCTCAGGTCCTGGTCTGAGTTTGGGGCCAAAACCAGAGAGGCAAGGAGATTGTGTGCTATTTTATCTGAGCCTGGAGGATGTGGAAATCCCACAGCACAAGGATCACAGTGGTTGAAATCCCTGCTGCTGTGAATATCAGCTTTTAGAAAATGGAGCAATGCAGACCTGACAGCAGAGAGTCTTTGCAGTGATGAAGATTAACCATATACTGAGTTCTGTTAGCTTGACTAGACAAGGCTCTGAATCCAGCTTTGGGAAAGGTTGGTTGTGGAATACTCACAGCTTTTTACCGGCTAGCGCTCGTAGTTCAATGCCTTAGAAAGCCTGGGGCAGCCTAGAGAGGCAGCACGGGCAATCCAGCATTTCAAAAGCTCTGAAAGTGGCAAATGGTAGCTGCAAAGCTGATACCACCAGCAGAAGCAAAGAGGGAGAAATACAGCCTTCAGTTTGCCTAATTCCTGCAATTACAAGCTTTCAAACAGAGACAGACACGCAGATGATGCTCGCAGAAGGGATGCAAAGCCAAAGAGGGCGGGCCCCCTCTCGGGTCCTTCTTTTATTCGGAGAAGGGGAAAGGGGCGGACTGGGGGCGGACCCGGCCAGTCAGACACTGCTGCTAAAGAGTTTGAGCTACATTTGGTTTTGCCCGCTCTTGGAACAAAGGAGTTCAGAGCACATGGCAGAGGCAAGTCCTGGCTTGTCTTGGGGAGGGGGAAGGGAAGCTCGGAGCAGGCAGCAACAGTTGGTAGCCTTCCAGCCTGTAGGATTCTGGAATAACAGGGGTAAATATGGTTTCACTTGTGGCAATGGTTGGAAGTTGGGTAGCTGGGGTGGTTGAGGGTGGAACAGAGATGTCAACTCTGATAAGTGACCTGTCTGTGGGCTGGGCAAGCTGAAGTAACCATTAACAATAATCAAATATATATATCAAAAAAACCAAAGTAACAATAATCTGTCTTATGCTCTCTGATTTCCTGGGACAAAAAATGCTGATTTACTTTTTTTTTTCCCTCAGTCAGAGGTTCTGAGAACAAGGAAATCATGATATTACCCACTCAGTTGAATAGAGAGATGACCCTGTGCAGTACCTCCAAGTACCTGCATCCTGCTCTCTGTGCCTTCCCTGAGCTCTTTCTGTGGCCAGAGGTTGCTTATAGTGTCATGCAGGGGATTGACATCACCTGCAAACACATCTGCCTGACTGAAGAGATCAGCTGGGTCGTGGCTGAATTCCTTGAGGACTTACAGAAGAGAAAGGTGGATGAATTCCCAGTGAGCTCTGTCACCGATTTATGTAGCCTGGATCCATAGTTGCTAAGCAATGAGTGACCAAGGTTTGTTTGACAACCTGGTCTAAACCTTTGCACATGTTAATGTTAGGACATATTTTGGTTCTGATGCAGAATTCCCCTGGGATCAGGCTGTGCTTGCAGGGGCAAGTGGGGGATGGAAATTTTTACTGGCTGTGACCTGGGCTTTTAAATCATGGCAGTGTAGAGCAGGTGGTTATTATTGCAGCAACAATGGCAAATGTCATGCCCCAGTGAGACCAGACTGGTTGCCTCAACCCTGCCACCTTCTCCCTGCCTCCTCCCAGAGCCTTCCTTCACCTCTGCACAGGAGGGAGACCAGATTCCCATCTGAACAGGTAAATCACATTCACAGTCTTGTTCAGGTAGAAGTAATATGTAAAAAATGCTGGACAGAGATGAGCCAGGCTGGGAAGTTGCATCTTTCAACCAACTTTCAGTCTGTGCATCCCCAGTGTGATAATGGGGGCAGTCCCATCTTGCTGGCTGCTGCTTTTCAGACCAGCATGTCAGAGGCCCATGCAGAAACAGCTCAGTTTTCCCAGAGAATGTCTTGACAGGTCTGTTTTGTGTCCATGCAGGTGTTTCTGTGTGCAGCCCACAGCCCTGCTCGTGCTGCATCCCAATCCAAGCCAAAGTACTGCCAGATGAGTTACAGAGCTCGTGGCATGAGTTCTGCCTCCCACCCTTTGGGTTGCAGGGCTGTGATCCCACCTGGACAGAGATAAGTTGGTATCTGCAGGATCTGTCCTGTCACCCTGCCAGCACTTCTCATCCAAGAATGAGCTTTGTAAATCCAATTGCTCTTTACTGAGCAGCTCCCTGACAGATTCTGGAAGCACTGGGAACATCAGGGTGGTGAAAATGCTCGTGGCCAGGCAGACTGGGATGGCTGCAGTCTGCCTCCGAGAGTGGGGCCCTTGGGAACTGCTGGAGGGGAGTCCCAAAAAACTCAGAGACAACAAAACCTGCTTAACATCACTGCAAAGCCGGTGCTGCAGCATGTGGGGGATCAGTGATCAGAGATGTGCATTTGTCAGGGTTCTGTGCAAGCTGCTTTTAACCCACTGAGGTGGGAATACCTGCATATCTGTATGAGGTCAGGGTGATCATGGCCTGACAAGAACTCAAGGAGCATTTGGACAACACTCTCAGGAGCATGGTGGGATTCTTGGGGCTGTCCTGTGCAGGGCCAGGAGCTGGACTTGATGATCCTTGTGTGTCTCTCCCAGCTCAGGATATTCTATGATACTGATTCCACTGTGCCAGTGGAAAGGACAGTTTCTTGATGGCTCATGCTGCTCAGCCCTGACCTTGCTCTTGTCACCTTCCATCCACTCTGCTCTGACCCCTTATATCCAGCCATGTTTTCATCCCTGTAAATGTTTCCTTGTCCTGAACACAGTGAAGGCTGTTTTCTCTCCTGTCTGTCTGTTCCTCACAGGATAATGGCAAGATACAGCAGTGAATTCCTATGGGAGCACACCTTAGCAGGGAACATTGGAGCGGGACACCTGCCTGGCTCAGGGATCCCAGCAGGCATCAGCAATTAACACAGAAAAAAACCCCAAACCAAACAATCCAGGGATGCCTCGGAGCTTGCCTTTGCAGAGATGAAGCTGGAGATGGGCTGGCATCGCCATCTGGTGCAAGTTCCCAGAATTAACCGAGCAGCTCCAGCATGGAAATACCTTCCTGGGATTGAAAAACTGAGCAGCACAATGGGGGTGTTGCTGGTCCCAGCCCAGCACTGCTCGATTGAGTGGCTCAAGGAGAGATGACCTTCATCCTCAGCATTTTCAGCCTGATTGTCCCCACAGAAATATTTGGGGCATCAAAGAGCAAGTTGATGAGTGCTGGGATAGAGGAAAGAAAGAAAAGAAATGGGCAGTGGAGGCTGGACCCTGTTTTCCATGGAGAGCATCTGAGGCTATTAGGTTGCTAAAACTTGACTAACTTATCTTTAAGATAGATGACCTTTTTTTATTTAAGATGGAGAGCTGAGTTCACGCCAGAAAAAAACCCCAGTTTTATTTTCTTTTCATGGTGGCAAATAACTACAGAAGTTGCTATATAATATAACTCAGTAGCCAAATAGCTAAATTTTTATTTTCCTCTGTCTCAGTGCTTTCATCTACTTCTTGTCTGTATAAGGAGAAAGCAAAACTGTGTTTGCAGGCACCACCAACACGGCTCAGCTGAAGTAAGGAGTTTTCTGGGACTCTGTGTGTGTCATGGCACAAAGTTAAAAGCAAATGTTTGGCACTAACCTTATTCAAATGAAGATATTTTATTTGAGTTTTCCGGGAAGAAAAACAAACAAACAAAAAAATTGGAATTATTTGAGCAAAACCACAGCTTTTTCTCACAGCGAAACTTGATTTTGCACAACATGTCTATCCTGCTGAGCAATTGTTCCTGCAGACAATTCCTGCAGCCCTTTCAGAAAGGCAGGGGAGCACCAGCTGGCATCTCCTGGGCTGTATGTAGTCAGTTAGTTCAAACAAATTAGGCAATTATTGGGTGTTACTAAACTGGAGTTAATTTCAATAAATTGGAAACAGCTGAGGAATTTGGCATCAAAAAAAGCAGATCCGAAGGGTTTCCCAAACCACGTACTTTCTTCTCTGCATTCCCTTTCAGAAAACTTACCTGTGATGTTGGCCTTGGCCTTGTGATAATGAAAGAACATCATCACCTTTCCAGGCAGGGAACCACAGAGGTGTCTGAACTCATCACAAAATGAAGGAAAAAACCTGTCCTGAATCCTCTCTGGAGGGGTGGATCAGTTGTCCAGGTTGCTCCAGCAGAGATGCAAAACCAGCCAGATTATATGGGGAGTAGACTGGAATCCTAATGATGGGCACCCATCTGAACATTGCTCTAAGAACATTTTCCCTCTAAAAAGTTCCCTCCCCTGATGTGGCATTCTTTCCAAACAGGAGCAGGAGCAATCAAAACCAGAAACGAGACTTGGAAATGGGGCTATCCCTAACTTTACAGTGCAAGGCATTAAATGGAACAAGTTTTTTCCAAATTTCTGGGGGTTTGCAAAGAATTATGAAGTTGCCTAAACATCTGGTGCTGTTCAAGATACCCCTGGATACCCCACAGATTTTTATAGAAGGCCACTAAACCCTTAGGACACCCATATCCTGTTGTGGCAGCTGGAGGTTGATGTTTCAGACCCCATCTGGTCTGAGAAACCTGTGTTAGGACACTAAATTGCACCCTTTGCATAAAGTAGAGCACATGTAGACAATTCTATAGCCAATCCTAGAACATCCTGAGTTGGAAGAGACCCACAATGATCCTTGAGTCCAACTCCTGTCCTTCACAGGACAGTCCCAGCAATCACACCACAAACTCCCAGTCAAACCCTCTTCTGCTCTGTGCACTCCTGGACACCCCATGTTGTGCTGGACTTGGTCTGGACCTTGGGAAGGTGCAGAGTTGTTTTGGTGGGACAAGTGAAGAAAGCACCCAAAAAGAAACTCTGTGTTTGTGCCACTATAAGGAGTGATCTGAAATGTAGAGAGGTTGAGCTGGAGCAGCAGACAAGCACATAGCTGTTTCCCAGCATTGACTTTGCCCAGGGTCTTCAAATGACTGTGTGAACAAATCCTGTAAGATCCCAAACATCCTCATCTTCCTTCTGATCAGCTGAGAAGTAATGGCTGAGATTTACTTGAACTGAAGTTCATAGTGGTAAATGTTGGTGCCCAGGATACTGAATATCCTGTTTCAGGAAAAAAAACCCCAACCCTGTTGGATCCAATAATCTGGTCTTGAACAGGGCCCTTCACCATTCCATAACACCCTGGGTGGCAAAAGGTCTGCTGAATGCAGGGTCAAGGATTTGAATGGTTATGAAGAGGGATTTTTGACAAGGGCATACAGGTACAAGGGGAGTGGCTTTAGGCTGAAAGAGGGTAGATTTAGGCTAGGTATGAGGGAGAAATTCTTCCATGTGAGGGTGGTGAGGCACTGGAATTGGTTGTTCAGAGAAGCTGTGGCTGCCCCATCCCTGGAATGTTCAAGGCCAGGTTGGACAGGGCTTGGAGCAACCTGGGGTAGTGGGAGGTGTCCCTGCCCATGGCAGAGGGTTGCAACAAGATGATCTTTCACATGTTTCCCAAACCAAAATATTCTGTGATTCCATGAAGAATTTGATCAAGTCAATATGTGACTGAAGACAGAAACCTGTGTCTGGTCCCAACATATTAATTTTCAAGGGGGAGTCACTAGGGAAAAAGCTGTGAAGGTTCGTAGTGTAACAGGCCACTAAATATATTCCAGCACAAAGCTGACAACAGCTAGGGCCACATGTGATATGCCTCTGGAATCCTAGCAGGGTTGATTTATCTTGGTGTTAGGCCTAATATATTTAAAAGCCCTTTATAAATAACCCAGGACCTTTTGCACTTGCTGTTTTACAGACTTGCTTTGTTTATTTGACTGGTTGAGCTGGGCCTGTAATTTTTAATGAAAATAAACTCCTTGTCAAGGACCTTTTCCTTTTGGGACCTTCCAAAGGACACATAGAGCAATTCTGTGCTTCTTCCCTGCTTCCCAGCAGTCCCATTAGTTTTTATCTCTTTGGCTTATGAAAGGCGAAGCCTAGGGAAAGGTTAACCGAGCCCCTGTGGGTTGTGCTTCTTTAGGCCCTCAAAGCTAAATCATAAAAATCATAGAATCACAGGTTTCAGTTGGAAGGGACCTTAAAGACCATCTAGTTCCCTGCCATGGGCAGAGACACCTTCCACTATCCCAGGCTGCTCCAAGCCCTGTCCAACCTGGCCTTGAACTCTTCCAGGGATGGGCCATCCTCAGCTTCTCAGAGCAAGGAGTCTTCTAATTTTGAGTTTGGTTCTTCTGAGGGGTAGGCACTCAACATGCAAGTAGAGCTCAAGTTCACCCCAAAGGATCAAGAGGCATCCACAGAGGAGGGTGGGTGAGAGGCAGACAGGTGTCCTTGGTCATGGTTTGGAGAGGGAGTAGGAGGGTAAATCCCATCTGTCCCCTTGTTACTTCATCTTCCCCAGGTATTTTGGGTTGTAGAATCACCATGGCCTGAGCTGTCACCACAAGGTTGGCGGAGATAAAGGGGGCAGTGGACAGCTTTGTTCTGTGAAGAGTAGAGAGCTGCCTCCTGCCCTGCCCTTACAACCATGGTTGCCACATCTCACAGGCATTGTGCCAAGAGAAGGGTAGTATAATCACAGAATCACAGGATATCCTGAGTAGGAAGGGACCCACAAGGACCATCGAGCCCAGCTCCTGGCCCTGCACAGGACACCCCACCAATCCCACCATGTTCCTGAGAGCATTGTCCAAATGCATCTTGAGCTCTGTCAGGCTTGGTGCTGTGACCGCTGCCCTGGGGAGCCTGTTCCAGTGCCCAACCACCCTCTGGGGGAAGAACCTTCTTCTAATATCCAACATAAACCTCCCCTGATACAGCTCCAGCCATTCCCTCAGGTCCTGTCACTGGTCACCGGAAAGAAGAAATCAGCTGATAGGAGGAACTATATTTGCTGCATTTTCATTTATCACTGTTTTTTTCTCTTCTGCCCTCTGAACTTCAGGAATTCTCCATCTGGGATGAGTTGGTTCATTTTTTTGCCATACAGCTGTTTCCCCCTGTACTTTGCTTATCTCTAGCACCAGCATTTCTCTTCTAACAGATCCCCAGGAGCAGCAGAGGGAGTGCAAGAGCAAGGAAAAGAGAAATGCACGCACTGAATGTAAGGGGGTTTGATCTGAGGTGCTCCATGAGCCTGGCTCCGGGATGAATGAGCCCTCTGGAGAAGAGACCCTACTGGCCATCTGCTGAGTGAGTCCTTCTGCATTTTCACACAAAAAAAAGGACATTAGACATTCTCAGTAACCTTTCTTCTCCTGGTGGGTATGAGAAAATCTCCTGATTATATTACAACAGCAGCACAAAAAAGCAAATCAAGTAAGTGTGAACTTAGGATCCAGGTTAAAAGATTTTCATACAGAAACCAACAACATTCACACACAAACACACATAGAAAAAAAGTAGAAACTTGTGGAAATCATCTAGTCAGGTACTATTTCACCATTTCAGAGAGAACAAAGGGGATGAAGGGCTTTGTGCTAGCCAGCAACGTGACTCAGTGACCCTTGGTTTGGCAATGACAAATGTTGTCTTTGTTATCCAAAAAATCCAAGGTCCTCACATTTAGCACGTTGCACAAGGTTGCATTTAAGCACCGCTGAGGCCAAGGAGATTTGAGCACACAGCTGAGAGTGCTCTGCTGAACCACAGCCCCAGCCTGTAAATATTTGTTAACTTAGCCCAAGAACACAGGGAACACAAACCTTACGGATCCAATGAGTGGCTGGTGTAGCAGTCAAGGCACTCGACCCTTTCTCTCATGTAACACAAACAGAAAAAAAAAGTACTTAACTATTCAAATATCTGTCCTTCATTAATCTTTTCCCAGCAATTATTAGCCCAATAAGCAAGCATATCATACACCTACCTATAAATATGACATTATTGCCCATTCCATTTCTATTGGAAAAAAAGCAGAGAAAATCTCTCCAAAGAATTTAAACTGTGTAATTAAGACAAAGGCCAAAAAATCAAAGGCCTTTTCTCACATCTATCTACCTCATCATGTGGTGGGACATTTTTCAGTGTCAGCTCCCCAAATAATGGCACAATAGCAATGAGTACAAATGACATAAAGGAAAAAAAACCTGAGCCAACACTCACAAGATATCTCAGGTGTTTCAGCTCCCCTTACCCAGTTTGATGTAGGCACCCATGAACATCCAGCCCGACCTGCCAGCTGAAAGGATGCTTAGATATTTTGCTGAATTTGGGGGTCCACCCAGCCTATGCTGTGTCTGATCCCGGGTGGGGGAAGCCTCTTTCTGTATATTTCTACTGAGAAATGCCCACCAGGAGACAGCTCCTAACTCCCCAGCCTCTGCACTCCCTGAGGAATACATTAACTGGGACACACTGAATGTCCAAGGTGAGGTGTGTGGCTTTAGTAAAAGTAAGGTGTTCTCAAGATGCTGTGGATCTCCTCCTGGAAAACCTCTGGAAGAGCACTGTCCCTGGTGCACCCTCCTAGGACCACTGATCAGGAGACTGCTGGGCTTCTTAAAAGCCAGGATCCAGGAGTAATTTCTTGGGCTGGCCCTGACAGAGTTCATTCAAGAAAAGTTGGGTCCAGCTACTCCAAGCAGGGCAGCTATTTCATGAACAGGCTCCTGTAGCTATTGTGACACCAACATCCCTTGCTGTGAACAGGGTCTGCCCACCTGCCCCAGGGAACCTGCTCTCCTGCAGGCTGCAAAAGACCCTTCTGCAGAACAGAGCACAGGGAGCAGCAGACCTATGCCCACAGCAGCTTCCTACCCTCGTGCATGGCATGATCTGGAGCAATGACATCCTGGGGCTGTTTTTCTGACACCAGTAGGTTTTCCAGCACCAGTTTGCTGTGAGTGGTTGCAATTCTCCCAGTGCCTGGAGCAGCAGGGGAGAAACACTAAGAAATATTCATTGCAAACCTGCCGTGGTGCTGGACTGCCTATAGCAGAAAGCTGAGAGCCCTGGAGTGTCAGGGGCTGGAAAAGGCCTTGGCCATCCAGATGGGAGCCTGTGGAGGGCTCTTGGCTTCATTTTTATGTGTGTCTTCCTTCCGCTGTGTCCCAGAGCCGTGGTGCCGGGAGGTTTGGGTAACCACATTGGGGGCATCCACCTGAGCCAAGAAGCCAGGAGATGTGGAGGAGCCTTGTGACATTCCAGAGTCCAGGTGACCAGCCATGGCCCATCCCTGACATCCTCAAGCCATGAGAGTTGTTACTTCCACTCTGAGGGCCAGACCTGTTTTGCCACTCTCACATTTCCTGGCAGCACAGGGTGGTGGAGGTTATCAACAATGATTGTTTGATGCATTTAATTGGCCTGCAGTTAATTATATAGTATTTCTTTATAAAGACACTAATGAAAGAGAGCTGCCAGCACAGCTGATGCACTTGTCATTCACGTGGCCTGCCTGGGGGATGGCCAGGTTGGCCTTGTTTAAGTGTTTTAGGCTTGGCTCGGGAGCAGTCTACCTCAGCCGGAGCTACAAAGACCTGCTCCCAGGTCCCCTCTTTTGCTCTATTTAGTCTGTTTTATTCTATTTAGCCTTTTATTTTTCCCTGCTGTTTCCTCCAGGGAGGTTAGTGAGGAGGAAAGAAGAAGTGAGTTTGCCTTGTCATGAATTACACCCCTTCTGCCTCCTTCTTTCCTCTCAGACCATGGAGTTTGCCTTAGAATCCTGCCCTGGTTGTCCCATGTGGGGAAGCCCACGGTGTGATGGTGCTGCAGGGCTCCTGAAGAGGTCATTGATCCCCCACATGGGGCTGGGTCAGCGCTGGGCTGGGCTGAGAACAGCTGGGCCTGCAGCTCTCCCATCCCAGCCACGTGTGCCACCCAACCCCACTGTGCCACTGCCCACCACAGCCAAGTGAAACTGTGCTCCAAAAAGGAGTCAGGCTGCTCCAAAAGAGGAGAATTGATTTACCAGCAGATCAGTGGCTCTTTGAGGCTGCACTCCAGGCCTCCAGCCTTCACTGTCTCTGCATCCATGGCCTCATCTGCTGCCTCGTCCCCCAACCCACAGTGGTGTTTTCCTCCCCAGTCTGGAGGCAGGATCTGTGATGCCTCCACAAGGAACGAGGTGTTCCCAAATGTAACTGAGCATCACCATGAAGTCACATCCTGCAGCTCCTCCTTCCCAATCCAGCATGTATCCCACCCTGACCTAACCCCAAACCCGAGGCTTCCATCTTCCTACATCTTCTCTCACTTTTTATTAGACAAGTCTGGTGCAATGGAAAATGTGCCATAAACCAAAGCACAACCGTACAAGGCTGTGCAGAAACCCCACAGTGAGGTGCACCCTTTCTTTTCAGGGGTCAGAGCTGAGAAATGGCCATGAGCTTTTTTTTTTCCTCAGAAGGGATGAATCCACAGCTTGTCCACCCTGGACAGCAGCAGGGCTGGGCTCAGAGCAGTTTGTGTAGATCTGCAGAGAGGACATCGTTCTCCATCACCCCCGGGGCTGGCATTCCCCAAATACATGACAGTCCAGTGCTGGTTTATGGTCTCCCCAAAGTGCCAGTGACAGAGAAGGGCTGCAAGACCCAGGGAAGGCTTTGCAAACCCAGCAGGGATGCTCTTGGCACAGCAAAGTGCTTTGACACCACAGGCCAGCTTTTTTCCCTTGTTTTCCTAAAGAAGCAAGATTTATGTGAGTAATCCAGGCAGTTTCAACCCAAATTATGCTGAATAGAAGAGCCCTCAAGCAGATTTTGTTCCCTCCGATTTGCAGGGGAAAAGCAGCCCCTGCCCTTGGGACTGTGGCACTGAGGGGACCCTCCCTGTGCTTGGCAGGATGGAGGATAGAGAATCACTGGTGAAAAAATGGTCTGAGCTGCACCTCTCCATCCTGGAGGACGTATCTGAGGGACACGGTGCCATCCAGAGAGACCTGGACAAGCTCAGGAAGTGGGCCCACGGGAATCTCATGAGGTTCAACAAAGCCAACGCACCTGGATCGGGGCAATGCCTGTTATCAACCCAGGTACAAGACAGACGTGGACCTGCTGAAGTGGGTCTAGAGGAGGGCCATGAAAAACATCAGAGGGCTGGAGCACTTCTGCTTTGGAGACAGCCTAGGACAGTTGGGGCTGTTCAGCCTGGAGATGAGAAGGCTCCAGGAAGACCTTTTCAGTGCCTAAAGAAGGCATATAAGAAAGATGAGAACAGACTTTTTAGCAGGGTCTGTAGTGATGGTTCAAGGGGCAATGGCTTTAAACTGAAAGATGGACAATTTAGATTTGATATTAGAAAGAAGTTTTTTACAGTGAGGGTGGTAAAACACCAGCAAAGGTTGCCCAGAGAGTTGGTGGATGCCCCATTCTTGGAAACATTCAAGGCCAGGTTGGATGGGGCTCTGAGCAACCTGGTTTAGTGGGGTCTGGACTAGATGACCTTTTAAGGTCCCTTCCAACCCAAACCATTTTATGATTCAGTGATCCATGGAAGTCCCTCTACCATCTGCCTCTACCCAGCCTCCATGCAGGCATCCTCATCCATGGCACACTGGCTTTTAAAGCCCCTCCCAGTCTCCTGTGCCAGACCGGATCAAGGCTTATGGAGGGGTGGATGCTGAGCACCACCTCTCTTGGTTGTTCACAGCAGAACACTGACTTCCATAAATCCTGTTTACAACTGCAACAGCCTGTTTTTCAGGAGGGGACACTGATGTAAACCACGAGACCAGGTGGTTTTTGCACCCAAGCTGTCTCCCAAATCAAAGTGGTGTCCCAGGCCAGCTGGCACTGCAAGTCCATGCTGGACAATATGGCTAAACCTCTCCATGGTCTAACACGGGAGAGCTCATGGCATCTCCTTCCACCTTCAGCAGGACAGGGAGGCCGCGACAACCTCTGCCTCCCAACAGGAGGACACAAATGAAATGCTCCATTAGTTAGGGTTCATTCCCCATCTGGGGGCGATGGCTTACAGCCATCAGTAGATGATGGGACCAGGCAAGCCCGGCCATGTGTGATGGGAAGAGGAGAATTGAAAGGGTAGGACGCTTGGATTCATCCCGCTGGGTTGTCATCTCCCCCCTGGATTTATCACCCAGCGCTAATGAGAGGCAGCCGGCTCTGTGTGATGTGGACAAGCTCTGGCTCCGCTCTCGCAGGCAGGGGGGGCAGGGTTTGCCACGTCCTGGTGAAGGGTTCTCGGATGCTCCAGCTCAGCTCGTGTCCTCAGGAGTTCTCGGGCTGAGCCAGGGGGTGGTGGGGAAATGTGAAGGGCAGCAAAAGCGAGACAGGCTCTGCTGGGGCAAGCACAGCCCTGAGCCAAGCTTTTCTTCTGGCAGCCGGCACCAGGCATTCACAGAGGGATTATCTTTTCTTTCTTCTTTCTTTTTTTTTCCCCTCCTGAAGTGTCTTGTATGGACCCTGGAGGGGAGAAGATTGTTTAAACCTGATGTGTCCCCTGTGGTCCTGCTGATGTTGCCAACCCCGCAAGGCTGCGGATGCTTTTCCACCTTCGCTCACTGTTCCATCTGCCAGGAGCTGCGGATCCCACCCTGCGCTGAGCCAACCCCCAGGCCCTCCTTGGATGGAGGAAGAGGATGCCGCCCACACCACCCCGAGAATGCCCCCCATCGTCTTCCTCACTCCTGGGAAGCCCCAATGACAAAGCCAGGGCTGCGACTGAGCCGCAGCAGGGAGGGGAGGAATCTCGGACAGGATGCAAGGAGCGGGAAGGACCCACAGCGCGGGTTTGGTTTGGCAGCCCCGTTCAGACAATAAAAGGTCAGGCTGCAGAGAAGCTTATTTTGTTGGGTTTTTTTAAATTTCCCTGGCTTTTGTTCAAGGCTGTGTCCTTAAGGACGGGGATTCTCTACGCTGGTGGCAGGCTGAGAGCACGGGTGGGCAGCTGGGTCTTTGTCTGGTGGGGTTTTTAGTGTGCAAATGATTTCGCTGGAGCACAGGCTGCAACAGGAGGAGGCTGGGCTGGGTATAAACTCAGGGCGAGGAGGTGAAACTGTGCACCAGGATTTGGTTTGGTTCAGTATTTGAAGTATCTTCTTTTTCACAGTGAAGTTTTAGAGGTTTCCAGGGGACCCAGAAGTTCAGGAATTGAAGCACATGCTGTGGAGGAAACTGCATGCGTGGAATAAAATGAGGGCAAACAGCCCCAAGCAGAGCCTGGGATGAGGCAACAGGAGGGTCTGTATGTAAATGGTCACACAGGGTTTGACAGTGTGGTTCAGCGGTCTCAGCAGATCAGCTGCTTCACATTTGATTTTGGGTAGGATTTGACATTTTAGAAATGGTGCTGCTGCTTCCTAATCTTCTCAGGGCAGGGACAGTTTCCTAAAGCTGTGCATCCTAAAGCTGTGCACCCTCCACTGAATCATCATCCCTGGAAATGTTCAGAAGACACTTCAATGTGGCCCTTGGGGACATGGTTTAGTGGTGAACATGGTGGTGCTGGGTTAATGGCTGGACTCAGTGATCTTAGAGGTTTTTTCTAACCTTTATGATTCTATAATGACACCCAGCCTTATCCCTGCTGTCCCATAGCCTGAGGGTCAAAGAGCACAGCACTCTGCTGTCACACACAAAGAGGTTTGCAGGGTCACTGTAGCTGTGCTTCTCCTCCAGTTCAGGGAGGTGAGTTCAGGTCTCACCTGGTGTATCCTGCCAGGCTCCCCAGAACTATCTCCTCTCCTTGGCCACTGTGCAAAAGAGACACAATGAACCCTCATGAGTTTAGAGGCTGCTATAACATCTGTCTGCTATCTGAGTTTCATACAAACTTCAGGACAAAGTAAGGAAACTGGTTCTTGGATGTAGAACAGCAGCTTCAGGCTCAACCCAAGCAAGCCTGGATCTCAGATCCTTGGAAGATGCAAAGGCCTTGATGCATGGGCCAACATCTTCTCCTGGTCTCTGGTTCCAGTGCTAATGCGGTGCTAAGCCTCAGGAGCCTGCTGAGCAACAAAACTGCCTTCGTGGGCCAGACATGTCTAGGGGTGATGTCAGGCTAGTAATAAAAACAGGCTGATTGTTAATAAAACGTCTGATCTAGAATCTGATTCACAAAAGCATAAATAACAGAAATATAAAAAATACCAGTCAATGTGGTTTTCTGGAACAGGGGTCTTGTTGTACCAGCTTGATGTCATTCTTTTAGATCATGAGGCTGGCAATAAATATAACTGCATATGCAACATGCTTGTAAAAGATTCGATTTGTACAGCGTAGCGTTCCAGTGAGGGGAAAAAAGCATCACACATCAGTAGAGCACCTGTTAAATGAGCTAAGAGTTGGCTGTCAGACAGATCTCAAAAAGTGGTGATCAATGGCCAATCATCAGGGCCTGGATCTGTTTCTTCAGTGGAGAATCCTTGGCCCAAAGCTGTGCAGCCTTTCCCTCCAGTGAGCTGGAAATAAATGTGAAATTGCTCCTAAAGAAGCTGTGAAGGGAGAAAAATGGGGTGTAAAAGGACAAACACCCACAGGGACTGGTCAGTCCCTCTTAGTATGAAGCCATTTCACAGAACCATAGAATCATTAAGGTTGATTCTCTGCATCAAGTCCAACCATTAACCCAGCACCACCATGTTCATCACTAAACTGTGTCCCCAAGCGCCACATCTACATGCCTTTTAAATACCTCCGGGGATGGTGACACCTCAGCTTCCCTGGGTGGCCTGTTCCAGTGCCTGATCATCCTTTCTGAAAAGAAATTTTCCCTGATATCCAATCAAAACCTCCCCAGGTGCAACTTGAGGCCATTTCCTCTTGTACTGTCATTTGTAACTTGGGTGAAGAGACCGACCCCCACCTGGCTCCAACCTCCTCCTTTCCTCCAGCTCCCTCAGCCACTCCTCATCAGAGTTGTTCTCCAGACCCTCCCTCAGCTCTGCTGCCCTTCTCTGGACATGCTCCAGTGCCTGCATTTCCATGCAGACCTCAGTCCATCCAGCTGGAAAGCACCCCAGTGGTGGATTGAGGATCAAAATGTGAGGGGCCACAGCTCAGCCTCTTCAGGACATGATGGATCACATGGCAAAAGCTGATGGAGCCAGAGACAGGGCTTTGAGTGTGGTAAATCTGCATCTCATGGTAGAAACACTCTCAAGAGAAAACAGAAGACAGGTTGAGTTATAGGTGCATGTAGGGAAGTGATTTAACGGCTTTAGATGAGTCTGAAATCCTCATCTGATGAGTTGTGGATGTTGAAATCTTCTGACAAACTGTGGCTGCCCCATCCCTGGAAGTGTTCAAGGCCAGGCTGGATGGGGCTTGGAGCAACCTGGGGTAGTGGGAGGTGTCCCTGCCCATGGCTGGGGGTTGGAACTGGATGATCTTTGAGACCCCTTCTGACTCAAATTGTTCTGTGATCCCAGGATTCTGTGAAACTGAGTACAATCACACTTTAGAGAGCATACTGAACTGTCTGTGGGGGGAGCAGGCAGTCTGGACATAATTCCCTCTGCAGCCATGGACATTTTAACCATAGCAGACGGAGCTGGAGGAGACAGGTGCAGTGTCTGGAGAAGGTACATGCCCCAGGGGGAGTATCTCTCTCTGGAATCTTCTTCAGTGACCCAGTTCTGCACCCTATGAGCTATAAGATATCCTTTTCTTCTCTAGGATCTTCATAGGACTACAGGATGATTCAGGCTGGAAGGAGGTCTCCTGCTCAAAGCAGGGCAGTTATGGGGGTCAGCCCACCCTGAAATAGTCCCAGAATGGAGACTGGATAGAACAAATTGAGAAACTGCAAACAGAAAGACTAGACTTCTGTTCCCAGATGTGTCATTTGGCTGCAGCTGGGGTGGTTACAGTTGTGTCTCTGCCTTACCCAGCTGTGTTGTCTTACTCAACCTGGCAGATTTGTAGCGCAGACAGAGCCCCGAGAAGGTATTTGGCAGCTCCAGGTGAGTTTTCATGATAAGCCCTTTATCACAGCCCTTGTTTTGAGTGCTGAGCACCCATCCATGAAAACAGTGCCTTGAACTGGGCCCCCCAAAACCAGCCTGGCCGTCCTTGCCCGTCACCCACGGCTGCCTGAGCGCTGCAAAACAAGGCGGTGTTGTTTGCTTTAAAGATCAAAGCTCATTTAAATGCATTGCTTCTCCCTGTCTCCACCTGATATCCAGACAAGATGCCCTGGCTTAGGTGAGTCAGTCCCTGGCTGAAGTCAGCCGCAGTTATCTCTGCGAGGCGGAGGCAGCTCTTGCGTCGTCCTTCTGCCAGCGCCGACCCGCCAGGTCTCTCTAATCACCTCCGCCCCCGGTCCTTGGACCGAGCCCCGACTTGGCCGTGACGCGTCCCTGGAGGCTGCCCGGGTGCTGTGGGAGAGCAGCGCTGCCTCCTCTGCTCTGCGAGCCCCAAGGGAGATGTTGCAACAGAAACCAGCACCTGCAGCCGGGGAAGGGCATTTTCACAGCCCCTGGTCTGCACGGAACTCTCCGGCTGCGTGCGGCACATTCAGCTCTCCAGTGGGATGCGGGAGAGGCTGTCAGTTGACTTTTTTCCTTTTTTTTTTTTTTTAAGGATGCGCTGACAAAGCTCCAGGTGGCTGTTTGGCAGTCACGCTTTTCTCCTCGGTTGCTGACGCCGACAGCGAGTGACTCAGCCCTTTCCAGGCTCCCCGCAAGCCTCTTCTCTTCTCTTCCTGCCACTCAAATGTTCTTTCTCTCCGATGGTTAAAACAAATTCTGCCCCGAGGTCCTGCCCGGCGAGCGGCTCAGGCAGGGCAGCACGGCTCCTCGGTGTGGTCACGGCACAGAGCGGGGATTTGCAGGATCCCCTTTCTGAACCGTGCGGGCTGTCGTGTGAGCCTGGGCAAAGAGTTTTTCCTACCCCTCCTTGTTCTGTTCCCAGGAAAAGCTCCCCGGGCAAAACCCACCCCTGGTGATCCGCGTTCCTGTACCTTTGCCAAGCAGTGCCTAATTCTCCACTTGACTTTTCAGCTATATTTGTTGCAAACATTTTAATTTTCTTCCCAACCCAAGAGCTGCCCTACATTTTCATCCCTACGAGCATAGGAGTTTCCAGATACTGCAGCACAAGCAGGGCAGCACTTCCCACCCTCCAAGACCATGTGCCCAGACCCACGGGGTCTGCCAGGTCCTGGGGGGAGGTGAGACCTTTGCCCTGCACAGCTGATGGTTCAAGACTCCCTGGGCACAGAGGGAAGCTGGGAGACCCTTTCAGGCATCAGGATGAATGGGATCCTCATGTGGAGGTGTTGCAAATGGACTGATTGCAAGCAGGTAGATGGGATCAATGATCAGAGCTGTGCTGTGCCTGGGAAGAGCCAGTGTTGGTCATGGCAGCCAGCAGCAGTCCAAAGTAATCAAAGGAAGGTTTCATCATGGTTCAGAATGTACCAAGGCAGCCCTCAGAAAACATTTTTTAACCTAGTCTTATGAGGCTGGACTGTGGCTGGTCTAGACTTTACTGAAGACCCTGCAACCTTTGCCTCCTTGCTCTGCAGAGATCTGTCTTGCTAAGGTGGGTTAGGAACATGGAGAGCTGTGAGCCATGGGTCATTTCCCAAGGCTTTGGGTGTCTCCAGCATGGATGTGTCTGTGTGAGCTGAGAGTTCTGGGGGTTCCTCTGTGGTGGTGGAGCTCTGAAAGGAGTGTCCATGACAATCTGAGGTCAGTCCCTCCTGAATCTATGGTGTTGTCCCTTGATCTCTGATGACTGGAAAGGGAGTCAGGGATGAGACCAAGCTGTGGATGTTCACCTTGAGCTGGGGAGGATCTCACTGATTTTGTTGTTGGCAGGACTGAATGCGCTGCAATGTGGGGCTGTGATGGGGCTTGCAGGTACCAACATCCTCTGCTGAGAACGGTTTAAGGCACTGTGGACCGTGGCACCAGTTGGGAAGAGATCAGAGAATCATAGAATAGAATCATAATAGAATGGCTTGAGCCGGAAGGGACCTTAAAGATCATCCAGTTCTACCCCTGCCCCCCACCATGGGCAGGGACACCTTCCACCTGATCAGGCTGCTCCAAGCCCCGTCCAAGCTGGCCTTGAACACTTCCAGGGATGGGGCAGCCACAGCTTCTCTGGGCAGATCCCTGTGAGTGGCCACCTTAGACTTTTCCAGAACCCCTCAATTTAATGAACTTTCATAGTAGTCCTCTTAGGGAGGGCAGGAACTCGTGCACGGAGTGGCAGCAGCCTAGCACAGAGAGATGGGATCTGGCCTGCAGAGAGGTGCATGTTTTTGGGTGACGGAGAGCAAGGAGGAATGCAGCAGGTAGGAGACAGCATGTACAGGCAGGAGCACGGGTGGGTGTTTCTCCAGCACACATGCCGTGTTCAGCAGTCCCCCTGGCCCTCCTGCTTGAGAGGAGAGGCAGCAATTAGGCTGATTGAAGGCCCAGTTGCTTCTTGCACAAGGAGGAGGCAGTGCCCCTTGCAGCTGTGGTTCAAAGCCTGCAGGAGATAAAGATCTGCTGTGCCAAGTGCTTGGGAAGTGCTGGGGGAATCCAAGGACAGCTCTGGCCACGCCACCCTGCTTCACCTCTACCTTCTTCCAAGCTGGCATCTGGCTTAAAAGCTTTCCTCAGCCTAGAGCAGCATAAAGGGAGTTTCCTCCCCTCTTCCACACAACCCCATGTAACTACTTGGGAGTTCACACAATTTTGTGTCAGCTTTCCTTTCTTACCAGCCTGTTTATGCAAGCTCCAACTCCTCAGCCTCCACGGAGACTCTCATCTTTGCCTTCCTTGGTCATGGGGAACAGAGTTAAAAACCCAGCTGATTTCATGAGCAGGTCAGGTGGGGTGTGTGTAGTGTCTCCTCTGGGTGTATTCCAGGGTGTCCAACCAAGTTTAGGCCATGCTCTACTGGATATAAAATCACAGAATGGTTTGGGTTGGAAGGGACCTTCAAGATCATTCAGTTCCAACTGCCCCACCATGGCCAGGGACACCTTCCCCTAGATCAGGCTGTTCCAAGCCCCGTACAAGCTGGTCTTGAACACTTCCAGGGATGGGGCAGCCACAGCTTCTCTGGGCAACCTGTGCCAGGGCCTCCCCACCCTCACAGGGAAGAATTTCTTCCTAATACCTAATCTAAAACCACCCTCTGTCAGTTTGAAGCCATTCCCTCTTGTCCTGTCACTCCAGGCCCTTGCAAAAGTCTCTCTCTCCAGTTCTCTGGTAGCACTGGGAGGTGCTCTGAGGTCTTCCTGAAGCCCTCTCTTTTCCAGTCGGAACAAACTCCCCCAGACACTTCCACCCTTGGCCAGACTTCAGCTCTGCCTTTTCCTCCCACATCCTGATAACTCCCATTAGCAGCACCAGGCACACAGGGATGTACAAAACAGTGAACGCTTTTTATTTCGCTGCTGGAGTGTAACCACCGTAATTTCATAAAACTCAAAAAACCAAAAAAAGATTACCGAAGGCGTACATTTTTTTTTTCCTTTTTACACAAGATGTTAAGTAAACAGACAAGTTTCTTTTTAAAAAGGTTATAAAGTGTCAAGATCCTATACCTCATCTGCATATTCAAAGTGATGCTGTCTGATACAAAAAGCATTGGGTACAATAATTTAGCTATGGCTCAGACCAAAAAAAAAAAACCAACCAAAAAAAACCCAACAAAAAAAAGTCATCTGGGCTTAATCTACACACTACTATGGCCGCCCAGGGGGTTAAAAAGGAAAATATGCAGTTCTTTGTTGCACAGAAAGGAACAGCAGGGAAGTGGAGAGTTCATTGGGAGATCATCGTCTGAAGGGAAGCGGCAGAACGCCCCCTCCCCGGGAATGTCTGCAAGAGCCCAGCCCAGGACCCCCCTCTGCACCAAGAAACCAGCCACATTTGTCTCCCACCAGACAGAATCCCATCCAAACCCACCCGCCAAGCTGCACCTACCCAGCGTGCTGGCAGCAAATAAGATACAAGACCTTGGAAACTGCATGGAAGTCACGAATCTCCCTGTGTGCTTTCCCACTGGGACTAATAAAAACCAAACAAACCCAATGAAAAAAATAAAAAAGGAAACTACTTGTTCTATTGTGGATAGAGCCAGACTCTGCTTTCTCGGGAAAGCTGTTCCTCATAAACCTCTGAAGCTCCCAGCCCAAGCACCACAGTGTCAGCCTTACTGCAAGACTCATAACATGAATTTAAAAATGCAAAGTCTTTAAATGTGTGTCACTAGAACCTTCTTAAATGAAGAGCTGGACATTTGTGATGGCCACATTTCTGCCTTCCCACCATCCCGCCCCCTCCACGTGTTTCCATCTGACTGGAAAACAAACAACAGAAGGGATATTTGAGGGCATATGTGTGCTGTGTGCCACTGATGAGAGGACACAGCTACAAATTCCTGGTCAGATTTATTCCCTCATATGAGGCTCAACCATGACTGACGCCTGGGTAAAGGCTACAGGCTCTTGGTTTGATGGTTGGGGCATCTCTGCTTTGCCATCCCTTGGGTCTCCACAGTTCTTGCACCAGTTTGGAACCTTGTCCCTGCAAATTATGGGAGGATGGTGGCTTTCCATGGAGGGTGAGGGGGTGGATAGGGGTGAGAAATTATAAAACCCAGTTTGAGCCTTTGCTTCTGGAGAAAAGGGCAGGATGAGGTGGCTGGTTTGTAGCCAAAGCCCTGGGGGTGTCTGTTCCCTGTGACATCTGCCAGGACTCAATGGAAACAACCGGAGTAGGAACAGCACTGGCAAATAACATCAGATTTTTAAGGCTCTCTTTTCAGCATCTTGGCATTTGAGGTGAAATGAGGATTAGTGTACAAGGAGAGACCCCGAGACCAGCCCAAACCATGAGCCCTTGGCTGCTTAGGCCTTCCTCTGGTGCTGTCTACTGAGCTTCAACTTTCCCTCTTCCCAACTGTCTCAAGACTTCTGAGCTGTTCTTTCAGATTTCCAACCCAAATCCCCCTTGGAAGACCCCTCAATTTCCCCAGCCTGTTGCTTCTGTAACCCTCTCTAGAGGCTGAAACATTGAGAAGCTGGTACCTCACAGGAAGGAGCCCAAGTCCATATTAAAAAAATCCCAAGTATTTGGCAGTCCAACCCAGAGAAACTTTTGAATTCAGCCCTCCATGCAAGACAGCAGCTCCTGGGCTGCTAAGGTGTCCTTTCTATGGCAGCAGCACATTTTATGGTTAAGGGGGAGATCTCCATGGAAAAAAAAAAAAAAAGGAAGAAGATCTAGGACAATTAAAGCAGCATGATTTAGTTTGGTGGTTTTTTTTTTTTTTCCAGTGATTCGTAAACTGAAGAGGATCAAGATGCCACTCTGCCAGTCAGAGGCCCTCAGGATTTGGCCACATGGCCAGGTCAAGGACTGCTTTTATACCAGAAGCTCCCTGATTTTAAGGTGATTGGGTTGATGCTACATAAAGTGAAGCCTGCCCCATGGTCTTCCCTCTAAACCAGCCCCCCAAGCTGAGGCCTGACTGAACTGGCTCAGGAGTGGCCAAAGGAGGCTGAATTCAACCCCCTCTGTCCCCAGCCTGACTCCAACTCAAAGGCATTGTGGCTGAATCCCAGGACCTCTGGCCCTGGGCCATGTTCCAGGTGATGCTGCCATGAGCATGGGTGAGGAAAACTCATCTTGCCAGGTCAGAAACATCTCCAAGCCTATAAAGCAACAGTTCCCACAAGGAAGGGTATGGGATCGGGAGGTTTCCTGGCTAGCAGGGATTGAGGCTGTCACCACCACAATGCTGAGCCACCTCCTATGTCCCTGGGGATGAAGCAGCACCTATTTTAGCAGCAGGAGGACAGACCCAAACAGGAAGGGGATGGCGACCCACCCATCAGGGTGCTCTAATACAGGGTCAGGCCTTTTTATCAGCCCAATTCTACACCATTCCCAACCAACACAGACCCTTTGACCATTGCTGCCTTCTCCACGAGTCATAGGAACCAACAGCCTGGGATAGGGCAAGAGAAACTCAAGGGAGTGAGGGCTGCCTCACAATGTGGACGCTTGGAGAAGCCCGGGGTGTGTGGTGTGACAACTCCAGGGCCATGTGTGGAGGGTCCCCACCTCACTCAGCACCACAGCTTATCCCAAAGGATGGCTTTCCCTGCCCTGCAGTGGGGTTGGCCCCCATCGGGACAGAAGTGGTGCTGGGAACAGCTCCAAACATCTCCTCTGCCCACCCATGTGGCGGTACAAAGCAGTCCCCGACCTTCTGCAGGTACTGAAGGTGTCTAACCACCCTTCCTCCCCACCTGTCCCAAGGGAGGAACCCCCTGAACCGAATTTCTCTGGGTATCTACTTTTGGAAGGCACAGAAACCTTTGGAAAACACCCAACACATGGCACTGAAGACATCTCAAGCTGGGCAGCCTAAAACCCCAGGAGGTGGATGACCAGCCCTCCTTGTCCCAGCAGCTGTGATCCTCTGCAGCTGAGGGGTGAGCAGCAGTCAGCTCAAAGGACACCTGGAGCATCCCCTGGGCCACACATATGTCCTGGTGACAGTGGATGGCAGCCAGCTGTGACACAGTGGTAGGGATCAGTCTGGGGGACCATGGGTCACCTCCCAGGCTCTGCTGGGCAGTGATGGGAGAAAGAAAGGCCAGAGGATGTGCGGAAGACAAACAGGTTGGTTTGTTTAAGTTCTTTTTTTCCTTTAATTAGCAAATTTCTTTTTATCCTCGTTAAAAGAAAAAAAAACATTCCCACCCCCCCTACGTGCCCACTGCTCCAGCTGCTGCAAGCGTTCAAAGGCAGAAAGTTGAGAGATGTTTAATGTCCCAGCTCAGTGGCAGCTCTGAGCCCACCCCATCAGGGCATGTGCCAAGGGCTGCCAGGCGCCTCGGTACAGATATGGAAAAGGCAGGTGCAAAATTAGGTGATGTGCTCTTGCCAGAACACCCAAAATCCCCTAGGAAAGCTGCAGCCCAGCCCCTTGGCCAGCAAACACAATGGTGGAGGACATGATTGTGCCTTGAGAGGCATGTTGTGTCCCCAGGCCACTGCAGCCAGAACTGGGGTTTGTGCCACAGCTCAGGGATGGGGACTTGACAGAAGAGAACCCACCACCCTGGGCACTGAATCTGGAAACTGTAAGAGCACCCCACACTTTGGGGGACCCAGTGCTGATCCAGCATCCCAGCAAAGCTGAGTGCCTCAAAAGCCCTGCCGAGGTCCCCAAGGTTCCCAGGGGCTCTGCCTTCACTGCAGCAAGCCCCCAACGAGCCCCATCTGCAGCGTCCCAGCTGGCATTGAGGCAACAGGGAGGTGGTGAGGTGACAGAGGGGCCAGGAGAAAGGGAGTGATGCTGGGGGTCTTAGCTCAGCCCTTCCCCTGGTCACAAGGCCAGCACTGAGCTAAGAGCCCCTGTCACCTCTCCCTGCTATCACCACCTTCCCCCCTGAGGCCACTGTGCCATCCCCACCTCCATCCCCGCTGCTTCAGCCCTTATTTATGGGGAAGAGGTGGGGAAAGGTTTTTCTGGGGGTGCTCTGGCCCTCCTGCACCCCCATCCCTTCTCAGCTGGCACAGCCCTGTCTGCATCACCCCAAACCAAGCACCCTTTTCCCACCCCTCTCAGTGCAACAGGAGGGGAAGGGGGGGAGGAGGTGGTGATGAAGAATGGTCACATGAGCTCATTGCCTGCTAACATCAAGAGTCAGAGGGCAGTGCTGCCTTCCCTCCTCGGTGCTGCAGCTGGAGACAGCAGCCTTTTTTGGGGATCCAGCAAGATGAGTGTGCTGTGAGTGCTGGAACACACTGGAGATGCTCCATGTCCTCAGCCCAGCCCTGGCAGAGGGGCAGCGCGTGGGGAGCGCAGGGCTGGGCGAGGAGGTGAGGGGGTGGGATGTGTGCGAGTGCCCGGGGGTCTGTGCACGGATTTTGGCAAGAGGTCATTGAGGTTACATGATGCAGCATTTGTTCTTGTGGTTATGAGGGTCCTTAAATCGGAGTCTCTGCTTTGGTCGGTATTTTTCCAAGTACGTCAGCTGCTTGCTGTTGATGGCTCCTCTGCGCTTCCTGTGGGGACAGAGAAAGGCCAGAACAGTCAGAGGTGTGACATGAGATCCCCCCCAACCCAAACCACCCCTGTCGGGGTGCTGAGCCCCCCTGTCTGGAGCACGAAAGGATTTTGGAGGCTGAAGCCAGGTGCACCCTCCAGGGATGGAGACAGGCACTGACCCCAGCAGCTTTCCTCTCTCATCCACCCTGGGAGTCCCAGGACATGGAGAGTGGGGAGGGAAGGGGGGAGGGAGGTGGGGTGACTGCCAAAAACTCAGGGATGCTGCCCCAGCCTCCTGCAGCCCTGCTGCAAAGGCACAGGGTGCTCCATACCAATGCCTCATTTTCCCACTCCCAAAGGAGAGAACCCAAAGGAGAACCCCGGTGTCACAAAAAAAAAAAAACCCTGGGACATGCCAGGTCTCTCCATTCCCTCAGAGAGGGAATGCAGGTCCCATCCTCCCCCCTGCCAGCTCCTGTCTAATTCCAGCACTTGGGAGCACACTGTAGGGGGGATTTGAGCAAAGGTGGCCTGAAGATGGTTGAAATCTCAGGGCTTGATGTGGTGCTGAAATTCAGCTTCCTGCAACACATGGAGGGGAAAACTCAGAGAGGGACTTTCTGCTCTGACACCACAACACTGCTGCACTTACTGTCGGATGAACTGGATGGCGTCTTCATACTTCATCCCACTCTCGATCAAGGCCAGCGCGACGAGGACGGGAGCGCTGAAAGGCAAAAGCAGTGGCTGTCACTCCCCAGTCACACAGCCCAGAGGCTGATATCCATCATTTAAAGTTCAAGGAGAAGCTCAAGGTAGCAGATCCCCCCCATCAACACCTACTCCCACTAAGGTTTCACAAAACCCTCTTCAAAGAGGGACTGGGGAAAGGAAGGAGGAGCATAGGCATGGTCCTCCCTCTTCTGCCTTCACAGAGGGCATCTGGGATAAAACCCTGTTCAAAGTAGGGCTGGGGAAGGGAAGGAGGAGAGCTGGCATGGTTTTCCCTCTCCTGTATTCATGGAGGGTGGCAGCTGGGGTGCTGGGCTCGGACTCACCGCCCCAGGCCGGCCACACAGTGCACGGCCACGCAGCAGCCGGGGTCCTCGCAGAACTTGGTCTTCAACAAGTTGAGCCAGTCTTCCACAATCTTGCTGGGAGGAGGCGCTCCATCATCAAATGGCCAATCCTGCAAGGTTGGGAAGAGAGAAATGCTGTCAAGACACTGGGGAAAAACTCACAGGGGTTGTTTTTTACTCAGGGTGGTGGTGTTTGGGGCCTCAGCAGTGGGGAGGTAGAAGAGTGCCAGGAACTGGGCATGTAGGAGGGCTTTGCAGCATCATCCAGAATACAGGAATTCCCTGGCTGCTTTGGCTCAGGGTTTTAAGCCATACAAGTCTAGGTGTGGGGTCTTTCCACCTCCTCTGGACAGGTTCAGCCTTCAGGAGCACCTGCAGGATCTGCAACATGGTCCCCATGACCTCCTGCTTCTGCAGACCAGGATGGCCACCCCCTGCCCCATCCCCATCCAGATGCCCTCACTGAGCTTTGGGGTGATGCAGGTCCCATCCTCCCCCCTGCCAGCTCCTGTCTAATTCCAGCACTTGGGAGCACATTGTAGGGGATTTGAGCAAAGGTGGCCTGAAGATGGTTGAAATCTCAGGGCTTGATGTGGTGCTGAAATTCAGCTTCCTGCAACACCTGGAGGGGAAGGGGAAAACACAAATCCCAAAAGAATGGTCTGGGGACCCACTAACACAGCCCTAGAGAGAGTCAAAGAGGGGAGATCACTCCAAATGGGGCCATTTAAATACCATCCTTCAGGAAAGGCTATTAAGGGAACAAAGAAAAAAAATCCCATCTTCTTCTGAGCTTCATCCTCAAGTTGCAGAAGTTCAAAAATGGAACATAGTGAGGAAGTTGGTCAAATGGGTTCTGCATTTGATACCCCTCAGCCCTGGGCTCAGTTATGAGGATAAGTGTCCTAAAGAGGGTATTTCTCTCCCAAAACAGATTTGTCAGGAGGAGCATGGGCACTGGCTATGCAGCAGTGGAAGAGAGGGGCAGGCAGGGCAGCACCACTTGGGAGAGGATGTAGCTTGGTGAGCCCTGAAGGGTGGGAGGCATTGGGCCCTAATCTTAGATTTTGAGGAGTGAGTCACTAAGCTGCTGTGCTGGAGTCATCCTTGGTGTGAGATGGCAAAATAAGCTGCTTCACTTCAGTGCTTGAACAGGTGGTGTGATTTCTGTCGGAATTTGATAGGAAAGGAGCACACTGGGCTTCAGGGTATTTGCAGTGCTTGAGCCAGCCCCACCCCACCCCACCCAGCCTGTGCCTGTGCCTGTGCCTGTCCTACAAGGCCATCTCCTCCTGCAAGGCCATCTCCTCCTGGCAGCCAAGAGTGCAGGTCAGGGGCTCACACCAGGTATCACACAGCACACCACAGAATCATCCTATGATGGAATGGCTTGGGATGGAAGGGACCTTCAAATATTACCTAGTCCAAACCCCTATCATGGCAGGGACACCTTCCACAAGACCAGGCTGCTCCAAGCCCCATCCAAGCTGGCCTTGAACACTTCCAGGGATGGGGCATCCACAGCTTCTCTGGGCAACCTGTGCCAGTGTCTTACCACTCCCACGATAAAAACTTTCTTCCTTATATCTCATTAAACCTGCCCTCTGCCAGTTTAAAGACACTCCCCCTTGTTCTGCCACTACATGCCTCTGTAATAGTCCAGCTCTCCTGCAGTCCTTTAGGGATTGGAAGGGGCTCTAAGGTCCCCACAGACCTCCTCTAACAGACCCCACAGGTCTATCTTTAGAAGCATAGAATTTTTGAGGTTAGAAAAGCCCTCTAAGATTAATATGTCCAACTGTTAACCCAGCACTGCCAAGGCCACCACTAAACCATGTCCCCAAGTGCCACATCTATACTTCTTTTAAATACCTCCTGCTTCCCTGAGCAGCCCTTGTAAATGCTTGACAACCCTTTCAGGGAAGAAATTTTTTCCTAATATCCAAACTAAACCTCCCCTGGAGCAACTGGAGGCTGTTCCCTCCTGTCCTTTTGCTTGTTACCTGTGAGAAGAGACCAACCCCCACATGGCTACAACCTCCTTTCAGGGAGTTGTAGAGAGGATAAGATCTTCCCCAAGCCTCATTTTCTCCAGGCTAATCACCCTCAGCTGCTCCTCAACAGACTTGTGCACCAAGATATATTTATATATGAAATATATATACCAAGATACATATAAAAAAATATACCAAAAATGTACATATAAAATTGTCATAGGTTAGCAAGCATAGTCCCGGAAGGGATGTCCTTGCTAAGGGGTGCTTACAGTTTCCTCTGGGAACTGATAGAACCTATCAGTTGGCCTGTTTGAATATGGACAATTCTTTAAGCCACTTATAGTTGTGACCACCTCTGTGATCCACACTTAAGAACAGACAAACTCCCCCCCAAGCTCTCCCTCGTTTCCGGCACTGGGACAGGTGGCTGCGGGCCCCGTGTGGGGGCCAGCGGGACCGGCCAGGCCCTGCTTGGGCCAGGCTGGGCCGGGCCACGGCCATCCTGGAGCCATGGACCTGTTCCAGCCATGGAACCCCCCCCACTGCCTTGCCGTGGGCAGCCGGAGCGGCTCGGCTCTCCCCCCTCTCCACTGCGATAAGAAACATTCAACATTCCAGCTGCAAAGCTGCAAGGCCGAGGTGAGATTAACCCTTTTTATTGCTGTGAAGAGCTGAAAACCTGAGGGAAGAGAGAGAGGAGATGCTTAAAGCTGAAATTCTGTTGTGAAGCTATGATATATCAGAGTATCCTGTTGTAATTTCATGAAGATATGGGGGGTGGAGTGTTCAACTCGTAAGCAAAAGCACCTGCGCTGAGATAGGCAGATGCTGACGCAGCTGTAATTTCATGAGAAGTTTGGACAGGGAGAGATGAACCAGATGAGGACTTTTGCTCCAAACGGGAAAGGAGAAAACCTCAGTCCCTAGAGATGCTCCCAGAGATAGTCCTAACGATGAAGATAAGGAAGACCCTTTGCTCCCAGGGAAGGAGAAGGGCCTCTGGTTTTGTTTCTGAACGGCTCAACCTTAAAATTGTACCCAAAAAACTTCAAGAGTGGACCCTCGAAAGCAGTTGCGGGAAAAGCTGCAAGTCGGGGGAAGGGACTCACATCGTGAGCAGAGAGACTCCTCTTCCTAAATGGACTGAACAATATTTGGAAGTGGGCGGCTGTCTCGTTGTGATAATGGTTTCATAGCACGAGCAAGAAGAGACTTCTCTTTCTAAATGGACTGAACAAGGTTATTATGGAAGTGGTAAACAGACTGAACATCTTAAGGGTTGTTTTTTCACATTGTCAGTGGGAGAAGGGAGGAAGGTGGGGGGAGGAG